>NC_071989.2:91225000-91850000 GCF_028885655.2 Pongo abelii | reverse complement strand
TGTCTATTGACTATTTTCAGTTGGAAGAGGACCACTTTTAACTTTTGTGATGTCTCTGTATTTGCCAACCACTAAATAGATAAGCATATACAGTCAAGTTTGGCAACATAGTTTATAATGTTATGCAATGAGGTGACTTAAAACATCCTGGCAGTAAATAGTTGGGGCTACAGTATAAGGTATAAATTCTCAACAGTAAAAGATACTCGTTTGGCTTTTACATGCTGTAACTTGAAACTAAGACATTCTACTGCTGACTTAAATTATGACTTTTTAAACAAGATATAATTAAAGCATAAAATTAGGCTTTGCAATTTTTTTTCTGTAATTTTAACATTACATACATTTCGGCCTGAAAAATTGATATAACAGTTTTATCTAGTGATTAGCAAAATGTTCTGTTCTTCTTTTAGGTGACTTTGCTTAATAAGTGATCGAGTTAACCAACTTGTGTTTGACTTGTTTTCCTTGGAGGTTATTTTTGTATGTGACTGACCAGATTTATGCTTAGAAAAGTAAGAATTCACAATCTAAGATCTAAATAAGAAGATTCTGTGAAACTTCTACAGCTGGAGATGGCACTGAATTTCATCTTTTTTGTAGCACTTGATTGTTTTTATAAAGTCGGTATGAGTTTGTGTTCTTGACAGAGATTGATGGACTAACTGTTGCCATCATGATGTGCTGCATTATTTATATATAGCAGCCAAATTCAATCTTTTAGTTTGTCCTCTGCTGTCAACTGAAGAGCTGCAATCTTCTCTGAAAGAACAATTTTCTGGGTTTGTAATTGTTGCATAATTATAAAAATACATTATCTAAAAGCATAAAGTTCAGTAAGCTATATTGTGCATTTTTCAACAAACATAAAGTGGTCAGGTGTCACTCCTTTGCTGTCGACCCTCACCACACCTATCTGGTAAAACCACAAGCCTGGATCCATCATCTGCTGTGTGCCTGCACTACCTCAGCTGTTGAGTTCTGACCAGATACACAGTGGGGTACATGTTGACATTATAAGTTCTTGTCTGGGCCCTCAGTAGTTTCCCTCCATCATTTTTCTGTTTTCCCAGGCAGCAGCCTTCTATTTACTGCATGCGCATGTTACCTTCTATCCTTCTCAAACTTCTGGTCCTGTCACATTCTCAGCAGCCTACTACACAGAAAACTTCAAATGGGAACTCCTTCAATTTATTTGTTTGTTTGTTTGGAGACATAGTCTAGCTCTGCCGCCCAGGCTGGAGTGCAGATGCACAGTCTCAGCTCACTGCAACCTCCACCTCTTTGGTTCAAGGGATTCTCATGCCTCAGCCTCCTGAGTAGCTGGGACTACAGATGCACACCACCATGCCCGGCTAATTTTTGCATTTTTAGTATACCTCTAACTCAACAGGTTTTCACCATGTGGGCAAGGCTGGTCTCGAACCCCTGGTCTCAAGTGATCTGCCTGCCTCAGCTTCTCAAAGTGCTAGGATTACAGGCATGAGCCATCATTCCTGGCCAGAACTCCTTCAGTTTGTGTCATCCAGGCTCAAACTTCCTGGTACATCTTCCTCCTTGAGTCAAAGCTGAATCCTTCCATATGTACTCCGAGGCTCATTCATCATATTTTTACACATGCTCTCACCCTTCTGATTATTCCTTCTCCACTGTTATCTTTAACCTCTTCTTTCTAGTAGTTTCTTCTATCAGCACCTACATCATCAGGTTTCTGATGTTTTAAATATATTTCCAAAATGTGTCCCACTAGATTTCTATAGGTATTTGACTAACATTTATTGAGCACTTTCTATGGCAGGAACTTCACTAAACTTGTAACCTGCATTCTAACATTTAACCTTTACCATTACCATTTTTCAAAAAAGCAAACAATGATTTAGAAACACAGAATAATTAGACAGTAGCAGAGTAGGATGCCAACTCTGCCACCCCGATTTTCTTAAATCACGGTGGTATATCCCACATAACACACCGCCATGCTTTCATCTAACTCTTGAAAGAATTGCATCATTACTTCTAATACACCTACCCCTTTGATTCTTTAACCTACTTCAGGCTGGCACTGATGCCTACCACTCCTGTGGATGTGCCTTCATCTAGGTCATCAAGGAACATCACCTTTTCTAAAGCAAGACAATACTTCTTGGCCCTTAGCTAAACTGAGCCCTCAGAGCTGTCCAACACTGGTGCTCACTCTGGTCTCTAATTGAAAGTCACTTGCTATCAGAAGGCTTCTTGACTCACAGTTCTGGGTTTGGTGGCCCTCTCTCATGCTTTCTTGGACCTAACAAGCAGTGGTAACTATTTATCAACTTATTTGTGTCTTTTTTTGAGAGTCTGAGAACAGGAATTTGTCTATCATGGGCCCTATAATATGTGCAGTAATTATGATTTAGTGGCAGATAGATGGGCTTCAGTAAATATTAACTAATGATTGGATGGATATTCTTCATAGGTAGAAATAACATAGTCAAAAATGCCTGGGGCCAGGGGCGCGGTGGCTCACACCTATAATCCTAGCACTTTGGGAGGCCAAGGCGGGCAGATTGTCTGAGCTCAGGAGTTCAAGACCAGTCTGTACAACACAGTGAAACCCCATATCTACTAAACTACAAAAAATTAGCTGGGCATAAAGGCACATGCCTGTAATCCCAGCTAGTCAGGAGGCTGAGGCATGAGAATTGCCTAACCTGGGAGGCGGAGGTTGCAGTGAGCCAAGATCATACTAGTGCACTCTAGCTTGGGTGACAGAGTGAGACTTCATCTCAAAAAAAAAAAAAAAAAAAAAAAACCTTGGGAATTGTAGTTTATGGTTGAATTTCCTGGTTATTTACAAAATTTTTGCTACTTATTTTGTAAGGATTACATGTTTGTGGGGAATGCATGTTAATATTAAATAGTAGCTATTCTGTTTTTCCTAACATAGTGAGTGCCCTTATTTGTGATTTGCTGATTGTAGTTAAGATTTTTCTTAACTCAGTGAATTAACAAAGAAATCTAGTCACAGAAATACCTTCCTCATTTGCCTTTCTCCCAATTAAAAGCAGGAAAATACAAACTAACTTCCAAACTTCCTCTTCCCTCCTTCCTTTTCTTCCTTGGTTTTTCCTATTCCTTTTTCCTTCTTCTTGAATAAATTGAGATGTTCGGATTAGCTTTAAGAAAATATGGAGGGCTGGGAACCACCCCCAGAGATTCTGATTTAACTGGACTGGGCATAAGATATTTGAAAAGCCTCCCCCGGCCCCGCGATTTTAATATGCAGTAAAGTCTGAGAACCACTGGATTAGATAATTTCGAATATCCTTTTCAATTCTAGAAACTGTAGGTTCTTTTATTTTAAGGGACTCTCCAGAGTGTTTTAAACTAAAAAATATGCAAAAAGATTTTGTTTTTCAAAATGTTAGAGCCCAAAACATTTTTGTCTTTTTATCCAGTAGACCTTGATTGAAGCCTTATGTCATCAGCTGTGAAATTCAAATAGTCAACACTGAACAGCAGATTTTCTCCTTATTTTCTTCAGCCCAATATGCCCTTAGCATTTGAAAACCTAGCTAAAAAAAAAAAGTCTTAAAAATAGTGAGGCAAACCACTGGATAACATCTAAGAGATGTCCTGCTTTAAATTAGCATTAATGTGGTTTTGAGTGAGTCTAAGTCTAAGAGGTTTATTTGTTCATTTATTTGATTTTTGTCTTCTGTGGTTATTTTTGGACTCTGTGGACACTGAGGTGGAGAAATGGATGGTCTTTTATTGCAAGGATGTCTAATGGTTTACCAGTAAAATGGCAGATTCTATCAATGAAGATATAATTATTCCTGTTGACATTTGTATCTTATTTCCTTCTCTATACTTCCAAATTGCAAGGTGGTCTGCAATAATAACTAGAATTTACTTTTAAAGTACATATGAAGGAACAAATCAGATTGCACCTTCTTAACAATTTATTTGAAATTCAAATTGGCCACATTCATAAGCTTTAATTGTGAGAAAAGGCTTTAAATCAAAACCTATGCATCAAACTCGTTAGAATGTTCAACAAGTGAAATATCAATATTCAACACAAATTGGTCTCTAAAGAGGCACAAAAGCAAATTGTGAGGCTATTGTTGATTTTTAAAAATGACATTTATTTAGTTCCACACAATTTCACAGGTAGTAAGTCATAAGGGTGCTAACATTTTCTGTGAGTTTTACCAATTTGAGTATGCAAATTCTCATGAACTTTATCTAATTTTAACTAGAATTATTACTCACTTGTGTACTAGAGTTGGCTCATTTTGTCAAATATTCTGTTTATAGATTGGTTCAAAACTCTCACTTCTACAATAGAAGGCAAAACCTTTATTTTGTTTCAGTTTTTAAGTGAAATGATAGTACAGTTCAAGAGGAAAGCAATAGATTGAAGATGAGATTGTAATGCACAGAGCTGCATTGTCACAGATGCAAAACAAGAATTTAAATTGTCTCTGCATTTTACTTTTCCATGTGTAAGTATGTATTGCAATGTCCTTCACATTTAGTTTGTTGAGATATTGAAGAAATTCAATAATGTCTTGTGTTAGTGAGGTAACATTCTATGGTGATATATTACTACTTTTTTGCTTTCACTTCTATATCTGTATACAAATTTGTTTACAGAAATGGAGAGAGGGTAGGGATGATGGTGCAGACATATTCTAGGTGGCTGCCAGCACTTTGAAAAGAGCAGAGAAAATGGAGAAGCATGCATTCATCTAAATAAATTATTAGGATATTTATATAACTCTGTCAATACATAAATACATTAACAGTACTATGTAAATACATTAATATGTAAGAAAGATTTCAACATGTAAATTCATAAGTACATTAGCCTGCAAATATTAATACAATAGTATATGTTCAGTAGATGTTTACTGCATATAAAGAATAAGCTTAGTAGAATTGCCCTTGATTATCAGGAACACAGAGGATCAAATGTTGGGCTTTAAATTATCTATCAGTTTCTATTAAAAATGTGTTGCTGGCAATAAACATTTATTGAGAGTTTTTCCCCTCTCTTCCTTTCTGTTCCTGAAATCATCTCTGTCTTACCTATCATGAGGGCTGACCACTTCCTGTTCCCTGTGCCTAGAATGCTCTTCCTTAGGCTTTAACACCACTGATTCTAGTTTATCCTTCAATTTGCAGCTCATGTGAAGGCCTTGCTTCACTGTCTGTCATAAATAACCAGTTTTATTTGCTGTTTTTCTCATCAGCCTGTTTCTCCGTCCTCTCATGGCTTTTATTACAGTGAGTGCTACCTTATTTATTTGTGGCATATGAATATGTGATAAATGATTCAGTAATTCTCTGATATCTGTACTGGAGACAAACACTAACATATAAAGAAACCTGAACACATAAACAGTCCAAGAGTTGAATTATCAGTGAACAAAATCAGCTGTCCTTTCTACCTGATTCTCAGTAGTACCAACATAGAATTTTCTTCTTTGTATGGCATGAGAAGTTGTATAATTATATACTAAGCTCACAGAAAAATGCACAACCACAATCATAAAGGTACCTATTTTAGGCTATTCGATTTTTTTAACCATTGTCTTCTGCAATACCAAATAGTATTTATAGGTGCTCACACACTTTGCTGTTGAGGTTAAAAGGTCATGGATTGCAAATGGGTAATGAAGTAAAATAAGATAGTCCCTAAATCACCTTGAACATGAGGTGACTGGCAACAGGTCGGAGGTCAGTGAGAAGAATGAAGCCAACGTTGATTTCATGCAGAATCATGCAGTCCGATCAGAACTCTGGAGAGTGAGTGGAAAGAGCAGGCAAATAGTAAGTTAAATTTAGCCTGCAATGTTTTCTTGCCCCTGGGAAAAATAATTGCTTTATTCTGTTGCCAAAAGGCAAATTGACATCAGCTTAATTTGCCTGAATCTGCCATAAACTGCAGATGGAACCATAAAACATGGTTAGAATCAAATTAAACACATCTGTCCTAATCTAAAGCAGGTGAGGCCAGCCGGCCAAGAAACATCAAAGTATAATGCTACACACATTACAATATGCAGAAGTATATTTTAGGAGCCTGCTGACAGTAGGATAAAGAACCATGAAATCTTGTATTGCCCTGTTTTCCTTTCCTTAGCCTAATCTCTTCTACTGGTTGTCATTGCGGTTTTAAAAGACTTTACCAGACCGGGCGTGGTGGCTCACGCCTGTAGTCTCAGCACTTTGGGTGGCCAAGGCAGGCAGATCACGAGGTCAGGAGATCGAGACCATCCTGGCTAACATGGTGAAACCCCATCTCTACTAAAAATACAAAAAATTAGCTGGGTGTGGTGGCGGGCGACTGTAGTCCCAGGTACTCTGGAGGCTGAGACAGGAGAATAGCATGAACCTGGGAGACAGAGCTGGCAGTGAGCTGAGATTGCACCACTGCACAAAGCAAGACTCCGTCTCAAAAAAAAAAAAAAAAAAAAAAAGATTCTACCAACATATCCACTGGGAAACAAACAGAAAACAATTATTGATTTAAAATCTAGGAACCTATTGCATTTTAGTCAGAATTTCTTACCTGAGGTGCTACTGCCTTGGATAAACTAACACTACAGAGGATCAGAAATCCCTACCGTGTATTTTAATTAGATGTGAAATTCTAGCCGAGAGAGTTTGTTTTCACTTAAGGTATCAACCCACATCTGTACTAACCACTCAGATTATGGCTGTATAGAGGAAATAGCCTGAGATATGATGGTTTTGACCTAAGTAACCATGTAACTCATTCAAATCAGGACAGTTTTGAGAGTGAGAGGGGATTGTGGGTACCCGTGGAGGTGCACGGCTCTAATCCTTCTTTAAGAAAGAATGTGCTGTCCAGCTGCAAGTATGTAGTTAGCTGACAGCCTCCTGCAGAACTTTCAGGACCCTACTTGAGCCTTAGGCCTTCACTCTACCTGGATTGCCCTAGTGCCTGTCATTCCTGACCTAGGGGAATTCCTTCCAACAATAATCTTTGCTCTGGAGCTCCCTGTGTGATTGACTAAGACTTTCTCAAATCTGCATTATAGACTGAGGCTCTCCCTGGTCAATCCTGCCCCGACCATCCCCACCCTCATGTCTTTCATTTATTTTTATTGGTGTCATACCTATATCGCAAGTTGAAGCTTTTCCTGCTCATTTCTGCTTCCTCCTCATTTTGTCATTCGCAGACATTACTTCTCAATAAACTTGTTACGCTCTTAACTTCATCTTAGCATCTCCTTCTTGGAGAACCCATCTGATTAAAGCATGCTACTAATCATTATGTATAGAGAAACAGATTTTAAACAAAATCTATAATAACCCTAATTATGTTTGTTGTTTATCCTCTACTTTGTCCAAGATCAAAACTTTGATTTCTGTTGCCACTATCCACCCAACACAGTGGCAGTGGGGCCCTTATTAATTTCAGAAAGACTTTGACATGGTAGACCCCAGTTTAATAAACCGAACATTTATACCAGGCTACAATGGGCCAAGCATTAACTTCTTTCTTTTATGAAGAATCTTATATCTTTTCCTCACTTATTTGTTGGTATGCCTAAGAACCTCTCCTCTCTTCGTTTCTCTTTGCTCTCATCCCCTCCACTCCCTTCCCCTGCCCTCCCTTAATAGACTCAGTGAAATGTAGTATTAACGTTCATACTTAACAACCCATGTTTAAGCAGAGGCTCTTTAATTCTACATCTACTTATATAATAGCTTAATCGGACATTTTCATTTTAGATCTTCCGCAGACTTTTCAAATACAATAATCCCTTTAAAACTAAATCCATTATATTTCCTTATAAAGGATGGCTACTCGATCATCCAGGCAAGAGCTCTGGAAATCAACCCAAATTTCTTGCTCTTCCTCAACCCCTGGATCAATTTGGTCAAAATGTCATCTTGATTCTACCTTGTATATGTTTCTCAAATCTATTACCACTTTTCTCCCTTTCAAAAGATAGTATGCTAATGATGGAAATAAGATGAAAATTTTAAGTGTATTAGAAATGTGTTTCCATAAGCAAAAAAGAAGAACAGAAATTACAAGGAGAAGAGAGAAAAACATGTCAGCTTAACAACAGTTGGCATCTCTAAGATGTAATGAGACTTGAACAGATAGTCCTGTCTCATTTTGACCACAGAAACATGATATGACTGACCCACATGCCTGGTAGAAAATTGACTCGATTTAGCATTATCATCTAGAGAGGGCAGCACCGGGGCCATGAAAGGTTTCTTAAGGCACCAGAAAGGATTCTTAAGGTACTCTCCATAATAATGGGATAATCAAAGGGACCTTCTTTGGCCCTGGGTATATCAGGACTGTAGGCCTACCTCGGTTACTATCTGATGCAAGAACTTGGTTATAGGACAGAGTGGGCTCTGAAAGAAGGGTTCTTATTTTTAGGTAAATATGTAAATATGAGACTGTATCCTTACACTGATTACTCCACATAGGTGGGTGAGTCTTGATTTGGGGGAACTTTTATTCTTGTTTCATTACCTAGTATTTATTAACTAGATTTGATATTACATGATGCCTCCTTTGATTTCCCTGTCTGTAGCCACTTCTATGAAGGGTCAAGAGAATCTTCATCATTTTTTTTGAGACTACTTCAAATGATAAATGCATTTTCCTTTTTCCCTCAGCCCAACCTCCTCCATCTGATTCAACACATTGCTGCCTTAGTGATTCTTCCAAAGCACAAATGTGGTGATATACTTTCCCATATTTCAAGTTATTTTATAATTTTCCAGTGCTTAAAGATAAACTCCAAAATTTTTGGCACAGCATACAAGACTTTGATTCATATGGCCTTCCTCCTTTTGGACCTCATCATTTTCTATTTCTAATACATATTTTTATTCTAGCTACAGTGGCCTACCTGAAGTTCCTGGAATGAGACATGATCTTTTTCCTTTAAGTGTGTTATTCCCTTTGCCTGGAATATTAAGCATATGCTCTCTCCTCTTCATCACCTGATAGCACTGAATCTCCTTAAAAGTCTCCACTGGTCCCACAGTTTGGATCATGTATACCAATTGCAGGTGTTACTACTGTGTAGTATAATTGTAATTGTTCCTGCATTTTTATCTCTCCCACTAAGCTCCATAGTCTGTTATTTAGTTTGGTATATATGGCACTTACCTCAGTGCCTGCCTACCATGCAATAGGTACTCAAGGAATAGAAGGACAGATAGACAAATTGATAGACAAATGGAAGGATAGCTAGCTAGCTATATGTGTGGATGGATAAATGGAGAGATAGATAGATAGATAGATAGATAGATAGATAGATAGATAGATAGATAGATGGATAGATGGATGATAGGTATATAAATGATAGCAAGTCTACTGAGGTATCTTTATCAATCATCAATCACCCCATTCAAAATGCTGCCAGGATTGTCTTCTTAATTTAGATCTGACCATGTCCAACCTTTAAAATACATGTTAAAAATGTTAAACACTCTCTCATTGATTCCTTATCTTAAAAATTACAATGTCACTTTTTCAGTCTCCCTGATCTAATATATTTATACTTTCTTAGCCATTCCAGATTAAATACTCCATGGTCCAGCCACGCTAAATTCTTTGGTATTCCCCAAACATTAATTCATTCATTTTATGACTCTCTTTTCTAAGATCTGCTCCAGCGCTTATGTACTGTTTTAATCTATCATCTTAGTGTGGCTAATGACTTGGTTTATATTTGACAGAAATCATAACCTGAATTTTCATTTTTCAAATATTTTTAAAGTGCTTCATCTGGAAAAGAGTTTAAATAATTCTCATGTGAAAAACCTTACAGAGAATGACGTAACTAAGAAATACAAACTAGTAGGAAGTTGGTGCCCAGATGCTTTTTTATTTTGAAAAGTCCCATACTCATTGAGTCCAGGAGGTGGCAGTTTCACCTACAAAGCTCCCTTTAAAACTGTATGTGTTTTTGTGCATCTGATTCAAATCCTGTGTGCGATAAAGCCACACCCATGATTCTGTCTGAAGCCTGCTTTTTACTCCAGACTTAATCAGTGCTACTTTGGGTATGTCAGCCTTCTCAGGGACAATCCTTAAGGTCTCTAGAAGCCCTTTTATTTAGCTGAGAAGATCTTTCAGGCTTCACCTGAATTATTTGAAATGTTTTCACATGAAGGTTTGTAGCCACATCCATGATTTGATATTTATGTTGGGCCATGTCTTTCTGGCATTCGATAATTTACCACTTTGAGAGGTGGAAGTTTAGAAACAATTGTGTTTTCTAACACAAGTCCTGGTCCTTGTATACTACTTCCCTTTACTTTCAAACGGACTGGTTCTTTATTTAGCTCATCTCTTTATTGTAGCACCTTATCATATGCAGGCAGTTAAGAGCCAACTGATGCTTTAACAGTCTGCCCGGAAATCTCCTCACTCATATGAAAAGTTCATCGCATACATATTCTACCTCCCCAGTTACCTCAGATGACAGCTTTATCAATTGTTACTCGCTACATAAAATGGGTAGCCATTTTTCTAGCTTTTCGTGGCCATGACTGCTTTTCCAGATACTGTCTGCCACCCATTGCCACAGCCAAGGCCAAGTATTGTGGGGTTTCTGTTATGTCATAAGTTATTTCTCTGTAGCAGTTTCTCTTTCTTTTCCTGCCACATTTCTTTCACCCATCTCCAGTAAGCTAGCCTGAATTCATTCACATGGCGATCGCAGCACTCCAAGAGAGGAAGTAGATGTCTTCAAGTGCTTTTCAAATCTCTGTTGTCTTCAAGTCTGTTAACGACCTGCTACTGGTCAAAGCAAGTCACATTGACAAGCCCAGATTCTAGGGATCCAGAAATAAACTCCTGTCCTTTAAAGAGTTAAAGAGTAAACTGTGTGGATATAAAGAAGGTATTTATTAGAGTAATTAATGACACCAGTCTATTACAGATATTTAGGTTAATATTTATTAACCAATTAGACAACATTCTCTTTACATATTATGAAGGAACTCTGAACTGAACCAATAGCTTTCAGAGGCAGTGTTTGAATTATGCAGTTTAATTTTTACCATGTTATATAGTATTTTTTTTGAGTACATGGTTTGAAATGAGTCTTGCAAATCTTGTGTGTGAATCTTATGTGTGAATATTACCCTGACTTTTGACTTTGCCAAGGGAACATCCATAGCAAAGTAAACTAGTATGTTTCAATGCGAAGACAAAAAAAAAAAATGTCAATTTCGTTTTTTTATGCCTTAGGTGATATTTGTGATCCCAATCCATGTGAAAATGGAGGTATCTGTTTGCCAGGATTGGCTGATGGTTCCTTTTCCTGTGAGTGTCCAGATGGCTTCACAGACCCCAACTGTTCTAGTGTTGTGGAGGTTGGTAAGTGCAAAATTTAAGCATTTCAGTAGTTATCTTTTTGTTTCCATGAATAACTGGCAGTTTGGCTGTGGTGCATTATGGAGATTAGTTATAAAATTGCTGTATGTTGCTGATTAGTTTACTTTTGTGTGGGATTCTCAGTTTTATCATTTCCACTTTATATTGAAATTATATTAATTGTGTTCTTTAAGTTTTAAAATATTTTTAGTAATTAACAATAAATTTAAAGACATTACAAATAATACATAAATATAACATTTCTTATATTTCTAGTATTAATATAAATTTAACATTTTATTCTCAAATAAAATACATAACTCCAAAGTCAATTTATTCAAGTTAAATTATCACTGTAAATAAAACAGAATGTTTTTAGGGACTTCGAATATCCATCAGCATTTTGTAGCTGTTCTAATCATTACTTTTCTTAGGTGATAAATATATTTTATATTTCTAAGCATATAAAGAAGAGGATATTCCAGATGCAGTGCTCTTCAAAGTTTTCTAAAAAATTTGCTCTGCAAAAATTAATGTGTCATTGGTTACATTCAAATAGTTTTTTAAAAAATCTGCAAAATATGTATACTTACGGATTTAGAGTAACTTCTGTAATTTCCAAATAGGTCTCCATTAAGGAAATAGCTGTACTTTAAAATAATTTAACACCATGTAAACTTGTGCAGAGATTTTCTCTCTGACTAAAGAGAGAAATAATTTTCAAAGTTAATACCACAGGTAAGTTTGAAAAAAATTTATATTTTTCGCATTAGTACCACGAAGAGTACAAGAAGGAATATATCTGTTCATTATAGGAAACCAAACATGTTTTGTCAACCTGCGTAAACCTTAGAGAAACAGGACACTTCAATGACTTTGGGGAAATAGTTCTGAAAAAGAAAAGTAATAGCGTCCAGGGATCAGTTTGAATTACCCATCATTGCACCCAGTGCACCTAACTTAATTACCTTATGCATAGTAAAAATCCAGTAACTATTGGTTGAATGAAAGAAGGAATAATTAAATAAAACCATTAATTTACCATCTTTGGCCATTAGTTACTGGATTGTAGTGTGCTTTTTTTTTAATGAATTTTCCTTATTTTTTATATTGCATTATGAATATATGTTATCCAAAGAAGTTAATTATATTATTGCTGAAAGGTACTTTGTTCATTTAATTCATCTTCAAAGATAATTCTCTTTTAATGCTTTTATTAAGTCACTGATAGTTTAGGAGGTTTGACACAGTGCCATCGAAATAAAACTGTTGTAATCACTTTGACCCAGGCTTCAAATAGGTACATTTGAGTTTCAGAGTTTAATGTGAGAATCATATCCTCAGGAAAGTCTGTATAGCTAAAGAAAATTAGAGTCATAAATACCCCTAATAGAAATGTATGAATAGAATAAAATTTTAGTGTTGTATTTTAAGCCCAACAACCCCAAATTGGCAGTGCCTTTGAGTTGTATAATAGTATATAATATTTTTGGCACTATTTGAAAGATCCAAATCTGGAATCAGAGAAACAAATGTAGGTAAATGATTAAGAAATCAGTATCTTAGCAGGATCTTTTTTTTTTTTTTTTTTTTTGAGACGGAGTCTCACTCTGTCGCCCACGCTGGGGTGCGCTGGCAAGATCTCAGCTCCTCCGGAGAAGCTGGGACTACAGGCGCCTGCCGGCACGCCCGGCTAATTTCTTTTTGTATTTTTAGTACAGACGGGGTTTCACTGTGTTAGCCAGAATGGTCTCGATTTCCTGACCTCATGATCCACCCACCTCGGCCTCCCAAAGTGTTGGGATTACAGGCGTGAGCCACCGCGCCCGGCCAGCCGAATTTTAAAGTAAATACTTGTGTACTTTTGGGCTATACTTTTAAATATTAATTCAACATTCACCATTTTGTCCGAAGACTGATACTATGGGCAGCAACACTTTAAAAACTAAGCACGCTGCCATATCCCCCCTAGTTCAGTGTGACTTTGGGAAATTAAACGCTTGTAGAATTAAATTCTACTCAGATTCAATATTATATATTAGTATACATCTCTGATACTCAGAAATTGGATAGTTATACTGTATTATTTTAAGCTATATTTTTAAATTATACATTTCATACAACCCTATTCTTCTCTGGGCTGTATTTAGGACTTTTTGGAAAAAATGTATTTAGTTGGTATTTGTTTGATCTTTTAGTATAGGATATTAGTTACACCATGTACTGGTGTTCATGTACTGGTGTTCTAACATTAAAATACTAGGAAAAAACTTTCCTAAAGTCTTAAAGTGTTCACAGTTTCTTGAGTACAACTTTCCTATATTATGAAATAATTTTTATAAAGGATCAGAAAATAATGAGAAATCAAGCACAATTTTCAAGTTCAATACCTATTTATGACAGAAATGTTACCCTATTTGCCTTTCTACTGCTTTTTCTTAGCTTCATATTTTCTTGCATATGAAAGGTGTACTAAATATTGATTGAATAGTAATACTTGGTAGTAATGCCTTTAATATCTAACTTACCTTGGGTCTTTTCATATTTTTAAAACTAATATTGGGATCAAATATTTCAAACATTAGATTACTAAAGACCATCCTGCGTTTTTGTTTAGAAAAAAAAAAGGTCAGGCGCGGTGGCTCACGCCGGTCGGTAATCCCAGCACTTTGGAAGGCCGAGGCGGGCGGATCACGAGGTCAGGAGTTTGAGACCAGCCTGGCCAACATAGTGAAATCCTGTCTCTACCAAATATACAAAAATTAACCGGGCACGATAACAGGTTCCTGTAGTCCCAGCTACTAGGGAGGCTGAGGAAGGAGAATCACTTGAACCCAGGAGGCAGAGGTTGCAGTGAGCTGAGATTGTGCCACTGCATTCCAGCCTAGGTGACAGAGAGAGACTCCATCTCAAATAAATAAATAAATATATAAATAAAAATAAAAATAAATGGCTTGGCCAAGGCTTTTTTGTTATTGTTCTCCTGTTGTTATCTAGCACCAATGCAGGAAACAGAGTGTATTGGAATTTAAAAAACAAACAAACAAAAAACACATGTGGGTATTTTGAGGTAATATCTTAAAAGACAAAAAATATTTGAGCTGTCACTAGTCTGTATTTTTCCTTACATATTAGTTACCACAAAGATAGAGATGTGTGTAAGGTTTCTTCTATCCATTTCAGACCATATGAATTTTGAGCCATATGTATTATGAAATTCTGAGTCTTTTTATTTTTAATTTCCGAAGGAAAGAAAATAATCTCGTTTATATTTGCTTAGAAAAAGTTGTTTTTTGATCCCAGTTTTTAAAATTATGTTTACCCTGTTTATTCTACAGTCAGACACATAGTCTTTTCATTGCAGTTCATCTGGAAAGGAGAATTTCAAATGCGTGCATAGAGAAAACCATTTCATGATTTTACCTCAAACCTTACTACTTTGCAGTAGCTTTGTTTCAGGTTATTGATACTTATTTCAAGAGATCCTCATCCAGTTTTGTACTTTTATTCTTCCCTCACAAAGCATATAATGTCAGATAAGCACAAAACACTTAACAACATTTGCAATCAATACTCACATCACTTGCATTCCTGTGTTATGTAGGATAGTTTGGCAAAATTGACTTTCTCAGATTTGTGAACTTCCTTCACTAGACAACATTGCTTTTCTTTGGACATTTTTTGATATTTCTGCATACTGCATTCTCATTCTTTCTCTCTCTCTCTGCCTCTCTGTATCCCCACACACACCTACACAACTCAATGTGCTCAGTCTCTTAGAGTTATTAAGATTCACTTCTGATATCTGAAAATGGCAGTAGGAAAACTTATCTTCAAACAAAGCAAAGAAAAAGCCCTTGTTTTAAATTCTTGAATTCAAAGGCATTACCCAGATTAACCAGTGTTTGCACAGATGTGCACTGAATGCTGCCTCCCTCTCCAGAGGATTTGTGGACAGACCACCTTGTGGCTAAACCCCAAATTGCTTCCCAGTTACTCACTCACATTCCTGGATGGCACTGTGTAATTGGGAGCTATATTATGACACATTCATTTCATGCAGAAATTTTCTATTATCTCTCTCTCTATATATATATATAAATGTTCTGTTATCTCTGACCAGTCTGGCCATATATACATACACATATATGTCTATATATATATGTGTATGTATATATGGCCAGACTGGTCTCCAACTGCTGACCTCAGGTGATCCACCCACCTTGGCTCCCAAAGTGCTGGGATTGCAGGCATGAGCCTGGCCTATCAGTATATATTGTACAGTTCATAAATGGAAATCTTGAGAATTTTTAAATTGTACAAGTTCTGTGGCGTAATTGTCCTATGTGTGTTATCAGAATAATCCATTAAACTAGTAAAAAGTATAAACTTTTACAACTCAAATACATAGTATATTAATGTAATCAAAGGGAAAAAATAAGTGACTTTTTTTAAACAAATAAAATCTTAGTTTTCATTTATTTTCAAACAAATATTTATTGAGTGTTTACTAAGTAATAGTTACTTGAATGGTGGAGGGGCAATGATAAACAAGTTGCTGTTTAGATGATGAGACAAATAGACAGAAAGATGGAGATAGATAGATAATAGAAAAATAGATGATCGATAGATAGATAGATAGATAGATAGATAGATAGATATGTTGTTATGTGTTGTGATACAAGTACCTGGAGCCATAAAAATATAAAGCAGATGCCTTGCCTTAAGCTAAGTGTAAAGGAATACATGCCAACCTGAAAAAGTTACATCTAGACATAAAACTAAAATATAATTTCAATCTATTGCAGACTAAAAACAACAGCAAACAACAAAACCTATTCCAGACAGAGAAAATAGTGTGTAGAATAACCAGGAGATTAAAAAAGAAGTATAATGTCACAAACTGAAAGAAGTTAAATGTGGCTAGGACTTAGAGAGAAGGGACATGGTGGCCAGCACTGCCTCTGAGGATGGTGACAAGTGGCAGATACTCTAGAGTTTGGTACGGTGTTTAAAAATATTTTGACTTTTTACTAAGAACAACAGAGAGATTTTGTATTTCTGTTGGTGCAATATGGAAAACAAATTACAGCAAAATACAGCACGGGGAAAATTTGAATGCAATTGCAGCAGATGAGGCTAGACATGATGATCTTGGCTTGGGTCAGTGTGGTAACTAACAGGATGAAGACGAGAGAATCACTGAGTATTTAGATGATACCATAGACAATTATTGGTTATTTATGAGGTATGAAGAAAAAAGAGTTTGGGAGAAACTAAGAGTAAAGAAAGGCATCCCCAGTTTCTGGCCTGAGCAACTGGGTATCATTTACTGAGATATTGTAAATGACAATACACAGGATTGGGAAGCAGAAGGAGAGTTCAGTATTTCACATATTGAATTTGACAAATTTGATAGACATTATCTAAGAAGTCAAGCATAGATGTAGAAGTCATAATTACACAGATGGTTATTGAAGCTTAGGGAATGGATGAGTCTGTCTAGAAACAGAATAATAGCAAAGAATAGAAGAGCTAGACATGGGAAAGAATAGAGGAATTAGAAATACAAAGCGGTTAAGAGGCCATCAATATTTAAGTGACAGGCAGAGAGAGGGAAATCTATAAAGGAGCCAGAGAGGGAGAGCGGTCAGGCAGAAGGAAAACCAGGAAAGTGTGGTGCACAGTAAGTTCAGGATTAACAATGTCTCAAGGAGTGGGTAATCAGCAATGTCAAGTACTGTGGAGCAGTTAAGCAAGATAAGCATTTCCTTTGATTACATGTGATTTATGGATGATCTTGTTGGTTTACGGAAGATCAGTTTTACTGGCGTTGTGGAGAAAGAGCTTGACTGTGGCACATAGAAGAATTTGTAGAAAAAAAATTAAATGGCTAAAACAAACATTTGTCTATTTATTTATTTGCTTACTCATTCATCTATCAAATATTTAAGTATCAGCTATGTGCCACTCTTCCTGGCACTGAGGATATAGCAGTTAAAAAATGGTCTTTGCCATAAATATGTTTAAAATATTGTTAAAATGATCACACAAAACAAAGAATATAAACGTTGGAATTTGGTAGTAATACAAGATTCATTATCACTTGGAAAAAATTAAAAGTATGTGTATTATTGACAGTAGGTCAGTACAGGATAATAGCACCGTATATTATTTTATTTATAATTTCTTTTTATCTTCTCTGTAATTATATTGACTTCTGGCCAGGCTTCTCATTTCCAAATATATATATGTATAGCATATAATGTAAAAAATACATATATATATATATATTCAGGAAAAGTTATTTTATTCTGTTTTATCTTCTCCTATCCTCTTCTACCTATCATATTCCATAGAAACTTATTTCCCTTTGGTAATGATATCCCTTTTCTAATACAAATTCAGATTCTATTAAATTTGTTACCCTCCTATATTGTTCCTCAGCTTTCATTTTATTATGAAAAATTGAATATATTTATCCCAGAAAATAGAGACTGTCATACACATTTTTTAAAAAACTAGAAGTTAACTGTACATTTCACTCTATGAATAGCCATATTCATGTTTATCTTTCAGAAGGCGATCAGTGTCGGAATATCAAGTAGTATAATAGAGTCTGACGCTGTCTGAAAGACTTCTTGTTAGTGTTCATGAAATATCAGAAAGTTAACGAGCCTTAAGTAGCTCTCTTGGGTGGTGTAGGGTTATTTTAAATTTCGAGACTTTGGTTACCAAATGAGGGATTTGGTAAATTTCAGTTAAATTTTTCAGATAGTAGATGAAATTGTGAGTAGTTGTCAGGGTGGTTTATTTTCCCCTGTACTTAAGATTACTTCTTAGACTCATGATTGAATCCATTTTTCTAGAAGTTACCGTAATGAGAGCTATGTTTCACAGACTAAAATACTTTCTCTAAAGCTGCTAGCCAACAGATGATTGCTAAGAAATTTTCCAGTCAACTAGGGTCAAAGGGATTTATTTTCAGTTATGTTTACTTACTTTTCTAATAATAAGAAAGGGTAAATACAAGTTCATACAAACAAATATAATTGTGCAGTTAAGATGACAGATAATTAAGGGAAAGTTTTTGTACTAATTTTGCATATATTATGGAAAAGTAATTATATTTTATATGTGTAAAAATTCTGTAACATACCGTATAAACTCATTAGCTTATTGATGAAAAAATATTTCTGCTTTATTAATAATGACAATGATTAGAATTTGTTAGTTTGAAATTCCAAGCTGTGACAATTATATCTTAACTTTCAGAAAGAAAAAAATGTATAACATCAAAGAACCTTAGATATTATTGAGTACCAAAAGCCACTCTAGCCCAGTCAAAGGACAAAAGCCAGTTTGTGGTAAAGCTTTTATTTGTAAGAAAAGACAATGACCCATTAAGAAATTGATGTATATCATTTAAACCACTGTCCTTTCCTCTAGGAGTATGTCCTTATTAATTGGGAATAACTGCTTTTGTATTTGTATGTATTTTACTGCCTAACAAATAATCACAGAGTTTAATGGATTTATTAAAAAATAATCATATTATCTCAGAAGTGTGTGAGACAGCTAAGTGGATATTCATCTCTGGAACATCTTTTACGTCTTTGCTGCACTCATATCTACGTCTGCAGTCAGCTGGCGCTGGATAGAAGATGGTTAACTGATCTCTACCATTACGTAGTGGCGGCGGCAAAGGTCTCAAGAGTAGTAAGAAAGATTGAGTCCTAAAAAGCACTTTTCAAATCTCGGCTTGCCTCACAGTAGCTAACAACACTTTTGAGGGGAATATATGCAATTTCATTTTACAAATGTGCGGATGCAAGAATGGGAAGAGTTTGTGGCTAGTTTTACAATCTACTGTGGAATGTTAGTTGCTTCTCTTTTTAATTCTATTTTTGAAGAGTTTTATTGGCAAAGCAACAAGTTGATAAACACATAGGTATGTTTGCAGATATTTGTTTTTATGTTATGCACAAATATATGGCCATGATTACACAAATTCTGATCACATTGGCTTTAGCCAAAGCTCTTCAATTATTTTTATAAGGAGTAAAAAGGTAAAATCTCTTAAGGAAAAACTTAGATTTTTTTTTTTTTTTTTACATTTTAGAAAAAATTATTGAAAAAATAGCAAGGTGAAAATTGAAGGTAATATCAAATTGCCCTTTTATTCCTAACCTGAAATCACTTGTGGCACAGCCAAAATGTATAATTCTATACACTTATGAAAATGAAAATTACAAATTCAAAGTGATAGGCCACAGTGGCAAATTTAGCATTAATCTCTGGAAAGATTTTATCTTCCAGCTTTTCCCTTTCATGGAAAAGCAATCTATAGAAGACTCACAAATCACTTATATGATACTATGTAAAATATGCCAAAAATCTTTACAATCTTTCATTCTGTTACTTGATTTCATCTTCTTCATTGATTTTCAACATGAAACCATTTCTTTATTCTAGGAAATTATACCCATTGTAATTTCCTTTAGATTAAGTTATTTGCACCACAAACTATGGTATCCAAATAAAGCAAGTCATTTAAAAAAACATTAACTTTTAAGCAGTTATGACAAAGTGTTGAAATGTTATCATCAGAGAAATCGAGATTTATAATGAAGAGGAAGTGTAATGGACTTATGCTCACTTATTCATAGTAATATAAATTTGGAGTTATTTGATCTGTATAATAGGAAAAGAAAAATACACATGAAGAGAAAAAAAGAGATTGTTATCCTATCAAATATATTTTTTAAATAATGTGATTATATCTCCTTTAATTTTCATTCAAACATTTGATTACTGTAGTAGGCCATAAAACATTTAAAAAAGAGTAAACTAGAACTAGGCATATATAAAGAAGAGTGAAGAGTTTAGTTAATAAAAACTATAAAGAAAGGGACATTCTCTAAAATCAAGACCGTTAAGAGAAGGAATAAGCATTTAATCAAACAAAGCTTAAATAATGTTTTAGAGCATCTACAGCAGCAGTCCCCATCCTCTCTGGTACCAAGGACTGGGTTTCGTGAAAGACAATTTTGCCACAGAAGGTGGGTTGGCATTAGATTCTCATAAGGAGCACGCAACCTACATCCCTTGCATATGCAGTTCACAATAGTTTGTGTTCTTATGAGAATTTAATGCTGCTGCTGATCTGATGGGAGGCGGAGCTCATGCAGTGATGCTCATTCACCTACTGCCTGGTTCATAACAGGCCACGGACTGGTAGGACCCCAATCTAAAGTATGGAACAGGCTTAGGGTAAGTGGACAAAGAAAGCTTGGGGTAAGTGGACAAAGAAAGTAAAGGGCTAATGGATGAATGACACAGCCTTTGCTCTCATTTCTCCTCATACTACTAGTAACACAGAAGATGGAATGAAGAAAAAGATATGATACTTTAAGAATTCATTGAAAATAAATGTTTTGGCCTGGAGTGGTGGCTCATGCCTGTAATCCCAGCACTTTGGGAGACCAAGGCGGGCAGTTCACTTGAGTTCAGGGGTTTAAGACCAGCCTGGCCAACATGGTAAAACCTTATCTCTACTAAAAATACAAAAAAAAAAAAAAAAAAAAAAAAAAAAAAGCCAGCCGTGGTGGTGCACACCTGTAATCCCCGCTTCTCAGGAGGCTGAAATGAGAATCGCTTGAACCTGGGAGGCAGAGGTTGCAGTGAGCTGAGATCATGCCACTGTACTCCAACCTGGCAAAAGAGAGAGACTGCTTCAAACTAACTAAATAAGTAAATAAATACATAAGTGTTTGGATAGGTTGGATTAATTTCTTGAAAATTTTGCAGACTCCTGGTGTAGCATCTAATACAAATCTTATTGGTACTTCCTATGTGCTAGAATCATGCTATTTGATATGAGGAATTACTAGAATAAAGCATAAGGGTTACTGAGATGAAATAGAGGCATGGATTCTTTGTCAAAGAGCTTAAAGTAGAAGTCATTGTTTGTGGAGTTTTGTTTGGCCACCTTCCCTGGAGCCATAGAAAAACTAGGTTACATCTCAAGGTGACTTTGTACTGTAAGACAACTTATTGTTTAACATATATCAAAGTATTTATGTGAAGAAAATTCCATAATCCATATTGCTTAAAGTACATGAGTAACAACTTTTAAATGAGTTATATAATGAGAGTAGAATTCGGCTGAATCATTTCCAGATTATATTTAATTTTGGCCTTTGAGAGTATAAAATTAACCAAGCTATGATTTAAAATAGACAACAATCAATATTTATTGTTATCTTCTTTTTATTTTAATCAAGGCCTGGAAGGAAAAATAGGGAGGGCAAAATTTCAGTCTCTCAGCCAGAGATAGAACCCAGTAAAGATATTTGTTTTCTTAAGTATTAATCCTTGGAACATATAGCAAATTTCAAATAAGAATTAACACCTTTTTAATACAGTGTGTTCATATAACCCCACAATGTCTTTATCTGCTAAGGTTTCATTGTGAAATCAAACCAGAAGTGCTTCATCCAAATCACAGGGAGCCACTGGACACAGAACTCATTATTGTTACTCATCTACACAAGGAGCTACGAACATTTTCAAGAACAAGACACACGCTGTTTGTGTCAACTTAGCTATCTTTTAACCAATGACTTTGGCTCTTCAGGCAATAGATAAATTGGAGTGCATCACAGAACAGCCTCTGGCTTCCAAGGTTAGATTTCATTACTTCTTAAATATGGAGGTCCAGCTGTATTACTTTCCACAATGCTTTCCTGTCCCACAACTACTGTAGTAAAGCTCACTTCTCAATGAGCCCTGCTGGTTATTAGGACATCCAGTGATAAACACTGAAGTGTGTGGGCAGATAGTCTTTGTATGCAGTTTATCAGTCACCGTAATGCCAAAGACAAAGACTTTTTTCCTCACTCTTTTCCCTTTAATTTTGCCTGTATTTTCAGAGTGCACCATTCATTTTTACACACACACACACACACACACACACACACACACGTAAAATAACCTGGAAATAAACAAGGGAGCTAATATCAATGTCAGTGTTAAACGGGAAGGGGATTCTGTGATAAATGTAATGATTAGACCAAGGTCATTGATTCCTGCTCAGTGGAAGAACAGGTGTTAAACCTACAATTTTGTTCCATGCTTTTTGCACACTGCAGTGCTTGTGTTCAAATTAAGCTGTGCCTGTTGCACATATGGGGAGGGATACTTTCAAACCCGAAGAAATAATAATAATAATATTTCTTTTTGTTTGTTGGTTTGGAAGTTTTTTGTTTTGTTTTGTTTTTTTTTTTTAGAGATGGGGTCTCTGTTGCCTATGCTGGAGTGCAATGATGCAATCATGGCTCACTGCAGCCTCAATGTCCAGGGCTCAAGTGATCCTCCCACCTCAGCCTCCCAAGTAGCTGAGACTACAGGTACACTCCACCAAGCCTGGTTAATTTTTGTACTTTGTGTAGAGACAGGGTTTTGCCACGTCGCCCAGGCTGATCTTGAACTTCTGGGCTCAAGCAATCTGCCCACCTCAGCCTCCTCAAATGTTGAGATTACAGGCATGAGCGACAGCACCCAGCCAAAAATAATACTTCTAATTCCAGTGTTTCTTACATGCTGAGCATGCTCTACTGGAATTCTGTAGTGTGTAAATATCTGAAAGAACACATTCTTTAAAGGACAGCGTCATGGGGGTGTGGTTAAGAAGCTAGCCAGGCTGAGTTGAAATCTTGGTACTTCTGTTTGCTAAGTCTGTGACTTTGAGCAAGTTACTTAATCTCTCTCCACCTTACTCTCCTCATCTGTAAAATTGGGGTAACAGTACCAACTTCAAAGGGTTTTTGTGTAAATTTTTTTTTTTTTTTTTTTTTTTTTTTTGAGACGGAGTCTCGCTCTGCTGCGCAGGCTGGAGTGCAGTGGCGTGATCTCGGCTCACTGCAAGCTCCGCCTCCCAGATTCACGCCATTCTCCTGCCTCAGCCTCCCGAGTAGCTGGGACTACAGGCGCCCACCACCACTCCTGGCTAATTTTTTTTTTGTACTTTTAGTAGAGACGGGGTTTCACTATTTTAGCCAAGATGGTCTCGATTTCCTGACCTCGTGATCCGCCCACCTCGGCCAGTCAAAGTGCTGGGATTATAGGCGTGAGCCACCGCGCCTGGCTGCTTTTGTGTAAATTAAATGATTCAATATATGTAAGGATCTTAAAACAGTGTCTGGCTTATAAATGCCACCCAGGAGTTACTAATTAAGTGATATAAATAATTAAACCTCATATACTATTTTAAAGCTATGTGCAGAAATCAAACATCTAAGCCTCTGACTATTCTTTCATCATTTTAGTCATTAATAAAATTATTGAAATGTCCAATAAGTACTGACCTGTTATTTTTATGTCAGGTTTTTTTTCCTGTTTGTGCATGAATACACAAACTGGGGGCAATTTAGTTGTCAGCTTTTAATTTTTCAACAAATTTCTTTCCTTCAACATATAATTTGACAAATCATTTCATATGGGAAAAAGAAAGCCCTATTTTTTATTATATGAAATTTATGAGTAATATAAATAATGCTTGCATAATTAGGAATCAGTCCTTTAGGAATCTAGCTTTCCTTATGCTTAGAGCAAATAAGTTATGAATTGATTTTTTTCTTTATAAGATTGCAAAATGGGAATCCTGTAAAGGTATAATAAATACCAAGTTGGAATTTATGACAGCACATTAATATTGCTTTCTTGGATATGATAGATCAACAATAAGCTTTTTGTGGTTTTGCATAAAGATGGAATCATAGGGGAAAAAAAAACATTAGGATCTTCCATTTAACAAATGTGTATTGAGCCTTCATGCAGAGCTTGTGATCCACCCTTTCTCTATGACCTGATGATAAAGGCTCTGCCTTTTAAATACTTAAATTTGAGAAAGGGTAAGACAGGCATATCAGTAATCATTATACAATGCAGAAAATAATTATCATCAGAGGGGAACAAAGTGCTATGGGTATCAAGTGGGGAAAGATCACTTCCTGTCCTAGGAATCAGATTTTATGGCTTTTGAGATGAGCCGAGATGGAAATTTACTTAATCTGTAGACACTATGATATTGGAACATTTTAAGCAAATATAGAATGATAAAAAAGCACAAAAATAGGAGACATGGGGAAACTTTCTAGAAGAATTAGCATTAGTGGTTGCTCAGTTTATAAGGTGTTTATGGGGAGGATTGGGAGCAAGACCAGGAAGGTAATGTGGATCTGTATTCTGTAGAGCTGTGGTCCCCAACCTTTTTGGCACCAGGAACCAGTTTCGTGGAAGACAGTTTTTTCCATGGACCGGTGGTTGGGGAGTGGTTTCAGGATGAAACTGTTCCACCTCAGATCATCAGGCATTAGATTAAGGAGGCCACACCCTAGATAACTCACATACGCAGTTCACAATAGGGTTCCTGCTCCTATGAGAATCTATTGCTGCTGCTGATCTGACAGGAGGTGGGGCTCAGGCTCATTTTCTGTTGGGCAGCCGGGTTTCTAACAGGCCACGGACCCATAGCGGTTCATGCCCCAGGGGAGTTGGAGACCCTTGATATAGAGCCTCTATTCATCTCCTTGAACCAAAGTATACTTTTCAATGTTATTTCCAAAATTATCCCATAAATATGACTCTATAACTTCCCTTGATAATATATTATTGAAGTGTGTAATCATAAAAACAAAAGAACACAAAGCTCTTATCTGAACAACATTTAAGTACTACCTCAGGCTTTTCTTTTGAGTATTATGTTGTTTAAATTGTACATTTTTCTATTACATTTTTATTCTGCCTCCAAGATAAATTTATTTTTTGATTTATTAATTATTTTATTTTCGACAGGACTTGGTCTAATAGGTAGTTGATTTGGAAAGGGCTGAATGTGGCTCATTGACTGAAATTGATGCTAATTTTTAATCTAGAATTTTTAACCAGAAATTAGTTATTGGGAGAAACAGCTGTAAAGTTTTAAAGCTGGTTTCCAGGAGAAACATCTACAACTAGAAATGTCAGTTGACATGAAAAATTTTATGAGAAGCTACAAAATATTTATATTCTGCTGGATACCCACCTAGTTTTGGACACTAAGGAAATTGTTTCCATTAGAACAAATGTTTGGTTTTCCTGTCTGTGGACTTTGATCAACTACATGTGAAATATATGCAAACTACATTCTTTGCTAGAGAGAAAGCAAAAGATTGAAAGTATGTCTTTAAGGCTTTTCTTTGTTGCAAAATTTTGCATTTCTTCCCCTTGCAAAGATAAACTTTGACATTGTTTGCATGCCAGTTATATTCTCCCTTGACTCAACCCCAAGCATGACCTCCTCTGACTAATCTTGTCTTTACGCAGGAAGAAGATAAGATTACCAGTTCCAAGTACTTTAGGAATTGGTCCATAAGATGTAGCTGAAGGTTCCAAGTCTTTGCTATTGTGAATAGTGCTGCAATAAACATACGGTGATGGCACATGTATACATATGTAACAAACCTGCACGTTGTGCACATGTACCCTAGAACTTAAAGTATAAAAAAAAAGATGTAGCTGAAGGAGGGATGGAAAGGAAATTAATTCTTTACAATGTTGGATTTCTGGTTGTTATAAAGCAGCCTAAACAAGACAGGTAATAACAACATTGTATTTTGTGCTAGTTAGATCACATCTGGAGTACTGCTTCCATTCTTGTTACTGTATTTTAAAGTACGTTATCAAATTTGAGTTTATCAAGAGTAGGTCAACAAAAATGATGACTAGGGTGTATATACCATAATATGTAAAATTAAGTAGGGATATTTATCTCAGTTAAGAAAAGAATTACAATAGCTTTTAAATATTTGAATGACCGACCTGTCAAAGAATGGGCCTCATTAGTCCATTGTTTTCTAGAGGTGAGCTCTGGGAGAGAGATATGACATGTTCCTTCATGAGATTTTGAGTTCCCTCCCTCTAGAAGTTTTGAAAGATATATAGATTTTTTGGTCGGCAGATTGGACCTGTTAGAAGGGTAGAAATTAATAGTTTGCATTCAAAACTTGAAAATATTCTAAAAGATAAGAAAAATGTGGTGTGGGCCCACCCTGAATAGCCCTGCACTTTTATTCAATTTCATTGACAAAGTTAGACCTGTCTACTTTTTTATCAGTTGAGTTCTTTAAAGACATTCCAGTTAAGGAGAAATTTAGCCTAGGGAGACAGGTTTTGCAGGTAGGAAAATTACATTGTCAATGTTATATGATTAACACCTGAATGTGGATACACTCTTTTCCTTTAAAGAAGGTCCTAATGATTCTGAAAAGAAAACATTTGATTTTAGCTCCTATTGTAACAGGAAGAAAAAAAATCCTCTAACGCAGTCATTAACTCACTGTTACATAAGGCAGTAGCACATTAGATTAGCTCTATGTAATTAAGCAGAAATTGTGCTTTATCTCTTATAGTTAGTGTCCTTGAGATGAGTTAAAACTACATGAAAAAGATAATTCCCCCTGACCAAAATGACACGTACGGATTTCACAGAAATATCTCATCTTTCTTCAAGTTAGACCTGCCCACTGTTTTTTTTTTTTTTCTTCCCCCTTCATCTTTTGAATTTCAAAATATATTTTAATTAAGCCAAATGTGTGGATCTATATTTTGAGAATATATCATTTCAAAGCCATCGTAAAATTTCTGAATTATTTTGGAATATAAGCAATGAAAAGGCAATGATATTTTACTAAAAGACCTCACAGATATTAAAATGGTAAAAAGTCATGTTTGAAATAACTGTAACCATATGAAATATTTGATTGTGACACACACACACACACACAAACACACACACACACAGTGTTTGCCAAGATTCTACCATGAAGTGATTTTCTATCTTTAAATTCATCACCATTTATTTTTTAAATGCATTGAAATTTTATATTATTTATATCTCAGAAGACACAGAATATTCAGTATTCAGCCCTAATCATCTCTGCTGGGGTGGGATCATGGGCAGAGAAACCAGTAATTGGTCTAAGGCTGCATCTGCCAGGCACATGGATCAGTCATTTGTTTGTCTCTGTGTTTTGTGCTACTGGACATCAGACATTGGAAGTTTTACTGTATCTCTGTTAATGGTAACTTTATTTAAGCAAGAGAGTAACATTCACAGGAAAATGGCAGCAATATAATATCATCCAATATATTTAAGAAGCATAGTTCTTTTTTTAAAAAAATAGGCTGATGGCATCAAACAGAATGGCATCAAAGAGGATCTTTTAAAAATCTTTCTTACAAAAAGCAAATATTTTACATTGTGTTTAGGATTATGGACTTTATTTAATAAAAGTATTAGATAATTTATTTCCTTTGTTTCTACCATGATTCAAATGAAATCTGATTATTTATTGAAACCTCATTTATAAGACAGAAATCCTGGAATTCATCCAAGTATTATTCACTAAAGACTTAGTTAAACAAATTATGCCATATCCATTTACTTCAAAATTCTGCTTGTGGTGAGTTTTTAGTTGGTAATTTCGGTGATTTAATAAATATACTTCTATTTTCTAATGCAAACCTTAACCCATTGTACCAATGGATTTTTTTTGCCAACACTCTTAATCATTAAGTCTTGTCCAGCATTAACATTTTATGTGCAATGATTCTGTGGTTTTCTTAAGTGGATACTGTCACTGAGATTTGTGCCAGTATTGCTGATCAATTCATTACTTGTTAGTTTTCTGTTCTTTTGGTTTTAACAGATTTGCTTTTTAGATTAGCTCATTTGTCCAGGCTTATGGAAATGAATTGAGGTTGAAGTGAGTAGTCTCCCACACATAAATAAAGCAGAAATCCATAGAACATAAAGGAGCCTGAAAGTATCAGCTTCCTGCTGTCAGGTGCTGTGAAACAAAATAACGTGGATGCTGTGACCATCTGAAATTCATATCTAGTGAGCTGGTAACCTCAGCTTCATGGCTCCTCTAGTGACATTAAACAGCATTCTCATTGTAGAATTAATGATTCCCCCTTTCCTATATTAAATTTTCAAAAAGATTATGAATTTATTAATTTTATTAAAAATGGATAAATCTGAGAAATCATTTATATTAACTTTTGATCTGCTTTATCCCTTACAAGTTTCTTCTTTTTATTTGCCCATGAATTTTCTTAGGTTTAATTTTCAATCCTCATTTTACAAAGCTAAAAAAAAAGGGTAAAAACAGTCATTAAATTTACCTATGGACTTCTTTTTCTGAATTTAAAATTGGACAGCTTTCCAAAAATATTTACTCAGGACCAATTAAATACACTGCGCAAAATTAAAACATTTGCCCTCCAAGGAAGAATAATGTCCAGCTTGGGAAACAAGGCTGGAAAATATTATGTACCATTCTGTTTAGAACTGGCTTTAGGTTATAGTTTAAAAGGTAGTGGGGGTAGAAGGGAATATCTGGAGACTGAAATAAATACTAAGGAGTTGAAGGTGGTGAAACTTGAATTTAGTCAACAAGGATGGTATGGGCTTGGATAGGGAGGAAGGGCACATTTAATAAACAAAGGATATTTAAGGACAATTGAATAGATACACCAAAATATTGAATTGTAAGTCCCCTTGTGATATCAAATCACCTAACTTAAAGATATTTACTACTTCCTTTAAATAAGCGAATTTGTCCTAATTATGTTCTCAAAGACTCTTTAGTAACAGCTGGGATATGAATGTAGGCTACTTGAGTCATATTACTTTCCAGCTTCCCAATACTCTGGCTTACTTTTATAAAATTTGTGTTTTTGTTCAGTTTAGTTTTAGTTTTCTTACTCAGTGGCAGAAAATGAACCCAAAGCTTGCATTCTTTTCTGTTATTTTTCTCATTTATACCTCTTTCTAAAATGAGAGAATCACAAATGCACCGCTAATCACTGTTAAAATGATTCACTGTGTAAATACATTGTAAAACCCATGTAAACTATATCACTACTAAACATTAAAAGTACATTTTGTGGTTCTATTTAAATGAATCTACTTAATTAATAAATCATAGTTTCATGTTTTCTGAGTTAGTTTAAAAATCACAGATTTAATTTTTCATGAGATAATCTAATGGTCTTTAGAGAAACCATTGTCTTTATAAAAATTATATTGTTTCCTTCCTACCCCAAGAAGGAAAATCTGATTTACGTAACGACATATAGCTATAGAAACTATATATGATTATCTATATATTTATATGATGAAACATATACAGAGATACAAGGCTTTCTTTGATGAATTTAATAATATTACAAAATGAAGCAGCTGAGCTTTATTTAATACAAATGACTGTATTAAACATTTGTGCATCTTTTCTTTCAACAAATATTTATTCAGTTCCTCCAGTGTTCCAGACACTGTTTTGAAAACTACGGATGTAATGGTGAGCAAAAAAATGCTACAGACCTGTCCTCATGAAACTCCTAGTCTAATGGGAGAGACTAATAAAAATTCAATATATGTTTACATGCTAACTACATGTGTACAAGATTATGTTTTATGTGTTACATATTATAAATACTTCAATGGATGCCATTCTCCAAATTTTGCACAGGAGTCAAAATGCATGTAAAATGTTGATAGAATGGAAACATTTTGATTATTCAAGCATTTTCTATGCAAATCCAATGCTGTGCCTCACAGTGACCCAAATACTCTGCAGTTTTGAGACTGTAGACTTGACCACATCATATGCTGTCTGAAATATTTGGCCAGGGGAAACTAATCATCTTTGTTATACTTTTCACAGGGAAGAAGTTAGTAATAGCAACCTTTAAGTGCAAAGTCACATCTCAATTGGGCCATTGGCCAAGGACAACAGATAAACAAATAATAAAACAAAAACCAAATTAACCCAAAACTCTCTCTCAGTACTTCCATGGATACTTCCGGAGGCAACTCCATATCCTTCTTTAATGACTGAGTTCACAAATTCGAAATAATAGTTTACTCTAATTTTAGTAATGCCCCTGCTCCCCTCAACGCACAAACATACACACACATTTAGAGCACTTGACATCTGGGTAGGCATAAATAATCAAGCATAAATATCATGATTGCTATTTTTGCATCACTGCAATTGATTAAAACATTGTAAAATATTGTCAGAATACAATAATACATAGTTCTTGTTGGTTATGGAAATAACTAATGACTAGATAATTATATGCTTGCAAAACATATTTGGTACATGCTTAACCAAATTTATGATATAGCCAACAAAAGGATCAATAAGTCACTCTGAATTAACATTCACATGTAAAATATGTTATAATATACTAAGAAATGTAGGTTTTGTATTTCATAATGAGATTTTCCTATTTGATGGTAAGCCACACTGGGTATAAAATTGTTTTTGATGGGTATAATTTCCAAGTTATAAAAGTTTACTTAAAACACTGAAAAATGAAACAGACAAAAACAGAATATGTAAGAATTGTTGAAACCACACAAAGAGACTGGAATCTGTCTAATGAAGAAACTTAAGTGTTATAGTATTGTGTTGTATCAGGGTAATATACAGCCCACTGGGCCTGGGTAGTTGTACTTCACAGTTGATACTTGTGGAAAAAAAGAGAAAGAGAGTGAGGAAGACAGGAAGGAAGGCAAGGAGAGTCTGTATGATGCCTTCCTGTTCTCCCAAGTACCACCACACTTCAGGAACATGGGAACATGTACGCTGGTGGAATGTCCTGCAAAAGAGCGACTAACTTAAAAATCAAGGAATAGGTTTATTGTATCAAAGCATAGTGGTAAGCTCCCTGGAAAAATAAAGCACTGAAATCTCAGCTGCCCACTGAATGCATAGCCTGAGGCTGTGTGTACTTCTGGTCTCAGCTGCCTCAGATAATTAATTTCTTATGCATTCTAATATATTTTTAGAAGGAACAACAAAACTGATTAGGATTGTAGCAGAATGCCATTTAGATATAAATAACAAAAAGCTCAACTCAAATAATACACAGTATGTATTTTCCCTAGAACTAGAAGTCCGAAGGAAGGTCAGGATTCATGGTTGATATGATTCAGTGGCTCAACAATATAATCAAGATTCTAATATCTTTATTTCTGCACTCTGCCTTTGAGCAGGATCAGCTTTCTTCCAAATCTGTCTCCCATCATGGTTTCAAGGTGCATGCCAATGACTTCTGGGGCCACAAGCCTCTGTGTCTACATCTAAAGGGGAGTGAGAAAGGGTTATTTCCAGACACTTTCTCAGAAAAGTGAGGAAGCCTTTTTTTTTTCCAAGAGCCTCTCCCCACCTAAATACACACAAATATCTCCTTACATATCCTTGTCCCCACATGGGTCATAAGCCTATACCTAGGCCAATAACTATGGCCAAGAAAAGGGAACAGATTTAGTTAGTTCTGAGATACAGACCATTTATTAAATCCAAAGGAGATGTCATCTTTCCCTAAAGCATTGATATAGGTACCCAAAGAAATCTGAAGATGATACAAGAAAGCAGTGTTGAAAGCTCATGAAACAACCAGAATATAAATTGCAAAGGGTTTTCTGTAAGCCTACTAATTTATTGCTGTAGTTCCAACAATGGTACCAGAGCCAGTGAAATAAACTTTGATGGGTTAGAGTCAGAATTCTCAATATTTAGTGCTCATGGTGATTATCTACAGAACTTATAAAAAATGCAGAAGCCTGGGCTAAAACCCAATATTCAAATTCAGTAGGTGTGGGGAATTTTAATAGACACCCAGGAAGGTTCTGTTATGGGTGATAGGAGGATTACACTTACTTAAATTCTATATGTCTGATATATTTTGTACTCTCTGTTTTCCTACCATCATTATAATTTCAGTACATTCTTCTAAATGCTGACCAAGTGGAGCAATACACTTATTTGTTGGGTTGCTTATTTTTGGTTTTCTTGGTGAATGTGTTTAAATTCCCAGAATTAGAAGAAACTACATGTGCCATAGACTCTGATTTTTATTTTAATTGCTCATTTTATGACTTCTAAGAGGAAGAGAGAATAATCATTTGGGTAGCATGATAGTACCTTCTGTGATACTTGTTTCACAGAAATGTCATTAAAAAGGCAACTAATGCCCACTTCGAGGTTTATTTTTACTCTGGGGCTCTAGTTGCCACCTGTAAATAGTTCGTGATGTTTTGTTCAGTAAAGCAGTTAGCCTGAAATGCTACCTTTGCTACAGAGATAACTAAAGCTGAATTATTACCAATACTAACCCTTGTGTATATGCCTTTATGAGTGTGAATGGTGTGAATATTGGTTAATGACATCTACCCATATCAAGGAAGCACTGCTATGTAGATGTTACATAGAAAGAGAAATCTTTGCAAAGTTGTGTATTTGCTGGCTGTAATTCTGTTAATTTGTAACAAAGATACTTTCAGGTATTGCAAATTCAAGTGTAGATTGGTACACAGCTTGCCATGAGGGATTTGCTTTTCGAAGGTTCTGATTACTATGACTCTTACTAAATTTGGAATTGTCTTCATTTCTGTACTTGCTAATTCCTTCCTAAAATTTCTTGCTTGTTCTTACATAATGGAAGAGTAAAATCTTAGCAACTTCCAATCTTCCTTCCTTGGACATCACTTCTTTAGGGTGCTTTGTTTAACCAGTCAGGATCTCAGCTGCCTATGTCTGTCCCTGGATTGTAAGGAAAATGGAGAAGCTTCCAAAGAAGAACTCCATTTCTTGAAAGGATTTCTCTCCTCAGCCTCTGTGTCAATTTTTCTTTCTTTTCTCCCCCAGTTTTATGCTTAAGTCCAGCTAACATTATTAGGAGCATAACCACTCCCATGATCCAACACTTTAAATAGTACCTAGTGAATTTCAGTAAACTCTTTGTCATCTAGTTTTTATCTTTAAGTAGAAACGGAATCATCACTTTGTGAGACAATAAGGCATAGCCGAAGAATTTCAGTTTTAAAGTCACACTGACATGTGCTCAAATTCAAATTGAACTCACACAGATTGTTCAGTCACTCTGAACCTCTGTACTTTCCTTTATCAAATGAGAAGTATTTTCATCTCATTGGTTGCTTTGTGAATTAAATGAGTTCACAAACATAAAGTGACCAGCCATGAGTGTAAGGATTTTTTTTCTTTTGAATCTTTAGGTTTTTGTTAACAATAACTCATCTAAATCAGCACTTCTACAAGCCCCTGTGGTATTTTCCTAAAAGGGAATTCCTGGAAGCTACCATTTTTTTTCTTCTTTGAAAATGTTATGATATATTTTGGACATGATAAAGCAGCAAACAGCTTTTAAAATATTTATGTTCTCTGCGCCATGCATGCCAACTGTGTTTGCTCTCTCCATTTCTTTATGTGCCAAGGAGGCGAGCCAAACAGTGTGAGAGGAAAATACTGTCAGGACACAAAGTCAGCTTGTCTAATGTGTACTCTGCGCAGATGTAACCTTAACGGAAAAGAGTGGAGACCACTCCCTGGCTACACAGTGATACCTTGATTAACGAATCCGCTGGGAACAAAGTTCCTTTATAAGCAATTCAGCTGAGTAAATTTTTATTTTAAAACTTCATGAATCAAGTGAAATAGTACTGGCTTGTGTCATATAATTCAACGGTAATATTCTGGGCAAACTGCAGTTCTGCACAGAACAGAAATACTTCTTCACAGAGTGTGTGTTGAAGTATAAAAGTGAATAGATGGATTCTAGGCAAAATTGTGAAGCTGCTTCAGACAAACTTCTTTTTCACTCTTGTAATTGCTGTGCTCCATCCTTCACATACACAGGGCAGTAGGTTATTGCCCTTGGAATCTTGCTGCTCTCAAACCTTCCTACCTCTTAAAACAAGAATCAACAAGATTCACACTGTTATGAGTTACAGTTAATGTTATCTTACATTGATATTGCCTAGTAATACCTCAATCCTGGCTACAAGTTAATACCATGTAAAGATTCTGACTCAATCAGTTCTATGTGGAGCCCAGAATTTGGAATTCTAATATACTTACAGGGTTGGTAACCACTACCCAAGGATAAAATTGTATTTTCATATTGTGGCCTCCTCTTTTATAATGTCTATGTGTATCCATATGTGGGCTGCAGAACATAAGTCAGAACCACCTGGGGTCACTCTTTAAAATGCAGGTTCTGGTGTCTTTACCACAGAATCATCACTACTAAATTTTGAAGTGTGTGGTATATGTAAGTGTGTGTATGTCACACACACACACACACACACACACATACACATAGTGGGAGAGAGAGAGAGAGAACTGGAATCTTCATGTTTAAGAAAAGTCCAGGCCGGGTTCGGTGGCTCATGCCTGTAATCCCAGCACTTTGGGAGGCCAAGGCAGGCAGATCACCTGAGGTCAGGAGTTCAAGACCAGCCTGACCAACATGGAGAAACTCCATCTCTACTAAAAATACAACATTAGCCAGGTGTGGTGGTGCATGCCTGTAATCCCAGCTACTGAGGAGGCCGAGACAGGAGAATTGCTTGAACCCAGGAGGCGGAGGTTGCAGTGAGCTGAGATTGTGCCATTGCACTCCAGCCTGGGCAACAAGAGTGAAACTCCGTCTAAAAAAAAAAAAAGAAAAGTCCAAAGTGATTTTGAGTCACGCTGAAGTTTAATTCTTCCTTTCTTATAACTTCTATCTCATGGAACACAATTTTTGACTATCAGCCATGACTTTTAATTCCTCTTTGCCAAATAGAAAATTGATGGTGGAGTAACTCTATGTTATATACAATCCATATTTTTCAGCAATAATATTTATAATAATTTACACTCAAATTAACTAAGGTCAATCTTATTTGCAGAGGAAAATCAAATTCAGACAATTCAATTTTTTTCTAACAAATATTAATAGATATTTTAAAGTATAGGAGCATATATGTTTTTATTTAATGTGAATACTCACTAATCTGTTATTAAATAATGACAATTTTCTAATGTATACACAAAATTACAAGTCAGGGGCTTGTAGTTAGTGTTTGGAAATGTGAAATACATTTATGTTCAATCTCAATATCTCTTTTTCTCTTTCTTTCTCTCTCCCCACTTCTCCCTCCCTTCACTTCTACCCCAACCACATTTCACCTTTTCCTCTTATCGTAGCATCAGATGAAGAAGAACCAACTTCAGCAGGTAAAGTTCCTATGTTGTAAAGATAATTCTTATTTAATGTCATGCCTTTGATAATAGAGAGTCAACCTTTTGAGTAATATTTTTTCAGATTTCAACCAGAAAATTGGCACAGGTTTATTTATTTATTTACTTTTATATTTGCTGAGCTCACTATGCTGTGCCAGACTAAATTATGTTGGTTAAGAGTTTTGAATAAAAGGAGAAAAGTCTTGAAATGAACTAATACAGAGGAAAATACAATACAAAATAGCACACTCACATTAAAGAATAATGAAAATTGGAAAATGAGAACATTGAGAAAAATACAGAAAAATAATACAGTGAGGAGAATGATAAAATTAAGATTAAAAAGGAGGAAAATGGTAAAATAAACTTTCAGAAATACCTTTCATGAGAGAATACAGCACTATCACATATATAACTGGCATCAAACATCATATTCACTAGGCTTAAGGGTACTATGTCTGCCTCACTCATTTTATTTTAAAAATGTAATTTTTACAATTATAATTTAATAATCCTGCAACTTGGCATCATCACTTAGTTCCTTATCCAGCTAATTAGTATTTATCAAACACAGGCTATGGCCTGAACCATGTGCAATGAAGAATGCAAATGTTAGAGATGGCATGGTATTTTCAGCGTGGTTCCAGGACAGTGAGACAGGTCAGAGAAATGCCAGAGAGACTAAAGACCAGACACAATTATAAGAATATAATGGGAAGAAAAAGCTCACTTGATTAATTAATAAAAGACCAGACTAACATACCAACAACATCAGAAAAAAAATAGAGTCAAGCCCTGAGATGTAGGCAGTTAGTGGTTGGTCTGAAGAGAAAAGACCTCGGCATTAGATGGATTCCTTTTAGTAACTGAGAAAAGGAGTTAGGCCTGAGAGACAAGAGCAGGAAAGGGCTCCTGAAATTAATGGTCAGAATGGTGCTTGCTTATATGGAAGGAGGGAAAGTAGCCCAGTTATTGGAACTCAGATACAAGATAAGGTCAGTTCAATTCATAGGCCTGACTTACTTCAACTAGCCTGGCTTCATGGCTTCTATCTCCATGCAAAACTGAACAAGGATTTTACCTGCAGGAGTAAATTCAAAAGATCAAAGTTTCAGTGGAAGAAAACAAAATAAATATCTTACATTTCTTTGATAAATTCCAAGGATATATAAATGTCATGTTGCATGATACTCATTATAACTATAACTGCCTTTAAAATGGAATCAGAGACTCAGAGAAACCCTCAATTGATGTTTCATTTTCATAATATTGTTAGATAGTCTATAGCCTGATTTGGATAGGAACTCCTATCATATTTCTCCCACTCTAGGCAGTATTGTGTAGCCTGTTTTAGGACCAACCTAATCACATGACTCAATAGCAAACTCATCTGTTTGTGAGTTTCCTCTGCCTAGTTTCTGCTTTCTGTTTGCCCTGATTTTGAAGCTTTGCCGTTGATAGTGTTGCCCAAAGACTCTGTCTGTATGTTTGTCTATTGTGGTGTATTTTTTCTATACAGACAACCCATATACTTGACACATAATTCAAGCAATACAGACGCGTTTGTGGTTAAAAGTAAGGTTGCTATCTCTTTTTACCCCTAGTTTCTTAGTTTTCTTCCTGAGAGGCAACCCCTGTTAACTGTTTCTTGAGTCCTCTTCCAGAAAAACTCCAGGCCTGTGTTGTCCAATAGGGTAGCCACTAGCTACATGGGCTATTAAACACTCCACTATTCCAAATTGAAATGTAATGTAAGTATAAAATACACACTGGATTTCTTTATTATTATTATTTAAATTTTTACTTTAGTTACAGGGGGCACATGTGCAGCTTGGTTACGTGGGTATATTGCATCCGGGTAGGGAGGATAATATCCAATAGGTAGTTTTTCAACCTACACCCTCTTCCTCTCCTCCACTCTCTAGTAGTCTGCAGTGTCTATTGTTCCCAGGTTTATATCCATGTGTGCTCAATGTTTAGCTCCCACTCATAAGTGAGAACGCGGTATTTAGTTTTCTGATCCTGCATTAATTTTTGAATCATGGCCTCCAGCTCCATCCATGTTGCTGAGAAGGACATAATTTCATTCTTTTTCATGACTGTATTTATTCTGTAGTTTATATGTACTACATTTTCTTTATCCAATCTACCATTAGCACCTAATTTGATTCCATGTTTTTGCTATTGTGAATAGTGCAGCAATGAACTTATGAGTACATATGTCTTTTTAGTATAACGAAAGTTTTAAGTTGGTAGCTCTGTTTTAAGTTCTTTGGGAAATCTCCAAACTGCCTTCTATGGTGGCTGAACTAGTTTACATTCCCACCAACAGTGAGTAAGTGTTCCCTTTTCTCCACAGCCTTGCCAGCATCTGTTGTTTTTTAATTTTTTAATAATATCTGACCAGTGTGAGATGGCATCTCGTTGTGGTTTTTGATTTGCATTTCTCTGTTAAGTGATGATGAGCATTTTTTTCATATGCTTCTTGGCTTCTTGTATATTTTGTTTTGAAAAGTGTCTGTCCACGTCCTTTGCCCATTTTTTACTGGGGTTGTTTTTTGCTTGTTGGTTTAAGTTCCTTACAGATTCTGGATGTTGGACTTCTCTGGCTAGGACTTGCTCTGTCTGTATTTCTTAACTTTAATTGGACTTTCTCTTTGGGTGTCAATCCTTGACAGCAGCCATCATTTTCTAGCCCAATTCATTTTCATTTCTCCTGTCTGCTACCCACACCTTACTAAGTCGCCTGCCAAGCAGTGTTGGTGCTATTGCAAAATTATTGTTTTGTATGAAGAAAATGAATTGTAACCCAGTGTAAGCTGTATTTATGTATAATATAGTTATTTGTGTACTTTTCTTATTCTAAATCTATTTTCATAACTTCTCTGCTCACTAAGGTCTTTTTGTGAAATGCAACTGAACATTTTTTCTTCAAAATACTCATCTTCCTCCAGAGTGATATGCACATCATAGAATTTAAATTATGTTTTAAAAATACTTTCATTTCTAGATATGAGCAGATGTTTTTGTTGTGATTTTAGCATAGACTTTTAAAATAGAACAAATGTGCTCTTAAGGAATATTTAGCTACATAATTTCATATATGGATTATATTAACATTGAGAAAATGTGTCATTTAGTAAAGCAGACACTCCTTTTGTATAAAAAACAGACAATGGGAAACAAATGTTTTCCTTCTAATTTTATCAAGCTATATAATAGAAAGAGTAAATTAAAACATTTGGCAAAATATTATCAGATTTGCAAATAATTGATTTCATAAGGAATACGAATAATTATGAAAATTGGATTGAGATTTTTGAGTTCATTTTCATATCTCTTGCCCTGAATTTTTCAACACTTATTTTTTAAAATAATAGTTATTATCCTGTTCACTTATATTTTTCAATAATTATATATATCAAATATATATCTTTAATTTATAGCTGTTATTCATAACATATTTGTTTATTACAGCATTAATATTCTGTTTTCACTCTCATCTTCTTTCACCAATAGAATTGATGCAGAATGGTATTTTCCAAACTCAGATTTATTTTTGTTGTCCTCTTTTAACTTATTTCTCTTTCATATTATTTCTCCATTTTGTTTCAGTTATCAGTGAAATGAAATCTTTTGTTTGCCAGAAAAAATGTATGTTAATTCAGCTTTCACATGTCCCCATATAATATCTTTACCAGGTTCATACTCTTCCAGATTGGACAGTGTCTCCTTCAAATATACACGTTAATTTCTTTAAATTAAATATTTATTTTTCTAATTGGAGATAAGCCACTTCTCAAAGTAAAGTACTAGAATAAATAATAAAATATATAGGGTTTTTTTACTACCAAAAAGTCACAGCATCCTGATTAATAGTTGTTAATGTATAAATTTTGAATTTTAAAATGATAATTTTTTGAACAAATCTATACATGACTTACCTAATATCCTAGTGGATATTACCACTCAATCATACTATTTAGTAAACATTTTTTAATGTATTGATATTATATGACAAATCTAGGTTGTTTTAATTCCATAGGCACACAGAGTTGGGTCAATTATAATTCAATAGTTATGATATATTCTCATTGTTTAGAACTATTTTTAAAGTAAATAATAGATGTTTATCTTCAATAACATATAGAATGAAAAAAATCAGGAAGACAAAAAATAAACGAGAAAATTAGGGAGACATTAAATAGTGTTTTACTTGTGTGATAATGCTACAAAATAATATGGACTTTTTCTTTATAATGGAATACAGTTGGTTTGCCTTATATTTTGAATTATTGAAAGACTGCCTCATTAAAACAGATAAGTGATCCCTCTACTTTGTTCCCATGTAACTCAGATTATATTTAATAAAATAAATGTCAGAATGAAAATATTCTTATACTTTAAACAATCACATTCTGTCTTTTGTTATTTCTTCATATGTACCCACATTCTTTTATTTGAACTTCTAAATTACCTTGCCAATAGCAAGTGCTTAATAAGTGTTTTAAAATGTTGACTCGTAGAGGGGATGCATAATACATCATATCTGCATTTCTAATAGTAGGCATGCATCCCCTTATTGATTGTGAAGCATTGGCTTGTTAATCACTTTCAGTTCTGAATGTTCTGGTAGGATGTATTAGCCTAAAAGACCTTATTTCGTAACATCTGAGTTATCAGGGCAGATTCACTTAACACCTGCTTCTTTAGCTACCAGAAGCTTCTTTTTATTTATCCTACTTGAATCTTAAATTCAGATATTTAAACATCTTGTTTTATTGAATATAAAAACACATCAATGAACTATAGAGAAATTTCTTCAAGCTGAGTTATATTTTAAGATTTAATTACAAACTAGTGAGATTCACATTTTTAAAGCAGATACTGTACCCCAAAATGAATCACTTTTAGAAGTGATATATTTAATCTGATTATATTGCTATTGCACAGATAATTTTTGGAAACTATTTTTTTGAAACTTCCTTCTGAATCTGCTTATGGGATTATGACATCAACTATTATTTTACAGTCTCTGAACTGTGCTACTATATTTATCTGACTTTGGTCTAATATATATGCCTTAAAAAACAAAGATTTGCAGATATTAAGAATGTGAGGGGGTGTGAAATACAGATAAGATTACAACTTTGAAATTAACAACATTCACTTGAACATATGATATGTATTTTTGAAAGGTAAAATCAAATAACACCTTTTAACAAAGTTGTCAGTGATTGCTTTCCTTATGTTGCACAAATCCAATTTTCATTTAGCTTTTATTTAAGTTTCATAATAGATACTCCATAAACTGACTATAACAATACTTATTTCTATGTCATTTGGAAAAAAAATAAGACATAAATTTGAATATTGATTGCTAAAAATAAACTAATCTATATAAAATATAATTTAACTATGAGGTGTAGCAAATCAAGTTTATTCTCACAATTTCCTCATTGCTTTTAGTTTATTTGGTCTTATTAGCTATAATTTTAGATATTTAGAAGTATCATCACAAGGAAATCATTCATTCATTCCTCAAGGAAATCATTTAAAACAGGGCTGGGAATCTAAAATTAGTGGATGGGACCAAAATCACTTAGAAAATGACACAGTAGAGATCTTGTAGCTATACAATAAGTCAGTGGTTAAAATGAATTAAAACCATAAGTTATTGTTTTGTTCATATCACCTCAAATATAAAGCTTGCATTTTATTTTTTCCTTCTTCTCTTGCCTAAGGGGAGGTTTTTAATTGCTGTCATTTTTTTAATACTACAAGTGGAACTGAGTTTGTATTTCTATAAAAGTAGCTATTAATATTAGATTAACTCATATAATAATGAAAATATTAAAGGGGGAATTTTCAGATATATGTAAATGGTAAAAATATTTTGTTCTTTTTTGTATAAATTTAAGGTATACAATGCAATGTATTAAATACATATATAGTAAAATGATTACTATAGTCAGACAAATTTACATATCCATCACCTCATGTTGTTATCTTCGTGTGTCTGGTAAGAGCACTGACAATCTACTCTCTCAGCAAATTTCTATTATGTAATACAATATTATTGCCATAGTACTCACACTGTACATTAGATCTCTAGGCTTGTTCATCCTACTTAACAACTTTGTACCATTTGACTTATGTTTCCCCCATTCCTTAAACCCACCCCCAGTAACCACTATTCTACTCTATTTCTATGTATTCAAATTTTTTTTTTTAGATTTCGTATTTAAGTGAGATCATTCAGTATTCTTCTTTCTGTGTCTGGCTTTTTAAACTTGGCATAATTCCTCCGGGTTCATCCACATTGTCACAAATGGCAGATTCTCCTTCTTTTATAAGGCTTAATAATATTCTATTATATAAGTTTCTTATCTATTAATTAATCAATGGACATTCAGGTTGTTTAAAAGTTGGTTCCTGTAAATAATGCTGCAGTGAACATGGGAGTGCAGATATCTGTATGATATTATTTCATCTGGGCATATACTGAAAAGAGGGATTGCTAGGTCATATAGTCAGTAGATTTTTAATTTTTTTTTAGGAACTTCCACACTATTTTCCATAATGGCTGCACCAGATTACATTCCCACAAAGAGTGTTCAAAGATTCCCTGGACCAGTGTCTTATATAACATATAAAAATCAACTCAAAATAGATTGAAAACTTAAATATAAGCTCTGAAATCATAAAACTCCTAGAAGAAGAAAATGTAGAGGAATACCCTCTTGGCTATGATTTTTTGGATGTCACAGCAAAAGCTCAGGTATCAAAAGCAAAAATAAACAAGTGGGACCACATCAGTCTAAAAAGCTTCTGCACAACAAAGGAAACAATCAAGAAAATGAAATGATGGCCTGCAGATTGTGAGAAGATATTTGCAAACCATAAATCTGGTAAGGGATTAATATCCAAAATATATAGAGAACTTGTATGAATCAATCGCAGATAGATAAATAAACCAATTAAAAAGAGGGCAAAGAACCTGAATAGACATTTCTCCAAAGAAGACATGAGAATGGCCAATAGATGTATGATAAGGTGCTCAACATCACTGAGTGAAATTCCAATGAAAACCATAATGAGATGGCATCTCACACATGTTAGGATATCAAAAAGATAATCCTTTTGACAATCATATTAAAACATCAAAATACAAAAGCCATACTGTTCTTCATATATTTATAAAGTTAAAATTATTGTAATGTACTTAAATGTAAAGCTGTGTATGTGACCTCTTATCAGTTGATTCCAACTGGTAGTGATGATAGAGGTCACTGGACATAATAGCTTATAAAATATTTGTTATGAACTCTGTGATGTCCGTAGAGAAGAAGAAAATGGTGATTTGGCATACCACTGCATCCATACATTCACCAGTTCCCTTTAAATCTTTTAATATTTTAATCATTTACATTACTAGCTTTGACATTGAAGAAGTACACCTAAGAACAATACTATTTTCATATACAAAGGTTAATAATAGAATATGGGCTAGCAGTAGTAAAGAGTTGAAGCTGTGGTTTTATATTAGCAAGTTAAAAGTCATTCATAAAACAAAAATGTATTTTGTGTATACATACAAGAAACAGAGTAATTAGATATTTTCTCTAACTTTTGAAATATTTAATTTTAGTTCCACAAAAACATCATTTCTGTTTATGGTGAATTTTTTATTTTCTTACCTATGCTACAGATATCTTTTAGATTTCTTTCTCGTTTTCTTGTGGAGTTTAATTCTGCATGGCTGACTATGCTCAATTTATTCTGTAACTCATGCATTTTGAAAACAAATTATATTTTATCACATTATTTTCTAATGAACAAGAGTTGCTTGTGCAGTCTGATTTTAGTATTTTATTTCCTTGGGGTCTGAAATAGAACTTCACATTCTCATTTTTGTTTACCTTACATTTGCTACAAATTTATCTCTTGTTTTATACATAAATGCATATTTTCCCTCTAGTGCCTGGAGCAACTTTACTAATTGTTTTATTGAGTATATTCTTGTTCATAAATATACTCTAATCAGGCTCAAATATTAAAACCTAATATATAAAAACCAAAAAAAATGCTACAATATTTAAAAATGAGATAGAAGTAATTATTTGTAGATTCTCAGAGGAACAAGGGAAAAAAAATCACTGCTTCTAAAGATGTGGCTTTGGTCAGTTTACTAAGACATTAGTGGAAAGACCAAATACTGCTTATGTTTCCTTTTTTTAAAGCAAAATTAAACTTCCTTTTTGATAGGTGTGTGATAGTGATGTTTAACTGTGAGACAAATAATTGTAATTTAAATTCCTGTTATATGGATGTGTTTTTTCATATTTTTACTAAAATAAACTTTGTTGTAGAACAGGATCATGGTGCCAGTAGGGACTTTGGAAAATTGTATACTCATCTTTCTCTTCAGACAAGTTTAAGAATTAAACTATTACAGGAGTGAAAAATAATATCTTTACATCTTGACATACATATCTATGAATGTAGTTGTCTAATCTATCATTTTTCCCCCAAACTGTAAAATCCGACTTGGCATAAACAATTAAAATAATAAAATCTTATTGTTAAATAAAATTTTAATCTCTCATGGTACAGCCTTAAGACCATTATGTTTTCAGTTGCATATGCTAATATCTATCAACACATATATTCAAAAATAGTTATTATGTATTGTGACCTGATTCCTTAGTTCTAGGTAACAGAAAATTCAATTTAATATAGATTAAATATCGTTTAAATATAGATTAAATAACAGCTCACACAGAGTTGAGAATGGTTGGCTCAATGATATTTCTAAAAGTCTGGTTTCTGTTATTTCTTTCCAATATTTCTGTTCTATCTTCTGTGGCAGAAAATTTATCTTAGTATTAACACTGGTTTCTCCATGGCTGTAATATGTCTGCCAACAGCTACTGTGGCCATATGCATCCTTATGCATGACCAGAGAGGGCACAAAAATGCTTTCAAAGCGGGAGTCCTGAGATCACTCTCACTGGACAGACTTAGATCCCTTCTGTTTTTGTTGCAAAAGTCAGCCAATCAAGACTGTTCCATGGAGTATGAGATTTATTTTAGCTTTCTTTGAAGATTATGAGCTATGGGACTAAGGTGTGGATACATGAACAAAAATGAGGGTACTCCTTAAGAACAGAATCAGAGAAATGCATACTAGATCACCAATCAACGAAGGTCACCAATCATCAATTGGAAATGATGGTTATAACATCTCTTTTTCACTTTAACTACCTTCATGGTTATTTTTCTATACTTTGCTATGTTTTTCATCCTATTTTATAAAAAATTCTATGAGACCCTGAAAATCTGATTATTGAGAACTAAATTTGATGTACATCTCAATAATACTAAAATTTATATTCATATGTGCATTGTCATGCATTGTAACTTTTAAAATCCCAACTACACCATAGCCTTTATTTTATCCTGTCCTGTATAAACATATTTTCAAGTGTGCCAAAACTGGATATACACCATCTGTACTGAACTGATCTTTTATTTCTTTTAAATTTTAATTTTAATGGGTTCATAGTAGACGTATATATTCATGACACGTATGAGATATTTTCATGCAGGCATACAATGTGTAATAATCCCATCACAGAAAGTGGGGTATCCATCTACTCAAGCATTTATCCTATGTGTTAGAAATGATCCAATTATACTTTTAGTTATTTTTAAATGTACAATAAATTATTGTTGACTGCAGTTACCCTGCTGTGCTATCCAACTTTAGATCTTATTCATTCTGTCTACCTATATTTTTATACTCATTAACCATCCCCACTCCCCACCCCACTACCCCCTGCACTACCCTTTTCAGCCTCTGATAACCATCATTCTACTCTCTATCTCTGTAAATAAGTGCTCCTGTAAATAAGTGAGAATATGCAAAGTTTATCTTTCTGTGCCTGGCTTATTTCATTTAACATAATGATCTCCAGTTCCACCCATGTTATTGCAAATGACAGGATCTCATTCTTTTTTATGACTGAATAGTACTCCATTGTCCATATGTACCACACTTTAAAAATCCATTCATCTGTAGATGAACACTTAGTTTGCTTCCAAATCTTGGCTATTGTGAATTGTGCTGCAATAAACATGGGAGTGCAGCTGTCTCTTCGATATACTGATTTCCTTTCCTTTGGGTATATACCTAGCAGTGGGATTTCTGGATCATCTGGTAGTTCTATTTTAGTTTTTTGAGGAACCTCCAAATTGTTTTCCATAGTGCTTGTACTGATATACATACCCACCAACAGTGTATAATACAAGGGTTGCCTTTCCTCCACGTCCTCACTGGCATTTGTAATAATATTGCCTATATTTTGTAATTTTGATTTGCATTTCTCTGATGATCAATGCTATGAGCACCTTTTCATAGACCTACTTGCCATTATCATTTGTCTCAAGAATTTTTTAAATTTCCTTCTTAATTTCTTCATTGACTCACTAGTCATTCAGGAGCATTTTGTTTAATTTCCATGTATTTGTGTAGTTTCCAAAATTCCCCTCATTATTGACTTGTATGGTCTTGGATAATATGCAGAAGAATTCTCAGTATCTCTTCCCCTACTTTCTCCCAAACAAATGGAGTCTCTCTCTCTGCTCTGAGCTGCCTGGAGCTGGGGGAGGGGTGACACAAGCACCTCTGTGGCCACCAACACTGGGACAGCACTGGGTCAGACCTGAAGCCAGCACAGCACTGGATCTCACCCAAGGCCCACAGTAACCACTGCCTAGCTACCTTGTATGTTTGCTAAAGGCCTTAGGGGTCTACAATCAGCAGGTGACAAAGCCAGCCAGGCTTGTGTCCTTTGCTTCAGGGTGGCAAATTCCCTCCTGGTCCCGAGATACTCTCTTCTGCTGTGGCTGAGCTGGCACAGAAGGCACAAGACAAAGTCCTTCCCACTCTTTCCTCCCCTTTCCACAACCAGCGGACTCTCTCCCCATGGCCACCACTGCCCCAGGCTCACAGTGAGTACTGCCTGGCTACAGCCAATGTTCATTCGCGGCCCCAGGGCCCTTCAGTCATCAACTTGTGATGAGTGCTGCCAGGCCTGGGACTCTCCCTTCAGGGCAGCGGTCTCCCTTCTGGTCCAGTACAGGTCAAGAAACACTGTCCAAGAGCCAAGGCCTGGAATCGGGCTCTCAGGAGCCTGCTTGGTGCTCTACCCAACTGTGGCTGAGCTGCTACCTAAGCTGATTTTTGGTTCTTATGATGTTTGCTTTGTTGTGTGGATAGTTGTTCGATTTGGTGTTCTTACAGGGAGGACAATTGGTGGAGGCTTCTATTCAGTCACCTCGCTCCACCTCCACCACTGATCCTTTCTTTTTAAACTTCAATGATTGGTTTCTATAGGAACAACTAAATTTACTCAGCCTTATTTCTGAGGAACTGCTGACTATAATCCTTCTCTCTCACATTTTAAAAACTGACAAAATTGTTAAACTGCATTGCCTAGAACATTCCTAAGAGTATTAAATACTGTCATTAGGTATGTTAGGTTGATATTATCTTCTTAGAAATAAAAATGACATACAGCCAAAACACAAAATTTTATCTTTAGAGAATAACCATTCACATTTAGTCACATTTTTAAGCTTGGGAAAAAAAAAGTGACTTAATATTTGTTTATATGTTCCTGCGGCGTTAGAAATTCAACTTTTTAAAACTTCTGTTATAATGTTGAAAGATAGTCCTAAAGGTGTAAATCAAATTTTGATTAAATGTCTTTTGAAATTTCATGATTTTCTTTTCATTTTGAATTATTAATACTTAGATTTTGTGCTGTTGACCTTTAGAATGCTAGGAGACAAGCCAGAAATTAAACCCAAAGTAACATCAAGCATTGGAAAAGCATCAAAGGTAAAAAAGTAATAAAAATACTGTTATTAAAGGGAATAAAATTATATAAATGGAAACTGATTTAAAAAGAAAAAGAGAGTTTATCTCTCAGGGTTCTACAGTTCTCCAGAGAAACAGAACCAAAAGGATGTGGGTGTGTGTGTGTGTGTGTGTGTGTGTGTAATAGATAGATGGGTAAGTAGATTTATTTTAAGGAATTGGCCTATGTGATTGTGAGTGCTGGCAAGTCTAAAATGTATAGGGCAAAGAGGCTGGAAATTCAGGGAGGATTTCTGTGTTAGACTCTTGAGGCTCCTCTTCTCAGGGAAATCAGTTTTTGCTCTTAAGGCCTTCAATTCACTGGATGAGACCCAACTCTATTATCAAGGGTCATCTTTTTTACTTAAAGTCAACTGATTGTAGATGTTAATCACATCTACAAAATATGTTCACAGCAATATCTATACTAGTATTTGACCAAGAAGTTGGGCACCATAGCCTAGTCAAATTGACATGTAAAATTTATCTATCACAGAGAACCAGAAAAAATATAAACACAAACTATTTTATTTACCAAAGAATCTATTTCAGAGAAAATAGATTGAACATTATTTCCAATGTTTAATCAAAATTAATGTTGGCACCTATCTGTGCAGACTTAGAGGTTTCTTTAATTTCTAGTCCTCCCTGCATTAGCTGGATTCATCTTTAAGACCATCTCCATTTGCCTGAGTCATTTTTTTTTTTTTTTTGGCTGTCCTTGGATTTACTCCAATGTTAAATCTTATAAGAGTATGAAGAGGTATTTACTTACTGTTATGGAGATTTCCTGGCTCAGGGAAGGCATTCAACTTTCTGGATAGGATGGATAGCATAAAACGCCATGGGCCTTCAGGTCTGAACCTTCAGGGGCTTTTGTCTTCTGATAAATAGCTGTCTACTGCCTATGAAGTATTTTCTTTCTACAAGTTAACTTTTCCTCCTCTGTGAAATGGGACAATAAGGGCACCCACCTTAGAGGTATGCTGTAAAGATCGCACTCAACAATACATGTAAAGGGCTCACCACAATGTTGCTCATCCTGTAATAGGGACTGCACAGGAAATCTAAGCTGCTATTTTTACTTTCATTATTCTCTTTGCTGTTTGCCATATTAATATTGTGATTTTTATTATGATTTTTTTATTCAGTCAATATGCAGAGGCCTCTATGTAGAGTATTTTGCTTAATTTTCACAATTAACAAATACTGCCAAATGCTGCATATATATAATTTAAAGAGGAGAACTCTAAACGTTAAAGTGTGTGAAGAAATATGTATGTACAAGGTTACATAATAAGCAAGTAACAGAATCAGGATTCAAGTTCAAGCTTCTTTGGAAAAACTTGGGCTTATCTTACAGCAGCAAACTCAGCCTTTTTATTCACTTATAAAGAGTTTTAAATGTCATATATTTTTTGTAATTGTAAAAGTTATATAGAATTATTCAACTTTTCTGTTATGCATACATTATAAAATTGTACATTATAATATGTGCAAAACTTTATATATTATTTTAAATGCCTCTCTGATCACTACAGCAGTTATGAATCACATAAACATTGTGGAAAATAATAAAATAGGAAATGAAAATCTCCCTGACTGCCTTCATCCATTTTACATACTTGAATTAAAAATATATATTCTTCCTTAATCTAGATCCTCTTACAGGCTTCGTGTCAATGGCTCAAACCAAAATCATTAAGGTCTATTTTGATGACACCCATCTCTACATTTATTCCACCAGGTCTTTTTAGCTTCATTTAAAAAATATATTCAAACTCTAATCAGACAGTCCAAGGCAGCATCTTCTCACTCATGGATTTGCTGGCACTCCAGGCCCCTCTTCAGTCTCTTCTCAAAAGAGCCGGCAGCCTAATTCTTTTACAAGGCTGTGAGTGCCCATCACTCTTCTGCCCAGGCCCTCTAGTACCTCTCATCTGGCCCTACATTATTAGGATAGAAACTTTATATATTTTGCAACCTCCCCCATTGCCTTTCTGGCTTCATTTTCTACTACTGCCACCCTGTCCTTCCTTTTCTATAAAGCAACCACAAACATAAACCCTGGACACGTTGTTCTTAGAGGCAGGGCTTGGCACTCACAGGTGGGTTGCCTGAAGGACTTCTCTTGCATGTGTCTGCATGACTACTCAGTCACATCCTTCATGTCTTCACATGAAGGTGCATTCTCAGAGAGTCCTTCCTTTGTCTCTAAAAAGTTCACACATTCTCCACTTTGTCAGTCTTTTTCCTGCATATTTTTAATATTATTAATTTTTTTAAATATCTGCCCATCTTGACTGGGTGTGGTGGCTCACGCCTGTAATCCCAGCACTTTGGGAGACCCAGGTGGGCAGATCAGGAGGTCAGGGGATCGAGACCATCCTGGCTAACACGGTGAAACCCCGTCTCTACTAAAAATACAAAAAATTAGCCAGGCATGGTGGTGGGCGCCTGTAGTCCCAGCTACTTGGGAGGCTGAGGCAGGAGAATGGCGTGAACATGGGAGGTGGAGCTTGCAGTGAGCCGAGATTACACCACTGCACTCTACCCTGGGCAACAGAGCAAGACTCTGTCTCAAGAAAAAAAAAAAAAATCTGCCCATCTTACTTATGTAGCTTACTTATTTCTGTCCAGGCTAAATATAAACTCCTAAGGGCTGGCATATTTTTTGTCTATTTTGTTCACGACTGAATCCCCTCCTTCTAGAACAAGTGTTTGATACATAGTAGATGCTTCATAAATATTTGTTGTATGATCAAATTAATGAATAAATTAAGCCATACAGATTTTATGCTGACTTTATTGCATTATTAACTCAAGAACACACATAGGGCCGGGTGCGGTGGCTCACGCCTATAATCCTGGCACTTTGGGAGGCCAGGGTGGGCGGATTGCCTTAGCTCAAGGAGTTCGAGACCAGCCTGGGCAACACAGTGAAACCCCATCTCTACTAAAACACAAAATATTGGCCAGATGTGGCGGCGTGCACCTGTAGTCCCAGCTACTCGGGAGGCTGAGGCAGGAAAATTGCTTGAACCCAAGAGGTGGAGGTTGCAGTGAGCCGAAATTGCACCACTGCACTCCAGCCTGGGTGACATAGCAAGACTCTGTCTCTAAAAAAAAAAAAAAAAAAAAAAAAGAACACACTTAGTTCTTCCTTATAGGATGATACAAAGAAAGGGGTGATGATAGATATATTTCCAAATAGAAGAAATAAATAAAAGGAGAATCCCAATAATTTGATAAGAATATTAAAGATGCCGTAAATTACAGGCAACTCTCCTTGTCCGTGGGTTTCACATCTAGGGATTCAAGCAACCAGATATTGAAAATATTTGAACAAAAAAGACAATAAAATAATACAAAATATTAATAAGAAACAATAGAGTATAACAGCTATTTACATTGTATTAGGTGTCAGAAGTAACCTAGAGATGATGTAAAGTGGTGGGGGGTGTTATACATAGGTTATATGCAAATGTTATGCCATTTTATATAAGATATTGGAACATCTGAGGATTTTGATCTCCCTGAGGGTTCCTGGAATCCATCCCTCACAAATACTGAGGGACAGTTGTATTATTTAAATTCCTTGGCAGAAAAAAATCCATTACATTTATCTTTGTTTTTCTGCTTTTGTTGCAGTAGAAGAAAATTACTTTTGCTTAGTAATTCTTTCAGTGTGGTGTTGTAACAATGGCAATGATTTAGCCATTGTTAGTAATAACTGGCAGGAAGCCACAGCAGTGATTTTAAGACATCTCAAATACGATAACCACCATCATCTAATGCTGGGTATGGGTAAAAGAGTCAGAGAAGTTAAGAGAGGCAGTGGCTCAGAGGACAGCACTGGTCATGCATGGGGAAGGGGCAAGCCTGCAAATCCACTTGGCTTCCTAAGTTTGAGGTCCACAAGGAATTCGGAAAGGACTTGCAATTTCTTTATACAATAACTACCTCATTATTGCATTGTTATTCATGTCTCATTAAGCTCACAGACATCTTCAAGTAATTTATTTTCAAGATTATATGGACAGAATTTTTTAAGCCTTTAAGTAACATACTTAAAAATAAAATAAAACATACCCAGGTATAGTGTTCTTGTGAGATACCTTTTTTTAAGAAAATATATTTATTTGAAGCATATCTTCAACTGCTAGAATTCAACAAGGTTTACATATGTTTCATATCTACTCACCTGTTTTTTCTTTCTCTAGACATAAATCTAAATAAGAAAATATCTAGAGTTTTAATCCAGTTTTAAAAATGTTACAACATTATTGGTTGCTTTTAAAGCTTTACTAGAAGCTCTTGAAAAAGAATGAGCTATACATTTCTCAATAATAAAAGCAAAGAATTAAAACCACTGTACAGATTAGCCAATGGTTTTTGTCAAAGCTTGAGATGTTCTTTAAAGGACAGCTTAAGACTGAGGACCTTTGAAACTATTTCATTTCATAATTTAGTGTTTAAGTGTGTTGGGATGAATTCTGCAAGTACTCAGCTACTAAGAAAAACAAAACTAAAATAAGACAAATTAGAAACAGAATGGTTAGGGATTTTTTTTTCCAGAAACATTTTAGCATTCTGCATCTTTGCCTATCTTAACACAATAAGTTAGTTATACTAAGTCTTATTTATAAGATCGTCAAAAAAACACTGAAAATACTGATCAATGTTAAGTTCCTACAGAGTGATAATCACCAGCCTGATATTCTGTAGCCAGAATGCTCAAACAAGTTGTCGTACTTTTAAAATTTCTGAGAATTTATAGAGCTGTTAGAAGAGGAAGATTAGCATATTTTTAAGTTACTTGAATTTTCAGACTGTGATTTTTTTTTTTTTTTTTAGTCTTCTCTGTTTGTTTCACCAAATGACTCTGGTGCTCTCTGACACTCTGGTGGGTAGTGGTAGGTTAAGAGTTAAAACTATTAATTCACACTTAGTTGTATTCTTATTCTGGAAATGAGAGAACCAATGAAAACTGGTCCCTTAAGGCATTCTTTCCTTTCCCTCCATGAAACCTGTGCCTGGTTTTAATATCCCATCACATCCATGCTTCTTCTCTCTAGGAGGCAGGGCAGTCTTCTCTATTCCAGGTCACACATGTTGTGCTTATTCTCACCCCAAAGCTTTAATCCAGGCTTGTCTATCTAGAGTACGCTTTCCTTTCCCTTTCATATCTGCAAAATGTATCCAGCCTTTTACACACCTCTCGTCTTAGATCTTCTGTTTCCTGTAACCCATATTGATTTCTCACTTCGCAATTCTCACTTGTGTATCTGTTAGGGATGTTTTTCTGTGGTAGGTAACTGAGAAATGACTGGGAAGGATTCCATTCTCTGTGAGATCCCAGAATCTCCACTAATTTCTTCCAAGTAAATCATATTTCTGTGAGTATGAAAGAAGGAATAGAACAGAGGTTGGAGAAGCAGTAATTTCTATCCCTAAAGGGATTCGAATTCCTTTATTATGTACTGCATGCGATTGGAATGGTTTCTTCACCTGTAACAGGAACTCATTCTCAACTGGACTCATCCTTCTCTCCACTTTTGTCTGTGTCTTTTCTCCTGTTTCTTAGAAGGACACTTGTTATGGGATTTAGGGCCCATCTGGGTAATCTAAGATGATCCCATCTCAAGATCCTTTCCTTAGTTCATTTGTGTTGCATTTCCAGCAATGCTGAAGACAGAATGAGGGATCATTACCTGTATAGTATCAATAGATAAATACCCATAAAAATAACATCACGCTCTTTGGGATCATACAGCAATAGAGAGCAAGAGAGCAAAGTGGGGGTGGAGAGAGAGAGACGAAGGGAGAGAGAGAATGCAGTCAAAACGGCACAGCACTTTCAATTATACAAAATATGGAAACTATGTTGTAGGATCCTTATGTAGGCACCATACCCTCTTGGATTTGTGCAAATTAGAGTCATGTCAGTCAGATTTCCTGATTTATTTCATCCTCTAATCACTTTGACTGTCTACAGCTGTATTCGTTTCCTGATGCTGCTCTAACAAGTTTCCACAACCTCTGTGGCTTAAAACAACACTCTTTTAATTGTCACAGTTCTGGAGGCTAGAAGTCTGAAGTCAAGGCATAATCCAGGCCACGCTCTCTCTGAGGGTTCTAGAAGAGAATTTTTCATTGTCTCAATTTGTGTTGGCTGCAGGCATCCCTTGACTTCATTGACTTGTGACCACTTCACTGCAATTTCTGCCTCCGTCTTCACATCACCTTCTCCGCTTTTGTCTGTGTCTTTTCTCCTGTTTCTTAGAAGGACACTTGTTATGGGATTTAGGGCCCATCTGGGTAATCTAGGATGATCCCATCTCAAGATCCTTTCCATAGTTCATTTGTGTTGCTGTAAAGAAATACCTGAGGCTGGGTAATTTATAAAGAGGTTTATTTAGCTCATAGTTCTGCAGGTTGTACAAGAAGCATAGTGCTGGCATCTGCATCTGGTAAGAGCCTCAGACTGCTTGCATTTATGGTGACAGGCAGAGAGGAGCAGACATTAGAGGGCGAGGAAGGAGAAGAGAGAGAGGAGGAGGTGCTAGTCTCTTTTCAACAACCAGTTATCTCAGTTACTAATAGTGAGGACTCACTCCTGCATACCAAGCCGTTCATGAAGGATCTGCTTCCACATCCCAGACACCTTCCACCAGGCCCCACCTCAACACTGGGAATCAATCTTAACATGAGACTTGGCATGGCCAAATAAACCATATCTAAACCATAGAAGTCCTTAAATTAAGTACATCTGTAATGAGACTTTTTCAAATAATGTAATATTCACAGGTTCCAGGGATTTGGACATGAATATATTTTGGTGGGGGGTGGGGGGCGGAGCACCATTCAACCTACTACAATAGTGACAGTAGATGTACTAAATAAATGTGCAATGAATTAGGTTGGCTCTGTCAAAAAAAATTGTAAGTAAATAAACATATTGTGTAATGAAATATTCATAAGGATGGTGGAATATTTACTTTTGCAGCTCTCATATTTTGCATTTCTGGATTAAAAAGTGGTTATAAAATATAATGATGAAATCATAGTCTATTCAATGAAAAAGGATAGATACCATACATACAGCCTATAGATATTTTCAAAACCTCAGCCAATACAGTTCAGTAAGGATGGAACTAACTTTGATTTCAGTGGTAACTCTGTGTGTTCTAAGAAGTGAGTTATGGGTAAAAATTTAGGCAGGAACTGTATTTTATATTACTTTAATCTTATATATGCTTATATGTATTTTTTTAATTCTGGAGAGAGGAAAAACAGATAAGCAATATTTTAAGCACATTATAAGGTCATTCCTTTTTATTTTAAAGAAGCAAAAGTTATATTCACAAATTTATTCTTAAATACTTTAACATAATTTTATAATTACTTGATGTTATACAGTTTGTCTGACTTTAATTCTAGATTTATTTATTTATAAAAAGCAATAAAATATACAGAGCATGAGATTACAAAAAACTAAAATACATATATTTTATCCAGTCAGTTTAGTTAGAGTAACACAGCATTGCAAAACGTAAAATTAAACCTTACTTTATTTTCATTTCAGTATTATCAGTTATTAGCAGATAAAATCAACTCATTATGGATTATCTGTTTTGAATGAAAAACAAATATTTACTATAGTAGATAAAAACAATGCTTTGTCCAAATTCATTTTAGCAATTTGGAAGCCAAAGTTTAATTTTGTTATTTTGAACACATGAACTTTTAAACTATTACTATTTAAATTTTTGTTTTAATGCTAATTTTAACCTGTAAAACTTGTTGTTAAGTGAATATACTTTTTATACTTTGAAAACTTTCTTTAAAGAGGATAATGATAAAGGGTGAATTAGAATGTGCTTTGACACAAGTCTAAGCTCTTTCCAGATTCAGGTAACAAGAGCCAAGTGTCTCAGTGTGATATAGAAATGACCCCTGGGAAATCATCATGTTTAGTAACTTAATGGATAGAACAGAAAATGCCAGTAGATTGCTGTGAAAAATATGTCAAGAAAATATTTTTACAGAATTTCTTTCATTTTATTTACCAGTGAACTGGACACTCAATAAATTCATGTATTTCTGTTGCTCAGTGTTACAGCACTGCCAACTTTTCTACCCCATTATTGATGTAAGTTGAGAATAGCCTTACTGTTCACCATCTGTCATGAAAGAGTCAAGTTTTTCAAGTGGACACAGCTCACTTACATGATTTTAAATATTTTGGCTATTGCTCATTTCATATTACTTCTGTCACAGAGATACAGAGTCTTTCACAATGACACATCTGACTTCACTGTTTTTCTGGCTTCTTATCACATGACTGTCCGTCATTATGTTTATTTGTTATTTGAATGTTTCTAGTTTCTTTAATGTATTTTAGGGGTGTCTAAAATCCACACAAAAATGTGGAACATATATAGGTACAAACATATATATACATATATATGTTATTAGAAAGTTACTATTTATTTTAGCCTGGCATGGTGGCTAACACCTGTAATCCCAACAATTTTGGATGCCTAGGCTGGAGGATCAGCTGGGCCCAGGATTTTGAGACTAGCCTGGGCAACAAGGTGAGATCCTATCTCTACAAAAAAAAAAAAAAAAAAAGAAAAAGAAAAAAAAAATCCTCCAGGGCATGGTGGCATGTGCCTGTAGTCCCAGCTAGTTGGGAGGCTGAAGCTGGAGGATTGTTTGTGCCCGGGAGATCAAAGCTATGGTGAGCTGTGATTGCATCACTGCACTCCAGCCAGGGCAACAGAGCAAGACTCTGTCTCAAAAACACACACAAAAATGTTACTATTTTAGTTATCAAGGCTGCTTACAGGAAACATTACGTTTAAAAATTATAAAAAAGCAGCATTTCGTTTTTAGGTCATGCGGCCTTTTTTTTTTTTTTTTTTTTTTTAATATTGGCCTTGGGCCAATTAACTTATGCTTGTAAATGGGCATAATAGAAAGAAAATTTTAAGAACTATTTTGAGATCACTAATATGTTACTTCAAAGTGGAGCAGAAGACTTTGAAGGATACTGACATCACAGTCATAAGGAGCCCGCTGAATTTCTGAGTTAATTGGAACTCAAGCAGAGAAGGGATGGACAGGTTGTATGTATACCTAGATATGGAAAATAATTGGATAGTGCCTAAGAATGGGCGATTGATAGGCAAGAAAACTTTAAAATACAATTTTTAAAAAATGAAATAAATTTTTATTTAAATAAAGAATAGGTTGGATATCAATGAAATGGAACTATATTATAAAAATGTTAATTATCTTGATGGCAGAAATTCAGTTTTATTTTTAATCTACATTTGGTGAGAATAAAGGAAAAGTAAATAACATCTGTGCTAATTATAATCAGAGTAGACAATGTTCAAAATATTTTAATTTTAAAATTTGCTGTGTCCTATATTGTTAGTTTTGAGGGATATGCAGTGGACATTATTCCCTGAAGTATATGAAAGTAAATTTGACTAACAGGGTTATATAAATGCATAGTTTTTGCTTGGAAACTGATAACTTTCTAATGAAAAAATTGAATTAATTCTTATTATGTTGGTTAAGTTTATTCACTAAATGACCAATAAATGTTGTAAACATTCTTCACTTAGGTGAAGTTGTGTTTGAAGTTTTGCTTTCACTAGCTTTTTAAGAATAAAAGTAATACAAGTACAAAACAACAAAAGCGGAGACCCCTGTTGGACAAACAGGTAAATCAAAAGCTGTTTTCTAATAATAGAATCAGTATCTGCAAGAATCGTTGATCACTTCTAAGGATTGGCAAAAACATATATATTCCAAATTTTTTTAAAAAAATGTTTCTACAGATGTGATATACACCTTCCTTACTCTCTTCGGATATAGTTAATAGAAAAAGTGCGAATGTTTTCTCTTAAGTAATATAGTAATTTTTCCTTAGAGGAATGTTGACATTTTGTAAAAGTAAAGAGTATTGTCTTATTATGAGTCTAAAAATGAGATAAGCCCTTGACCTAAAGTTCTTAACTGCCACTTGTGTGAGTACAATGCTTCCATTATATTATAGATTTTATAATAGTCACTCACCTATATGACCTTTCAATTAAATTATTGGAGCTCATTCTAATTCAGGATTTCCCTGAAGATCACTTGAATATTCATCCAATTCAGAGGTTCCCATGCATCCCATTAAACATTATGACCCACCAGGAATGTGTGTTGCTGGCACACCAACATCAGCCCTGAGATTCAGATTCCTTTTGAGAGCAATTTATGGGATTAATTTACCTGTATGACTTAGTCCTGTTAAGGGGTTCATTCAACATCTGTCGGGTCATCTTTGCTGGAGACTTTTTTTATCTGAAGAAATTTAAAAAGTATTCCTAATGATACTTAATTCTTATTTTAATTTAGGCAAACATGAGGTGTAGTGCTCATAAAATGCCTCATCTTTGAGATTTGTTCAGTTTGACAGCCTACAGAATATCAGTATATTAAAAACGAAGTAATTTTCAGCTTTTGCCTCTCAAGTTATCCATTTGGAAGCAAAATTCAATAGTTTGAAGATGATAAATCTAGTTAGTTTTCTCTGGAGCATTCAACATGAACAACAATCCATTACTTCTTGATATTTTCCCTGTTGGCCTCAGTGGCACCTATTCTCTGTCACTTGGTTGTAAAAATGTCTGTTCCTATTTAGTGTCCTGTTTCTTTTGCCTGCCCCCTGAATATAGTCTTTCCTGTCTCCTTGCCTGTTTCCTCTATAATATCTCTCAGGCTTTATTTTTTCCTTTATGGATAGTACTGCCAAATCTGGGTAGCTTAATCTCTTAGAGTGTCTCATTTCTTCCAGTGGAATGGTAAAATTATAATCATTACAGGAGATACTATATGTAAAAGACTTAGGAGAATTACCAGTTCATAGTACATGTGAGACTGCTTTCTCTTCTCTGTCTTCTCTATATCCCTGACTTCTCTTTTGAATTTCAGACTTTCATTTTCAGCCGTCAGCTAGATACATCTAATGGCCTCATGGCAAAAATAAATATTCTCAACTTTTCCCCTCTGTTCTCAAGTATTCCCTCTCTAAATAAATGGCATTACAATTTATCTGCCAAGTATAAAACATCCAAGCCACCTTTATTTCCACTCTTTTCTTTAGCATTACCTTCTACACCAATTTGGTTCTTGTCTGCAATATTATCATGTCCACTCCCTGCTATGTACTCCTCACTGATATCCTACAGTACTAAAATTCTTTGTTTGCACAAACTTTGCTTAGCTCTTTTTAGTTTAAAAAGATGTTATGAAGTGAATACATCACACTCCTATTAACCTTTTCTTGCTGAGTCAGTCAAGATGAACTTGTTTATGGCTCAGGAGAAAGCTCATCCAGAAGTTCTTGGAGCACATATCCAGTGTGAGTCAGTAGGGACTCTCTGCTCAATTGTAGATACCCAGGGTCTCAGGCTGACAAGGCTACATCTCAGCAGTTTCTCCCACAGTCACTAAAGCAGTGGGGAGAAAACATGATAAATTACAAACTAGCTCTTAAAATGTATGTAAGAAATGGCACATATTACTTCTTGCATTATTGGCCAAAGAAATTCACATAGACACTTATAACTTGAAAAGGGATGAAGAAGTGCAGTCCTACCATGTGTATTTAAGAACTGGAATATTTGTGAAGTCTTAATGACTAGACTAGCACACTGTTTTTCTTGCGTATGTTGACCTTCCTTTCTCTAAAACTCTTTACAACACAATTTTTTATTTTAATTCTATTTTTAAAATGTATGTACTTCTTCTAATGCCTGTCATTGTCTACATACCACGTTACTTAATCATAGCATGAAGTGTACTCTCTCTTTCTGCATTGAATAGAATTTCATGTAGATTTTGACATGTAACTAATTATTTCATCTTTCAAAATGTAGTTGGCAATATACTATTCTATTTCACAGTTATGTTGTAGATGGCTTAACCGTTCTTTAACTTCTGGGAATTTGGATCATTTCAAGTTTTACTCTTAGTTTATACAACATTTATAGAAAGGACTATAAAGAGTTGCAATAATTCACAAGATTAGACTGGCAAATCAGCCTTGCACAAATAAGAGATCTTACCCAGTATCAAAGTTTACTAATAATTTCCAGGAGCACAGACAAAGCAGTTTAGGGACACTGATGACAACTACCCAGTCCTTCTTTGCATTAGACACATGCTTTCTGACCAGAAAAACAGATGAAGTCTCTAAGTGTGGTACATGGGTCACCAAGCATACAAGGGAGTAATGAGGTAATAAACTGTCTTCATATAGCTGTGTAGCTTACATAACATTTTCCATGGAGCTATACCTTATAAATCCATAGACTGTAAATACATTTATTTACCAGAAACAATCCTAAACTAGAGACATCCTACTGAAAACATTCATATATAAGGATTCTCCTCCTAGCATCTGGTTGGTAGCAGGTTTAGTTGTTAGCTTGTTTACAAGGAATTGATACCCCTACGTTTCTTTCTTTCCCTTGGATCATACCCCTGATAACAGAAGAGAAATGGATTATAAGCCAGTTGTTTAACTGCTTTCTCCAAAAGACTCAAGTGGCATATATTTGTGAATTAGTATTTATGTTCACGATTATATATTTGAGATTTAAGATACAAGAAATTAAATTGTATCATTAGTTTTAAAAATGCCTGTTAAAATGTTATAAAACATCTGATTTACCCTGCTCTATGCCTAAGTGACCTTAGCTTGGTTATATTACTATGAAAATAAGTATGCTTATCTGTATGGAATTACTTGATAAATAATTTTCTTAGGCTTTCCTGTGAGGATAAATTTCACTGTAAATCATATAGACTTGAAGAGTTCTCACTCTTTCTCCAGAAAGACATTTCTTTCCGTTTCTTTCCCATTATGCCAGTGCGTTCCAAAGAAAGTGTTTACTTACTATCGATGTCTACATAGTAGTCATGTCTGTCTGTTACTAACATTGGCCAAATTTGGACTTAATATAAATTCGTCTCTTTAAAAATGAGTTTCAGTGCTGTTAGAATAATTATGTGACTAATTAGTTTTGTTAAAACAAATGTAATATATCACAAAATTGTGTAACAAGTTTAATAATTTGAATGTGTTATATAAAATAATGCTCCCCTGCTAAATTTGAAAACCCATCAAATATAATCACTTAAGATATGTAATAATTTAAGAAGACATGGTAAATTTTTTTGGTATGTTATGATTCTTGTTTCAAAACTTATGGTGTTACTTTAGGTCTGGGGATAAAGCATGCTGTATTTATTCAATTAATAATTAATATTAATTATTTTTATGTCAAGGTTGGTTTATTGAAACAAATATGCTTCATTGCTTAAACTCTTTACATATAGTCATGATTGACCCCTAAGAAAATTTAAACTCATTAGACAGATTAATAAATTAACACTCTGCTTTTTTTTATTATACTTTAAGTTTTAGGGTACACGTGCACAATGTGCAGGTTTATTACATATGTATACATGTGCCATATTGGTGTTAATACTCTGCTTTTTAAGGAAGATTTTACAGTGTTATCTTTAAATTCATATATAAATCATACAATATCTATAACTCATATCCTAAATAAATTCACTTATGAAAATAAATCCCAGAACGTAGTTCTGATTGCATTCACCCGGGTTTCCTTAATCCTTCAGCCTTCTGGGGGACTTGTACCAATACATTATTAGAAAATTTTAAAAACCCATAGACATGGGAAGGGCTTCTTTTCCTCAGTCATTAGATACTATTTGCTGTAGTTGCTCTCAGTTTGGCTATAAGCCCTTGCTAACTTTGCAGTTGGTTACAGAATAAATTTGCAAGGCTCCTGCTTTCCTCCATATACCACTGTTAATGGAGCTTTAAACTCAGCTGAGTTGTGATACATGGAAGCCTGTTTTTCCTTTTACTGCCCACCACTAAAGTCCGTTCAATCCCACAACATGAAAACTTTGTGTTGCAAAAATGTTTACGGGAGATTTGAGACTACCTGGAAGAAATAAGAATGATACAACAAATAAAAAATAAACTTGATCCTTAATATGACTGTTTTTAAAATCCAGGGTAAAAGAAACGAAGTTAAACCCCTCACATTATTTTCTTTTTGTTGGTGTGCTCCATCCAAGCCCTGTGCTCTATCCTAGTCTCTATGTTTCTCTTCTTGCTTAGAAATCTGCATCTTAAATCAGTTCTTCCATTACAGAGCTCCTGCTTTTGGTTAATAGTGACACCTACCTCAGTATAAGAGATGAAGTTCATTACAAAGTATTGTCAAGCAGAAAACCATCTCCCAGAAGGTGCTCACTTTGGGTTAGATCATGTTTTGAGGTCAGTTGTTTTCACTTTGCTGATGTTTAAACCTTCAAAGTATGCAAAAATAGTATAGATATTTTCCATCCTGTGTCCATAAGTAGTTGGTAAAGGAGAGGATGGTTATAAGTCACTGTAAAGGAAAATAGGACAAAGGCAAAAATAAATGAAAGTCAACAAACTAAGATGAAATTAGGGTGAAGTCTCGGTATAAAAGGTTTGCACAGTCCTAGCACAGGCCCTTCTGATAAAGATGAACCAGGATTTGGCTCTACATTTCTTTCTTAAGGGCTCATACTGTTTTCAAAATATAAAAGATCCTAATAAACTAGAAAACTTCATTACCTACCCACTAGAACAAATTCTCCTTCAGAAGCAAAATCAATTAAAGTTGCAATTTGTTCTTTACACGGAGGTCTTAATCTCCTATCAAGCAAGCTAGGAATTGATTATTCTGGAAATCTTATAGCCCAGGAAATCTCATTCTATTTAGAAACCTTAATGTCTTTGGTGACCAATAAAACCAGAAGAGTTTTGGCTAGGGATCTTCTTTACTAATTCCCGTTCTCATACAGCTATTCTTGCTCTGGCCAGATCCAAATGTCTGCTGCTTACATTTTTTATGACATGTGAGACCCCATTTCATAATATACAAATTCCATGACATGCTGCACATATTCTTAGGAATATTCCTTTCCTTAACACAGTATTTCCAAAACTAAGGTGCTAATTGCTGGTTGTCATGAGATAACTTTAGGTGGTAGACAAACAAGGCATCGATAACCTTGGATGACATAGTGAGAGTTTTACTTCATTGCTAATTCTTCTTTACTCATTCTGATCACGTCAAGAACAATAGCTGAGTATGTTAATCCTTAAGACTTTTTAAACTTGTTATAAATATATACACAAGATAATGTATATAGGCATTTATATGGCTTCACTACAGCACTACTTTTTTTCAGATCTAGATTTAATTAAGTTTCTTAAAATACATCTGTCTTGGATCTCAGACTTCCAAATCCTACTCTTTCAGTTCCTTAAAGGCTGACCTGTCTTCCCTTACTAGCCAAGACCAAGAATTCTATCATCAAAAGCACTATCTTGCACACATTTGCATGTTTGTTTTTTTTTGCCTTGACCCACATACAACTAGAAAACATCTAACCTTGCATTAATGGTATCATCCTCTTTCTCTGCTAATCACAGTGGAAGAAATGCCACACTATGCAGAGATTGGTACCATTAGAGTTTCCTAGTCTTCAACGCTGTCTAAATATTAACACTATCTACAAGTCCTCTGATTGCCTACTCAGATATTGTGCCCTATAGTTGTATTTAAAATGTTTCTACTTCATTTCCTATTACACTACCTCCTACTATCCTTTCCACTGTTGAGGCAGACATATACTCTTTAGAGGAAATAGAATCTATCCCCAGTAATTCTATCAAGTAGCTAATCCTGTGCTTCTAGTTTATATGTATTCGATCAGCCATTTCTTGCTTAAATGTCTTAAATGACCTCCCCTTACCCTCATCATAAACTGTAAGTCCTTAATCTGCCTAGTGAGGCTTGTTATAATCAGGCTATGCAAATCTTTCTGGCTTTCTCGCCTGCCACTTCCCCTCTTGCACTTCATGATGCAATTATATTGCATTTCTTTCAGTTCTACAAATTTAGCTATGCTTAACTTTTTTGTTTGTTTTTTTGTTTGTTTTTTGAGATGTAGTTTCGCTCTGTCGCCAGACTGGAGTTCAGTGGCATGATCTCAGCTCACTGCAACCTCTGCCTCCTGGGTTCAAGCAATTCTCCTGCCTAAGCCTCCCAAGTAGCTGGGAATACAGGCGCGTGCCACCATGCATGGCTAATTTTTGTATTTTTAGTAGAGACAGGGTTTCACTATGTTGGCCAGATGGTCTCCATCTCCTGACTGCTTTACTTAACTTTGAATCTTCATACATGTTATTTCCCTCTTCTGTCTGAAAACCTCTAACTCACCTTCCTTAAACAGCCAACTTCTATTTGTTTTGTAAACCTCAACTTTGGATGCTAATTACTCTAGGATGTCATACCCAAGTTTCCAATATTGAATTAGGCATTCCTCTTATGTCCTCCCAGAGCTCTCTGTATTCACTATACATTGACACTCATTTCATAATATTGAAGTTGCCTATTTATTTGTCTATAATCTCCCTTGGCACATAGGATTCTAGAGGCCATTGACTGAATTGTTGATATTGCTTATTATACTCAGTGCCTCACACATGGCATGTGCTTAATGGTGTGCTGATGTTCAAATGATGTTATAAGACCATAATGTCTAACAGAATAAGTGGGACCTGTTGCTTATGATAAACAAAACTACTCTTGGCCTCAAATTTAGAGATCCTGATCCTTGGGTCCCAGTTGACATAATTCCTTACTTCCTTGTGTGGGAACCATACTAATATTCTCTGTATCATTCCAATCTTAGTATATGTGCATCCAAAGCAAGTACTTAATTCCTCAGTAAAAAAAGCATGGTATTTTTTCTAGTCTTATTTTGTAGGTCAATGGGATAAGACAAAATACAGTGCTATAAAAGCATTTTCTTATGTGTTGAAATGATCCTGTGTACATGGCTAACTGCTGATCTGGAATAATGTAGGACTAATTCCAGATTTTGATCAATATTGAGTAAGTTTAAAGTTTCATTCCTAGAAGAGATCTATTTAATTAACAAAGATGTATTGAATGCATAATTACCAGGCGCTTGAGATATATCAGTGAACAAAACAAAGTTCTATGTCCTCACATCGATTATATTCTAACAGGGGAGAGGGACAATAAGAACACAACACAGGGGAGAAACACAACAAACAACACCACACAAAACATGACAAATAAATTACATGCTATGTTAGAAGGCATTAAAGCCATTGAGAAAACAAGATCGCAATAAGAGAGAAATAGAAATACTGGGATTGGACTATGGTTCCCAATTTTAAGTAGAACTTTTCTGGGTAATCATTGTTGTGAAAATGATTTTGAGCAAAGGTTTAGTAGAGGTGAGAGTTAGAGGAAGAGCATCTCAGGGAAAGGAAACAGCCAGTTCCCTGTAATCAAAGTTTCTAATGCAGAAGCCTGATTGACATGTTCATCATGGCAACAAGGACTGTGGAGACCCAAATCATTTCTATTTTTTTTGCAAAGTAATATCAATAAATCATTTATTGTGTATATTCATCTGTGTTTCCTGAGTTTATGGCCATACAGCATTTTGAAGGTAGAGGCAACAACATTTCTTAATGAGTTAGATGCAGGGTGAATGCATACAGACCCTTATGCTCCAAGGGATAGCATAGGCACAGGTAGGAATGTCATGCTCTTATAAAAATTGAAAGGTCTGACTAGCACAGGTGTCTGAATCAAAGACTGTACTTTTTAGCCCAGAGGTGGGCTTAGGTAGCTCCTGTGAGAAGAGCTAAGTTTCTCCTTGAAATTTCCCAGGTTCCCCTCTAGCATATAGATCAAAGAGAATTTGGAACCTTCAAGTTCTATGACACAAATTTTCTTCAAAATTATTTTATCTAGAAAAATATTACATCAAGTTTAATAGAATTCCTACTGTGGTCATGGGGGCAAGCCTCATTCTTCATCCAGAAGATATTTAATCTTCCACAATATGGTTATCCTTCTAAGCCCAAAGTACAGTCAGTCTTTGCTGCTTGCCAGTCTCCTATTAGAATTCAGCACATCTGTAGAAACTATCAGAATGTCTTGTACAATCAGGCAAGGATATTGTTTAGCTGCTTCTTTGGAAATTGCCAAGTGTACATGTTTATAACTGATTTTTTAAAGACTGAATATACAATCCTAAATCCCTTTACTTCATTGTTTGTGACCTACTTCAATTAGGTCATACAAAAAAAATCACATTAAAAACTTTACTATACAGATCAGGTAGAAGACAAACATTTAAACACTTCTAGTAAAGTATTTGTTCATCTGCAAATCTTTTACACTTGATAACACTGATCTTAAAGAGGGACAGTTGAGACCTACTGTATTTAAGTAGCATAATAACTTCTCTAATTAATATTTATAGTGACTTCTCTAATTAATTATTTAAGATATTTATTGACAAAAGACTTCTCTACTGCATACTATTTCTCTGTATGCTAATGGCCTTTCATATAATGGAAATTGTATTGGTAATAAGAAAAGATAGTGGAAAGAAATAACTGAAGGTGTCTTGTACTGAAGATGTGAACCTCAGCTTTTTTGTCCATCCAGATGGCCATTGTGATCATTTTAATCAGCATATTTTACTTGTATCATGAAAACCCTATAAATATTAAATCACAGTGTAGTCAAACCTGGATTATTGCCACTTCTTTTAATGACTCTGTGACCATATTCTGTATAGTATTAAATACAGTGTCAGTGTCCAAAGACAGTGATATTAAAGTGTAATTTTTTATCATTTCAATCAAACTGGGGGGATCTAAAATGTCTAATAACTTTCATGAAGAAAACCTTACTGTTTTATGAGCTACAGTCAATCTTTAACAAAATTTCCTACAAAATTGTCAGTAGGCATTCTTTCTTTTATAGGAAATGTAGTGAAATTGCACATCTATATTCATGTGATTAATGTAACATAGAATTTACAAATTTAAATGCGTAATGCTGGAAAAGTAGAAATAAAGATTTTTATAGTAACACAAATCTGTGCTACATACATTTAATATATTCATGGATTATAAAATGAATTGTGTTCAATAGCTCAACATTTTTAATTGGGTTTGCAATTATAATAAATTGTTACACACATTTTTTAAGTGGATTTTCAGACTTCTCAAATATTTGAGTCTACATTTTCATGTCTACTAGAAAGCATATAGAGAAGTTTTTTACACAAGGAATAATGTTATTTCTAAATGGCTTTTTGGTTTTTTCTTCCACACATTGCTTATCCCTGTGGGCAAATCTTTGTTGAGATTTTCTCATCCTAGGAGTAAAACAGTTTAAACTGGCTTCTCTAGTCAAATTGATCTTACAGGAATCAGTTTTAGATGTATAGTCAAGCAAATGGACTTCTAAGGACAGCAAAAATGAGAGCACAACATTGATAGCACCACCAGCAAGACAAATCATGAAAAACAAAGCAAGATGACGAAAAAGACACTAGGTAAATATGAAAACATGTATAATTTCTCAGCGTATCCTTTTACTGTCTTTCTTTCATTTTGGCCAAATATCACACATTTCATTCTCCATGTTTTTCCTTTTACTTCTCCAGGCCAAATAAGCCTTCTTTGGGAAGCAATAGGTATTGGCAGTTTCTCCAACTTGACTTTTTACTTTTTTAAAAAATGTGAAAGTGATTCCCTGTATAAGCAAAAACATCAACCAGAATATTATTTGGTTTAAAATAATGCCACTTAAAGGAGAACATTTTCTCCTAAAATGTGTTTTTCCTAAAACACTTTGCCAGTATATTCAGTTCATGAAGTTATGAACATTTTCATTCAGCAAGTATCTGTTGGGTTCTGCAAGAAAACAGAGAGGTGTTATATAAGAAATATAAAACGGAAATCTCATATTTCCAGGAGCATAACATCTATTCCTAATGATGCGATGTGTACATGTTAAATTGTTCATTAATACCACAAAGCAGTAATGTGCCAGAATGATACCACATCCCTGCTAATGTTTTTCCTGCCTCTCTGGATGTTGCCTTTCCTAGACCATATTTAGCTATTAAATTGAGTCTTGATCCTGGATTATTTGTTCTTTTCTTTATATTATCTCTAAACTTTCAGTAGGCAACTATATCCTTACCCACTAATCGCCATCTATATCCACGAACACTAACATTAAATATCTCCAGGCCACACTCTCCTCTGCCTACTTCTTACCTCTTTTTGAATAATATATCCATAAAGCTTACTCATGATCCTCTCTTTCAATCTAGACCCTCTTCCAGTGTTGCTGTTTCAGTGAATGGCACCAATATTCATCCACTGACACATGAAATCTAGAAACAGAATAGTCTTCTTCGACCCTTCTCTGTCCAATCTGTCCACTTCCATCCATACCTACCAGCCCACCACTCTAATCCAGGCATCCTATCACACTTCGCATGGACAAATACAATGATTCTTAACTGCTCTATTTTCATCTTTGAAAATAGATCCTTTCAAAGTATTCTACATATAGCAAACAAATCATCTTTAAAATTGAAATTTAGTCTAAATGTATTCATGTGTCCATAAAGCTTTTTTGTTTTGCTTTGTTTTTCTTAAATATGTGGCCTTTGAAGGCTGCCCGGTTTGGTCCCTGTTTCTTTGTCCTTGCTGTGTCTGTTCTAGCTACACTAGTCTTACCACAGGCCCTTTTTCTTGCCCTGCTTCTCCTTCCACATACCTACAAATGAAATACTCATTTCTTTCTTACCTTAGCTGTTACTTGGTTTCCAGCTTCTAGTCTATGCTTCACTTCTTCAGAGACCCTCTTATTAATAGGTTATTGGGGCACAGGATAACTTTTCTTCATGACATTTACATTTTCTTATTTGATTATCACATTTCTTTACAATTTCATTTCTTTATGTGATTATTTGATTGGAGTCAGTCCTCTCATTTACTGACATTTCACAAGATTAGAAGGTGCACCTGTTTTGTTCACCTTTGCAACCCTAGTACTTAGCACTGTGGAACACAATAGAAGCTCTAAATATAAACTGAATAACTATATCAATAAGTGAACAAATGAACTAATGGATGGAAATAGTATGTAACATGGTAATAGAAAAACTTGTGAAGGGAATAAAAATAAACAATAGAGGAGAGTTGATATGAAACTTTGGGCTATCTAGGAAGGAAAAGGACATCAGGAAAAGAGGAGGTGAAGAAACAATTTGGCATTTAAAGCTGCAGAGTCATTTGAGCAAAGTTCTAGGAATACAAATGATCTTTAGGTGGTAGAATGGTAAATTAACCAAGTGAAGCATATTGGTTCATTATCATGAACAGAGGAGGTAACATTGAAGACATAAGATTAGTTTAAATTTAGGGACTTTGGAATAACAGGCTGTAGGAGCTAACAGAAGCTTTTTGATTAGGTTTGCATGGTGGGTAGCTATGGAGGATGTGTAAGAGAGGGAGATCAGTTAGGACACTATCCCAATAATATAGTTTATTGGATGCATCATTAAGCATCCATTCGAGGGTAAAAAAATCTTATGATTTTGCAATTATTGTTTATGAAGGAAAGCTGCTTTCTTAGAATAAAATACTTCAATTAATCTTTTTAAAAACAACAGCAGAAAAAGTATTTTAACTAATGAGTAACTACTTGGTGTTGTTCTGGGAAACTATTTCAAAAAGCTTGAAGTTAATGGCTATAACCCTAAGTGCCTTTAATTTAGTTCAGTGTGATAAAGCCCCTCACATATTTTTTAGTTTTAAAATTCTTAGTTTGTCTATGTAGAGTGATATACCCATAATGAGATAGTAGAAACTTCAGTGTATTTACTTAGCTCCTTTGTACCACATTCATCCTCTGTTATTTGACATGGATTCAATATGATAAAAAGTAAAAATGAAAACAAAGTTAACTGTTGCTGTTTTGCATCAATTTTGCTGTTCCTTTTTGTAAAAAAAGTATTGGTTTGCCTTGGTGACCTTTTCTGTGTTTGGGCAAGCATCCCTTAAGCTTTCATCCAGTGATTATAAGCAGGTATTATGTACTGTTTGACATGGTCATTACTTAATGCTCACTTAACAGAATTCTACAAGACCAAATTATCACAGTGGGTGAAGGAACAGATGGCCAGCTGGCCAGAATCCATGCCTGCTTTGTTTTATGCCTCCTCAAATCTGCCACAAGGAAGCCACATGTGAGACCTGAGGAGGCAATCTAAACAGTAACTTGCCTGTCCAGCTGTGCTTCCAGTGTTCTCAGCTGTGACGTCTAGGTGGGTGCCATTCCCATATGAGTGCAGCAGGAACATCTCCTGCAGGAATCTCTCTGCTTCATGATTAAGATGGCAGTCACGGAGGACAGATTCCAAAAGTAAAAATAGAAATCCTTTCCTCCACCTCCTGCCACTGCCTTCAAGATCAAAAATCACTATGCTATATTATAGGAGAAAGAACTGTAGCTTTGTGGAAATAGTATACTTATTTTTAACACACTTTGTTTATAATTATAAAATTATCCAAAATCTGATATTTTACAGATTGCTACAACATTCAACAAAGAGAATTAGGCTTGGCTGCAGCTTAACATTGAGTTGTTGAAACCTGCTAGTGTAAATGAAAAAGGGCTACTGATATTTATATCCAATCTCTAAATTTTTGGTTTCTGTTATGGATTATGATTTGCAGTTTGGGTTATGTGCTGACATTTCTAAAATTAGTAATAATTTTAAGTCAATCATCACACATTTATGAAGCAATATCAAAATATTTAGCTCTTCACTAGGGACTATGAGGGTACAAAAATATAAGGAGTGAAGATTCCTATGCAAAACTAATTTATAATTCAGTGAGGGAGACAAAAGAGATCTATGGAATAATTAGAGGATGAAGCAATGAAAAGTGAGATGCTAATCATGCAGTATAGGCGGCAAGTTGAGTAGGAGACTGAAAAAGGTGAAGCGCTGTCAGAGAAAGATTGATAAAGAACATGCGATTTTTGTAGTTGCTTAGAGACACTATGTGAAATAGATTGCTTGATGCCCCTGAAACTTGGGCTCAGATATTTGTTTATTTATATATATATACATATATACACATATATACACATACATACATACGTATATACACATATATACGTATGTATATATGTGTATATATGTGTATATATACATATATACATATACACATATATACACATATATACATATATACACATATATACACATATACACATATATACATATACACATACACATATATACATATACACATATACACATATACACATATATACATATACACATATACACATATATACATATACACATATACACATATACACACATATACACATATACACATATATACACATATACATATATAAACATATATACATACATATGTGTATATATACATATATACACATATGTATATATATAATATATACACATGTATATATATAATATATACACATGTATATATATAATATATATACACATATGCATATATATACATATATACACATATGCATATATATACATATATATATACACATATATATATATGTATAAATACTGGTCTCTGCTCTGTCTTTAACTTATGCCCTGTCTAACTGATATGTAGAAAATTAAACTATGGTAGCTAATGACAAACCTGGGTGATATCTTAGGACTTTGCACTGCAAGTTGATGTGTATTCTCGAACTTTGATTGTATTGTGTAATGAATGGCTTGTGAGTTCTGACAGATATACTTCTTAAAAAAGTGATTTGCAGGATTTTGTTTGGAAATAACTCCCTGATCTAAAAAGAAAGACTCTTTAAGGAATTTTCTTAGCTTGAGGAAAATTATTTGATGTGTGCTTTATGAGTTATGTTGGATTACATTTATGGTTTCTAAAGTTTTTGCAAGAAATTTTGCATGGAAATCATTATTGTTATTCTGAAGGCCATCAGGAAAAATAAAAATATGTTGATTATCAACATAGCCCATAGTTTTGCCATCTATGTTTCTCTTAGATTATAGGAGTGTTCATGCTTATCCCATTGGCCACAGATTTCAAGGTGCACCTGGGCCTTATATTACTAAATTCAAAAATGATAACTTAATTTCATATGGTATTCACTAATTCACAAAAGGCTTCTGTACACTAGCTTTATTATTATTAAGTATATTATGTCAGCTTTAGTTTTCTTAGTCTTTGAGAGAAAACCAAGCAGCAACATTGTTTTTGTCATACGTTCATTACATATTTTTATGTAAGCAATAACATCACACAGTCAGCAAATATTACTGGCCAACTAAACGATGCCCAAAATTAGACAGCAGGTTTTGAAGGATAAAAAATGTATATGCAGAATGACTACAGAGTATTGATATAGAGTTCTGTTTGAGTAATAAAACATTCTGAGCTGAGAATTTCCATTATGCAAGTAGTGGTTTAAGGAGGTTTGTTTTCACAGAAGTGTGCAAGATGAATGTACAGGGGAAAGAAATGGGAGACTGCCTCTTAACAAAGTGTAGCTGTAGCAATAGTTATCAATTTGTAAAATGATAGATCTTTTGCTGTGATTGGTTATTAATTTTCTTTAAAGTCATATTAATGTTTCATAAGATACTTATTCACTGAAGAAAAGAAGATATCAACTACTGTGCCACAATGATTACCTATCATTGTGGAATTAATATATAAAGACTTTCTCAGAAAGTTGCTGAGTGCCTGAAAAACTACTGCCATCAGCAAGCCCAACTCTAAATAATAGTTTAAGCGGATGAAGATTAACCCCAGGAAATCTTCCTCCTTTCTTAATGCGTCCTCCTATCATGCAGTGCCAGGCTCTCCTTGATGTCCCCTGGCTACCCAATTCTGGATTCTACCTAGTTACTGCCCTAAATTTAGACTGCTCTCCTGATCTCCAGCACCATCGAAGCTTATCCACCACTACTCTGTGACGAGAACCAAGTAAAATTAATTTTAGCTAAGATTTTAATTATTGATAATATGAGTGCTTTGCCAGCCGATTCTAATACATAAAACTCTGATTTCCTTAATCAACTCCAATGCTATAACAAAATGACTACACAGGAACCATAAGGTGGGTTAAATAGTGCTCCCTACCCCCAATTCATGTATACCAGGAACCCTGAATGCAACCTTATTTGTAAACAGGGTATTAGTTTGCTAGGGCTTCCATTACAAAATACCACAGACTGGGTAGATCAAACAACAGAAATTTGTTTTCTCATGGTTCTGGAGGCTCTGGGGATTTGGTTTCTTCTGAGACCTTTCTCCCTGGCTTGCAAATAGCTGCCTTCTTGCTGTGGCTTCACTTGGCTTTTCCTCTGTGTGGCAAAATCACTGGTGTCTCTTTTGTGTGTTCAAATGCCTTATTCCTATAAGGACACCAGTCCAGTTGGATTAAGGCCCACCTGTATGACCTCATTTAACCTTAATTATCTCTTTTAAAAAGTCCTATCTCCGAATATAGTCACATTCTGAGGTCCTGAAGATTAGGGCTTCAACATATAAGTTCTGGGGGGGACACAGTTTAGCCCATCACAGGGCCTTTGTGCGTAAAGATTGTTAAGGATCTAAAGATGAAGACCTATTGGATTTACGGTGAGTTCTTATAAGAAGAGGAGAGAAACAATTAGAAGAAGGCCTGTGAAAACAGGCAGGGATTCATGTTTTGCTGCTATAAACCAAGGAATGCCAGGAGCCACCAGAATCTGGAATAGGCAAGGAAGGACTTTTTCCTAGAGCCTTCAGAGGGAGTGTGGCTCTGTTGATACCTTGATTTCAGACTTCTAGCCTCTAGAACTCTGAAATGATAAAATTCTATTGTTTTAAGCTACCACGTTTGTGGTATATTTTTACATTAGCCTGGGAATGTAAACAAGGACATGGACCTCTAAAGCATCTCCACTGATCATCTTGGTGCCTTCTTATAGACAGATGTATATAAAGATAGTCTAGTATTAATTCTTGAGGAGAAAATTTATCAACAGGTTTTGAGGGGGGAAAAAATCTCTATCTTCGGGTTTCAATTTTTATAATCTATCCAAATGCTTTTTTGTTCAATGAAAAATATATTAAATTTACTGATTCTCCACCACAATGGAATGTTTGAGATTGTATCATAAAATAGTTTACGTCTTTCTTCATATTCAAAATACTCATAGACGATTTTTATCCTCAAATGGCTGAATTTTGCACATTTACGTTTACAAAGGAGGAAGAGTACAAAGGAGAAGGAAAAAGAGCAGGACGAGAAGCAACAACTAGTGTTTAAAAAATAGTTTGCAAACGTCAATCATGTGAGCATTCCCAGAATAATTTCTTTCTTTACGATTGGTTTTAAAATAGAGTGACAGTGGCTCAAAATGGCAACTGCCAAAATGTTAAAAAATTATTAAATGTAAAGGCAACACTGAAGATAACTTCGATATGTTTTTAACACCAGAATTTGGGGTGAAATTTGGGGTCGTAGCTATTCCTGTTTTATTCTACTGGTAAACAACTAGTAAAGACTATGCTATTGCAATTGCCTTACTGGCATTTCCTTACTACATAAAGTGTACATTTATTTTGATATCTAACTGGCAATGTTTTGGAGGCATATTTTTTAAAAATTGGCCAAAGCCTAGTACATATTATCACAGGAGAATGTTAACCAATTCACTTTCTAATAATCTGCTTATGTACTATAAGTTATTCATGATTTCGGGCACAGTCTCTAAATGTGTAAGCAGCTAATCATATTACACATATGGAACTAACTCTAACTCTACTATTGGAATTGTGAGGAGATAGATGCAGAAAAGTAGCAAACCATATAGATCTACTGCTTTTGTGAGCAATTAATCTTGTTGACATACTTATATGAGCTTGCATAAAAAATGCCTGGAAAGCATGCTGTTGAATTCAGTTGTTCATTAATATTGATCATATGCTGTCCCTATTGTGTTAGGAGCTACTTAAAGACTACCTGCAAAAGTATTACAGCATTATTGATTTTAAAACTCCCTAAAGCCTCTTGTATCTTGAAAGTCCATTTATGCTTTCATTGTTAAGAGTGATATTACCATTATTGTCTAATCAGATAATTTCAAATTTTATGAATACTAATCAGAACACAAGCTCATAGTCACCACTCTGTATATTTCTTCTGTATGCCCTAATGCATAGAAAGACAAACTTCTTTACAAGGCTTTTGAAGTGACAAGCAATTGAGATTGCCCTTGTCTTCTATCTTTTTGTTTTACAAGCTCTGAGTGGTTGAGTAATACTCATTTGTTCTCAAACTTTGATCTGCTATTAAACTGTTTCAAAGCTGTGTGAGAGTGATATACATGTGTGCTTGTATGTGTGCGTGTGTGTTGGTATGTTATAGAAACTATATGAGATGCCTTAAATATACTATAGTTTTGGCTGCTAAAATTAAGAATATGGCCAATTCTTAATTTTCATGTTTTAATATGATGCCACTAGGAAATCCTAGAATTAAATTTCCAGGAACCATTATATGAACAAAGAAATGTATTAATACAAAGCATAGTATATTCACAGTAAAGGATAGCCATTGAAATTACCTTAAAAAATGAGATATCTAAACTGGATAACTAAGGATATTTTTCTGATGTGAGATTTGTCTTTCAGCTGCTGACAATTTTAATACCATACAAAGTGCTTATCCCAAATTACTAGCAGAGACCAGCACATAAGGAGTACTTAATGAATAAATGTTATTTAACCTGAAATTAGGGGGGGAAACACCTTCTGTAACATACTGGGCAGTCTCCATTTCTTTCTTATCCTCCCAGTGTAAGCAACACTATATGCTATAGGTGATTATTATTATTACTTATAGTGTTACAACACCTTTACATATTACTTTAGTAATATGTTTTTTTCAGTATCAAAATAGAGAAGATTATGGAATGGGGGTAACCCCAAAGACAAAACTTTTCCAGGATCTCTAATTCTCACATGAATAGCCTGCTTATTATCACTTGGGGCAATAAAACTGGAAACTGTTGCTGTTGAGCATCATACATAACTTTTGGCTAGGAAGCAAATTTTGTAAGTTGAGACCTTGGACTACATTTATTATGTTATCTTTATAAACTAACTTGTATTCTGATCATTTTATCTTGCTCATACATGAAGTGAATGTTTTTATTTATATAGAAATAGTTAAATTAGGTGACTCAAACAGTTAATGAGATTATACAAGTTACATTTTTCCTGATTGTGTATTTGCCAAAGAATTAAGATACATGTAATCATTATGCAAAAGTACACATTCTAGTGGTCTGTTATTTACAATTCAGTGTAATACATTTGAAGCTTAAACCACATTAGAGACAAAACACATTGGAATCTAATTACAAATTTAAAGGACTAGAAGCTTGAAAGGTGTAGAAAGGTTCCAGAAAATAGCTAACTTAATTATTGAGTGAAAATCCAAAAGAAAATGATGTCATAAACCTAAAATTAGAATACAGTGTAGGCAGCAAATATAATTTTTATCACTCATTATTGCCATATCCTTGTTTATTCAAAATGTATCAAACACCTACTGTGTGCCAACATAAGTCTTCCCACACAGAATTTGTGGTCTAGTAGGGAAAAACAATAGGAAACCATTCATTTCAACAGTCTGTCATGAGTACTTGAAAAAAAGTCTGTACAAGGCGCATAACATCAGTCTCACATTATAATTACAGAGTCTATCTCTGCTCCTAATATCTAATACACTGTGACCCATTTCCTGAAAATATTCTGAAATGTTTCCATTTGTGGAGGCTTTGGAGTCCTGTATTATTTATAGGAATGTGCTTAGTGAATTCATGCTGATTCCGTTTACATCTGTGAAGACTAACATGAATACGCAGATTTTCAACACGGTAGGAAATGTGGCTTAATGGAAAGGGCATAGACTTTATAGTTAGGCAGAGTGTGTTAAAATCTATGCTTTTTCAGATGGATATGTTACTTATCCTCCCTGAGCCCATTTTATTGCCTCTAAAACAAGATTATAGTCTTACAAGGCATTATAAAAATAATATGTGTACTCATATTGTCTAGCATGCATGCAAGGGACTCTAGAAAGGTTTAATCTTTGGCCCTTTTGCTTTACTCCATCCTCATCCATTAAATGAAAATCACTGAATTTCTTGGAGTAGGAAAAATAACAGCAGCCATAACCTCTGAAACACGTAATCTTTTTCTAAAATCCAGATGTCAGCCAAGTTCATGACGTCTTTTGGCGTGTAAATAAAATGAGCTCCAATGTACCAATTCACATCATCTAGAAATCCCAGAGGCTGCCCCAAGATTGCTGGACAGGCTTCACCTGTGCCCTCAGGAAGTGTCTAGAATGTTTGGGACTTAAGAAACCGATGTGGAGAAATAGGAACACTTTTACACTGTTGGTGGGACTGTAAACTAGTTCAACCCTTGTGGAAGTCAGTGTGGCGATTCCTCAGGGATCTAGAACTAGAAATTCCATTTGACCCAGCCATCCCATTACTGGGTATATACCCAAAGGACTATAAATCATGCTGCTATAAAGACACACGCACACGTATGTTTATTGCGGCATTATTCACAATAGCAAAGACTTGGAACCAACCCAAATGTCCAACAATGATAGACTGGATTAAGAAAATGTGGCACATATACACCATGGAATACTATGCAGCCATAAAAAATGATGAGTTCACGTCCTTTGTAGGGACATGGATGAAATTGGAAATCATCATTCTCAGTAAACTATCGCAAGAACAAAAAACCAAACACCGCATATTCTCACTCATAGGTGGGAATTGAACAATGAGAACACATGGACACAGGAAGGGGAACATCACACTTCAGGGACTGTTGTGGGGTGGGGGGAGGGGGGAGGGATAGCATTGGGAGATATACCTAATGCTAGATGACGAGTTGGTGGGTGCAGCGCACCAGCATGGCACATGTATACATATGTAACTTACCTGCATGTTGCGCACATGTACCATAGAGCCTAAAGTATAATAATAATAATAATAAAAAGAAAAAAAAAAAAAAAGAAACCGCTGTTCACTCTATCTTCAGCTTCCTGAACCCATAGGATTCTTGAATCTCTTAGGCATCACATGCAGCAATACTTTTCCCCTTCTGCCAGGATAAGCCACATCAATATTACAGCCCTTTCCCCTTGATTTCCCCAAGTACCACTCATAGGCTTGTGTGTTTAGCAGCTGTTATTATAGAGCTAGATGCTCCAGCAGAAGCAATTCACATAGCATCTGTGCAAACAACTTAAACCTGAATTTTGGACATCATAATTTCTTACTAGCTACTTTTCATCACATATTACAGCCTCCCAGCACATTGCTTGACTTCTCTCTCTCCTTGAAGACTTTATTTCTGCCTTTCCTTTTAGAATTTCTGCTTCTCAGTCTTCTGCATCCATTCCCCAGTTCTTCCCTTTATTTCGCAGATCCATTTAAGTCATCTTGCTCTTCTCACCTTCTAGCCAAGTTTCACTTTTACAAAGACACGTTAGGCTTGAGTAAATAGCATCATGGATTCCAGGTTCCTATTTGCCCCATTTTTGTCAGAGAGACTTCCTTGACTTCCTTCCTTGGAATCACTGGTTGTTTTTTGTTGTTGTTGTTGTTTTGTTGTTGTTGTTTCTGAGTTGGAGTTTTGTTCTTGGAGCCCAGGCTGGAGTGCAATGGCACGATCTTGGCTCACTGCAACCACCATCTCCCGGGTCAAAGCAATTCTCCTGCCTCAGCCTCCGAAGTAGCTGGGATTATAGCCATGTGCCACTACACCCGGCTAGTTTTGTATTTTTAATAGAGACAGGGTTTCACCATGTTGGTCAGGCTTGTCTTGAACTCCTTGACCTCAGGTGATCCATCCACCTCTGCCTCCCAAGATGCTGGGATTACAGGCGTGAGCCACTGCACCTGGCCCGGAATCACTGTTTTAACTGCTCTCAAGAACTCGCAGAGGACTTACTGTTTCAGTCATTTTCTATTCCTCCCTCGTCCAACCCTGTAAGTGTGAAGGAGCATGGAAGAGACTTATTTTCTCTGTGATGTAAATTACTCCACTCTCTTCAGTAATTTCTTACCAGTTTTGGTTTAAATAACTATTTTTCCTCCTAGGAACAAGTCCTTAAACCTAATTTTTCTCATATTAAGTGGTTTCTAGGGAACATTTCTGAATTCGTATTTAGTTTTTTTCCTCACCTGAAAAATTGAAAAGTTGGATTAAGTGATCTCAAAGGACTCTTATTTGCTTAAAATTATATAATTTTTGACTGTAATTATTTATATATTTTTTCTTTAACGGTTACATGCTTGGCTATCAGTTATCAGTTAGTTTTAAAATCTGTCATTTTTACTCTCATTTGAAGTGAATTGATGAGTCAAAACTCTAACATCACTATCATTTCATTCTCCCCTCCCCAGTCAGTTGATGCTCTGAGGGGTATAGGTTTTAGAATCCCAGATTCTTAGTCTGAGGCCTCAATCTGTCACTGGTAGATATTGATTGAGAAATATTATATAATCTTTCTGACCTTCAGTATTTAAAAAAAACTGTAAAAGAGAATGATAATGACAAATACCTAAGTTATAGTAAAGAATAAATGAGATGATTTATGTGAAAAGAGTTTATAAATTGTAAGGCACTATCAAATGTTAATTAATTTGTGAGGAGGGAAGAAGTGGAAACAGAGAAGAGAAGGAGAGATAGGTTCTGTAGCATGATTTTCATTTTGTAGCAATGAAAGAAAATGGTTCAAATTGTTTATTTTGTAGCAATGAAAGAAAATGGTTCAAATTGTTTGTTTTGTAGCAATGAAAGAATATGGTTCAAATTGTTCTATAACCAGTCATTGGTCATTAACCTTCTTTCCTGTCTCAAATATTGGCAATGTACCACCTCAAAGGCAGGTGTTAGATAATTTAATTGATATGTGCTTCACAGCACAAAACTATATACTTAAATAAATATATTGTTTTTTATTGGTGTGGCGCTGACCAAAAAAAAAAAAAAAAATCACAGCTCCCCTGAATCCTTTTTACTTTTTGAAAATCAGCCCTATCGGGAAGTCAAGGTCCGGGAACTGTACAGTTGCTGCATTGTTTCCTGTTCCATGTGTTTCTTCATTAGACTCCACAACCGTTGAATTTCATAACATTTTAAAAGGAAAGAAATGGAGGGTCAAATACAGCTCTCAGAAGAAGAAATAGATTCATAAAATCTTGCCCCAGGTGCATGACAAAGTTGCCCACCTTCTAAGTGCTTCCCACCCATGGTTGAGGTCCGATGGCAGTGCTTGAAGTGATGCTGGTGATTTTTTTTTTCCCTATTCACAAGTTTGTTTTTTGGTTTTTTTTTCTAACGTTTAGTTTTTTGAGACAGGGTCTCATTCTGTCACACAGGCTGGCATGCAGTGGTGTGATCTTAACTCACTGTAGCCTCAACTTCCCAGGCTGAAGCAATTCTCCCACCTCAGTCTCCTAAGTAGCTGGGACTACAGGTGCACACCACTATGCCTGGATTTTGTGTGTGTGTGTGTGTGTATTTTTTGTAGAAGTGGAGTTTCACCATGTTGCCCAGGCTTGTCTCAAACTCCTGGACTCAAGCAATCTGCCCGCCTCAGCCTCCCAAAGTGCTGGGATTACAGGCGTGCACCACCTTGTCCAGCCCTTGTTTTTACTAGTGGCTTTGACCCATGCAGGAGTCATTCTCTATAGCACTCTCTATTCAATACCCTTGCCCCAACCCAGTTGACTCAAGTTATTATTATTCATTTGTCCAGCTCTTCTACCTTGCTTCTTGTTTCAGCTGAACACACTCACTCCTTTTCTGAACGAATCCTCTAGGGCTCTCAAGATCACCTCTTCATAGATAGTCAGATACTTAGTTTAATTACCCTTGCTTTCCTTTTCTAATATGTACATCTTAACTTCCTCTTCAGTGGCTTTTCTTTTCCTTATAAATATGTTCTACTCTCTCCAGTTAAAATCAGTACAGACTAAATCAGAGAAAACTATAGTTTTTTGTATTTGTCTTTTTTCATCTCCCAGGGAGAGCTTTTCCTTCCTTCAACTTGACTCTTCCCTTCTTCACAATCTCAAGTCTGGATTCTGTCCTGAGTCAATTAACATCCTGCAGGAAGAATACTGTAAGATAGAATTAAAAGTGTAAAAGATTTTTGGGGGGAATGTCTGTGATGCACAAAGGGGAGAGAGAGCAAGAGTAGATAGGATGAGCCTACAGACCGTGACATAGCCTGTCACTTTGAAGGGAGAAAAGGAAGGAGAGAACATTGCATAGAAAAAGTCTCAAACTGCTATGGTTTTAAGAAAAATCTCAGCCACACCATTGGGGCACCTCAGAGTACAGAATGTTCATTAGAGAAGTCCCAGGTCAGGCACGACTGGCCCAGCTAGCTCTATGCCCCTTTGGTATTTAGTTTTTGGCTGGGGAGCCTGGCCTTAAAATAAATGCTGCCACAGCAGATCCTGTGGTTCAGTAGCTGAATGTTGTCAGCTAACCACACTCCTGGCAGCTGGTTTTCTCCAAGAGAGCTCTGAGCAGCACCACACTTTCATTAGCAGCCACAGGTACTAAATAATCTGCTGTTACTTTCTCAAGTTTAAAAATGACCATCAGCCCCTCTTCTCTAAGTATGCAACTTTTGACGGACTGCTTGTTTTAGACTGGCAGAAAATGTGCTTCCCCAGAGGTATGCTCCACCATAAACTCATAGTCTATAAAAGCTTTGCAACCAGCTATCCAATTCACTTGGTTTATGTGGTTACAGCCATATGCTGCTTGTACCAGCAGGGGACAAAAATTGTGGAGTTGTGAATACAACTCCAGAAATTGCTATTCAATATTACTTTTTAAACACCCAGAAGGTATTCTACAATTCAGAAATTTTAATAATATCTAATTTGATGCTAATTTTGTTTTAGTGCTTTATATGTGACAGACACTGTTCTGGGTATTTTATGTGTATGAACTCTTTTAATCTGTATTATAACCTCTTAAGGCAAATTTTTTAGCATTGACATTTAATAGAAAAGGAAACAGGCACAGAGAAGGTAAGTAAATCTCTCAAGACTGCATGGCTGTGAAGTGGTAAAACCAAGATTCAAACCCAAGCCATTAGTCTCCAGAGCTCATACAACCAGTACATTTACTATGCCACTAATATCTAGAACACTTTTTTCTGTAAAATTATTAATTGCAAAATGTTGACCTAATGTCTACTTTTAAGCATATGCATCAAGCAGAAATATTTTTTTCTGTCTTTCAGGTCCCTGCATTCCTAATCCATGCCATAATGGAGGAACCTGTGAAATAAGTGAAGCATACCGAGGGGACACATTCATAGGCTATGTTTGTAAATGTCCCCGAGGATTTAATGGGATTCACTGTCAGCACAGTAAGTTATTCATAGTCATTGTACTTTTATTATTATTAATTACAAAGTATACAAGCCATCGTCATTCTTGTTTGTAGTAGAATCATAGAATCTTAGAGCATAAGAGAGCCCTGGCATTTGGCTAATGCTGCTTCTCTCCCATGGAATACACCATGTCCACAGTGGAGGACTCCTAGACTGTGTTTCAGTCCTCCCAGTGGCATGGGAGGCTGGTAGTCTTCTGGTCATCCCTTGTTATTATTGCCCCACTACCCTTGCCAAAAGTGCACTTTACATTAAACTGATATCTGTTTCTTTCATATTTGTCCTAAAGCCACATCCTCTAAGTTTTCCAAAAATTATTCTGGTGATTAGGTTCAGAGATGATACCCAGAAAAAAAAAACAAAAAACAAAAAACTGCCACCCTGCCCTTAAGCCAGTTTTCTCCTTCTTACATGTTGGCATTTTTAGTGTGAAAATCTTTGAAAGCTCAATAAGTATGCTACCTGCACTTCTTTTTTTAATCCCAATTCTTATTTATCTTGGAAGGTTAAAGAAAATAGATCCCACTAGTGATGATTTCTTCTTAGAAGGAGGGATGAACATAAATGCCAAATGAATGGTGTGGTGCCTTAGCACTGTAGGTGTTCAGCAAGCAGAGGGGCCACAGCCAACTCTAAGCTGTCAGAGAGATTCTCACAGAGGTTGCCACATGAGCTGAGTCTTGAAGGAGGGACAGAATGTTGATCAGAGACAGGGGAATGACACATAGTAGGAAGAGTGGGGAAGGAATAGGAAAGCCATGATTACTGTATTGATGGGTAAGACAATGGTATTAAGAAAGGTAAGACAAAGCTGGATTTGTCAGCTAGAGCGATATATAAGCACCAGGAAAAAACAGAGTGCCTTCAGGCTCTGTGACTTTGGGAGCATCTTGTACTTTTCTGGAGACATGCCATGGCCAAAAGTTTGTAGAATTTCCATAGAAACCTGTTGTAGAAACCTGGGCATGTGTGCTTTGTACAACTGGCATCTAAACTGCTTGGAATTGTCCCTAAAAGCTCAGATCACCAACAAAGAAATGAAAGGCTATTGATTTTTCTCAGGTTGGGCCCAGAGGTGCCAAGGCTAGGTCTCCCTGATGGTAGCATCACTGCTCAGCCTTCACACATGGACACTTCAAAACAGCCCTGGAAAGATAAAGATAGGAGCCCAGAATCTCAGGAGCCTTGACGTTCACTTAATCCCATGAAGACAATGTTATTTACCCTTACTTACCCTGTGATGTGGCATCAGAGGCAGTGCCTAGAGGGAAACAGACTGGCCACCCCAAGTCTTTTCTCTCATAGCTTCATACTATATTCAAACAAGCTTATAAATACTATATTCAAACTATAGCTTCATACTGTATTCAAACAATATATAAAATATAGCTTCATACTATATTCAAACAAGCTTATAAATTAATACAATTTTGTTGAATTTCAAGACTTATTTCAAAGCACAAAGAAATCTTTCCCCTTAATACATCTGACCACCCCCACAACAAGATTTTAAATCCATGTTAGGAATTACAGTGGGAAGCCCAAGGCTGAGAGATTCAATTCAGAACTTGGATTTTGTTGTCTAAACCACCTGGTCCCTATTTTCTGCATTGCATTATTAGAAGCAACAGAGAACAGAGGAAAAAGGACTGGATTTGGAAGCAGAAACCTAGATTTGAGACCTGACCTTTACAGTTATTAAATAAGTGACCCTGAGCCAGTCATTTGATCTTTCTGTGATTTTAGATGTACAAATTGGAGAATTGAACTGGAAATAGATGGTCTTTGGTTCATATAAGCCATGAGTAGTATGAATAAATGGATAGCTTACTCACTGTACAAAGGTTAGCAAGCCTTCCTCTTTATAGATGAAATTGAAAAGGGTGATATATTGAGAAAGCAGCTATAGAAGTGCTAGGGGCCCTGGAAGCTTCTTCAGCTAGGAAAAACAGAAAAAGAGCTCTTTAAACTCTTGCAAGGATTGCTAGGTATCTGGGTTTGTTTTTCAAGGTGGTAATAGTTTTATGACCTAGATATTTAGAACCTTGCTACTCAAAATGTGCTCGTGCATCAGGATCTTCAGGAAATTTATTAGAAATGCAGATAAACAGGCATCACCTGAAATCAACTGAATCAGAATCTGTATTTTAAAATAATTCCCAGTTGGCTCTCATACACACTGAAATTTGAGAAATACTGCATAAAGCTTTGAGTAGCCAAAAGTGATAATTTCATAGCTTAGCAATTATCACGTTCAGTTACATAATAATAAATATAGGCAAAATATTTAAGGTTTGTGGAAATCAAAACTATACTGAAAATCAATAAAAATGAGAGTTGTACAAATATAGCATGAACATTTCACTTGGAAAAAGAAAATTAAACAATTTTTCAGACAGCTATATTGGGGGAACTTTTAAATTTTGTCCTATATGACAGAATGTTAACTAAATGTCTTTTGGAAGATAGCTAGATATTTAAAGAACTTTAAATTTCATGATACAGGACTGACAAATATATAGTTAATAGGTCTATTTTAACAACTATTTTATCAATATATGAAAAAATGGAAAAATTATTGCCAGCATCAGCATTATTACCTCCATATGCTTTTTAAAATGTTTTTGGGGTTTTATCATTAATAGACTTAATTTTTAGAGCAGCTTTCGGTTTACCAAAAAATCAAGCAGAAAGTACAGTCCCATATATCCCTCCTCCTACATAATTTCTCTTATTAACATATCTCATTGCCGTGATACAGTCGTTAAAGTTGATGAACCAATACTGTTACCTTATTACTAAAGTCCGTAGTTTAGAGTTCACTCTTTGTATTCTATGGGATTTGAAAAATGTATAATATCATGTATCTACTGTCACAGTATCATATAGAACAGATTCGCTAAACTAAAATTCCCTTGTACACCTATTTATCCTTTCCTACTTCCCTCAACCTTTGCCACGGATCTTTTTACTGTCTCTGCAGTTTTTCCTTTTCTGGAATGTCATGTAATTAAAATCACATAGTATGTAGCCTTTTAAGACTGATTTTTTTTTTCCACTTATCAATGTATTTAAGGTTCCTCTGTGTGTTTTTAGGACTTGATAGTTTATTTACTTTTACCTCTGAGTAATAATCCATTTTATGGATGTACCATAGTTTGTTTATAAATTCGGCATTTGAAGAATATCTTGGTTGCCTCTAGTTTTGGGCAATTATAAATAAAGCTGCTATAGATATTCATGGCAGGTTTTTGTGTGGACATAAGTTTTCAGCTCATTTGGGTAAATACCTAGTAGTGCAATTTCTAGATCTTACAGTAAAAGTACATTCAGTTTTGTAAAAGAAGCTTCAAATGGTCTCCCACATGGCCGTTTTGTATCCTCAGCAGCAATGCATGAGAGTCCCTGTGTTCTACATCCTTATCAGCACTGGTTGTGTTTTGGATTTCAGCTATTAGATGTCCTTTTTATGGTAATGAAAGTAGCATGAGGTTTATAACTTTATAAGAATAATGATTAGTATTGGATTTGGTATAGAATTATCAAATTTTATATATATATATATATTAGATGAATGTGAAACACACACATGCATGCGATCACACACAGGCACACACACACACACGTATATATACACATACACATACCTCTGTGTGTGTAAATTATAGAATGAATTGAGCACCAAAATTGTCTACAGGTCAAACTTTTGAAAAGCATTTTTAAGCAAGCAGTTTTGTGCTGACAGCTGCGTTTGGGACTGCCTAGAGTAATTGTATTTTATGTATTGCCTGGTAACAAATGTAATGCCATAGAGAAAGGTTATTTCTTCACTCCTAGAACTCCTTCCCATCTTCCCACAGAAGGCATTCTGTATGTTCTTCTCTACCTGTGCACGGCTCCACAGCCTTTGATTCCTTTTAAGAACACATTTTCTTCTTTCCTACTTTTCAAGAAAAGAGGGCTAATCTGGGAGCCCACTGAGCCTGGAAAGAAACAGGACAGTTTAGGAGAAGTGGCCAATGTTATCACATTAGCTCAAGATAAAAAGCTCCCTAATATATATTTTATATATATATGAAAATATATTTTTATATATATATATATATTTACCACTGAGAAAGTTGGCCAGAAAAAAACAATCAAAAACTTCCCTCTTTGTATATTCTAACTAATTTAAATAGTTTGGTCTTAATTGTATATTAGTGATTAATGCAGTCACACATTTAACCAATATTTATTGGGGTCATGAATCACTTTTGTAACTTCCATATTTCACTTTTCTCAAAGTTAGTCAATGATATTTGCTGTTTTCATGATCATTCTTAATTGCATTAATCACATATTTGGCAATTACATGCTTTGTCTTCTATGTTACACTTGTTAAACATGTAGATTACTGGCCCCACTTCAGCCCTGTTGAATCAGAATTTTTGGTTGGTAGCCTGAATTTAGTTAAAAACATCCATAGGATCCTTCAGTACACCAAACTTGAGGATTACTGACTTAAGGAATGACCACTACCTTCAATCTCCAAATGATACTGGAGGAACCATGCTGTGAGGGGAGGAATTCTGGTTGGACCCGAGTTTCTGATACAACTCTATCTTGGTGAGTTGATGAAGCGTCATTCGGCATTTAATAGATCTGTGCCTAAGGTTTCTCATCCAGTAATTCAGTTCACTTCAACAAGCACTGACTGAGAACTTCACACTGTTGAGTGTGGAAATAACACTCCTTTAAAAAGTGTGATTAACAATCCTTTGTCCTGCTTCCCTAAACAGATGTGTGTTAAGATCAGATGAGGCGTTTCAGGACATACTTTACAAACTTTAAAAAGTTAGGTATGCCTAATGGACTAATACTTTAAAATATAATGGGGATTCCTACAGGTCTTTATTTTTTTCCCTTCCTTTAAAAACAATTATAATTTTTTTAGGAAACATTTTGTGTAGTAAGGCAGGGGGAGGCTAAGGCTCACTATGTAGCTCCATACTTTTCTAGAATTCCTCTTATCATTAATTCTTACTTTAAGTTACTCTTTATAATTTTAACTTGATGGCTTCTTTTAGCTTTTTGTTGTGTTGGATTGTTATTAATGTCAGTGGGGATGGCACAAGGTTTGAGAGGCCAGAGAAGAGACCCAGAACCAGGCAATGAGACATGGGGTTTATTGAAGTGGAGGTTACATACAGTGTGGTCCAGTAGCAGCGGGCTGGACAGAACTGCCACCGCCTACAGAAAGCATGCAGTTTAAATAGCATTTTCACTTAACACCCTCCACCTGGCAATCTCCACCTAGCTTAAGATGTTATTGCTATCAGGTGCATTTACCATACACCTCAGCTCAGAATCTGCTTGAATGGCCCTAACATTTTTATCATATCATTATTCCATGATTTCCCCGGGGCCAGGTATGCAGAGGAGCATTGCTGCCAGATGTGGCAGCAGCACTGACAACTACAACAAAAAACAAATAACAATCACTCTGCAAAGATAGTTCTTCCAAGCACTTGGGAGTTGATCCTGGACATGCCATGGCAGGCCCGTGGTGGAGAGCAGCAGCTCTCCATAGGCCCAACCGTCCGTCTTGTTCTAGAGAGAGGCCACAGTCTGCGCCCAGTCAGTGAAGAGGTTCGCTGCCTACCATCTAACCAGATGACACCCAAGCACCTGACCAAAACGCCTGAACCTTGGACGCTCTCTGCATCAACCATTCATCCTCCATTTGCCTAGTGGGACAACAAGGTGGGCGCTGCAGCCTGCAGGCTGGAAAAAGACTTAGAAACCAGCATATCATTAATGCAATGGGAGATAGGTACCCCCTCCATTCCATAACCATCTATTGCTGTTATAGGCCCTTTGAACTGATGAATGTTACCATATATAAGAGTGTATTCCACTCTAGTATCCACTAGGGCAAGCCCAGCCTATTCTTATGTGTCCGATGTATAGTTAGTTCTACATATGGCCTCTGTCCTCAGACACCCTGGCCACCATTGCTCCCATCAGAATTTTGAAGCCTTGGCCTTCATCCAAGTCTAAAAGTGCCTGCCCTTGCCATCTCTCTGCAAGAGAGGCAGTGGACTGAGCTTGAGGCTCTTTAATGAAACTTTGTTCTGGCTTGAGCTTCTGCCATAGCCCGACCGAGACAGCATCAGGTTGTCTCCACCTTCACAGTAAGCATTCCTGCTAGCATGCCATGCCATGTCTTCAGCAGGCCACCCTGATGGGCCCCTCATCTGTCTCCTTTCCTTTGGCTCCTTTGTCTTTCATCCCAGCAGTGCACCACCATCCCCTCACAACCCCATGCGCAGACGAGTGCACCATACCTTTGGTTTGGCAGGGACTCTTAGATGGCATCTTTCATGCCAGCAAGAAAAGCTCATTGCTGGGACCTTGGCAATGCTCAGCATAGATAGCATGCTTCACTCCTAATTCCCGGAAGAGCGCCCTGCAATCCCTCCATAGTCTGTCATCACAAAGGCCACGTGGGGACATCTCCCTCACTTGGCCTGGCTATCTTGCAGCGACACTCACCCAGCTGAGGAGGGGGATGACCCCATCTCCATTACTGGTACCACAGAGGTGCTGCTTCAAGGCCGGGTGGTTTGTGATGGATGCCATTTTGCCATTTTACTCATCTCAAGTCTGGAGAGTATAATAGCCTCTGCCTCCATGTTCCACAGATGGAGAAGCCACCCCATGATTGACTCTCTACCCTTCTGTCCTAACCTGTTTTTAGCTCTACTAATTCTACAGTAGGGTCGTCCCATATTGTTTTTTTGTTTTTTTGTTTTTTTGTTTCCACAGATGGAGAAGCCACCCCATGATTGACTCTCTACCCTTCTGTCCTGTTTGTAGCTCCACCAATTCTACAGTGGGGTCGTCCCATATTGTGGTGTGCTGCTGTCTTCCAGGGGGCGGGAGAGGGGGGCAGTCGTGTGGGTCTGCTTCCAGTGGGTGCAGGGGTGTTGATGACTCTTCATACAGGCTACCTGACAAGCCAGGGTCTCCATTTTGTCTGGCACCTCTTTGTAGTCACAGCACGTCCTGCAACTGGCAGACCCTCACTTGCACCGTGAGCTCAGCCTCCGTGGCTGCTTGGAGCAGGGTCAGAAGCCGCCTGCCAACTGTAGCTCCCACAGCTCAGGCATCTGACCCTCACTCAGTCAGATCCACCCCCTGCAACAACTCTTCCAGACCATTCAGTGTTTTCAAGGCACCTCCATACTTATGCACTGGGCCCCATCCATCAAGTATAACAGCTACCAGGCCCCACATAGACATGCATGGCCAGCCTAGGATTTATCTCACAGATTTCTCCTTCTCAGATCCTATCTTCTGGGCACTCATGGAGTTTTCTCTTACCTCCTGTTGTCATGCTGGACCTCTGTTTACTTCAGTAGGGGTGGCACTAGGTTTGAGGGCTGAAGAGCAGACCCAGAGCCAGCAAAGGAGACAGGGTTTATCAAGCGGAAATTACATACAGAGCTGCCCAGTGGCAGTAGGCTGGACAGGAGAGCCACCACTGCCTGCAGAAAGCATGCAGTTAATATAGCGTTTTTCACTTAATGCCCTCCACCTGGCAACCTCTACTTAGCTTGTCGTTGTTGTTGGGTGCATGTGCCATGCAGAGTCATTCTCAGGGTATGCTTAAGTTATTACTCTCAGGTGTATCTACCATACACCTGGTGTACAGTACTGGTGGTCGTACAGTATACTTTTCCACTAGAAAACCAATATTCCCTAATAAAGAATTCACCTCATTCTTTCCTCTTTTTCTTTTATTTTTATTTTTGTTGTTGTTGTTTTGTTTTTTTGAGACAAGGTCTCACTCTGTCACCCAGTCTGGAGTGCAGTGGTGTGCAATCCTGGCTCACTGCAACCTCCATCTCCTGGGCTCAAATGATCTTCCCACCTCAGCCTCCCAAGTAGCTGGGACCATAGGCGTGCCACCACGCTGAGCTAATTTTTGTATTTTTTATATAGTCAGAGTTTCGTCATGTTGCTCAGGCTGGTCTTGAGCTCCTGGGCTCAAGCAATCCCCCCACCTTGGCCTCCCAACGTGCTGGGATTACAGGTATGAATGACCATGCCAGGCCAAGAATTCAATTCAAAAACTGCGTAAATTTTTACCTGAAGTTATCACTGACACTTGCAAACTATACAAAAATATTGGTGAAATAAAGACCTCCAAAGAAACTTCCAAAATAGACTTGTCTCCAACCCTAGAAGATTTTCAGACTAGAACCAAGAAATTTTCCTGCTTTCCAATGGCTTTGCCGGTCAGTGTGAGACACCTTAACTCTGTAAACTAAAGGATCTCAGACTTGCTGTGCATATGAATCATATGGGGTCCAGATAAGTATACAGATTCCTCTTGCCAATCCATAGAGATTTGAATTTAATAGTTTTGGAGCCATGTCTGATTATTTAATAAGGACCCCAGTGAAAGTGATGCAAATGGATCTAGAACTCTGGTTTTCAATCTTGGCTACACATTAGAGTCACCTGGGGCATTATCAAAAATACCAATGCCTGGCTCTCACCCTAGAGATTCTGACTTAATTTATCTGGAGTATGGTATAAGCATTAGGAGTTTAAATACCTCCCCAGATAATTCTAATGTACAACTAAGACTGAAAATCAGTGTTCTAGAACCGTATGTGAAGGGTTACAATGCCTTCAAGAAACTAAGCACAGAAATAGTCAAAGAGAAACCAAGCTTGGGATAGGTTATTATAATCCCACACTGATTGTGTAATCTCACAACCTTATTGAATTCAAACTTTGTTTACGATAGTGGAAATTGTCTTATAGCAAGAACCCCAAAATGATTAAAAGAATCAGGGCAGAAAAATATATTAGCTTACTGCTCTTAAAATCTGAACCTCACTTAATCAGATCCACCCCCTGCAACAACTTTTAGCCCATAACCTATCTATAATAGCCAGAGTTCCAAGGCATTTTTATTTTCTTGTTTTTCTCCTTTGGCTGGAAACCAACAAAGACCATTGTCATGGCAGACATATAAAATAGCTATTTGCACAAAGGCACTACTCCAATATAGACAGAAAGTTTGTGATTTTTGTGATACTCAGATATGTATAAAATCCAAAATATTTGAAAATTGCTACTTTAGATTAACAGTAAAACATTTTTTCTTTTCTGTTCTTTTTTTTAATATGATTGCCAGAAAAACAATAATCTCTGAACAAAAATATGTTAGACACATTTTGCCAGAAGATTATACTCATGAAAGTAGTGTATTTATATTAATAGGCCTGAACTTCTAGAACTGATTCAGCCAGGCTCGGTGGCTCACAGCTGTAATCCCAGCACTTTGGGAGGCTGAGGCAGACAGGTCACCTGAGGTCAGGAGTTCGAGACCAGACTGGCCAATGTGGTGAAGCTCCGTCTCTCCTCAAAATACAAAAATTAACCAGCCATGGTAGTGGGCACCTGTAATCCCAGCTACTCTGGAGGCTGAGGCAGGAGAATCGCTTGAACCCGGGAGGTGGAGGTTGCAGTGAGCCAAGATCACACCACTGTGCTCCAGCCCAGGCAACAAAACAAGACTCTGTCTCTAAATTAATTAATTAATTAATTAAAATAAAATAGAACCGATTCATAATTTTATAAAGATTGTTCCCAGGAATAGAAATAGTATTACAAATGCAGTTTTTAAAAAATTGCATGTAATTCAAATTTCCTAGGCCTTTTAGCCAAAGGTGATACTGATTTCTAAATTACTGTTGCTCTTAGTTATCATCTTCCAAGTAAGTTGCTTAGGTAGGATTTCATTCTCCCCTAAAGTCTTCCCCAGCCATGTCAGGAAATAACTTATTTATTTATCCATTTGATAAATATTTAATGAGAACTTACTTACTATTTTTCAGAATACCACTGCTGTTGTTCTGACCTTGAACATAGTGATAAGGGAAGACTACTCTGTTCTCTGCTAATGGTCACCTAGCCAACTGAAACTGCACATGGTCTAAGGTCAAGGTCAAGCCTAGCCGTTTTAATGGCATTGGGTCTTACTATGTTGTTGGGAGTTGGAAAGACATGTGTCTTTTCCCAGAACCTCACAAATCTTTTTGTGAACACAGTTGCTCAGCGTTTCTTCCTTAACTTCTCTTTCATTCAGGGTTCAGATATCTCAGGTCGTTTGGAGACAGATGCTATGGCCACACCTCTCTTATTCTCATCTCTACTGTCTTTCCCAAGAAACCATTTCACAGTATCATTTCTCCTGTAAGGGCAGCTATAAACAAGAGATTTTCATGAGGATCTGAAGCTCACTTGTACAACAAATATATTATTAACTCCCTACTCAGTGCCAAGCACTAATCTGGATAGTGGAATATAGTACTGACCCAAAATAACCAAGTCTCTGCTGTCATAGAACTTCATTAATGGAGAAAAGGATAATGAAAATGTGACACAGGCATTACCGTACAGTCCAGCAATTACACTCTTGGGCATTTATCCCAGATAAGTAAAAAGATAAAGTTCACACAAATACCTGTACCTGGATACTCATAGCAGCTTTATTTGTAATGGCTGAAATCTAGAATTGCACAGATGTCCTTCAACAGGAGAATGGTTAAACAAACTGTGGTACATACATACCATGGAATTGCTACTCAGCAATGCAAAGGAAGGACCTATTGATACATACAACAACTTAGATAAATCTCCAGGAAATTAAGCGGAGTGAAAAAAAAAAAAGCCAATCCCAAGAGAATACATACTAGATGATCCATTTAATTACATTTTTGAAATGACAAAGTTTTAGAAATAGAGGATAGATTAGTGGTTTCCAGATGTTAGGGACAGAGGGAAGTGAGTGTGGTTATAAAAGGGCAACATGAGGTGTCCTTGTGTTTGAACCATTTCATATATTGACTGTGATGACACATACAGAAACCTACATATGTGATAAAATCCTATAGAGCCTAATTACATACACATATCAATATAAGTAAAACTGGAGAAATCTGAATAAGGTTGAACTATCATAGTAATGTCAATATTTTGTTTCTGTTTTTATACTATAGTCTGTAAAATGTTAACCATTGAGGATAACTGATTAAAGTATATATGGTATTTCTTTGTATTATAGTTTTTCAAATGGATATGAATCTATAATTATCTCAACTAAAATTTCAATCAGAAATAACAGCACCACAATGCATAATAACAAGTTTCGTTATGTTTTGTAAGAATGGAGATGATGGAACAAAGGGGTGTGAGTGCTGTTTTAGAGCTTGGCCAAAGAAGCTTGCTCCTACCAAGTAACAAGCAGAGATGTGAATGAAGTTAGGGGGTTAATCATGTGAACTACAAGGATTAGCAAGTATTGAATCCTAAGATGGGTATGTGTCTGGAGCATGGTGAGTGATTAAGAGAGTGGGCAGAAAGAGGACCTGAGCAATAGTCAAGGACTTGTAAGCCATAGAGAGGACTTTTAGTTTTATTGTATTTGTGTAATTGTAATTGTGGAAGCACACTTTTGGAAGGTGGACAGCAAGGGAGTAAATGAACTAATTTCTATTTGGAGAATGATTCTGGCAGATGGTAAAGAATAGGTTCAGGTGGGGATAAGAGTGGAACCTTGCAACCACCTGGGAGGTGATGGTGGCTTGGACCAAGGTAGTAATGAACACGTGGGAGGAGTTAAACAATGTTCATATTTGAAAAATAGTTTGAAGTCAATTACGACCAGCATCATAAATATTTATGGGATATTTTTGTTAATTAGTTTCAGTAGCATTATAATTATTTCTCTTCTCACCTCCCTTTTTACTATAGATGTGGGCAGTGTAATATACTGTTCTTATAATTTCAAGTATGCATTGTAATTGCCACTTTTTCTATCTTTCAATAGTATCATTAAGATAGAATCTAGAAATTTAAAGAGAAATAATATGTATGTTCATACATATATAGGTATGTACAGATACAAGGAATGTCTTAAATATATACGATGCTATTTAGGATGTTGAATTTTTAATTTTTGATATTTTTAAAAGACCCATAAAATTGGTTGTCTTTAGATAATTGTGTGTTATGTGTCATGATAGTGTAATGCAGTATATTTTAAAGAAAACACAACAGAAGTATGTAAATCAAGACGAATAATTACATGCTAAAATACAACAATGATTTTAAAAAATAGAACATCATTTACATTTGAATAGGAAATCTGGAAATCACAGTTGCATAGAGTGGATATTTACTAATGTCAGCCTTTAGAATGATTGATTTTGCTCTCAACGTTTTAATTTATTTTGCAATTATGCCATAGCCTAAAAGTTTAGAGAAATTTAAGGCAATGCATCGTTTGGAAATAAGCAGACTTAGATATTCAGGAGATTTTAATCATTTTATATGATATATCTTAAATTGAAATATTTCCAGATGAGAATTATTCTGTCCTTGATCTGAAAATGCTTTTTTGGTTGGTAAGTAAAGGAATTGTTTCTGACTTTTTCTAAATAAAATGAGTGCAGTTTATTTGGATAATGACAGCATGGTTGTTGAAAGAGCTGAGAATTTAAATGTAGAAAATACTTAAACTTCCCTTCCTTCTGTACTCTTAACAAGTCATATCAACTTTAAGTAACGATAATAACAGGTCTTGGTTTCCTTGGTTTTAGAATAGAAATAACTGGGCCACTTGCCTACTCTCAGGTCCCACTTGGTGATGCCCTGTCAATTTAGTATATGTGATAGTGTTTTGTACAATTAAATGTTCTGTATGCTGATAAACTATCATTCTTGGTATTATTGGTTTTCAGAATACTTATTCTTTCATCATAGTAAAAGAAATCGGTACTAAAATAAAACAGAAATAGATACTGATTTTATCTGTGCTAAATTAGGCAGTAGAGAGGATTGAAACACCAGGTGCCTCAATTTAAAAAGTAACATCTTATAATTGAGAGTGTACACCTTCTCAGTATGTGAGGTGAGAGGCAGGGAGAGAAGGAGGAAAAGAAGGGGAGAGAGGGGAGAGGCATGGGAGTCTGAGGAAAGGAAGGGGCAAACTCATGAATGCTGTTGTTCTGGTTCTGCACTTTCCAATCAAACTCCTTAGAAGAGTTATCTATACTCAATGTCTCCTGCGTGCTCTGAGATTAGTTTAAGAACACATTCAAATTTTAATCACCTCTTACCACCTTCACTTCTTCCCTAAGGCAGCATTATGCACTATGACGTGCTCCTAATGATTTTGCAGACTCTACAGTTGCTCCTAATTTATTCTCAAAACAACATCCAGACTGATACCTTCATATATACGTAGTATTAAGTCATTTCTGTGTTTAAAATCTCCCATGGTTTCATAGTGCACTTCAATCAGAATCTAAAGTCTTTATAGTGACCAAAAATAACCTGACACGCCCCGTTCCTGTTCGTCTCTCTTGATCTTATATCCAACTATACTCTACCTTGCTGATTCTACTTTGGCCACACAGTTCTCTGCTGACCTCAGACGTGCCAGTCCAGCTTCCAGTCTGGGGCCTTTGCATTGTGATCATTTACCTGGCCTCCTTTTTGCTAGATAACCATGATTCTTGCTCCCTTTCCTTTTCTTCTTAGAGCTTAACTCAAGAATTTTCCAGAGTGGCCTCCTCCAACTAACCCAAAGACAACAGCATTCTTTAACATCTTCCTCCACCATCTCTTTACTGTTCCTCTCTTTTACTCATCTTTATTTTCTTAGCACTCATCACCATCTGCCACATTTTATATTTATTTTTTAATATTTTTCTTCTCTTTAGAAAGTAAGCATCTTTTCTAGAGCAAGGACTTGATTTGTTTACATTTTGCTGTAATTTGCTGTGCCTATAAAGTACCTAGCTCATCGTAGGTGCTTGATAAATATTTGTTAAGTAAACAAATGAATGAATCAGCCTTATTGTGTTAACCAATGAATCATTTAATGTATTGTCTAATAGCAGTCTATCTCCCATGATATTGGGCTTTGAAAAAGACCAAACAAACAACCAAACAAAAACTCTTAAATTGTATGTGTCTTTAAGAGCTTATAAAATTAATGTGAAGAAAAATAATACTTCCTCTAACAAGAGGCTCATGGCCAAATAAGTTGAGGAACACGGTACATTATCTCCTCCTTTTGGAGACTGTCAGATTGTCAGTGTTTATTAGATTTTTGGTGAATATGAGGAGCCATGTAGTATATAAAGATTGCTAAACAAATAATTGTTAGATAATTTTTAAAACTTTTTACGATTGTTTAAATCAATTACTTGGAAGAGAGAGGAGTGACAGTGGCATGGAAATTTCAAAATGGAGAGTTTAGTATGCAAAGGAGAGAGGGCAGATGGAAACAAAATGAGGCAGAAGCAAGAAAAGATGAGAGTTATTGTTAAATGATTGATAAATATGTAGGAGGCAAGGGTGGGTGGAATTGACGGTTAATGCAGGGTTCTGTTGCATTTGCACATATACATGTTTCAATACAAATATGCAGTAGGAGGAACAGCCACCCACGCATAACTGTCTACAAGCACTTATTCAGCACTTAGAATTGTCCCCAGAAATAGTGATTATGTTAATGTTACCTTGCATGTGGTGCCATCCTTTGTCTAAAAGATGAAGGAGCCGTGAACAGTGCTTTCCATCAACATTATCGAGAGAGCCATTTGCCTCTCTTGCTGCTGGAGGTTTTGTCATTATTTGTTGTTTGCAGTGAGCACACTGTTTTTGTTGGAGTCACTTTGCTTCTCATACCTTTAGTCCATTGTCAGCTACTATTTCCCAGTTGTGTATGCCTTCATGCTACATTCTCACAGCCTAGGCAGTGAATCCTTCAAGAGCAATGTTGGAAGGCAGGAGCTAGCAGCACTTAGAAGAGGAATGCAGCACAAGAGTTGCCGTTGTGAGAAGTGATGCCTTGAGAAACGGTAGTCACAAGTAAAAGGTAAAACACAGGTAGAAGATGGTTTTGTCGTAGATGAGATGGCTCTAAATATGTGACCTTTCCTGAACTGTGTCAGGTGTATAGTTGCTTTTCTTATAGAACTCTAAACATCATCTGGTAAAAGAAAGGAATATGGGAACAATTCAATGTGAGGATCTTGCATTTGTCTGGACATGTACATATTAGATTATAAAGTTCCTGAGGACCAGAGTCTAGCTGTATGCTTTTTTTACATTTTAATAACAAGAAGCACAGTTAGGGACACCAGCTTCACAATCTGAACCTACTCTCTTGCCAAAAATCTGACCCTAATCTAACTCCCTTAATTTATTTTCATATCCCCCTTTACATATAAATGGTTCTCTAAAGTTAGCCACTTGCCATCCGTCCTTCAAGATCCTTAATTTCCCATTGTCCTGCCCTTGCTGATTTGCTTTCTGTGCCTGGAAAGCCCTTGCCCTTATCACTCATCTATAATGCCAGGCCCAGATCCTCCAAAAACGCTCCTAGGATTCCTACTTCCTCAGGCAGGAAAGTCCCCCTGCTTTCAACCTTGTAAGACACTTACTTCTTCATTCTTTCTCCCTTGTTTTGTATTTATTTATATATTTTTCATCACTCCAGGCAGCTTAAAGATAATTTCTGCCTGAGTCATCTATGATTCCTGATCAAAACCTAGAATTGTGATTTGCACGTAGCAGGTACTCAAAATATATTGGGTAAATGAATTTATAAATGAGTGAGTGATAAGAGCACAGTAAACGCTTGTTTATGGTTTGACTACCAAAGCAGAACGCTAGAGAATACCACGGTGAATTGCAACGGAGATCATTGCAATTATCTTGTCTTTTGAACTCGACCAGTTGGGGTTATTTACCACTATTTGGTAGGGTTATATGACTATTTTACGTATGGATATTTCTCTTATATCTTTTAAGGGTGTCTGTCACATGGTAGCTGTACTATAAATATTTATTGAATGAATTAGTGCTAGCATATTTTACCAGTATATTTTTAAATATATTTTATTTAAATTCAAGGAAGCATATATTTATAATTTCTGAAGTATGAAGATACCCATGTCATCAAATAATGAGAACTATAAAAGCTATTTTATCTACATAGACAAACTTAATGTTCAAATCCAGTAAGTATCCTAGTCTACATTCCTGTTCTTCCCAATCATTTAGGATATCTATTTTTATTTTTATATCTACTCTCTTCATATGTAGGGATTTTACTGCAGACTAATTTAACTGATTTGTGGAAAAAGCAAGGCATATATTTAAAATAAATATTTTTTCAGATTCCTCCCAGTGGGATCTGCATATATGATGAGAAAATCATAGCACAGCATGTACAGCAGTAGTCCCTTATGGCTAGTTTCAGAGGTCCAAGTTGGCCTTCTTAAAAGCAGTCAATTATTACAAGCTTCTAAAGAGCTATGTATTAGTATAAATGATTCGTCATATTTAAATACAGTAAAGCAATAGAATCCATTTAGAAGTTTATAAGGTAGAATTTGATGACATCATACTTTTGATGACAGGTTAGTATTTTGATGAAAATGGATAGCATTTTCTAGTATGGATAATCATTCTCAGTGTCTTCATTTAAGATGAGTTAAACTGCAAGTTTATACATGTGTTTTGTTTTGCTAAAACTTTCCTTATTCATTTTTCTATCTATAAAAGATGTCACAATGTCCATGTTAATACCTTACTACTAACATTATTCTAAGTTACGTAGATAGATTGACCTAGGATGGCTGATTTTGATCTTAAGTTGCACTGATTAGTCTTTTAAGTTTGATTAGATGAATTTCTGAACTATCCATGACTTTTTTATTAATAAAGTCATCCAAGATATTTAGTGTATTTTTGCATTGATGGTCTTATATGTTAAAAAGTAAATAAACATGAAATTACCTTATTTCCTTGAAGTAACTTAATTCTTAGTGAGCTTTATTTTTAATTGATATTTTAAACTCATAGGAGTATAACATTTCAATTTCTCTTAAAGATATAGTCTTATAAGAATGTAAATGACATTTTTATCTGAGAACATAGTCTTTCTCTTTCCTCTTCAGAGCAACCAAATGGAAGAAAAAATTATTGCCAGCTATCTTTCTGCCTTAGTTTATGGCCTGCAATTCTCAAATGGTTTAGAGAGTATATTTAAAATGAACTTCCTGGTCATTTTCTGTTTTTCAGGGATTTTAAACATGATTTGGGTTTGTCACCTAAAAGTAGAGTCACTCTTTGAGGTTCAAATTTCTTGCCCAACTTTTATTTTTAAAGCTTTCTCAAATACAAAGCTCAAGAGTCTTGGTCGATTTAAAAACACACTGTCTGTTTTCCCTAAATATTTACTTTTAAAAATGTGATTGATATTAAGTATGTTATTACTGATAAAGAAAGAAAAGGACTGTGGGAAGGTCAGAAAGAAATAAAACACTAAGCTTTTCCTTTTATTATTATGGTGTCATATATTCAGTTACATATGGACTGCTGCTTCAGTGCCTTTCTTGGGAGGCCCAAAGACAAGAGGCTGTGGCCTAAGCTGTCCTCGCTGGATACAGATCAAGGACAGAGAAAGGTATGGGGAATGGAGTACAGTTCTAGAATATGGCAGGGAAAGAATGTGTGTGGATTTCCTGTGGGCCAGATGTGGACTTCTCAAAACCAAGAAGCTATGTTATCTTGGGAGCCCAAGAAGAAAATCCAGAGAAGGTCCCTGAGAAATCAACATGGTGCTCCAAGGGAATCCAGGGGGCAGAGCATAAAGGCCCATAAGAGAAGGCAGCTAGAGGTAAAAAATTCCCAGTGATGAAATGTCATCACAGGACCTTCCATTGTCCCAGGAAAAAAAGAGCCCACAAAGCACATCTGCCAAATCCAGATCACCAAAGCCATGTTTCAACCTGACCATCAAGGATTTCATCTCGTCCACTTTGGTACTGAAGATGTCAAAACAAACTAGAGAATGGAGGATAAGGTGGAATGAGAGAGGAGAATATCACCTTAACTCACTTCCCAGTTCCTTCCTTAGACACTGCCAGAAGGGACCCCTTGTCCTGGATCTCACATTGGAGATCTTGCTCTGGCTTTCTTCTGGAACCACTCCTCTCTATGGAGCAAGACATCCATGGGTACAAGGGAACATGCCCACCTGGAGATTTATTCCCCTTTCTAGACCATGCTCAAGATTATCCAGACCCCAGAATAATCTGCCCAAATGGTACCCAGCTTACTTCCAGGCCCTGTGTGAGCCCCTTCTCCATATCTGTCCTCCCATGTGTCACTGTGTCACTAGTGGGCACACACCTGGGCTCAGTGACATGCCATGGAATATCTGATTACTGCATGGGAAAGACAGTGATCAGATGCTTGAGCTTGGATATCTGTAGAGAAGAGTGGGTTGACAGCTGTTTCTCTTATGGTCCTCAATTCTAAATTCTAAATTCCAACCTAGTTCTAAATTTGGAGTTCTAAATTCCAACCTAGTCTTCCACATTGTTAGAAAGATAGGAGACAAATGTTTTAAATAATTTATTAGCCTTATGATAACTTTTAATGATTTAGACCTGTAAGAGTTTCCATTGTGACCCAGACTGTAAATTTTAGGAGAGGGCCCACTTCTCCTCTGCAATTTTCCCAGGTAGGCCTAAGCTGGGAATGAGGAGTTCCAACTTGGATATCATTATGAATTTTTAGATGCTACAAAACAAGACTTATTTTTTTATGGAAGGTACAGGCGATTGTCTAGTAGCTAAAAGTAAGCTTAGGGCATTTTTATTCCCTAGAAATAATCAGAAAAACAATGGCAGCTTCCTCAAGATTTCATTCAGGATGAGGTAGAAACAAATATCTAGTATTAGGTAAAGGATGCTTTTGTTTTGTTTGAAATGTTATAGACTGTGAAGCTCTTTTGTTAATGAGAAACCCCAGTGCTCATTCTTTGATTTGGGTGAATCTTTATCTTACATTTGTCCTGTAATCTTACTATTTATCCAGATAACTAGACCCGAGTTAAGCATTAGTCATAACAAACCCAGGTTTTAAAAGGCATTCGTCTTGAAGCTAGTCAAAGGAACATATTTTTTTTCCTTCTTTATGTTGGGAACAGTTTATCTATTTAATGCCTATCAATCAATGAGTAGATAAAGAAAATGTGGTATATATACACCATGGAATACTACTCAGACATAAAAAGGAACTAAATCATGGCATTCAGAACAGCCTGGATGGCGTTAGAGACCATTATTCTAAGTGTAGAAACTCAGGAATGGAAAACCAATTATTGTATTTTCTCATTTGTAAATGGGAGCTAAGCTGTGAGGACACAAAAGCTTAAGAATGGTATAATGGGTAAAAGACACAGACTGGCAAATTGGATAAAGACTCAAGACCCATCAGTGTGCTGTATTCAGGAAACCCATCTCACGTGCAGAGACACACATAGGCTCAGAATAAAAGGATGGAGGAAGATCTACCAAGCAAATGGAAAACAAAAAAAGGCAGGGGTTGCAATCCTAGTCTCTGATAAAACAGACTTTAAACCAACAAAGATCAAAAGAGACAAAGAAGGCCATTACATAATGGTAAAGGGATTAATTCAACAAGAAGAGCTAACTATCCTAAATATATATGCACCCAATACAGGAGCACCCAGATTCATAAAGCAAGTCCTGAGTGACCTACAAAGAGACTTAGACTCCCAAACATTAATAATGGGAGACTTTAACACCCCACTGTCAACATTAGACAGATCAACGAGACAGAAAGTCAACAAGGATACCCAGGAATTGAACTCAGCTCTGCACCAAGCGGACCTAATAGACATCTACAGAACTCTCCACCCCAAATCAACAGAATATACATTTTTTTCAGCACCACACCACACCTATTCCAAAATTGACCATATACTTGGAAGTAAAGCTCTCCTCAATAAATGTAAAAGAACAGAAATTATAACAAACTATCTCTCAGATCACAGTGCAATCAAGCTAGAACTCAGGATTAAGAATCTCACTCAAAACCGCTCAACTACATGGAAACTGAACAACCTGCTCCTGAATGACTACTGGGTACATAACGAAATGAAGGCAGAAATAAAGATGTTCTTTGAAACCAACGAGAACCAAGACACAACATACCAGAATCTCTGGGATGCATTCAAAGCAGTGTGTAGAGGGAAATTTATAGCACTAAATGCCCACAAGAGAAAGCAGGAAAGATCCAAAATTGACACCCTAACATCACAATTAAAAGAACTAGAAAAGCAAGAGCAAACACATTCAAAAGCTAGCAGAAGGCAAGAAATAACTAAAATCAGAGCAGAACTGAAGGAAATAGAGACACAAAAAACCCTTCAAAAAATAAATGAATCCAGGAGCTGGTTTTTTGAAAGGATCAACAAAATTGATAGACCGCTAGCAAGATTAATAAAGAAAAAAAGAGAGAAGAATCAAATAGCTGCAATAAAAAATGATAAAGGGGATATCACCACCGATCCCACAGAAATACAAACTACCATCAGAGAATATTACAAACACCTCTACGCAAATAAACTAGAAAATCTAGAAGAAATGGATAAATTCCTCAACACATACACCCTCCCAAGACTAAACCAGGAAGAAGTTGAATCTCTGAATAGACCAATAACAGGAGCTGAAATTGTGGCAATAATCAATAGCTTACCAACCACAAAAAGTCCAGGACCAGATGGGTTCACAGCCGAATTCTACCAGAGGTACAAGGAGGAGCTGGTACCATTCCTTCTGAAACTATTCCAATCAATAGAAAAAGAGGGAATCCTCCCTAACTCATTTTATGAGGCCAGCATCATCCTGATACCAAAGCCTGGCAGAGACACAACAAAAAAAGACTATTTTAGACCAATATCCTTGATGAACATTGATGCAAAAATCCTCAATAAAATACTGGCAAATCGAATCCAGCAGCACATCAAAAAGCTTATCCACCGTGATCAAGTGGGCTTCATCCCTGGGATGCAAGGCTGGTTCAATATACGCAAATCAATAAATGTAATCCAGCATATAAACAGAACCAAAGACAAAAACCACATGATTATCTCAATAGATGCAGAAAAGGCCTTTGGCAAAATTTAACAACACTTCATGCTAAAAACTCTCAGTAAATTAGGTATTGATGGGACGTATCTCAAAATAATAAGAGCTATTTATGAGAAACCCACAGCCAATATCATACTGAATGGGCAAAAACTGGAAGCATTCCCTTTGAAAACTGGCACAAGACAGGGATGCCCTCTCTCACCACTTCTATTCAACACAGTGTTGGAAGTTCTGGCCAGGGCAATTAGGCAAGAGAAGGAAATCAAGGGTATTCAATTAGGAAAAGAGGAAGTCAAATTGTCCCTGTTTGCAGATGACATGATAGTATATCTAGAAAACCCCATTGTCTCAGCCCAAAATCTCCTTAAGCTGATAAGCAACTTCAGCAAAGTCTCAGGATACAAAATCAATGTGCAAAAATCACAAGCATTCTTATACATCAATAACAGACAAACAGAGAGCCAAATCATGAGTGAACTCCCATTCACAATTGCTTCAAAGAGAATAAAATACCTAGGAATCCAACTTACAAGGGATGTGAAGGACCTCTTCAAGGAGAACTACAAACCACTGCTCAAGGAAATAAAAGAGGATACAAACAAATGGAAGAACATTCCATGCTCATGGGTAGGAAGAATCAATATCATGAAAATGGCCATCCTTCCCAAGGTAATTTACAGATTCAGTGCCATCCCCATCAAGTTACCAATGACTTTCTTCACAGAATTGGGAAAAACTACTTTAAAGTTCATATGGAACCAAAAAAGAGCCCGCATCGCCAAGTCAATCCTAAGCCAAAAGAACAAAGCTGGAGGCATCACACTACCTGACTTCAAACTATACTACAAGGCTACAGTAACCAAAACAGCATGGTACTGGTACCAAAACAGAGATATAGACCAATGGAACAGAACAGAGCCCTCAGAAATAATGCCACATATCTACAACTATCTGATCTTTGACAAACCTGAGAAAAACAAGAAATGGGGAAAGGATTCCCTATTTAATAAATGGTGCTGGGAAAACTGGCTAGCCATATGTAGAAAGCTGAAACTGGATCCCTTCCTTACACCTTATACAAAAATCAATTCAAGATGGATTAAAGACTTAAATGTTAGACCTAAAACCATAAAAACCCTAGAAGAAAACCTAGGCATTACCGTTCAGGATATAGGCATGGGCAAGGACTTCATGTCTAAAACACCAAAAGCAATGGCAACAAAATCCAAAATTGACAAATGGGATCTAATTAAACTAAAGAGCTTCTGCACAGCAAAGGAAACTACCATCAGAGTGAACAGGCAACCTACAAAATGGGAGAAAATGTTCGCAACCTACTCATCTGACAAAGGGCTAATATCCAGAATCTACAATGAACTCCAACAAATTTACAAGAAAAAAACAAACAACCCCATCAAAAAGTGGGCGAAGGACATGAACAGACACTTCTCAAGAGAAGACATTTATGCAGCCAAAAAACACATGAAAAAATGCTCACCATCACTGGCCATCAGAGAAATGCAAATCAAAACCACAATGAGATACCATCTCACACCAGTTAGAATGGCAATCATTAAAAAGTCAGGAAACAACAGGTGCTGGAGAGGATGTGGAGAAATAGGAACACTTTTACACTGTTGGTGGGACTGTAAACTAGTTCAACCCTTGTGGAAGTCAGTGTGGCGATTCCTCAGGGATCTAGAACTAGAAATTCCATTTGACCCAGCCATCCCATTACTGGGTATATACCCAAAGGACTATAAATCATGCTGCTATAAAGACACATGCACACGTATGTTTATTGCAGCATTATTCACAATAGCAAAGGCTTGGAACCAACCCAAATGTCCAACAATGATAGACTGGATTAAGAAAATGTGGCACATATACACCATGGAATACTATGCAGCCATAAAAAATGATGAGTTCACGTCCTTTGTAGGGACATGGATGAAATTGGAAATCATCATTCTCAGTAAACTATCACAAGAACAAAAAACCAAACACTGCATATTCTCACTCATAGGTGGGAATTGAACAATGAGAACACATGGACTCAGGAAGGGGAACATCACACTTGGGGACTGTTGTGGGGTGGGGGGAGGGGGGAGGGATAGCATTGGGAGATATACCTAATGCTAGATGACGAGTTGGTGGGTGCAGCGCACCAGCATGGCACATGTTTACATATGTAACTTACCTGCACGTTGCGCACATATACCATAGAGCCTAAAGTATAATAATAATAATAATAATAATAATAATAATAATAATAATAATAATAAAAAGAAAAAAAAAGAAACATTAGAAGCAATACATTTAAAATTAGGAATGGAAAAGGATGCCCCATCACCACTTTTATTTAACATTTTATGAGAGATTGTGGCTCACACAGGAAGACCAGCAAAAGAAAAGGTAATTGTAAAGGAAGAAAAGAAAATTACTATTTGAAAGTTATGTAATTATCTACATAAAAACATTATAATTAATATGATGGATGGTTGTTAGACACAAATGTACAAAAATTAGATGCACTCCTATTTACCAGCAATGAATAGTCAGAAAGTGCAATTTAAAAAATACAAATTTCAGCGGGAATAACAACAAAAATGTAAGGTATAAAAGAATAAATCTAAGAACAAATGTTTGTGACCTTTCTGAAGAAATCATTAAACTTTATTCAAAGACAAAAAAAAAAAAAAAAAAGAATGGTATAATGAACTCTAGGGGCTTGTGGGGAAGGGTGGGGAGTGAGGGACAAAAGACTACATAATGGGTACTCTACACCATACAGTGATGGGTGCACCAATAAGAAATCACCACTAAAGAACTTATCCATGTAACCAAAACCACTGATTTCCCCAAAACTATTGAAAGAAAAGAAAAGAAAGGAAAGGAAAGGAAAAGTAAAGTAAAGGAAAGAAAAGAAAAGAAAAAAAGAAGAAAATGACACCTCTCAGGGCTGTGGATAGGATGTTGGAAAGTGCTGGGTAAACTGGGAATAACTGGGAGCAATGGAAAGAACCATTACCTGCAGCTGAATAAGCTTTGATTCATTTAAAAACTACTTCACGTGCAGCTGCTGTGTGTCAGGCACTGTTCTGGAGGAGGGAATGTAGCAAAAAATAAAACACAAAATTCACGTTTTAATGTGGTTAATATTCCAGCAATAAAATAAAGTATTAAAATTTAAAAAAATAAAATTCTATCAACCATTCATTATTCTCTAGGAGCTATAAGTAGTTGAACATGGTTTTATGCTTAAAAACAAATAGAATATATTTTAAATCCCCAGATTCATCTTCTAGACACTACTTACAGAGTAGTTGTTTCCATGTTGGGGTGAATACCCCCAGAAAAGTGCAAGAGATAATCCCCTGAGAAGTGAAAAGAAAATAAGATAACTTGCTTGTATGTTTATTTATTGTTAACAAGTACATGTATTAAGTGTATTACAGTTTACCTCATGCATTGACAGAGGCACCTCACTGGAGTTGTCTGTCAAAAAAACACCAGTACAAAGGTTCTGAAGAAAGAGTAGTAGTTCTACAAAGCAGAACCCTTTTATCACAATGTGACTATTATGTTATCTATTAAATTAATTCTAACCAAATCCACAGTTGGCCTGAAAAGAAATCTGCAGAGAAATGTCAGAATGAAGAAAATACCAATAACACAAGCAGTGAGAAAATAGCTAACATTTATTCTCCTATTATGAACTAAATACAAAATATTATGAGATAAAGCAGTGCCAAAGTAATTATATCTAATAGGAGATTGGATCCCAAAGTTGAAATTATCAACATGATCTATAATATGTGTTTACATCCACCATTATTATTGATAAACTCACCCAGAGGGAATACTGTATTTTATGCTTTTAGATATTAATTAGTTAATGATAACATGAAGCCATTGCAATTGGGAGCATGCTTTAAAAATGTTTATTGTAATGATATCTCATTATTTAAAAATTTATGTTTCCTATATACATTTTATAGTGAACATAATTATTCATTTATTAATACTTGTATATAATTTATAAATTCTTAAGTATATATTTATTGAAAGTGTGTGCTACAGTTAAAATTTTACTATAGGGATATATGATCAAGTGTTTTGAGACTATGGCTAGAAAGGACTAGAACGTATATTTGTTGAATGAAAAAAATATACTTAACAATATATGGAGTCAGGTAAGCTTGAACTTATAAGAGTAACCAATAAATGAGTTTTATTACGTTTATGTTATTCATATTTCCTGATTCTAGCTAATTTAAAGACACCACTTTCTACCTACACACTTGGTGTATGTATGATTTTTGAAACACTATAAAATTTCAATCAGAATTTTATGCAGCAGGAAGAGAAATACCTGTAACAATGACTGTGCCTGGCTTTCATGTAGTGAGCTAAGATGGATTAATTCATAAACATACTGCTTATTTATAATAGATAGATATTGCCTTTTAACTTTTTTGTTAATGGATATTTTTACCCATTAATTTGTGTTGCAGAGTGGCAGAAAGTGGATCTTTGGAAATGCCAGTGGCTAAAACGTTTCCACTTGGTTGTGTATGTACTGGCAATGGGGATATCGTTAAAACATAATAAAAATGTACATTGTTCCTTTTTATTGTTCAATTTGTTTCTTTGTTATAGGCACCACAGGGAATAATTTTATGGGTTTTATAATAAATGAGTTTGTGGGGATATAAAATGACTAGATATTTGGAGGAGTAGAGTATGATTATTAGATCAATATCCCTTATGCTGAGAATGGAACTGCAACACCAAAACATGAAATGACAGAATTTAATTTCTTAACCTCAGGTTTTAAAAGTTAAACACCCCATTACCAAAATTAAGAGAACTTATCACAAATACAGGTTTTGTTTTTTAAGTAAGCGTATTTCTAAACATCTTAGGATAAAGGTTTCTGGACATGAAGCCAACGATTTCTGTATTTATGTGTTCTTCTATTTTTAACTATCCAATTTTACCATGTAATTGAGGGATAAATAGTAAATAGATGCAAAGCTTACTTTATAATAAGGTAGTACTAGGCACTACGCAACTGAGGAATATAAAGGTATCTTGTATATGCTGGAAGCACTTTAAAATTATGTTTTAGTAATCGATGTATTTCTGTGCTGATGTTCTGAATGCTCTTTCATCTTCGAGGTATTCTATTTTGTGGGATAATTCAAGGCATGTCTCTGAGAAAAAGCTGACATATTTAGATATGTATGAATGCAGCTGAATTTGTGTATGTATTGCTGGTGGGAATTGGATAAGTTATTTTCTCCGTATTCACTTTAATTTCCTTCAGTGCAGATACCATTCTTTAAAATATCTGAGCAGTATTCACTTTCAGAGTTAAGAGGTAAATTGGTAAGACCCTTAAGGTTACCCATTTTTGTGAATTGCTGAATAAAGGTAACAAAATGAAAATGCCAAAATATTACTTCACTCTATCCAATATAATTGATGGATTTATAAACCAGTCAGATGTCAAGTTGTTTTTACTTTCAGTCATTTGGCACATCTGGTTTTACAATTTTTAAAGAATCTTTCCTCATATATAACAAAACTTGTTGTGCCTGTTTTGTCTGTGTGCTAGTTTAATGCTTTAATTATATGCAGCATGCTGCTTTGTTATAGCAACACTTCTTCGTTCTGTAATAGATTCCGGTTATCATTGTCTAGAAAATTTCAGAAAAATCTCCTTCGATTGGCACCGAAATAGGCAGTATTCTAATGCTGAAGTTGTGTTTTATTTTCTTTCTTTCAAATATTTATGCATTTAGTAAATTCTACATTTAGCGTTACGTTATTTTTTTTAATTCATACTACATCTCTACAAGAAGTAATTAAAAGGGAAAAGCAAATTTACCAACAAGAATTTAGAGGGATTAAAAATCTTCTTCTTCTTTTGTATCATTCTCTCCACAGGCTTCTTACATACAAAGGTGACACAGAATGGTAGCTTTAACACTGTTAGGAACAGAGTTATTTTATGTGGGCAAATGGAAATGGTCCAAGAAATTGATTTTGAGAAAACATAGAACCAGACTTTATCATTTTAAAAGTTATGTTGACTATGCAGAATGAGACAATAATGTCAGAAACTATGTATACATTACATCCATAGGTAAATACATACATACATGCATACATACAAACATACATATTTTTAATTGAAAAAAGTAAATTTTTCAATTACACCATGGCCCCCAACCTCTTTATATTGATTCTTTATACTAGCTTAAATATTATTTACTGGATTCCTTACTTCACATCTGGAATATGTACAAAACTGTTTCAGAGTCAATGATGTGAGTAAATCTCCCATTTTTTAAATTTTAAGTTCAGGGGTATATGTGCAGGTTTGTTATATAGGTAAACGTGTGTCTTGGGGGTTTGTTGTACAGATTATTTCATCACCCAGGTATTAAGCCTCATACCCATTAGTTACTTTTCCTGATCCCACTTCTTTTTAAAGAGAAAACCAAAAGGTTATATAAAGATTCTTATCAATTACTCTTGACCTTTTTAATAGAAAAAAAATGGTAAAAGAAACATCCTTAGAGCTTTATTATTAATCTGCTATGTTTTTTTTCTAAGACCTTTTGAAAGAAATTATGGATCATGGTTAATTTCTGGCATGAAAAAATGGATAAAGACATTACTAGAGAAGGAAGAAACTCAACTGTGTTTAACTTCTCTTTTTCTCGTTCAGTGTCTATGACATGCTGATAGTACTCTGGTCTAGTGTCTCGAATGTATGTTGAAGAAAGATTTTTTTCTGGTGGATGCTAAATTTTTTAAAAAAGAATTACTTCTCCTGAGGCTTTCCTGAACAAACTCTGGGACCAAGATTATTGCTCTCTTAGGGAATATACTCTTCTGTAATTTGACTGAGCAGTCAGAAGAAATGATTTTATTTTGGGGGCTGCCACCCTCCCTAGAGAGCTGTATCTAAGTCAAGAGAGAGTGATAGTGAGAGGAGGTTGTTTTCCAAGTGCTAAAAAAGCCTCTTCATTAGCAACATTTAAACTTAGCCTTTTAAGATAGCAAACTGAGCATACATATTTAGCATCCCCTTATTCTCAAACCACATTGAAGTGACAGTGAAGATTAAATGAATTTTTAAAATTCAAGAATAAGTTTGTAATAGACTAAAAGTAGCGAGAGGGACTATTAGCACCCCAGTGAATTTTGGCATTTCTAGATGACAGAATACAGGAGGGAATTGTGTTGATAAAGAAGGAGTCCTTGAGCCTACATCCCTGATCTGGAAAAGTCTGAAATGGAAGTAGAAGCTGTTCTCTGCCTAGTGGAAAGGGTCCAGGATAGCTAGGGGTGAGCTGGTACAGAGAACAGAGTAGACAGACAGCAGGTAAAATAATTAAGAACTCTGGAACAGTTGCCCTGGTTGCCCTCCTCTTCCCTTCCCTATTCCTCCTGCATATAAAGCATGATTTCCAAGGCTAAACCTAGAAGACTACTGTCTCCAAAATTTCAGAGTTTACTAGGGGAAAACTTGGGTTCCTAAGGCAGAAGTTGACAACACTGAATAAAACCTTATTTTGCAAGATGAGGATAGCCTTGCTACTTTCTCCCAGCCTATGCTCCCCTCTAGAGGATACAGTCAGTCCTCCATACAAGACAGGAGCTTGTTGAAAAATAAAACTATTAAAGTACTGAATAAACTACATCAGTTAAGTATACAAATCAATCTAGTCTTTCATTCGTGTAAGTAGGCAATCAAGGTTCACCAGACATTTGAAGTAAACTGCACAAAACAGAAGATCCAAAATGAACACATAAATAAATGATGCAAGAGGAAGAAAGTATGATTCACGGAACAGAGAGACCTTTTTAACCATCTTAATTAGGATCATAAAGAAAATGATATTCATAAAACAAGAATACTATATGTCACCTTGAAAAAGAGTTGATGGTTATAAAAGATATGATTGGAGAACTCATTTTTAAAAAGTGTAGTGAGAGGTTAAAGTCACAGAAATCTTCCAAAACTTAGATAAAATAAAAAATAGAAGATATATGCTTAACAAACACGGAGAATGGATTTAAGATATTCAACACAGGACTAATTCCAGAGAAAACACAGGAATGGAGTAACGAATAACGTTACATTGGAATACTCCAGTGTTATGAATGAGGCTTCATGTTGAAAAAATTAATGCATACCAACACAATGAATGAAAAACAACAATTCTAGACAGTCTAATAAAATCTGGATATAGAAAAAATGCCCCTAAGAGATGTAACAGGTTAACTCAAAAGTAGCAAAAATTATATTGGCTTCAAATGTCTCTGGCAGCAACCATATATTAAAAGACAATGAAAAAATTAATGTACCTTTAACTTTCTGGAGTTACATGAATTTAAACTTAGACTTCTATGACTAGCCAAATGTTATTCAAGTGTTGGGACAATTTTAAGGCTCAAAATAAGGTTATACTTACTCCTTTCATGAAAATTACCTAAAGATGTTTTATTGCAAATGAAAAGAGGACATAAAAAGTAGAAACCTAGGATCCAAGAAAGGGCAGAATAAGCCCAGGTGAGCAAGGAGAAGATATCCCAGGATGCAGCTTGCAGCAGACCTAGAAAGGAATCAGCTAAACTTAGAATAAGAAGCAGAGGCTAGGCGCGTGGCTCAGGCCTGTAATCCCTGCACTTTGGGACACCGAGGCGGGCGGATCGCCTGAAGTCAGGAGTTCAAGACCAGGCTGGTCAACATGGTGAAACTCCGTCTCTTCTAAAAATACAAAAATTAGCTGGGCGTGGTGGCGGGCGCTTGTAATCCCAGCTACTCGGGAGGCTGAGGCAGGAGAATCGCTTGAACCTGGGAGGCAGAGGTTGTGGTGAGTTGAGATCCGGCCACAGCACTTCAGCCTGGGCAACAGAGGGAGACTCTGTCTTAAAAAAAAAAAAAAAGAAGTAGAAGCAGCAGAGGGCCCCAGGAGGCCTCTTCAAGAAGTATGGAAGTACATTTCAATAAAAATATGGACATGGTGAATAAGTTTAAATTTCTCCTAACAAGCAAAAAAAAATTAAATATTCCAGAAAAAGAAAGCTATAAATACGAAGCATTAAATGTGTCATGAGTTTAAACAATTGGTAGAATGCATCAGAAGGAAGTCCATTTGACTGTAATGCTAGAACAGCCTCCATAAAGTGGCACATTTTTAGTGAAGTGCAGTGACTTTTTTTTACTTGATTCTACAATAATTAACATATAATTATTTTATGGTAAGTATTCCCATTCTTCCAATTTTTACAACCAATTATAGACAAGATATTGAGGAATTAATGTAAAATGGTCATTATTGCCCCAATTGCCCCTCCCCATATTCTTACCCTTTGTTTTATGACTTTTAAATTCTCCTATAAGGAGAAATATATTTTTCTCACCCCCTAACTTTGGGTTTGGAGATATGGCTTGGTTTGGCATTGACGTGAAATGACAGTAAGTTTCTTATGAGCCTAAGCTTTGCATGTTTCATTTTCTTTTCGGAACTTCTTCCATCACCACAGCAAAGGAGCAAAAGATAGCTGTTGTACCCTCAGCTTGGATCTCCGAACGATCACACAGGGAGCTGACTTCAGCCCAAACCTCAGCAAGGAACCAAGCCCAGCAGACCTTTATCTCAAAGTAGAGCTTAGTGTAGCCCACTCTAGATCTCTTGACATCACTCACCAGTAACACTCAGATGTCTGAGAAATAAATACATGAGTATTGTATGCCATGGAGGTTTTGTGATTGTTATATCAATTAACTGTAGCTTTAGTTCACTGGAACATGACTACAGAACAGAATATGTTGTAAAATGTAAATCAAATTCTGATGTTAAAAATAATAACAAGGCTTGGTGTGGTGGCTCACGCCTGTAATCGCAGCACTTTGGGAGGCCGAAGTGGGTGGACCTCCTGAGCTCAGGAGCTCAAGACCAGCCTGACCAATATGGTGAAATCCCATCTCTACTAAAAATACAAAAATTAGCTGGGCATGCTGGCAGGTGCCTGTAGTCCCAGCTACTCAGGAGGCTGAGACAGGAGAATTGCTTGAACCTGGGAGGTCAGGAGTTCAAGACCAGCCTGAGGTCAGGAGTTCGAGACCAGCCTGACCAATATGGTGAAACCCGGTCTCTACTAAAAATACAAAAATTAGCCAGGCATGGTGGGGGGTACCTGTAGTCCCAGCTACTCAGGAGGAGACAGGAGAATTGCTTGAACCTGGGAGGCGGAGGTTGCAGTGAGCTGAGGTCGTGCCACTGCACTCCAGCCTGGGTGACAGCACGAGACTCCATCTCAAAAAAAAATAATAATAAGAAGAAGAATAACAATAGGACTTTAAAGCCAAGAAAGAGATATGAAGGGTGTTGTAGCAGCCTTAATGGCTAAAACTGATGAACAAGTAGTAGGTTTAAATACATTATTTACCAAAATTCCATAGGGAGTATAAAGTAAGAGGTAGTTTTGAGGGGTTATTTTCCCATTTGTATAATGAGAAATGTTAGCTATTGGTAATGAACAGAATAAAATAAAAGCCATGGACTAAATAATTGTACACTCACAGAAATATATGGCTGATAGATAATAAGAAGGTTCCAGTTGTGCTTATCTGTACAAAATTACAGTAACCTCTGTATTTTCATAACATATGAATTTAGTATGGTATATTAGTGTCTATAGAGTGTTCTAAAGATTTCAAAATATATATTTTTATATTCAATAAAATAAATTCATCAATATATCTTAGTCTTTTTTCTACCTCTGCATGTCTTAACAAAAATATTTAAAATATTGCAGTACCTCGAGGATGGATTATAGTTTGGGAAGATATTAATAGCACCTCTAAAGATAACTCTGTAGCTTATTTAATCAGAACTACGTAAGCCCTCCTTTATTCTCTGAAACATGGCAGAAGGAGATTTAATGAGTGTAGGGAAGTAAGATGCTGCATAAACTCAAATCTTTATACTAAGGGCCAAATTAAACACCCAAATTAAGTAGAAGATGTTACACTTACACTTACTATTTACTGATATTTAGTCCAGTTCACAAGTCATTGGATTTTATTAAAAGGAAGTAAACATTTTTTCTGCATTAATCTTATAATAGCATAACAGAGCAATGCAGGTTCTAATAAGACCCATTCCTCTCTGACAGAATAGGACCATTTATCTAAGCACTTGTTATGGAGATAGCCCATTATTTTAATCAGGTTCATTGGATACCATGGAAATTGTTGTCTTGAAGGCTTCCTTTTTCAATGTAAAATTACTCAGTATGTAATTAATGGAATTGAGATTTCCATCTTAATGTATATTAAAAGAAATTAATAATGAAAATCTCCTTTAAACATATATTTTTATAAGTTTTTAAAGTTATATCCTTCACAGAAGCAGAGAGAGGGCTGGGAGCAGTGGCTCACGCCTGTAATCCCAGCACTTTAAGAGGCTGAGGCGGGTGGATCACGAAGTCAAGAGTTTAAGACCAGCCTGGCCAACATGGTGAAACCCCGCCTCTACTAAAAATACAAAAATTAGCTGGGCATGGTGGCTCATGCTTGTAATCCCAGCTACTCTGGAGGCTGAGGCAAGAGAATTGCTTGAACCTGGACCCAGGAGGCAGAGGTTGCAGTGAGCCTAGATCATGCCACTGCACTCCTGCCTGGCTACAGATCTGGAGTCTGTCTGAAAAAAAAGAAAAAAACAAAACAAACAAACAAAAAAGAAGCAGCAAAGAGAACTAGAAAATTATTATTATTTCATAGTTCCTGTATGAAAATTACAATCTCTTGAATAGATCATAGGAGTACAGAAAACATACCCATCAATGTACTTCATGAACTTCCATCAGAAAATTTTTCTGGAAAAGAACCATTAGGGAAGGTATAGGTAACCCCCGTTATAGTCTTATATGCTTCAGATTTCTGATAGTCAATGATAACAAAAATAAATTCAACCTGAAACCAAAAATATAAGAGCAATAGAAAATCTTGCAATGATATTAATTTTTTCCAGTTACATTAATTTTCCCCCATTCATCTTTATTTAAGGCTTCTTGCAAAGACTTTCTTGAGTGGTGGAAACAACCTGCAAAGTAGGAAGTAAACTACCTTAAAAAATCAGTATTTTTGTCATCTTTGTGAATACAGCTCCTCCTATTACTATGTTTTATTAAACTACTCAGTCTCTCCCATAAGACCTGCCTCTTTTCATTTGGGCTGCGTGGTTCTCACATCGAAATAAAAGTATATTGTACAAAAACTTTTCTTTTGTGAATTTGAGAAGGCTAATGTTCCTCATTAATTCTGTGGGCCTTTTATTGTCATGGAGTGTCGGTGTGTGTGTGTGTGTGTGTGTGTGTGTGTGTATATGCAGTTCTCAAGTTTACAGACAAAAAATATGTGGGTTATAAAAATAACTTTAATCACTTTTTGAAGGTTTTATTGGAGTATAATTATCACAGAATAAAATACACAAATTTAAAATGTACAATGTGATATGTTTGGACATATATATGAACCTGTGAATCCATCATCTTACTTAAGATACTAAACATTTGCATCACATCACCCTCAGAAGTTTCTTCCCCACTGAAATCCCTCCTTCCTGCCCTTTCAACTTCATCCCAATCACTGATTTACTTTCTGTAATGATAGATCAGTTGCATTTCTAGAAATTTGTATAAATGAAATAGACACTGTGTATTATTTTTGTCTGATTTATTTCACTCAGCATAACTATTTTGAGATCAGGTTGTCTCAGGTTTGGGGTTATTACTATAGTAATAAAGCTGCTATAAACATCCATACAAGTCTTTGTGTGGACATATAATCTCATTTGTCTTGGATAAATATGTAGGAGTAGAATGGCTGAATCATATGGTAGACATGTGTTTAAGTATTTGAAAAACTGTCACGTTGTTTTCCAAATGGATTGCATTATTTTATATCAGACCAGCAGTGAATGAGAGTTCAATTCCTCCACATCCTCACCAACACCATCTTTTTAATTTTAGCTGTTGTAATGGTTGGGTAGTGACATCTTATTCTCGTTTTCATTTATATACTCTAATGACAAATGAGGTTGAACATCTTTGTATATGTTTATTTACCACTCTTATGTATATTCTTTTGGGAACTGTCAGTTCAAATATTTTGCCCACTTTTTATTGAGTTATTTGATTTCTTGCTGAGTTATGAGAATTCTTTATATGTTGTACATACAAGTTCTTTATCATATTTTTGATTTGCAAATATGTTCTCCCAATCTGTGGTTTGTCTTTTAATTCTCTTAAAATTGACGTTGGGAAACAGGAGTTTATGGATTTGATATAGAAAAAATAGTTTTAGGTTTCACTTTGTAATCTACAATCTATTTTGAGTGATTATTTTTGTATGTAGTTCTAAGTGTATTTTACATATATTCAATTATTTCAGCATCATTTTTTGAAAAGACTACATTTATCTACAGAATAATTTTGATGTCTTTTGTAATAATGATGTGCCTTTTTGTAGCTTTCTTCGTGTTTCTTACTCTTGGGATTTATTGAGCTGCCTAGATCTGTGAGTATAGTTTTCATCATATTTGGAAAATTTGGGCTATAATCTATTCAAATATTTTCTACTTTCCGTTTTCAAGGACTCCAATCATATCTATTTTAAACTAACTATATGTGTTCCACTGATCACTGATGCCCAGATTTTTTTCTGTATATTTTATTTTGTATATTTTCAATTGGTATGTCTTAAAACGTCTAAAAAACTCTTTTTTTTTTTTTGCAATGTCTAATTTGCTATTATTCCTTTCTGGCATATTTTTCATCTCACACATTGTTAGTTTCATCTCTGGAAGTTCAATTAGGCTTTCTTTTTTCACATCTCTATTTAATATTTTCAATATATGGAATACAGTTTTAATAACTTTTAATTACTTGTCTGCTAATTTTAATATATACTGTCTTTTCAACTATATCTTTTTTGTTTCTTGAGTGTTAATCTTTATTGGATTCCAGACATGAATTTTATCTTGCTGAGTGCTCAGTACTTTGTAGTCCTATATATTCTCTTGAGCTTAGTTTTCTTCTATAGTTAGGTTATTTGGAAACAGTTTGATCCTTCTAGGTCTTGCTTATAAGATTCGTTAGGTGGACCAATAATTTATTTAATCCAGGTTTAATTATCCCCCACTACTAAGACAAAACCATTCTGGGTTCTCTGCCCAATGCCCCATGAAACAGTTTGCTTTCCAGTCTTAGTGGTGGGAATTGGCAGTTCTCTTGGCCTAGTGTGGGCTCCAAGTATTTCTCCCTCTGGTCTATTCAGATGACTCTTTCCCCAGGAGTTTGCTCCCCTGTGAATGCTAATCTACCCTCTGCTGAGTACTTTAGAGAGCACGGCAGTGTTCAGGACTGCAGATCTCTCTGGTAGACTGTCTCTGTGTAGTTCTCTCCTGTTGGGTATTTTGTTCTACAAACACTAGCCTCCGTGGACTCTCCAGACTCCCAGCTCCCTCTCTTTCACTAGAGTTCACCAGGCTCTGCCTGGATTCTCCCTCCCTATGCCATGGCCCAAGAGGGAGAGTCCTTTGTATCTTAATGTTCAGTATGTTTAACACTGTTGTCTCACGTATTTTGTCTGAGGTTTTTTTGTTGTTGTTGTTATTTTGTTTTTTTTTGTTTGTTTGTTTTTTTGTCGTTGTCGTGGTTGTTTTTTAAAACAAGAGGGTCTGCCTGAAAATTCTGGTCCCTTTTACTATGTCTAGGCCTGAAGCAGAGTTCTCATGAATCCCAAAATTATCACTTTTAATGAAGAAAATATGCTCATTTGGCATACTTACCAATAAATGTGGGATAAAAATATATAAAAAGTAATGGCTTGGAGACAGCATTTTTGGCACTGAGTAGTGAGTTTGTTGCTTGAAGCAGATTCTTCCATGGTGGCCTTGAGAGTAACAGATGTTTTGTTGCCTCTAGCTCTGCCAGGAACCCACAAAATATCCTATAATTATGTAGATGAGATTCTGGAATGAGGGAAATCTAGCCACCCAGCTCTTTCACCTTGATGAGGACTGAAACTCCTAAGAATTTAAAAAAGGAGTCTTTTCTATATTTACCAACCACAATTTAAGTCTCTAAGCTACAGATGTCAGTGATCTATCAGCCAAAATTGATAAAGAGTTGATGTGTTAGTTTAAAAAATAGTAAATGTCACCATTTTGGAAAGAAGTATCTTAAGAGTATTTGTTGAATTATCCCATTCAGTGTATTAAAGTTTCCACATGCTTTGCAATTTTTTGGATAAATGCTGCCTTTCATTCCTCTCCAAGACAGGGCTACTCTTCTGTGGAATATTTATAAAAATTCTACCCATTTATTTACTCTGATGATAAACCCAAATGTAGAAGTATGTGTGTACAGAAAGCCTCATCAGAAATTCACCTATATTTTCCTCCAGGGCCATAACCAAGAAACACTCTATCAAACAATATGAATATGGTTTAACTCATATAATAATATGGACACTTATATGTGCAGTCTTTAAAGTTTACAAGATATTTTTCTCATAATTTACCTCATTGAATCCTTACAGTAGCTTTAGAAGTATAATATAATCCTTACAATAGCTTTAGAAGTATAAGATAATTTAGAAGTCTCATTTAGGACATCATTTTTGTTTAATTATGCCCATAATATAAAATTTCAAAGATATCAGAATATAGAAGCAGGAAGTATTCTTAATTTTATTATCTGAGTCTACATGTATCTGTGTATAATAGTTGATTTATTAGGTTCCTTTTAAGAAATTAATTCAAGGGTTAGGCAAAATTATCTTTCTGTATAACAAAATTTAACTGTGTATCAGTGCCTGTTATTGAAATGACATCACTTACAAGCTTTCAGTGGTTAGACATTTTTAGTGTGAGTTTTTGGTTTTTTTATTATTTTTTTAAGTTAAGGTCATTGAAGAAAAAAATGTAATTGAACTTGGTGAACTGAAGGTTTTATTTCATTCCCTTAAAAGCCCCACTTGGTAAAAACGTATCTTGAAAAGATTTATTGATGTTAAGGCTTTCCACCCTCCACTTCCACATAAAGTGAAATAAGTGGTTACCTGCAAGTTTCATATAGTTTGTATCTTCAAAAGTGGTATTAATTGGTGATAAGAGTGCAAACTGGCGTAACCACCTTAAAATCAGTTGGGTATTATCTATTAAAGTTAAATATATGCATGATTATGACTCCGCCATTTCACTCCTAAGTGTACCTAGAAAAAAAATTCAACATACTTGTTTATCAAGAGATACGTACATGCATGTTCCCTGATGCTTTTATTTCCAACACCACCACAAATGCCATTAGCCATAGAAAGAAAAAAGCATATGGTACATTTTATGGTAAAATACTCTAGAGCAATTTCTCTACTCTGCAGTGAAAATGAACTCACTGCAGTCACCTGCAACATTTTGAAAGATGCCACAAACAGAAGATCACATATGGAATTTTTTTTACTATAAAGTTTAAATACAGGCAAAAATAAGCTCTTTGGGAATAAGTATTTAGGAGACAAAATTATAAACTATACAAAGAGCAAGTCTGCGACTCCCATAACAGGCAGGAGATCTGTCACCTTTGTGTGGGTGGAGGGGAGGGTTTGAATGAAAGTGGCACATGAAGGCTTTGGACTGCTGGCAGGATTCTGGTGTTTGCCCTTGGTGGTTGTTATATGGGTTGTCTCTTTATAATAATTCTTGTAACTTTACTGTTTTGTGTCCTTTTCAGTATATATGCTATTTTTCAAACATTTTTACAAAAGGTGAATAGTGACCGAGAAAAAAATGACAAAATTTTAATTCTATAGGTATGAAATATATCAATGCCCTCTAAAAAGGAAATTGTGTAACAAATGTAACTCCTTTCATATGAGTGTAAAGTTAAAAGATATGTATAAAAGACCGTAGGAGGCAAGGAAATTCATTTTTACATAAGCAAGTGGTTGTGGATTTCAGGAATAAAAAGGGAACAAATGCCCATTAAACCCAAGCCACTTAAGATTTTGAGGAAATTACTAAGACAAATAAAGGGATTGGGGAAAAGTGTATTCCAAACTAACATTTTAGGACTGGAGTCTTTAATGTAGAGGAGAAATGCCAATATTAGGTTATTAGCAATGTTTTGAGAACAAGGACTATGTATTATCCTATGTCTGTCCTTCTTAGCACAATAAATAATACCTTGAAGGCTGGTAAGAAGAGGTGATGAAGTGGGAGTACTAATATTCCCTAGTGATGGTGAAACATACGGGTGATTAGTATAGATTCTGGAGACAAATTAAATTATCTGGGCTTTAATCTCAGTTTGGCCACCTGTGTGACTCTGGGCAACTTATTTACACTTTCAGTTTATTGATTTCCTCATCTGTAAAACAGGCATAATAATAATAACAATTGGCTTGTAGACTGTGTTAATACATATAAAAGTATTAGAATGTGTTTGGTATGTAATAAGTAATCTACAAGTGGAAGGATGTGCTAATTGTTATCCATTAACTGCCATCCTGTAGTGCTGTTTGGGTATACTTGTATTGTTAAACCTTATGTAGAGGTAAACTGTAAAATTATAAACAGAATACAAGCAACAAATTTTAATTTCAGCAAAAACCTAAGGAAGATTCTTTGTCCATAGTGATTTTCCACTGTAGGTAGTTTTTGTTGGGGTTTGCTGAATGTACAAAATGTAAAGCATGACCATACGCTGAAAATTAAAATGCTCATAGGAAAGGGAAGAAAAAATAGGGAGAAATCACATCCAATTGACAATTCAAGTAGGGTTTCTAGATGAAATGTGCCCAGGTAAATTTGCATTTCAGATAAACCAAGATTTTCTTATAAGTATGTCTCAAATATTTGCATGGACATTCTCTGTTTTTATTTGCCAAATCTGGCAACCGTAAATATTAGGAAGTCTATATACATTTCGAACCAAGCTAAGTATTTAAACATACTCAACATGATTATAGCCATCCTACTACCTAGTCTGAGTGATACGGACTCAACATAAATTTCCTTTCTCACTTTTTGAATTATTTTCCAAAATGTGATACCAATAATGAAATTTTAGAGAATGTGAATGAGCTTCTAAAACGCAGATCTATTCAATCCCATGTCACCTTCCACCCTTCTTGAGTTCTCTATTAACTCTCCAGTATCCAAAGACTAAAGTTCAAACTCCTTAAGTTGATTGATATGGCCATAAAAATCTGGTCCCGGACTACATAGTCACCATTATGCAGAGTATCCCCCCACACAGTCCCTGTGCATGCTTCAGAAATTCAAAGTGCTCAGCTCTCTCTGAAAATATGTTCTTTGTGTTTCTTCCTAATTTAATACAGCTATAAAAACTCCTGCTCATCCTTTAAGCACCAAATGTATTACCTCCTGCAAGCAATCTTCCATATCTCCTTTAGGCAACACTACTGCTTTTTCTATAATCTTAGTACATTTTGTACATAATGCTCTAAAGCACATATTTCACCATATTGTATTGTAATTGTCTATCTGCTGTGTAGAAGAATAGAAAATGAGTGATCTCTTAGAAGAGGAGCTGTTTCTATTTACTGATATATCCAATTATGTATTTTAATGCCTGATTCATGGAAAGTGCTCCTCAGAATTCTAATGAATGAATGAGTGAACAAATGGTTAAAGTCAAGCTATGTGAATCATAGCTGAGCTCCTAATACAAATCCTATCTAACCTAGCCAGTTTGGGGTTTCTGATAACTCACTATAGGAAAAACTCCAAAATGGTTGATTATTAAGATTGACTGCTAAAACCAGAGAGAGAACTAATTTGACATGCAGCTGAAAGAATAGAGTAGTTAATTTTAGATAAAACATTAAAATATGCAATTGTGTAAATAATAATAAAAATAGGAAACCAGGAAATATATACCTTACACACTTGGAGAAAAGAACTATGGGACAATGAGGAGTCACTCATAGATCTGCAGACTACTGATATCAGGAAAAATGAAATACATATTAATTTAGAAAAAGAACTTCACAGAGTCAACTATTTATAACTCCATGTAATTCAAAAGCACTTTTCCCTAGTCAGCTAGACTCCTTCTCTAAAACTCAACATCCCTAGTCTGCCAAACCAATTTAGTTTTGATATTTGGAGCTCCTTTGAGAGACTGTGCATTTTCCTGTTATAGCCCTTGTTACCTTACACTGTAACTGATTATTTCCTTGTCTATCTACTCTACTGTAAGAGCTTCAGAAACATTACAGATTGTGACATATTAATTGTTGCATTCTTAGTACCTAGTATAGAACTAAGGATGGATGGATGCATGGAAAGAAGGGAGGAAGGGAGGAAGGAAGGAAGGAAGGAAAGAAGGAAGGGTGGGAGGAAGGAAGGGAGGCAAGGAAAGAAGGAAGGGTGGATGGATGGATGTGCTTCATAAGCAGAGGTTCTGTTCAGTGTTTGCAAACATTGGCTATGCTTCAGAGTCACTGGAATGCCTTTTAAAAAGTATATTACTCCCTTTGTCTCTCCCAAGACCATTTAAGTCAGAATCTCTAAGTGCATGACTTGTGCATTGATATGCTTTAAGAGCTCCAGCTTTTAAAAGAAGCATTGCTCTAATTTCATTTTTCCTTAATAGAATCCCATTAGAAATAGGCTGGAGCAACTGCCCCAAGCAAGGGACTCACTGTTACAGTACATACATGATGATCCCAAGGTTACTAATATTCCCGGTTCTTTCTTACCAATTAACAAATATTTATTGCAGGGCCAGTGACTATGCTACATGCCACTGAGGTAACATCCCTTGTTATGGTTTGCTCTTTTGTGAAAATGTTTACTGTTCTTATTGGCCTCTGCATATATATATATATATATATATATATATATATTATATATATATATATTATATATATATATATTTAAAGTCATCAAGTATTTGAGTTATAGAGACATAACACCCTCTTGATAGCCCCTCGTCTACCTCCCCTGGTTTTGGCTTTTATATCCCTTGGAATAGCTGTCTTGTCATACTGGCCAAATATCTGTGTAAATGCAAATAAAACTTTATTGGAATAATTAATATAAGCAACCCAGATAATTGGGATGAATATTGCCTGGGTACTAGTATCAAAGGCATTTGCATCTAAAGAAAGATCTTAAAATAAATACTAGGATGTCAGGATAGAGATGGACAGAGAATATGATCTTTGTTAGAAAGAGGCAATGGATAAATATCTCTTGGATTTGGGGCTTTTGTTATGCTACTGTTCTTGTAAGTGAAGGTTATCAATAAATTATTATAAAAGGTTTGTGTGTGATATGTTCTGACTGAATAATGCTGATTTTAATTAGCTACTTTAAAATGAATTACTAGTAATATAGCAGAAAGCCAGATCAAAAGGGAGTTCAAGAACAGAAGATTTAAATATATACTAAACTGGTCACAGAAATGACTGGGAAATAAATTATCTAGATAATTCTGATTGTGACATAATTAAGTTCAGCATCTGAGTGGGAGAATCAAATTCTTAGAAATTCATCTCAAATAGAAATTCAATCTTTAAAGAGAAATTGAAAGACCATAGGCTTTAAATAAGGAAAAATGTAAAAGGTCAAACCTTAAAAGGCAATCACTCATGGGAGGTCTGGAGAATATTTAATCGCTAACGGGGAGCCCAGGGAAGATGTGTTGTTAAGGATCAAAAAATAGCAGGCTCTGAAAAATAAGGTCTTGCCAACCAATTAACAGTCAATAACAATATTGCTGGAGGAAAGATAGCCCAAGGGAAAGACATAAAGAAGTTGAGAAATTTTGTCTTCGCAAAAGAAAAAAAGCTGGGGGGTGGGCACAGTCTATCATTGTCTCCTTTTAATATATCCAAAAAAGTATGTTTAGCCCAAGAACCGTGTTCCTTCTTGATGTTCTTGGGGGCCTGAATGTAGTTACTTATGAAGAGGAGATAGATTTATGGTTGAAATACATTGTCTTTGTCTTCTCTAGGAGGAGGTTAGATAGATATCTATCCCCAGAATGATTAGATGTCCTGGTCCAAATGGTGGTCAGTATTCAAAATATCTAAGCCATGTTGGTGCAATAAATGTGTCTAAACTACTGAGGACAGATGGCATTTTCCTGAGGAGTTCTGAGAGAACTCAAGGATGAACTGGGATAGTGATGTCCCAGAAGTGAAAACTGCTACCATTCCTACTCTGCAGATTGCAAAGGTAAGCCAGTTGAAAACAAACTAATTAATTAGTTATTAATTGTTTTAAAAGTCTCCAGAGGAGGAGGTTCCTGGGTATTAGACTCAAGAATTCTCTATTTCATCTCTGGCCAACTAGCGGAATCTGTAATGAGGAATTACATTACTGAATTTTTAAATATAATTCTCTGAGAAGAAGCCACACAGTTTCTGTGACAAGAAATCATGCCCAGACAATGCGTTGTTTTGAAGGCACCAATAAGGAATTAACAAATATAATTTCCATTTTAAAAACTCTTTGACAGCCTACCACTCCAAAGTCAATTTCATGGGCTTTTGGCTATAATCTGTACAATAATGGTTCTGACAAAGATCCAGGACAAAGAAGACTAGGTGTAACTGAGCATTTCTCAGGATGTGGATGTGCATAAGGTGAATTGCCTCAGGGAGGAGTGCTCAATGTGATCTTAATTATACACACACACATATATATGTGTGTGTGTGTGTGTGTGTGTGTGTGTGTGTGTGTAGTTTGTCAGTTACCAGAGTAGGCTTCTCACAGCGAAAAACCCAAGCCAAAGAGGATAGACGATCAAACACATTTACAAATCTGTAATGTGGGTTATGTATGACATACTGATAAAGAGTCTGAGTTATGCATATACAATCAATCAATCTGTGTAATTAGTTATAACAGAGGCAAGGAACTGGGAATACTTGTAAAGTACTTTTTTGGTTCAAAGTAATTTGTGTTTCCTTCTAGAGAAATTCAGCTGTCTACCTTTTATTATTTTCTGTCCTCCCTCTTCCTTCTTCTCCTTCTTCTTTCTTCTTCCACCAAAAAATCAAAACAAAATGTAATATATATATATATTACAATGTTATATATATATATATAATTTCAGGAAACAAGGGTGAGTCATGAGTTTACGTCTGGAAACTCATGTGCAGCTCTCATCACTGTGCCTCGGTGACACAAGAAGGTTGGCAGCAAAGTTTTATGTTTTCAGGACTCAGCTGACTGTCTTGATTATAAAGTCATATTTTGAAGCTGTTTTATGAAGCAAGACCTTATAAATGATATAATTATTATAAATAAGCTATAAATCTGACCGAATATGGAAATTTCTATTCATATTGGGGCTGCTTTATCAGTTTTTTCTTCGTTAATAAAATGGCATATCCTAGTAGTATATTTGGAATGGATGTGGACTTTTTTCTGGGAATAATGTCTTGATCTGTGATGAAGATAAGCATATGTAATTTATTGCAAATATGTTTGTTTCATTTCATTGCACTATATTCTGTGAACATTTTTATCTAGTCTTTAATTAAACATGATTTATACAAATTGAGGTCAGTTTCCATTTAGATTGCTTGCAGTGTTAATTACAGTGCAAATAGCCTTCACTGCCGACAGAACTCCTGCATTATACAAATACGTAAATGCTTCTGTGTAATTTGCAACTGTCCTCTAAGCTTGTGTATTACTGGGTAAGTACATATGCGGAAATGTTTTACTAACTTAGCTACTATATTAAAAAATACAGATAACTTAAGATAACATTATATTTTTATGAATTTAGATTTAAGTAGTTTTTGAGTTTTAAAAACATTGAAAAATGCACATTTAAACAATGAAACGGTCATTCTATCACAAATTGAGTGTGTCTACAAAGCATTTACACTTCAGGAAATGCCATTCCAATTCATCCCACTTCATCTTAACCTCTGGGTAAAGGTGTTAACTGTTGATTTTTTAGAATTGGATGTCCTTAATTATAACTTGCTTTGCTGACGATTTATAGATGGGGCCTGATGAGCCTATAACTGGAAGGTTTAAAGGTTGATTTGTCTCAATTAGATTTATGCTCACATATTTTAATTACTACTTACGGTGTAAAGACTTGGAAGATTTAAGGAAGCAAAAAACAGCAGTTACTTTGTATCGTTAATAGTATGTATAATAATTCTTGATTGTTCTCACATTGGCTATGAGAACTTCCTTCTATTAACATTACAAATCAGCAGGAGCTGGGTTTGATTTTACTCATAATATATTTCAATCTTAAAATGAGAAAATACGTAGATCCTCTTACATGAGACTTAAAATATATGTTGTACCTATTAACATCAAATCTTGTGTGGGTTTCTGTCCCATCTTCCTTTATTCATTTCTCAAGTCCATCTCACATATGGCTTCACCAGGTTCTTCTAAGGCAGAAGGGTGAAGGAAATACCCTCTCATCCTTCTCATCCTGCTCCAAATGATCATTGCCAAAAAAATAAAACCCAGTTCCCTCAGCCTGCACTAAGGGTTCATCATAATCTGGTCCCTATCTACATTCTCTGACATGGGATTCTAGCACTCTCCTTCATCTTCTCTGCTCTAAAATACTTTACTCCTGTACCTAAACACACCATCATATCATGAACATTCTTCTTCAAAGTTGTGATTCATTCTGGCTCCCTGCTTGGAAATTGACTGCCATCTATATCACATCCTTATTAATCTTAATTAAACTTTTTCTTCTTGTCTAAGATCAAATTATTTTTTGCTTATGTGGGTCCTTCAGACATGACCACTCAGTTTCCTCTCTCTAAGTATACATGAGAATAAATTTTTGCATCTAACTTTACAAAATATGGCAATGTTTTCTCTAAGATATGAAGACATTAGCCAGTTACACGTTCTCATCTAAAACAAATTGTAGTAGAGAAGATACAGATAAAGACATACTGGGCATGTTCCAAGGTAGCCAAACATTGTTATTGTCATACATACATTGAGTTGGCAATAATAAGTAGCATTTCATGTGGCTTACAAAATTTAATGAAAATGGTTTGCATGTTAGTCCAATATAAATATAGTTTAATATTAAGACTAAGTGAAATTTTGATAAGAGCAAAGAGAGCTGAGATTTTATTATATTTTTAAAAAGGAAAGAAATGACTTATACTCACCTTTTCTTTCCCCTTCCTCCCTCCTTCTCTTCCTCACTGCCTCCCTCCCTCCCTCCCATCCATCCTTCAATTTTGTACAGTTTCAGTATCAAATATTTAGGAGTCTATGATACTTTTTTTCCCCCGAGACAGAGTCTAGCTCTGTTGCACAGGCTGGAGTGCAGTGGCTCAGTCTTGACTCACTGCAACCTCAGCCTTCAGGGTTCAAGCAATTCTCTTGCCTCAGCCTCCTGAGTAGCTGGGATTACAGGCACACGCCACCACACCCAGCTAATTTTTGTATTTTTAATAGAGACAGGGTTTCACCATGTTGGCCAGGCTGGTCTCGAACTACTGGCCTTGTGATCTGCCCGCCTTGGCCTTCCAAAGTGCTGGGATGACAGGCATGAGCCACCACGCCCGGCCAAGTCTATCATACTTTACAGTACACAGATCCATCTTTTTAGAGATTAGCAGATTCTGATTTTATCCTATTATTTGAAGTTATGAGGTACTCAAATTATTTTTATTTTTTCTGAACACAGTCATGAATTATCTTTGTTCTTAAGCTGTGATTGTCAACCAGAAACCAAAAGGGCTGCTTTTTGAGAGAAAGTTATTACCTAAGGAAATTTAGACCAGGCTTTCTACAGTGAACTTAGAATGAGAAGGTGACCAACTCTGCTTTCTGGAGGGGATACTAATTAGAAGAAAAAATGTCAAAAGAAAGGGCAAAATTGAGATTTTCGAATACTGTTTTCCTTCTTTCTTTTAGAAGTAATTTAATGATCATCTTGCTTTAAGCAATTGTAATAACCCAAGACTTCAGAACTACCATTTGATATATTACAGGGTATCAGAAGGCACATTACAAATCTGGAATAATTTTTTTTAAGATTGTGCACATGACTATTTCTATTGTTTTGGTAGAAAGTTTGTCAGGAAATGTTTATTGGACCCCAGTAGTTTTCCAGAGAGAGTGTGATATTTTCAGGAAAACAAAGAACAGGGCAGGATAGGAACTTCATTTGTGGAGCTCACTTTCTGACAAGGTGAAAGGGGCTAAAGGCACATAAACAGACAATTTCCAAGTCTGTAATACAGTTAGAAACAAAAACAACAAACAGTTATGGAAATGAAAGCAGATAGGGAGCTCAACTGGAATAGCTCATAGGATGAGGAAGAGATAGGGAGTGGTGTGTGCTCTCCAACTACTGTACTGGCTCCCACAGAATCCAGCATGGTGCTGTGCTAAAAGGGAATGATTTGTGAATATCTGTGATTGATTGAATTAGTCATTGTTTCTTTTGCGTTCAAAGTCATATTTGTTTTCTCTGTTGTCCAAAATTAGCAAGGAAAGTAGTATAATTTGCTCAATGTTTTATATTTCATGTGATTTTGCATCAGATGTAATAGTAGTATATCAAAGGTAAGTCCCTTTAGTCATCCTAACTTTAGAAATCCTTGAATGAGATTAGGAAGTGATCACCATTTACATTTATTATACTTTGCATGTAACGAGCTTTAGCTATTAACTCTAATTTGCTTCTCATAGTATTCATCAAAGACGAACTATTTAGAAACTAAAACATCTCTGTCAGTTAGAATTTTAATGAATTAAGATGAAATGAGACAGCGTTAATTGGCAGTTGTTGCTGCAGAGGAGGTTTCTCGATCTTGTAAGTGAAACCAATTCATCTTTCTATCAGGGTTAATTTGTTTGATTTAATTCTAAGGATACACTGAATATTTCTCCAAACTACTCATATTTATTTTCAGAATGGGAGAGTGGTTTAGTTCCATTGGCCTTTCATCTGGATTCTGAATTTTATTTGAAATTGATTAAATATAATGGTTAATAAATTGTTGGTTTTAAGCAGCATTTGTATTACTGACTAAACACACACACATGCCTACACACACACAAAGGAATAGCATTACTAAGACATTTGTGTTTCAAATGTCTAAAACTTTCCGATATCTAATCATTTTTTACCAATAATTTTCTTCCTCTGTCCTTTCTGTTTTCCTTAGACATAAATGAATGCGAAGTTGAGCCTTGCAAAAATGGTGGAATATGTACAGATCTTGTTGCTAACTATTCCTGTGAGTGCCCAGGCGAATTTATGGGAAGAAATTGTCAATACAGTAAGTATTTGCATGTGTGTGTGTATATATATATACACACACACACACACAAACATATATGTATGCATATATATTTTCATGTACATCATCTACATTTATTTTGAAATCTGGGCCAAAATCAATATTATTTGTTTCAGAGCGCATAATCCATTGAAATGGTACTTTTCATATTTGTGGTATGTTATTAACGCACACATATTCTCTAGGATGTCTCATTTAGTGCACAATATGCATAGAAGTGGTATCTTGTGACCTGAAAAGAATGACAACATTTGCTCAGATGCTAAAGTTCCATGGATCCCATTTTGGTTTATGATTATGTATATGACTGAAATTTCTACCACCAGAGTGACACTTTGGTTCTGAGAGTAAATTGAGAGCATTGAAACCAGATAGACAGGGCACGCTGGTTCATGTATATAATCCCAGCACTTTTAGAAGCTTCAGTGGTAGGAGCCCAGGAGCTCAAGAACATCCTGGGCAACACAGTGAGAACCCATCTCTAAAAAAAATGAAGTAAAAATAAATCAGTTAGCCTCTATTATAAATAAAAGGTAAAAATAAAGGAGGACGCATTTGGGCTGTCCCACACTCTAGCAAGAATGTTGCACACTATTTATTTGTCTTATTAGAAGCTGAAGAAAGTAGGGTCTTGAAATGATGCATCAAATGACAGGGCAGTTATTTGTCTTAAGTGTTTACAAAGACCAGAAAGCACCACTCACCTAAAAAAAAAAAAAAAAAAAAAAAAAAAAAAAAAAACTGGGAAAAAGTAGTAACAGGACTAAAGTCAATGCAATAGGGCCTAAATGGGCCCAAACACATGTTAATAAGAATACTAATGCTATAGCCTTATAATTATTGGACAATTAGAGGAAAGTTCATACTGCTACTGCTTTGATGTATATTGTATGATCTGAGCACCACAACAACATTATGCAAATTCAGAATGTAGATGCAAATGAGACTTCAGATGCACAAACTGAGACACACCTGATGTTGTTTGCCCAAGCTTTCACAGCTATTTAGTGACAGAAGCAGTGCTACAGGTTTCTGATTCCCCACTCAGTGTATTTTCCTCAAGACTGAGATACCTGTTTAAATAGAGAGGTATAATATAAACATGAATATACATGACATGTCCATTCTTTATCACAGACACACACACATACCACATAGTTCTTTCTCTTCAACCATAGTAAGAAATGTATTTCTCATTTTCTTTTTCTTTCTTTCTCTTTGACCATGGTATTTATAAAATAAAATAGGAAATATTGTTGAATAATTTGATATATAAGTATATATAAATAAAATAATGATATAAAATGGGATGCTCATTACTGTAGTCCTGACAAACCGCACAAAATAATTAAACTCTGAATATCATAGAAAAATCTTGAATTGGGAAAAAAATACTTTCTAAGCTTAAAGTAATTGAGGAAGGACATTGAGCATGAGTTGATGAAGAAAGGTGCAGGGCACAGAAGGATGGAAAGGGAAGGCTGAGTAAGTAGGTTGACCATACAACCAACTAGATCAATAGTCATCCAACCAACTAACCTAGAAACCTTCCCATACAGCATTTAACCACCCACTAAGTTAACTCAAGCTCAGGTTCAGCCTCTCTTTGGCCTGTCCCAGGCACAGCACTTGCAATTATTTTTGTTTCATGGAACTTGAAGATGGCTGCTCAGTCAACACTGGAAGTTGTGCTAAAAAGCACCTCCAAGAAGTCTGTCAGTGAACATCTTATTAATATCATGATGAACAAAAAAACTGATGTCAGTGACTATTTCACCTTCATTCAGCAAAAATAGAGAATTTGTACCTGAATAGAGAACCTTCCAGGAAGGAACTTTGGCATAGTTTAAAACAATACCTGGATTAGAGCATGTCTAGGCAGGGTAAGACCACCTCGGACCCGTAGGAGGCCTGACTAGGGGAACAATTGCGGGGGAGAAGCCTTCCCATTTTCCTAAAAGGAGGATTGAATGGGGGACATATCATAAGAACCCTGCCTAGGGATGAGTGTCACTCTGCAGTGATGAATGAGCCTAAGAAGTGGCACCTGAGGGTGTGGATATCCTAGAAGAGGAGACCTAGAATGTGGAGCTCTAGGGCATGGAGGAATTGGGAAATAGGTCGAGTGGATAGGCTGGGGATGAGGGGTTTATGAGACAGACAGTAAGGCTATGAAAGAGGGAGAGATGCCCCTGCCCTGTCATTAGTTTGTGCCTAGTGTCTTCCAACCAGTTTTTCATGTTGTGTTTAATGAAAACCTTTGCTTTTCTGTGAATTAACTTTATATTGATGTAACATTTATATTTAAATTCAGACATCTCTTTGAAGATACATGTGATAGTGGCATGCCTCCTTTCAACTGTCATATGATCTGGCATTCTAGCATTTCCTCTATTCTCCGTGCCCTGACAAAGAGATCAGAGTCACCTAGGGAGTTCCCTAAAATATTTTCCTATTGGGGTGTTTGCTTTTATTTTATTAAACTTTAAGGACATATAACAAATTAAGGATCTTTATTCTGCCTATTGTCTAGGTTTCTTAGGATATGGTTCTACTTTTTTCTGTAGTCTCTTAAGAGTTTTTAGAAAATCTAGAGTAAAAAGGGGTAATGATTTAGTTTTGCACATTGAGAACTTAGAGAATTTGCTTACTGTGGGGTACATAGAAGCACCTACAGGTTACAGGAGGTACCAGCTCTAAGCTGCTTGAAGGTAAGATCTTGGAAGTTGTTGACAATACATAGACGATAACTCCTGTGCTGGTTTCTACCCTGGAATATGATTGACAACCCTTCTTCTGGACTTTGTATCATGCATGTCCCAGAGGGCAGCCTTTCCCTCATTTTTTACCAGACTTTCAATTTTAAACTGTATATTAAGGCTGCCTTTGCCAATACAATTAAATGAAATATTTTCAAAACTAGTGATATACCACATTTTAAAAACTCAAATATATTTATTTTAAGTTAAACAATTAAAAGCAAGATGTTTTTGTTGAGATATTACCTTGATAAATATTACAAAAATAACTATGAATTATTTACTATAATGTATGTCTTTAATTAATTTAGCTATTAAGCACTTTTACTTTGTAAGGAATAAATTTATATCTAACTCTATTATGATCTGTGGCAAAATTATGTGGTAAAAATTATTATGCAAATCAATTACCTATTGAACATTTTCAATAACAATGAAATTATTTCATGTTAATAATAAACCTTTTAATACCAGGCAAAAAAAGTTTCCTGTAGTTTTTTAAATAATTATCTTCTAATTATACTTATAGGGGAGTTAAGGCAATAATACATATTTCTGATTTAAATAATTTCAGTTTAGACTTCTAGATGTGATTCATACAACTTATTTACTTTGGAAGATCTCAATTCTGTCTTAGTTTTATTATTTATTTATTTATTTACTTACTTATTACAAGGTTTGGTTAAGTTTTATTATTTTTATATTTTACATGAAATTACGTTTAATATGTGAAAATCATTTAGATGTTCCTGTAGTATTTATCACAGCATTACAGCAATTCTTCTAATTAAAGTCCTAATATAATTCCCCTGTTCATTTTATTTATTTATTTATTTATTTTGAGATGGAGTCTCACTCTGTCACCCAGGCTGGAGTATAGTGTCACAATCTCAGCTCACTGCCTCCTGGGTTCAAGTGATTCTCCTGCCTCACCTCCCTAGTAGCTGGCACTACAGGCACGCACCACCAAGCCTGGCTATTTTTTTTTTTTTTTTTTTTTTTTTTTTTGTATTTTTAGTAGAGATGGAGTTTCACCACTTTGGTCTGGTCTCAAATTCCTGACCTCAAATGATCCGCTCACTTTGGCCTCCCATAGTAATGGGATTACAGGCATGAGCTACTGAGCGCATCCCCTCCTTCCTTTTAAATGTTATAAGCTCAAGTGTTCTGACAGTTATTTCCATAAACAGCTTGAAAAGAAAATGATGATGAATTGGAATGAGAAAACTGTTCTCATAAGAACAGATAAGCTTTGTCATCTAAGTTTAACTGAACATGATGTTTAAACTAGATTAAGTGCAATGAAAATTAATAACACTTCAGTTAACTAATCTAAAAATAAGTAGGATTGTTCTCATTTATTGGACTATATGGCCCACAATATATTTATTGGACTATGTGGCCCACAATACCTGTATACATTTCCCTCCTGGTTGTTTAAATATGACATTATTAAATTTCAGCAATGGCACTCAAATTCATTTTTATCGCTGGCACTACTTTGGGAAAATAAGATAGATTTCAAGGGAGCTCTTATAATGCAACATCCACAAACAATTATGACAAACAAACAAACACTTGGGTGATCTCAGAGGGTTTTACTAAAAATTAAAACTAAAATCTTCTAGTAAGGACTAAGTGATGTTTCCAAATATCATAATTATCCAGTTTTTGCAAATTTAATAAAATAATGTAGATAATTATATAGTTGTTTAAGAATTCTGTGATATTATGAGGATATTAAAATAATACCTATGAATATATTTTGAAAGTGGTAAATTAATATTTTCTTATCTTCATTATTTGAGCAGCTTTAACAGTTTTAGCCATCATTATAAATTAACTAGTATTTCCAAGCACATAAACATAGACAATATATGCTGTGTGTATATATATATAATATATATTAAAAATATGTAATATATAATATATATTAAAATATATAAAAATATATATAATATATTTTTTTCTTTTTTTTTTAAGACGGAGTCTCTCTCTGTCTCCCAGGTGGTTAGAGTGCAGTGGTGCGATGTCAGCTGGCTGCAACCTCCACCTCCCAGGTTCAAGCAATTCTCCTGCCTCAGCCTCCCAAGTAGCTGGGATTACAGGTGCCTGCCACCATGCCTGGCTAATTTTTTTGTATTTTTAGTAGAGATGGGGTTTCACCATATTGGCCAGGCTGATCTCAAACTCCTGACCTCAGGAGATCTGCCCGCCTCAATCTCCCAAAGTGCTGGGATTACAGGTGTGAGCCACGGTGCCCAGCCCCTATATTCTTTCTTTTGATATCAATGTGTACTACCAAGTATATTTGTTTGAGTACATACTTATTCACTGAAAATTGCTAAAACATTGCAGAGATAAATACATGATGAGATTTGTATTTTTATGCTCAATATTTAATTATTGCTTTTTAAAAGACAAATTTGTAAATAATGACAGACAAATCTTTTTTGTTTACTAAACTATATCTTTTCACCAATTCATATATGTTGATTTTAAGCATTACTATGTGTCAGGCACCTTCCTAAGTACTTTAAATATTGATTTTTTAATCCTCTCAGCATTCTTTGTAGTAGGTACTCTTTGTTACTGATTCCATTTTACAGAGCAGACTGAGCTATTGAGTGATTAAATAATTTGCATAGGTTGGCCTGGCTAGTAAACTTCAGAACCTGGCCTTAATCCCAGGCATTGCAGTTGCAGAGCCTGCAGCCCTAAGCATGATATGATCCTGTCTTTTGTAGGGTAAAGAGATGCTGTTATTATACTCTACATATTAAAAACACTTACACTTGATGAGTGGCCTTGGCAAGTGACAACAGTGTAAGAGGAAAGAGTGCAGGCTTTACATTCAAATAGAACTGGAAGTTTAAACATTTTCTATTTGTAACTATATGTCCTGACAAGTACATTGCCCCTTCTGAGCTTCAGATTCTTTATTTGCAAATGGAATTGATACTATCTTTTGATGGATGTATATTGATGGGCAGATTAAAATTCAGAGCATATGTAAAATACCTAGTAAAACACCTAGGTCAATAACTGTTATAAATAAAGAAATAATTGCATAAATATATACACATAGGATTTTTTAGTTATTTGAAAAAAAATACCTGTATATCTCACCTTTTCTTTTGTCATAATGTGTGATTTTAAGTTTTATTATTTATGCAAATAACTTGTCCTTCTTTAGTAAATTAGTGTTTGTCCTTGAGAACAAGCAGTGTAGATGTTAGGTATAATGCCTACATACCATGTTTTACAGATACATAAGTTTAAGAATTCCTGTGGCATTAATATAAGTTTAAATAAATATTATTTATCTAAAATCATTATAGGAGATAGTTGCTGTGTTTTTTTATAAAAGGCTGTCATAACATATGAACCACAAATACTCAATTTGATTTATCTTTTTGTATATTTGCAGTTGTTGTAAGATGTCACTTTATTTGATCAGGTGTCTTAGCAAATGACAAGCAAATGAATGTTTGCAGTGATTTTAGTGAATGACAACAGCAGAATTAATAATTCCAGTATTTTCTTAAAAAGTGGTCAAAAGTGGTCAGAGATTATAGTTTTATATTATATAATACTAAATTCCTACTCTTCCCTATCCAGCTGTGACAAGACAAAAGGAAAACACAGAGAAATTCTGAAGTAAGTTATTTTTTTTAAAAAGGTGTCTATAAGGAAGTGAAAATTAGAATGAAAACACACATAAGTTTTACAAGAAAACTGCCTAAGTCTGATGTTACAATATAGTGAATGTATTCAATTATATGATCAAATAAACTAGCCACAAATATTTACTGAGCTTTTCTTAGCATAACTGTGTACAAGGTTACAAGAACATACATGAATAAACTCATTCATTCAACAAATTGTTTCACCCTCTAAAGCCGGGACAACAATGGTAATTGAAATGAATTCAATTCCTACTCTCATAGAATATACAGATTAATGAGAGCGAAAAAAGAATTATGTCTTATTTAATGATAAGATATGGTAAGTGCCATGAGGGCAAAAAAGAGGGAGCCTATGACACGGAAGCCTTTTCTGTTTGGGGGATTTAGGAAAGTGACATGTAAGCTGAGACCATAAGAATGTATAGTATATACTCAAACAGAAAGAGGAGGGGGTGGTGGAGATGAGAATTTTACAAAGAGAACAATGAATAAATAGATCCTTTGAGAATCCTCAAGAATAAACAGATCCTTTGTTTATCCTCAAGAATAAACAGATCCTTTGTCTTTAAGAATCTTAATATTTAGTGGATGAGTTAAGATTGTTATTTAGCCAACATGTGATAGCCCCTTTAGTATATCTTATCTTTTAGGCCTTAACAATATAGAGTCATGAAATTTCATTTGGGGTTGTGATCTATCCATGCCAAACCATGTTTATATACTAAAAATTCATCTTATAAATATGTTTTTGTGCAACCACAAGGGATTTTTAAAACATCAGAATAGATTTTAAGTTGTAAATGTAACAAGAAATCAAAGAGAAACAAATAAAAATAAATATTTAATTTTAATCTTATTTTATTCCATATAACAAATATCTGCTGTGTTTTAGAAATTTGAACAGGGTACTTTGGTAATGATTTTTGTCTCTGAAAGCATTGGCTAATTTAACTTAAGATTGTTCTACTTTGCTTGAAATACATAAAATAAAAATTAATCCAAAACTCCAGTGGGACAGAAGGACAGTTTGACTCAGGCTGATACCTTTTGTGAACATTAAAAATAAATAAATAAAGGAATGACTATGGGTAAATCTGAGGTGCATAACATTTAAAATCTACCTATAAATATATAGGGATACATTTATAAATAACTGTAACCATATATACTTGAATATATAATTATTTTAACTTAATTTCTCACTTCTTTTAAAACATGTTTTTGTGAGTTAAAAAAATCCAGAACACTGTGCAAGTATATCAATAAAGAAAGAAATGATTTCAACATTACTGCAGGATGAAGTTTTTGAAACAATAAACCCAAAAAATTGACTCAATAACAAAAGCAAATTGGATTATCTGTGTCTGACATGGAAGTTCTATCTTCAGTCAGATGCCTCTGATTTTCCAAATGTTACACAACAGTTTTGTACAGAATTATCACACTTTGAAGGTTCACCTACTGTACCTTAAAGTGATAATGTAGTAAAGGAAAGACAAACAAGTATCTGCAAAATGTCCAAATAGACCATGTAGGACTTGTTAAATACTTCCAATAAATGGAGTCGTATTCTCATTACCTGACAGTTTTGTATTTAATTGCAAATAATTACTGAAACATTCAGTAAGACCTTTTTGTTTTCAAATTATTTCAACGTTCCCCTTATGTGCTAAACTATATATTTCCAGGGATTATAATTTAGTTTTGTATTTATTCTCCAGGATAAAACTTGCTCTTATATTTTCCAGTTCAAAGACAAAGAAAGATGAAGTACTCAGACATCAAGAGAGTTTGAGAACGGCATAACTTGATTTAGTTCTCATAAAATTTATAACTGTAGTGGATGATTGAAAAATATTGCATTTTTCTCAAACTGAAAATATCACTCTTTTCAGCTATCACTCCAACCCTCACCCTTACAAAAAGAGCAGGGGGAGAACCCAAATAAAATATATACAAAACAAAAAACACAAAAAAAACCTCTCTGTTAGGAAACTACTAGAAAAGAAGTCATCCTGGGACTAGAAAGTTGCAACACTGTTAAAATGTAATTTGTGGGCCAGACAATATCTTCTACATGTTAATGTGGCGTTCTTGGGTACTTAGGTGAAATTTTGGGCCTGACTGTCAGAGTGAGGTTCAATTGGTTATTTCACAATGGGGAAATTATAGCACAAACCACCGGGATTTCCGCTTTTATCACACTGCTAAACAGCAGAGACAAACGCCTTTCTCAGAAGAGAAGAAAGAATGTAGATGGTTCCTGATCTTTCACCAAATGTGCACAATTTTTCAAATGATGGCATGATTTCCTGAGCTCTCAAGGGTTTCAAATGATTGCAATAAAACTTGACTGGCAACTATGGAGCTGAGTTTGGCAATGACAGCAACAGCTAGTGTGACCCTAGCTGCAGTTTTCAACTGAATCAGCATACTTGGAAGTGATGGTTTCCACCAGCATGTAGGACGTAAAGCCAAATACATGTTTTGAGTTCCCATCTTCAAAGCAATCTTCTTCAACTGAAGAATGAGGGCACAGCAACCTTTTTCACTGCTTAGGCATATTGAATTTTAGGTGCAATTGGGACATCCTGATAAGATAGTACAGCTAGTTATTAAAAATGCATATTGTAGTTAAGGAAAGCATTGGTAACAAAGATTCAGATTTACAGGTCACATGAGAATGATGAAGTGATAAAATTAGATAGCACTGCCAAGGGAGAAAGTAAGAGAGTAAAAAGTATAAATGGCTAAGGATAAAATTTAAATCAGGCAAAAGAAGTTCTATTTGCAAAAGTACAAAAAAAAAATAAAATAAAAGGATAATCCAAGAAACAGAAGAGGAATACAGAATTAGAGCAAGGAAAAGAGTGTTTCCAGAATAGGAACTTGTCAAGAAAATGCAGGCCTAAGGAAAGATACTTTTAATGTGGAAGCTAAAACCATTAATGGCCCTTATATAATTGTGTGGCTGTAGAGAAGAATGCCAGATTGCAAGTGTTCCAGAATGAGCAGGTGCTGAGTAGAAAATAATAGCCACAGGCTGCTCCTCCCAGGTTATGGTGCACTCTACTTTGAGCGTATCTTAAACCCCAAAGAACCATTAAGGTGACTAAAGACCTAAAAAGAAATTTCATAATAGTTACCTTAATAGCTTTATCTGGTCAATAATACACGTTCTTTTTAGAGCTCCAAAGGGAATGGAAACATAAAGTATCCAACTCAAAAATAAATTGAACTTGAGGAATATGGTTCTATAAAAAGAAGGAGAGCCAGAGCAAAGTCAGTAAATCCAATACTAAAATTCAAGGAAAACAGGAGCAGGGACAGAAAATAAACTATTCTGACAAGAAAAATGGATAGAACTATAGTTATATAAGGAAGCCTATAAATACTCAGCACTATTATCTAACTACGAAACACCGAAAAATTGAAACCGCAGCTCTTAGCTCTGAAAAATCCAGAGATATTTGTGATGGTTTGTTCAAAAGAAAATTTGCTTTATATTTTCTCTGGTACACTTGGGCAGACACAAAAGTTTTTAAACATCCCTGAAATGACAATTTGGTATTATAAATGTTGCCTCATACTTACTTGGCAGTAACTTAATAATGCTATTTCCTTTTCCAATAGAATTATTTCTGGATTCTGCCGCTGTTAATAGTTTTCCGTTTAACAGAACATTAGCACTTTCCTACAAGGATTAATATAAGGGCATTCTCAGTCCCACTCTGTAAGTGCTTAATGCAAGGTTTTTAACCCTAGGTAAGGACCACAAAGGATAGGTGGACAGAAGTGTCCTTTGATGAGAAAACAAAAATCATCTGTTTATTTGTATTATTGGATGACTGAAATTTAAAATTTTCATCAATTACAAATATAGGCAACAACCAATCATAGTGTTAGCGGTACCTGTGATTTTGTCACTAATAGAAATCAAAGATATTTTCATTTCACATAATACATGTCAAATGTAAAATATCATTGACTTTTTCACTAATATGAAACTATAGTAGATCTGCTACTTATTTAATGTATTAATAGATCAGCATATACACTGATAAGTCACATATTTTTAAATATTTGGATGATTGCCTTCAATTTCTTTGTATTTCATTTTATATGTTTGAAGGCATTATTCTGAGAAGGGTCTTTAGGCTTCACCAGACTGACAAAAAGGTCCATACTATAAAAAAGGTTTAGAAACCTGAGTTGATGGTTTATCTGTTTCAAAAGATATTTTCTCCCAAAATAATGTAGATGAAGCTTTTGGAGATAAAAGCTGTCAATGAGCCATTTTCATTGAATGTCCAGTCCTGGCCTTTCTGCTGAATTTTGTTCTCTAGCTCCATGTATAAAAACATGTAAGTAAAATAGCAGACAATGAAATTGTAAGCAATATTTTTGTCATTGTATTTACAGAGGTCTTACTAGCAGGGTTGAGCTTTTATTGAATTCATTCCTGCTTCTCCTTAACTGTGCAGATTTAGGCACTTTGTAACCTGTAGAGAGATGATATATTCTAAATTACCTACCCTGTGGACACGAACCCACATTTAAAAGGAAAAAAGGTAAACTAAAGAGCAACCATCACCTCTTCAACCCCACATCCCCTTCCCCATCACCTGCTACTCAGGGGCTGCTATCTAAAGTTGAGCATATTCAACTGAACCTTTTCAGTCTCCTTAAAACTGATTATTATCCATGTAAAATTTCATAATCAATTTAGTTATTTGGTTTTCCAATGCCTTATACGCCATCACTTTAGAATAATGCAGCTGGTATAAGAGTTCACCAAAACATGCCAGTTGTTCAGAATCGTAGGATTATGTATAAAGTAATGGGGATCACTCAGTACTTGGGGCAGGGGGAGGGAAAATGCCCTCCTGTTAACTTAGTGAAATTTCTAGTTAATGTGCACATCAGTTTCAAATCATCACGATACTGTCACTAAACACACATGTAATTCTGTTTTTTGATTTAGTTCCTTTCTTGTATCAGAGTTCACTCACACCTAGAGTTATTTAAGGAAGTGTATGCTTCCCGGACATATATGACGCTCTCATTTACTTGACCTTCTTTCTTTAAGGAAGTTAAGCTTTTGCAGACTTCTGGGTGTCAAATCGGAATTTTAAAACAATGGAAGTGACTTATCCTCTAAAAACTTACACATTTTGCAAAATGGCTGTGGCAATAACATCATGCAAGTGATGAGACAAACATCAAAATAACTGACACATAATCCCTGATATTAAGTCGCTGGAAATATTGCTCTGACATACATTTGTCTGGTATTTTTGATTCCAAGAAAACAGACCCATTCAGTTTACCTCTGTAAAATGAGGACTATTTTCAAGTTTGTATGTTAACCACATTACGATGAAGGCTTACATACTACTCGGGTTTCTGCCTCACTGTCTCATTCTCATTATTCCTATTTGTAGACCCCATAGTCTGTTAGAATTTTTGCTTCTCTCTGTTTTTACTCTGCATCCTTGTCTTCATGAATGATCAATTTAAATTTGATAATATTCTTCATATTAATAGTTCAAAGGATTGTGCATGAAAAGGTTAACACCAAAAAAGCAGTCAATTTATAAGTGTACCTGAGAAGGAAAACAATTCATTTAGTATTATTCAACTGTTCTTCATAGTATAGGAAAATATCATCTATTTATACAATTTAACCTTTTGAGTAGTCAGGAGGATTTTATCATAGGAGTTTTGGTGAGTTCATTCATTATGCAAAACACTACAAAAGTTCCCACAAAACTATTAACTGTGTCCTTCTGGTATTTGGTCTAATCATAAAAAGTAAAACTATTTTTTTGTTGTTCCTTAGGTAGCAGTATTATTAACCTAACAATATTACAAAGTAATACATAAAATTCTGTCCAATGAAGTTCATAAGCCAATATGATAAGAATAAAGTAATTTTTCTAATGCACAATTATCTATCAATTAATTTCTAGTGGGCATCTCTGTGCCACTTAGCAGGTGGCAATAACATCTCCGATAGAGTTTTCACTTGGAAAACTGTTGGCATTTCACCTGTTTTGAACAAAAGGTCCATTAAAATTTTCTTAAACATATGTTTTCTGATTACAAAAGTATTCCATATCTGAACAGGAATACTTGGGAACCACAAAATTAGTTATTTAATTTATTTCATTCTAAAATGGAGTTCATTTAAATGGACACATGTAACATACCATCAGAGGCTATGCATATAATATTTACATATTGTTACTTGGTTCTTTCTACAACGTGTCTTCCCTTGTGTCTGGCTGGCCAAATCCCTTTTCAGATCTAAAATTTGTGGATAAAATAGACATTGTTTCTTCAGTGTACTTACTTTTCTCTTTGGTAACACCTGAAATACTTGCATAAGTATTTTATGCATACCTGGATAAGTTGGGCATTTGATAAGTTCAGGCAGTTGAGTGGCTAAGATTTCTCTGAGTTTGGTAAGAATTCTCTAGGGAGAAAGTTACCTTCATCTATTTTGGTTGGTGTAAAATTGGGAAGCAGATAAACACTTGTTTAGACATAATGAACAGGCAACTGGATACATTTAATCCAAGTTTAAACTGAATTTTATAAAAGAAAAAACAGTAGAAAATTGCATAGTATTGGTCTTATACTTTTTAACAACATGTAAGTAAAAAGGAACTACTGTTTTTCACTCTAGTCACACCTCCACTACTTCCAAGAATATGACAGTACATACAGTTTTTGAAATTTTAGGAGCTGGATAGACAAGTAAATTGTCTACAAGGCTGCTTTTATTACTCATTGAAATGATTTTTTTTAGCATTCTACCTTAACAATAAAGTACTAGAGAGAAGTAAAAACCTATAAAAATCATGTTCCAGTTAATAATTCATGTTATTAATTAGTCATGCTTTTGAGAAATGGGAGTTAAAACTAACTTTTCAAATGATTGCAAGGTATGTGGAGTAAACATAATCAACTGATTTATTTTACTCAATTTACTTTCTAATCTGTTGGCACAGATAATGAACCTTGGTTCTACATTAACGTGAATATGATAGAAAAGAGAAATATACAGGGAAAATCCAAGTTTATGCATATATGAATGTTTAATTGGTATTTGCTTATTTATTGTAAGGATTGTTGTGTACATACATGAAACACAAGACTATTAGAGACAAATTTAACCACAGCAACAAAAATGATCTGTGGTTGGGACACAAAGTTCTTGATAAAGTAATGATAAAAATTTTGAAATTTATACATAAACATTTACCTTTTAATGCTAAATCAGACTAATGTCATAATTGCCCAGATGCTGGTTTCATGTTTGAAGATGTTAGCATTGAAAATGATTGCCTCCACAGTTTATCCTGAGGCATTTTCTTAAACAGAGAAAAATGCACTATGCTGTAATAGGCTTTCTTACAAGAGGAAATGTGAAAATAGTTATTAAATTGTGAAGAGAAAATACACAGTGAGAGAGAGGAAAAATAAGGCTGTAGAAGTTCTTGAGGTAGGCAGTTCACCATGTTCCTTGTCTACAGATGTCTCATTATAAAATTATTCTGACTTTAGTTTCTAATAACCTGCTTCAGCTGTAAAATCGCTTCAGTCTTAGAAAACTAAAGTATTAAATGTTATACCTCTGCTTTGCACAAAGAAGAGGCTCAATAAATATTAGTTAAGTGTTGAATGAATAACAGTCCATGTTGAATCTTTAGTCCAACCACGGCAGAACAACGGTGACGGAGAACACAAAGTGAGTTAGATCACTGTCCTACATCTTTATAAACAAGACATCTAAGTGCCCTGCTCATCATTTTTTATAGTTTCTCCACACTCCTTAAGGCATATGCAGCAAACAGAACACCCCCAGCGTGTCATTACAATGTTTATTATGACCCATTGGTAATAGATGTACCTGGGTTCAAATCCTGGCTCTAAGACTTTAGGGGAGTTACTTAACCTCTCTGAGTCTCAATTGCCTCAATTACAATTGGAAATAAAGATACTCTCCATGAGGGATAGCATTAGGAGATATACCTAACGTAAATGACGAGTTAATGGGTGCAGCACACCAACATAGCACATGTATACATATGTAACAAACCTGCACGTTGTGCACATGTACCCTAGAACTTAAAAGTATAATAATAATAAAGAAAAGATACTCTCCATGGGGTTGTTTTAAGGCCAAAATGCCTGACATATTTTTCTCTGCAGTAAGTATGTGCAGGCTTAATTTGTATTTTTTAAGAAGGTCTGTGAGAGAAAAGATAAATCCATACCTTTGGAAGGGGAGCAGGAAAGAGGTATGGACAGTCCACCTAAACAAGGGAATCAACACGTTTAGATATTACTTATCTTGTTGCAGAAGAGAAAGATATTGGATGAGGAGATTTACAAGAGAGAAGTGCACTTGAGGTGAGAATGTGTAAAATGCTACAAGAGTTTGCATTGCAAGGTAGGGAGCCATCCTAGAGGGGGATACTGTCTGTTTGCCTCAATTAAATTGGTCAATGATGTTTTTGAGCAGCTGTTACTGCCAGGCTCTTTATAAGATGCGAGGAATAGGCCCGTTTATCGGACAGGACCCAGATATAACTGTTGTTTGGAAGAATTTACAATCTAATGTGGAAGACAAATTCATAAATACATAAATGCCCATTAAAAGTATATTTAAATCCCTGGTGCTATGATACACATATGCTTAGAGTCTTTTTGTACGCCAGGATTGGCACAATTAACTCAGTTTGGGGGAATGCTGGGACAGCGAAGAAAAGGACAGAGGCATGAGCTGCAAAAATACTTCCTACACTGTCATCTAAGTAAAATTCAGTCTAAGGTTTGCAGTTTGATATTTCTAGAAGGTAAATTTCAAGCAGCCAAGAGGATGATTTTTTTTTTTTCTGACCAATGGGGACCTATTGAAAAAAAAGTATATATTATATATATACTTTTATATATATATATATATACTTTTATATATATATACTTTTATATATATATATACACTATATATATACTTTTATATATATACACTATATATACTTTTATATATACTATATATATACTTTTATATATATACACTATACATATACTTTTATATATATACTATATATATACTTTTATATATATACTATACATATATACTTTTATATATATACTATATCTATACTTTTATATATATACTATATATATACTTGTATATATATACTATATATATACTTTTATATATATATACTATATATATACTTTTTTATATATATATATACTATATATATATAGACAGATAGGTAGGTAGATAGATAGGTAGATAGATAGATCGATCTAAGATAGTGAACTGGTCAGATAATGGGGAAGTTTATTCTGAATGCAGTGTGTAGGATCAATAAAGGGGACTCCATAAGAAGGAGGCAGTGGTACTGGCAGTGAGACTCTGGGCTACAACAGAATTGGCTAGATGAGAAAAGAGAGGACAAATAGGAGAATGAGTTAAGCAGTGAAATTAGCACATAATTTAATAGCTGATATAACTAATACCGTTTATTCACAACTTCACTTAAAATATTAATTTTTGTTGTTTTAAAATCTTTTCAGATAGAAACTTCTGAATTAGTTATCAGTATTTTGATTTCTCACTTTCAGCAACTAAGCAGATAGTAATGAAACAAAGTTGGAGGGGTTAGACCCAGATTCGTAAGGAATGCTCAGTCAATGTACACCAGAGTATAATCACTAGAGAAGATCCACCTCCTTAATAAACTAATTGTACAGATAATCTATACTGTAGACAACAGCACAATATAATTCTAAATCATTAAAACAGCCTAATTTACTTTTCATTTTATAGTAGTCCCCTCCCTACTGTCACTGTTACCCATTGGCATGTATGAATGAGGACTCAGTGGCAATCTTTCTGCTGAAATTACAGACCTTTTAGGAACACAGGTGTTTAGTATTATGATTATTCCTTTTCACATTTTTTTTTACTTAGTGCTTAATATTTCTAACCCCAACAGGCTTCAGAGTGTGCAATCAAACCTTGAAAAGATCATACTCGGCCCATGTCTTCATGAAAAAGAGACCTGTATAAAGACATTTTCCTTTGGTTTCATGTGATTAAACTATCTTTGTTTTTTGTTTTTTTTGGATTTTCTGATTATTATTTTATTATTATTATTATTATTATTATACTTTATGTTTTCTAATGCTACTGATACACTTTCAAAATGCTGTCTTCCAGTCAGGATGATATTTGTATATACTCAAGAACAAAACTAATAGGAAGGTTAGGAATTTCTAATTTTATTTATAAAATTGAATTTTTAGTCATGGACAAGTAATTAATAATGACAATGGAAAAAAATTGCTCTTTTTAGATGATTTTCGTGCCACGGCATCTGTGTCATCTGAAGGAGTAAGGAAACAGAGTCCTAAACTCCAGGTGTTATATTAACAATCTTTATTAAAATGATAAAATATTTAAAGTAGTGTTTTATCAAGCTTCCTTCCATCCATCTCATCTTCAACCACTAGTCAGCCAAGTGCTAGGCAATGCTGAGGTTGATGACTGGAGAAGGAAGATGCAAATATATTAAGAATAATCACTCAGCTCTTTAGAGATTTTAAGTGGTTATTGCCACCACTTGACTTCTGTATCAAAATAAAAGCCTCACTCATATATATAGAACAAAAAAGCCAGAATATTTCATTGTACCACCTGAAATTTTTTATCATGTGCTTTTGACAACTCTTGTGCAAAGGTGTGCAATTCCTGAATTTACCATACTTTTTTTCTGAAACTGTCTCTTCATTTTACTTTCTTTATATGACACTTCATAAGAAATCAATAGTTGTGCATAGTTTTTTTTTTAAATCTCGAAAACAGATTATGAAGAGAGTTGGCTGGGTACCAAGGGACATTTTGTGAAATTTTTTCCCAAGACATCCCCTTTATGTCGTTAGAAATCGGAAACAATGAATATTAACATTCTTCTCAAATTTATTGCAAATATAAGTCATGATGAAACAAAAAAAGGATATGCTGAAGATACAGAAATCAGGTATTATTCAATTTGGGGGGAAATGGTTTGTTACTTTACTCTCATTTGTGGAATTCAAGAAGTGAGATTTCTTTGATTGCTCCAACAAAACTGCCAGCAGGTAAAACTTTATCTCCATTTATCCTAAAGATAAGATTACTCAGATATTAAATTGGGGGAAAAACTCGATTATAAAAGTGCTTTTCAGAGTTGTAATCTGATTTATCAAAGTGTTAATATGAAACTTTTCCATAGGACATCCTCATTTTGTACCACAATGAAAAAAAGTGCTTGACAGACCCAGACCTATTTTAAACTAAGATTATTTAATTAGTAATTTTTATTTCCAGTGAGTCTGGCAATATACTGTGGGGAATCATTTCATTTTCATTCATTACAAGAAGCCATAGTTTATATTTCCCCCAGGCAGAGATTTTTATCTGACAATTTGAATGCTTTGGTGACAGAAATATCTGGTGATAAATATGGTATTAAGGAGATGCCAAGTGGCATGATAGTTTGAATCATTTTTGGTAACAGCTCATGATTAATAATTGTGCTTATGTATGTATTCACATTTTTTATTATTGAATAACATTTTGCTTGGGAAATGGGAGTAGATGTTCTACTCCATTTTTATTTCTGTGAAAAAAAAAAATGAATGCATGTAAAACATGGCTGAACTGGTAGCATATGTTTAAACCATGTGTCTCCAGGTAGTAAAAGAGGTCAGTCTCCTCCAACTATGACTTTTTATCTCTTATTTTTGTTTTATTGCAGTAAAACAACAACAATGTAAAAGCTACCATTTACTAAAGGCATATTGGTTGCCATATATTTACTATGTGCTAACCATGTATTGTTTCGAACTTATGAAACAAACCTGTAAAATGGGTGTTATTCTCCCTGGAATACACATGATTAACCAGCACAGTTCCCATACTTTGCTGTATATTGGTATCACTGAGAACTTTAAAAATACATATGTCTGGCTCGTACCCCAAGGCATTCTAATTTAATTGGTACTGTATGAGATGTGGCCTGGCACTGGAATTTTTAAAGCTTCCTGTGTAATCCTAATATGCATCAAAATTTGTACACCACTGGATTAATCTGGAGCTGCTGAAAGATTAAACAATTTCCCCAAGGCCACACAGCTGTTAAGTGGTGGTGTAGAAATTCCAACTCTAAACTTTCTGGTGTCACAACTGAAATGCTTCCATGAAGTAGGACACACTTTTTCTTTAGGGTTCTGTTCAGAGTAGAGATTTTTGCACCTGTATTTGCCTTCATGTCCTTAACCAAAATTCCAATGAGGGACAGTTTTGATAAACTGATATAATAGAAAGTTTGTGAAGACTCAATAAGGTGCTTTATGTACATTATAAGTTACCACTACACTATACTTGTTACCGTAGTTATTTTCCAATTAAATTACCTGCATTTGTAAATTGTATGATCTGATGAATTTGTACACCTATAAATTAATCTAATTAATCTATAAATATAAACTGAGTGATTCTATTTTCTTTTTATCTTTTATCTATGTAGTTGTAGTTAGCTGAGCTTGTAACTTTTCAAAATATGAAGGCACTAAGGATATATTATCATAACCCCCTGCCTGAGCAATTTTTAGCTCACTCACACAATCTTTCCTTTTTTTGTTTTTTTTTTTTTTGATGGTGTTGTAGTTTAAGAGGATTTTAGTAATTAAAAATGTTCAACTAATAAGATACTTTCTTACTAATGTAAGGTAAAATTTATGTTTCTGGTTTGCTTTGTGTATTTTTATGCAATTTATCTTCCCTTTATATTAAAAGAATGACTATATCCTGCTGTATCCATAAGACTATTCAGTTAAAAAATATCCATTTACTGTTTTTTGAAGCATTGGACTAAAAATAATGATTTCTAAGAAAATTCAGTCACTATTCTCATTTGTACAGAATTTTTTAGAAATGAAATTAATTGTGTTATTTTTATTTTGTGGTAATGAATATGCATCATTTTATGTTTGTGACTTTATAGTCCCTACTTAGTTCCTGGTTCATCCCATAAATTAACATACTAGTGTGGTGACCTAGCCAACATTTGTAGGATGAAAGCTTCTGAAGAAATTAGTCTTTTTTATAAAGCCAAAATGAAAAAAAAAGTATTAAGTCCTCTTTTCTTTAAAAGCTTAAGGTAAGCAGGTAATTCTATTATGGGCTTTTTTTTCCAAAATTTACTACTTCATAATGGACAAGCATAGGATTATTTAAAACTTGTCATATATTTTTAATATGTTTATAAGAAGCATATTTGTTTATTTACTTAATCACTAGGCCAAACTCTATAGCAATAATGTATTCTGCTGCAACATTTTAGAAAATAGTAATCTATCCCATTATGGATATTTTGTTGAACACAACTAATATTCCATACCCATTTCAGCAGCTAAAGATTTAAATCTTGATTTAGTATGTATGTATGTATTATTGGGTAGTACTAGCAAATTCTGTATATTTTTTTTACTACAAATATTGTTCAACAAAAATAAGTATTTAACTTGTATACTACATAATGTCAGAGTATACTTTATTATTACGTACAATAAATTTGAAAAGAAACAGAAGTCAATTTTTGTATTTCAATAGGCTGATCCATATTCATTACTGATAAAACACATCCAGTATGAATCTCTACTGAATAAGAGATAATGTATGAAAAGCTGGCTTAGCTTCAACAGGTTTATAATAAAATTGTTACTCTATTAAATCCTTCTAGATATTCTTTTATAAAATTGGTAAAGCATCCTTTGTTTTAGTAGCTTTACATTTGTTATGTTTAAAGTTCTATGTTGAATTATTTCTTTCAGGATTACCAAAGCCACTGTAAATACAATATTTAAAATATTTGTGGCAATTTTATTTGTAGGAAGGTTCAGTTAGTAAATGCATATTATCAAGAATTCATCCTCTATTTCAACTTTATACTGGAAATGCTGGCAATTTTTTTTTTTAATTTGGAAAGACGAAACACAGCACAGCTGAGGTTGTGACTTAGAGAGCAGGCTTTGAAATTAATTGCAAGAATGTTTAGGTCCCTGACCCAACCTAATACTTCTCTGATTATGCAGGTATTACCTATTATCTTCTAAATGAAAACCATTTTCTTACATTTTTAAAAGTAAATGTATAATATAGATGTCTCTAGAATTCAAATGAACAAATCATCTACTATACTTTTCTAGGCTCCATTTTGCTCTCTGTCATTTCTTCCACGACTTTTCGAAGCGTACTAGTATTAGACAGAGCTCAGTATGTCTTTCCTTGGCACCTGCAATGGCCTCCTGTTTCATCTCTTGGGTTTTTTTTTTTTTTTCCTCTGAAACACTAAAATTTCATACTTGACCTAAATTAACATCCAGTGTGAAGAAAAGATAACTACACTGTACAGAAAACAAAATAACTAGATATAGCTGGTAATTGGGTTTGGAACTATGATTTATCTCTCAAATAAAAATCAGTGCCTGACATGGCAGTAATATTGCTTTATAACCAAACATCAAAGGCAATGCCTTAGGGCACTTACCCTGATGTGCATTTGCCAAAAAATCTTAAAACATATAAATAACTTAAAAGCATGGGAATCTGTCTTCTACACAGCACTGTTTGGATATTTACATTTGGTATTCGACTCATGTTTCTTCAAGCAACTCAGTCCCTCTTTTAGCATTTTAACCTTGGCATTATACCCTTCTTAGCTCTTTCCTATGTAGATATATGTTTTGTCAGAAAGCAAGAACAGGTGTACAGCTACAGGTTTTTGAATTTCAGGCTTTTGACTTTACAGACAAATGTTTCATCAATCCATATTGTTTTTACCACTTGAAAAATCCAAATACTCTTCCATTTTAAAAGAATGCATCTTAAGCAAACTACAATTAACTCTTCTGTTGTCCTACAGCAGAACTGTTTACTGTGATAAGAGGATAATCGTCTTAGATTTTGTCAACTTTTGTGAATTATCTCAATAAGAATTTTGGCCTTTGAATACTGGAGTTCATAGGCCCTACTATTTAAATAATAACCATTATTCTGCATCAATACACAAATCAGTTTGAGAAGTATTAATAGACAATTTTTATTATAGTTTAGCTTATTCTTGGGCTTCATTTTTTCCTGAATTGAAAACAATTAATTTAAACTGATAATATATCGTAATTGGCTTGAGATAACACACAGTGTGAAGAAACATAGCCACATTTTAAATGAAATAGCTAGATGGCTGATAATTGCATTTGTGACTTTACAAATGTGGTTTTCATTCCAAATACAGTATTTCCCCTACCTCCAAGAGCTGATTCTTATATATTTTTAAGCCTACCAGTATACAAAGAAAGCATTTCTGATTTTAACACCCACCCAGTATGTTGAATCCTTAGAGTGATAATATCTACATTCAGAAGACTAACCCACCTTCAAAAAAGAAAGAAAAGTAATTCCAAAAAGCAATGATTTGTTTTAGTTTACTTTAACCCGTAATATTGAGAGCTGCCCATTTGTAAGCACTGTGCTAAGTGCTTTGCAAACCTAAATAATGCAAAAGGCATCGTCTCTACCTGTAATAAGTGTATTGTCTCAGAGGAAAAAAAATGCACAAATTGCTGTTCCTCTTCATTTAACCTGGACACCTTCGGAGCTTTCAATATGGAAAATAATAGAATATAGGTCCTAATAAAATTGAGAGAATGCTTTCCCAGCGAAATACCACAGAATCACAGTATTCACAATTGTGAGGAAAATTAGCATTTATCTAAGCTATGCTGCCCATCTGATAGGAAGAAACAGCCTTTTCTCTAAGGTACACATGCATTTTATATGGAATCCAAGTAAGTTTAACTAATTTTTGAAAACAGTATTAAGGATTTCTCAATTACTAGTTTTCCTAAGGAAGGTTACTGGGACTGTATGTAATGTTTATACCCTGATACAAAGAAGCAATCTCAGTGTGGAGAGAGATGAACATCACCAAGTGGAATTTTCATTCTAATTCCTTTGAAGGTGATTATTCTCAGTGCCATAACCAGAGGCTGACACCCAGTGGGTGCTCTGCAGGAATTTGGGAATGAGTAAGTGAAGCTAAGGCTGTATTGTGCATGTTTACCTTCACATTCTCACTCTGTATCCGGGAAACTTTTTGGCCATTTCCCCATCTCCTACACCTGAACTGGAATATTCAGGCCCTGTTCCCGAATCACCCTTTCTTAAACTTCTCATCTTCACTCCATCCCCTGACCTCTTTCTTCTAATACAACTTCCTAACACACCAGAAAAATGATGATAGCCTTGAGAGAAATCAAATCAAATGCATGGGGGCTTCGCTGACAAGACTCATCCAAAAAAAAAAAAAAAAACTTTTAGGGTTCCTTTAAACTCTCAGGCCACAGCGTGAGAAAGAGTGGCCTTGATCCCTCCCTCACCAATTAAAGCCTGGTCTCAAGACAACTCTAAAATAAAACAAATGCTAGGAATAAAAGAAAGGCTGTGGTCCAAGTGGCACAGAGGAAAACTCACATTTGAATCAGCATTAATTTCTGCAGTACTGGAGGTCATCACTAATCCATTCACCAGTGCTTGCATTCAGCACAATTATCACGCTATATTAAGCACAGCAGAGGACTCACTCGTATAAGATGAGATGCTCAGAGAAAGGGAGGACTGGAGATGTTTAAAAGAGATTTGTTTCTTACATGGCTTTAATTTGAAATCCTTTCATTCTGAAGATGTCTGGATATTGAGATAGAGCAAATGAAAGCAGTACATTCCTGTTATGGATTCAGCTGTGCATCTCAGTTATTTGAAAGGCTTAATCAGCACACTCAGGAACAAGATGTGAGACATCTTGAGGCACTGCTTACTTGTCAGCTGCAAGATCAATAAAATGCAGAAGCCATTCTTTGCCATACTCCAGAGAATGAGTTTGCAGAGTGAGAAGGACTCCACTTTGAAGCTATTTTATTCACATCCCACTTGGCCAAAGCAGAAAAGTCACTCTGGGGAGGCACTTGAAGTTTGGCCCCAGCTAGCCCAGCTGCTCCTGCTCAACCTGCCAGGTGACTCACTTGCTCAGTATTAGTCTGAACAGCAGGGTGTCAGGTCAGAAGGCATTTCCGGTCTACTCAGACAATTCAGGCAATGTAGTTATTTTAAATGACTCTATAAAAGGTGCCTGAAATTCTCTGGTAGCCAATGTTGAATGGACTCATTAATTTAGGATTATTGTCGTACCTGACAAAAGCAAGCACAATACCAAGGATGCATAAACACAGATCTTGCAGCCAGGAAATGCACACTACCATATTCTACTACTGTATTCTATTTTTGTATTCAGCATTGATCGAATTGCCACTATGCCCTCTCTAGAGGTAACAATGGGGAATTTCAGAAATACCTGGTAATGCTGTGTGGCAGCGATTTGAAAGAGAAGAGACCCAGACCACTATCAGTTACATTTTTCTTTTAAATTAGTAAACAAGTGCTCTTCTTCACTCATCATAAAAAAATTCTAAAGAAGGCCTCTATATCTGTGTACCTTTGAGAGCATGTAAGTGTAAATGATTTTTAATTAAAAATGAAGTATACAAATAAAATGCTACCATATTACCTGCCATTTGTATTGTTTATTTACCTTTCATATTTATTTCTTAGAAGTAATTCCCTCTACAGATATTTATTAAATGTTCACTAAAATTGAAGCTTGCTGCTAGATACTGTGAGGAATATAATCTTTGCCTACAAAGGGGTTCTCTATCTTGTGAGAAAACAGATGGGCACACATAAACATGTGGATGAGTTGTGGACCAGGGAAGTACTGGACATGGTTTGAGCATAGAAGCAGATTTTTACATCTCAATCCTGTCCCTGCAGCCTGGTTGATATGAGAGATGTTGAGAGTAGCCCACCAAAATCAGTATAGCAAGAGAAGGAAGGTAAGACAAGCAGATCCTCCCACGTTTAATCCAACAGCAAGAATGATTTTTGATAAATTTTAAGAGAGGAATTTGGTCCAGTGGTGTTATTTGTGAAACATGGCCAATCTCAATGAAAGGAAACACCTATGTTTGCTCTCTGGACCCTTTGAAACTCAAACACTCCACTTCCCTCCTCTACCTTGCATCTAATCATTACTAGTTCTGCCTACTTTTACCTCTTAAATATTTTTGAACTCTTCCTCTTCTCCACCCCTCTTTCAGATCTGCATTATTTTTCACATGGGCAACTGTAGTAGCTCACTCTTTGGACATAGTTTTGTCCCCTCTTAAATCTACTCTTTATGGCACAGTGGGAATGATCTAAATTAAATGAAAATGTGGCCATAGAGTCCTTCAAAAATTCCCCATCACTAACAGAACCAAATTCTATCATCACAGGCTTCTGCAAAATAATCTAGCATTTTTCTACTTCTCCACTTCATCTCTTAACCATTCCCCCACCAACCCATCTTGATCTAGTGATACTGAACTGCCTCTAATTCCCTCATCATAGCAGCCTGTTCCCCGCCTGTGTCTATCCTGTCTCCTCTCTCCACTATGCAAGCTCCTATTCTTTTCCAGGAATCATTCCCAGAGCCCCAAGCTAGGTTATTATTCCATCTTCTCTTCTCCCACTGAATCTTCTGCATTCACCATCACATCTGCCATATTATATAAAAATGTTCTTATTTCTCTGTGTCTCCCCATTACACTGAAGCCCCTTGAGGAAACCAGTACTGTAAACATAGCCAGCTCCCTCTTCCCATTCAGAGATGAGACTTGGTGTAACCTCTCAGAAAGGCCATCTCTGATCACCTGACACCCACACTTGATTCACCCTTCTTTTTTTTCCTTCATAGCACATACCGTTTCATGGTATTTTCTTGTTTAAGCATTTGTTTATTATTTGTCTCTCCACTAGAATATGAATCTTTTAAGAGCAGAGACCTTTTCTGCCTTATTTATCCCTATGTCACCACTACCTAGAAAAGTGCCTAATATGTAGAAGGGCTTCAATAAACACGTATTTTCAAAACTGAATTAAATGAATGGATGGAGTGACAGGTGGATGAGCATATACTTAGAGGTCAATAAATTAATAAGAACAAAATTAGCCTATCCATATTAGATAAGAGGAGTATAGGCCAATGATGGTATCAGGTTAATTTTAACACCTTAGGAGACAGACACACTATAAACTCTAGGTATTTAATTCTGTGACTGAATGCCTGTATTAGTTCATTCACACATTGTTATAAAGAACTACCTGAGACTCGGTAATTTATGAAGAAAATAGTTTAATTGACTCACCATTCCACAAGCTGTATAGGAAGCATGGCTGGGAGGCCTCAGGACACTTACCATCATGGGGGAGGGGCAAAGGGGAAGCAAGCATGTCTTCCCATGGCAGCAGGAGAGAGTGTGAAAAGAGACGTGCCACACACTTTTAAACCACCAGATCTCATGAGAACTCACCATTATGAGAACAGCAAAGAGGAAGCCCGTCCTCATGATCCAGTCACCTCCCACCAAGTCCCTCCCCCAAGACTAAGGATTACAATTCAACATGAGATTTAGGTGAGGACACAGAGGCATACCATATCAGTGCCATACATTATCATGTACTGTTATAGTGGATCCCAACTTGTGAAAGCTCTGTTACATCCTCAGTGTTACTAGTGATATCTTGTGTGTTCATTCCATGTTAATGTTCCTGTTGCCTCCCTTGGGATGCGTAAGTATGTATGCCTCACATAATATAGCAGAAGGAAAAGATCCAAGTCAAATTTTGAAGAATTACTGAACTCTCCACATTAAATTACATAGTCATCTTTTACAAGCTTAACTTCCATCCTCACAATTTTTCTAATTCATGAAATAAGCCTGAGAACATGTTTTTCTTGAAGTATTATTTCAAAGATTATATGAGAAAAGACATGTGGGTACACTTTTCAAACTTCAGCGTTCTCATCTGACATTAATTACTTCATCAGTTATCATTTCATATATCTTCTATCATTTGTTGATAGTAAAAGCAATGTATATTTTCATATTATCTTTCTTTTTAAGCATCCTGTTATTACTTGCTTAAGGTCACTTAATCTTAGGTGTATAATCATTTGCATTCTGAATTGTAATTCCTTCACTAGTTTTTATAACTGTTGAATTTAATAGGATATTGGGGAAGTGGATAGCACAGGCAAAAGGAAATTGGATTTTGAACCTTTTATTGTGATGACATCCATTTGATCGTGGTCCACATGATTAGTGAAGAAAATCTGCTGTTGTGACAACTTTGTAGAGTGAAATAAATCTAAGGCTTGGATTTGCTTATTACTTTACTGTTTAGGAGAAAAAAAGCCCCCAGTAACAATGTTCAGTGCATATTTATTGGGCTTTTTCTGTGTACAAGCCACCATGAGCATCTAAGGATGTAACAGTCAGAAATACCTAGCTCCTACTCCAAAGGGGCTAAAAAGCCAGGATTACTTCAGTTGAGGTCCTCTGAAGAGAAGCATGCAAATAACCTTACAGAACCAAGCTCATTATTTTTTCAGCAATTTATAGCTCCAAAAGCAAAGCTTTTATTATCTTGTCTTCTTCACAACTGATAAATTCAGTGTCATCATAACCCCAATTTTAAAAAGTAGGAAAATGCAGAATCACTAACTCAAAGCAGTACCTTGACAACTCACAGACTCACACTTCATTCAAGAATCCCCATCACAGTCATGCTTCCTTTGGTGGCCTTTTTTGACTATATGTAAGTGATAGAGTATGGTATACAAATGTTGGAAATTGTTCTTTTTTGGGGGGGTATTCTTGTTTGTTTTTGTTTGTTTGTTTAAAGCAACAATATAGAATTGAGGACTGGTAATACTTGTAAATTTGACATCATGGCAATGAGATAGCTCATGCAAAAATACATTGTATAAGATATAGCCCTATATAACTATATCATGTCAATATATATTATTTGAATTGTGGAGGGTTTTTTGTTTTGCTTTTTTGTTTTGTTTTGTTTTTGAGATGAAGTCTCATTCTGTTACCAAGACCGGAGTGCAGTGGTGCGATCTCAGCTCACTGCAACCTCCGCCTCCTGGCTTCAAGCGATTGTCCTGCCTCAGCCTCCTGAGTAGCTGGGACTACAGGCACATGTCGCCCAGGTAATTTTTGTATTTTCAGTAGAGACAGGGTTTCACCATGTTGGTCAGTCTGGTCTCAAACTCCCGACCTCAGGTGATCCACCTGCCTCGGTCTCCCAAAGTGCTGGGATTACAGACATGAGCCACTGCGCCCAGCCTGAATTACGTTTTTATGAAAGAATTAATATGCAGGACTAAAGAGCATAGCAAAGATTTGGAACCTTATGGCAGAGTGAGTTGTGCATATATATTTTCAAAATCGCTCATTGGTGTTTGGCTTATATGATAATACAACAGTTCAGAGCAAATGAATTTCCTGATATGTTAGCTACTAAAGGGAGGCTGATAGATTAAACAACGGAGTAGAATTATAGGATATTGTGATTTGAGATCTACTCTCTGCTTTAAAATAGTTACAAATTCTGTGAAGATATCTAATTCAGCATAAGGTCTTCAGAGGTATGCAACTAAATGGCACAGAGTTATTTTTAAGTCTGCCATACAGCTCATTAATCAATTCTGGCTCTCTAGCTCTGCTAGTCTACTTACTGGCCTACAATAAATGGCCTGCAATAAAAGTTCTCCCTGCCTGTTTCATTTTTCCATCCAAACATTGTACAAACCAAGGACAAGATGCTTGAGACCGCTTTGATGACAATATTATTAAAAAGCTAGGCTCCTGCCATTATTAAAATCACAGTGTCATCATGAAAGTTTCTTAGTACGTTTGTGAAGTCTGTAAAGATAAAATGGAAAGCAAAATAAGGGTCCAAAGAATTAATATCTGAACTTTTAACGTTAAGTTTTTGGGAATGTGAAAATCAGATTATTATCTGCAGGTCTTAAGACTTCAATTCTACTAATGAATGGCTTATTAATTTAATGATTCTAAAGTGATATAGTATACTTTCATAAAGTGCTAAGCAGTCCTAATTACATGTTAAAAAAAATCTTATTATCTAAATTGATCATACCAAGTAATTTTCTGTCAATGGCAAAGATGCAGTTTTTACTGTATTAATGTTGTCTTTACTAATACAGTCTGATTAAGATGATTACTTATCTGTATATTTTTATCTTCTTTATAAAAAAATTAAAAATTCGAAAGCCATCAGAGCTACTTACTATCTGAGCATGGAATAGAAAAAGAAGCATGTTTATGACAATTAAAAATATGGTTAATAATGAGAAATATCTTACTGACTTTCAAAAATATTATAATTTGGCTCCTAATTTTTTTCATATTTTCAACCTCAATCTAAGAGTAAACATTTAATTACTGACAAACTTTGGATTTTGATAGTAATTAAAATCTAAAATGTACTTGGTCATAATCACCAGTCAAGTTGACTTTCATATACTGATATTTAATAGTAGCAATGAACTTCTTTCTTATTTTCAGAAATTCTGACAAATTATTGTAGTATATTTTTATAATACAATTATCGTATATATTATATGAATCTAAATTGGCAAAATATTCAGTATAGTATATGAAATGTTAATGAAATTAAGAACATCTTTTCCTTATATCATATCCCTACTTATTCTGAATTTTCAAAACTGAATTTAAAAGAAATGTACCTTCTGCTGAAATTTTATAAATCAATTAAGAATTTATATATAATTTTATATATAATACAAATATATATGTAATTTTTTAAAGATGGATTTATCTCCATTTCTAATTTGAAAAACTAAACACATTTGGTATCTGAGAACATATCATTTGAGCATAATGTGCTTTAATCTTAGTATTTTAAAATTTCATTGGAAAATTTTCTTAAGTTTCTCAGTTGCAAATGTAAAGATATACATGCAGAATCCCAATATGTAGAATTGTGAATTTGAAACTAAAGTGCTAATAAGTACTTTAAAATCTTGATTTACTGAGTTGTACACATTGTCATGTATAATGTTGTCAGAGAGTTTGCTCTCTTTATAAAAATAATTTGTCTACATATATTTTATAATTTATAATATATCATGGGGTATTATAATAATATTTTTAAATGTTAACAGATTTACACATTTCCCTTTTGTTGTGGAAGCATAACTGATGGTGGGTATAAAAATTTAAGTTATAAAGTTTATAGTAGTGAGAAATGCTAAATTAGTACAAAAATAACTTTGACAAAAAGCTCAGCTTTATGATAATCAAGAAATAATGGATGGAAAAATATTCTTTGAGAGCTTATAATTTGTGAGGCATGCTAATCTCCAGGAATATAAAATATGAGATAAGCCTTTTAAGAGCATTATGCTTTTGCTGACGTGATCAACAACCAAAAGCTATCAGTACAGACACCAGAATCATAATGCAGAAGGGAAGTGTCTATTAAGTGACTACTTTCAAAGCAAAGAAGGAAGAGAGTGTCATGAGAAGCAAGAATTATTTCCTTAATTTAGAGATCAATAACAGATCTGTAAAGGGGATGAAGAGTAAATAGCATGGTGGTGCAAATTCAAATCATTTAAAAAAATCCTATCAAATCGAACAGACACATGTTGTATATGCATTATTTCTGATACATTCATATTTTTCCCTGTTTTTGTTTCCAGAATGCTCAGGCCCATTGGGAATTGAAGGTGGAATTATATCAAACCAGCAAATCACGGCTTCCTCTACTCACCGAGCTCTTTTTGGACTCCAAAAATGGTATCCCTACTATGCACGTCTTAATAAGAAGGGGCTTATAAATGCGTGGACAGCTGCAGAAAATGACAGATGGCCGTGGATTCAGGTAACAGATGGGATAGGACAAGGTTAATGTTACAAGTCATTTTTAAATGATTCTGGTCATTTTAAAAAGCAGACAAAAGAGAACTCAGTGTGACTCTTCCTTATGGTCAGAGGAAAGGGTAATTTAGTGAAGAGTTCAAATTAGCTCCCAATTCTGAAAAGTAAAAAACATGCACATTCCATTAAGAAGCTGGTTAAAGAGGTCAAAAACGTTAAAAATATTCAGGTATAAATATCACTATTTTAAGGTGCATATCAAAGAAGGAGACTTTCTGTATACTGTGTGTTCGTTACCACTGTGTTAACATTTAGCAGCAGTTTAGGATACTTTAAGAACATAAAAATTACATCTATGTTTTCTGTCTCTAAGAAGTGGGTCCACAAATGCAAGTATAAAATATACCATGAATCATAATAACAATACCTCAAATGCACCTTCTTTCAAGCTGAGGGTGTTTCATTTCATAGTATTATTCACTCTCATCAACCAGCTATTTTTTTAAAACAGGAGAAAACAACAATATACTGAAATATTAAGTGATTTCCCAGAGGGGGTAGCAAGGCCCAGAGCTTATATTTCTGTACATTTCAATGCTTTTTGAGCCTTTAGATGAACTATGTACTCGGAGTACAGAAAGATGATCAAAACTGGTGTCTGTGAAACAGTAAACCTCTGTTGGGGAAAGCACATTAATAACCATCTAACAAGTCATTGATGTATACTAAAGGGAGGAAGAATTCAGTATTCTGTGGTCAGAGGAAGAATTCATTAATTATCTTGAGAAACTCACCTGGGGCAGATAGCTTTTGAGCTAGGCCTGAGAAGGATGGCTTTCAGTAGAGACTGAACATCCAGGGAACAGCCTGATCAAAGATGCTACATGACAATCTGGGGAATATTATGTAGAAAATCATGACTAGAGTAAAGGTTGCTGGAGGGATGTGTTCAAATTCAGTGTATGAGTTTGCCGTGCTTCAGGAGTCATACTAAAAGGTATTAGCCTTATTTCAGTAGAGTAGGGAGATATTGCAGAATTTTGATTAGTTTAGGTTATTGATCTGTCCTGTTTACTACATATTCTAAGTCAAAGAAACATGGAAATCCCTGATGTGACATAATTAGGTGTACTATACAAGGACTAGTTTACAGGCATTTGGTATAAAGGAAAATTGATTTATGACTAAGAGGCAAGACTTCCATACTTGAAAAACTGGGCCAAAATCTCCTTCAGATACTTTCTTTGTACAGGTTTCTTAGGCATTCTTATGTGTCTCATAAACATTTCTTTTATCTATAGAGCTCTATAAGGTTGCCTGAAGTTCTTGTTTTGTTTTATGAATTTATATTTACATGAATTTGTTAAAATTGCTTCTTAAGTTACACTTGACTTTTTCAATCTATAGCAACATGTGCAAAATGAACTCCAGATAGTGGAAATGGCACATTTACACAGTTTTTATCACATTCATGAAGGATCAATTAAGGTTTAAAATATGCATAGAATAATAGAAAATAATTATATCATATTTACTAATGAATAATCATTCCAGAGACATTTTTAATCACTCTAGTTGAAATGCATTTGTAGGACTGTGGTCATGATAAAACTTTAGACATCAATAATTTATAGCCAAAATTCTAAAGAGTTGAGAGATGATATTGCCAGTTTACATCAGGCTTTCTGTTTGGCAAATTATGTTTGTGAGCTTCAATGATTGCCATTTTTCTATAAACCATAAGTAGCATGCTTTTGCAATGTTTACTCTGAGAAACACCTTATTAATGTTTCATATCCAATTGTTCACTTTACTTTGTCCCAGTATTGCCTGCTTAACACTATGTATCATTCTTCCTTTCAAAGTATTGCATGAAGTTTAAATTCCCTTTATCCCAGTGGCTATAGGCAGAAATAACCTTAACTGAACAGGACAGTGGTCAACACTGAGAGAAATTTAGATTTATTCTCTTAAGAACAATAGTTAAAACTTATTTTACTTTTAGGGTCAGTGGGATGATGATAATTTGCTTTTGGTCTGAAGATGATAATGAACTCAGAGAAAAACAGTTAAAGTCAATATGAAAGGTTTTATATTAGAGTAAGAACCTCAAATATAATGGGTGAAAAACTAAAAATAATTGTTGTTCAATAAATATTTAGGAATTATATTCAGTGTATTCATTTTATAATTGCATTCTTTAATAATATATTTTTAATGTTATTTTTTACAAAACTTTACCGATTTTCTTTTATTTGAAACTTTTATTTTAGGTTCAGGGGTACATGTGCAGGTTTGTTATATAGGTATACTTCATGTCATGGGGTTTTGTTGTACAGATTATTTTGTCACCCTGGTATTAAGCCTAGTATCCCTTAGTTATATTTCCTGGTCCTTTCCCTCCTCCCATCCTTCACCCTCAGGTAAGTCCCACTATCTGTTATTTCATTCTATGTGTCCATGTGTTCCCATCATTTAGCACCCGCTGTAAGTGGTGCCAAGGGAAAACATGTGGTATTTGGTTTCCTGTTCCCGCATTAGTTTGCTAAGGATAATTAGTTTGCTCCAGCTTCATTCATGTTCCTGCAAAAGACATGATCTCACTCTTTTGTAGCTGCATAGTATTCCATGGTGTCCATATGTGTCACATTTTCTTTACCCAGTCTACAACTGATTGGCATTTACGTTGATTCCATGTCTTTGTTATTGTGAATGGTGCTTCGGTGAACATAGGCGTGCATGTGCCTTTAAGATAGAACCATTTATATTCCTTTGAGTATATACACAGTTATGCTGTGGCTGGGTGGAATATTAGTTCTGTTTTTAGTTCTTTGAGGAATCTTCACACTGCTTTCCACAATCTTTGGACTAATTTACACTCCCACCAACAGTGTATAACCATTCCCTTTTCTCCTCAACCTTGCCAGCATCTGTTACTTTTTTACTTTTTAATAATAGCCATTCTGACTGTTGTAAGATGGTATCTAATTGTGGTTTTCATTTGCATTTCTCTAATGATAACTGAGTTTGAGAGGTTTTTTTCCTGTGATTGTTGGCTGCATGTATGTCTTCTTTTGAAAATTGCCTAAGTCCTTTGCCCACTTTTTAATGAAGTTGTTTGTTTTTTTCTTGAAAATTTAAGTTTCTTATAGATGCTGGATATTAGACCCTTGTCAGATGCATAGTTCGAAAAAGTTTTCTTCCATTCTGTAGGTTGTCTGTTCACCATGTTGATAGTTCCTTTTTCTGTGCAGAAGCTCTTTAGTTTAATTAGATCCCATTTGTCATTTTTTGCTTTTGTTGCAATTGTTTTCGGTGTCTTTGTCATGAAATCTTTGCCAGTTTCTCTGTCCAGAATGGTATTGCCCAGGTTGTCTTTCAGGGTTTTTATAGCTTTGGGTTTTACATTTTTTAATCCATCTTGAGTTGATTTGTGAGTATAGTGTAAGGAAAGGGTCCGGTTTCAATCTTCTGCATATGGCTAACCACTATCCCAGTACCATTTATTGATTAGGGAGTCCTTTCCCCATTGCTTGTTTTTGTCAGCTTTGTGGAGGATCAGATGGTTGTAGGTGTGCAACCTTATTTCTGGTCTCTCAATTCTGTTCCATTTGAATATATGTCTGTCTTTGTGCCCGTATCAAAACAGTACTTTTGGTTACTGTAGCCCTATAGTATAGTTTGAAGTCAGGTAATGTGATACCTCTAGCTTTGTGGGGGTTTTATTTTTGTTGTTGTTGTTTAGGATTGTCTTGACTATTTTAAGATAGTATTTTCTAATTCTGTGAATAATGTCATTGGGAGTTTGATAGGATTGGCATTGAAATCTATAAATTGCTTTGGGCAGTATGGCCATTTTAATGATTTTGATTCTTCCTATCCATGAACATGAAATGTTTTTTTCCATTTGTTTGTGTTATCTCTGATTTCTTGGACCAGTGTTTTCTAGTTCCCATTGTAGAGACTGTTTACCTCCCTGATAAGCTGTATTCCTAGGAGGGTTTTTTTCTGTTTTTGTTTTTTAGCAATTGTAGGTGGGATGGCATTTCTGATTTGGCACTTGGCTTGACTGTTGTTGTGTATAGGAATGCCAGTGATTTTTGTATGTTGATTTTTTACCCTGAGACTTTGCTGAAGGTGTTTATCAGCTTAAGGATCGTTCGGGCCTAAACTGTGGGGTTTTCTAGATCGTTTGGGCCTAGACTGTGGAGTTTTCTAGATATGGAATCATGTCCTCTGCAAACAGGGATACTTTGGCTTCCTATCTGCCTATTTTGGATGCCTTTTACTTTTTTTTCTTGCCTGATTGCCCTGGCCAGGACTTCCAATACTATGTTGAATAGGAGTGATGAGAAAGGGCATCCTTGTCTCGTTTCAGTTTTCAAGAGGAATGCTTCCATCTTTTGCTCGTTTAGTATGATGTTGGCTGTGGGTTTATCATAGGTGATTCTTAATTTTGAGGTATGTTCTTTCAGTACCAAGTTTATTGAGAGTTTGTAATATGAGGAGGTGTTAAATTTTATTGAAAGCCTTTTCTGCATCTATTGAGATGATCATGTGGTTTTTGTCTTTAATTATGTTTATGTGATTACTCACTCTTATTGATTTACATATGTTGAACCTACCTTGCATCATGGGGATAAAGCCTACTTGGTCGTGGTGGATAAGTTTTTAGTTGTGCTATTGGATTCAATTTGCTTGTATTTTGTTGAGGATTTTTGAATTTATATTCATCAAAATATTGGCCTGAAGTTTTGTGTTTTTGTTTTGTCTCTGCCTGGTTTTGGTATCAGGATGACGTTAGCCTCATAGAATGAGTTAGGGAGCAGTCCCTCTTCCTTGATTGTTTGGAATAGTGTTAGTAGAAATGCTACCAGCTCTTCTTTGTATATCTGGTAGAATTCAGCTGTGAATCCATCTGGGCCTGGGCTCTTTTTGGTTGGTAGGCTATCTATTACTGATTCAGTTTCAGAGATTATTATTTGTCTACTCATTTAAATTTCATTCTGACTCAGTTTTGGGAGGGTGTATATTTCCAGGGATTTATCCATTTCTTCTAGACCTTCTAGTTTGTGTGCACAGAGGTGTTCACAGCAGTTGCTGATGGTTATTTGTAGTATCTCTTTTGTCATTTCTAATTGTGTTTATTTGGATCTTCTCCTTTTTCTCCTTTATTAGTCTAGCTAGCAGTCTATCTATTTTATTAATTTTTTCAGTAACCACCTCTCGAATTTGTTGATCTTCTTTGGGTGATTTTTAAATTTAATTCTCAGAATAATTCCATATAGTAGGTGTAATTATCATCACTTTATAAATTTAGACAGCTTGAATCAAACAGGTTAATTATCTTATCCAAGTTGTCAGAACTATAAAGATTACACAAAATATATAATTAGCCTAATTCAAAGCTCTTACAATTTCTTTATGACCAGTATTTTTAAGCTCTCAAATACAAAAATATTGTATGTTTATTGCAACACAGGTTGGACTAGTAACTTTCATTAAATTACCATTGGAGGATATGTTGTGGTGTCCAATCAACAATGTACTGAACTCAGATTGAATATTAATAATTCTAAAAGGATTATACAAATTAAAAATAAAACTATTGGTGTTGTAGGTTTGTTTTCAATTCAAGCTAAAAGTGAGATGACTTGGTTTCCACTAATTTTTTTTGGTGAAAGAAAAAGGGCCTTAAGTTTTCATGTTCTATAGTTTTCTAATAGTAATAATATCTTTAACAATTTATTTATTTATTTATTTATTTTTTATTTTTTTATTACACTTTAAGTTTTAGGGTACATTTGCACAATGTGCAGGTTAGTTACATATGTATACATGTGCCATGCTGGTGTGCTGCACCCATTAACTCGTCATTTAGCATTAGGTATATCTCCTAATGCTATCCCTCCCCCCCTCCCCCCACCCCACAACAGTCCCAGAGTGTGATGTTCCCCTTCCTGTGTCCATGTGTTCTCATTGTTCAATTCCCATCTATGAGTGAGAACATGCGGTGTTTGGTTTTTTGTCCTTTAACAATTTAAATGGAATAGCATAACAGGACTATTTCCAAACTATCAGAGTAAATTGAGCTGAATTTTTCAGACTGAAATCAAAATTGGTGTATTTATTGAAAAACAAACACAATTTCTCAAAGAAATATAGGTATCGCTAAGAAATTTATCAGATGTTTTTTAATTTATTATACTTTAAGTTCTGGGATACATGTGCAAAATGTGCAGGTTTATTACATATGTATACACATGCCCTGGTGGTTTGCTACACCCATCAACCCATCATCTGCATTAGGTATTTCTCCTAATGCGATCCCTCTCCTAGCTGCCCCACTCAACAGTCCCCAGTGTGTGATGTTCCCCTCTCTGTTTCCATGTGGTCTCATTGTTCAGCTCCCACTTATGACTGAGAACATGTGGTGTTTGGTTTTCTTTTCCTGTGTTAGTTTGCTAAGAATGATGGTTTCCAGCTTCATCCATGTCCCTGCCAAGGACATGAACTCATCCTTCTTTATGGCTGCATAGTATTCCATGGTGTATATGTGCCACATTTTCTTTATCCAGTCTATCATTGATGGGCATTTGGGTTGGTTCCAAATCTTTGCTATTGTGAATAATGCTGCAATAAACATACATGTGCATGTGTCTTTATAGCAGAATGATTTCTAATCTTTTGGGTATATATCCAGTAATGGGATTGCTGGGTCAAATGGTATTTCTGGTTCTAGATCCTTGAGGAATCACCACACTGTCTTCCACAATGGTTGAACTAATTTACCCTCCCACCAACAGCATAAAATTGTTCCTATTTCTCCACATCCACTCCAGCATCTGTTGTTTCCTGACTTTTTAATGATCACCATTCTAACTGGTGTGAGATGGTATCTCATTGTGGTTTCGATTTGTACTTTTCTAATGACCAGTGATGATGAGCTTTTTTTTTTCATATGATTTTTGGCTGCATAAATGTCTTCTTTTGAGAAGTGTCTGTTCATATCCCTTTGCCCACTTTTTGATGTTTTTTTTTTTCTTGTAAATTTGTTTAAGTTCTTTGTAGATTCTGGATATTAGCCCTTTGTGAGATGGATAGATTGCAAAAATGTACTCCCATTCTGTAGGTTACCTGTTCATTCTGACAATAGTTTCTTTTGCTGTGCAGAAGCTCTTTAGTTTAATTAGATCAATTTTGGCTTTTGTTGTCATTGCTTTTTGGTGTTTTAGTCATGGAGTCTTTGCCCATGCCTATGTCCTGAATGGTATTGCCTAGGTTTTCTTCCAGGATTTTTATGGTTTTAGGTCTTATGTTTAAGTCTTTAATCCATCTTGAGTTAGTTTTTTTATAAGGTGTAAGGAAGGGGCCCAGTTTCAGTTTTCTGCATATGGCTAGCCCGTTTTCCCAACACCATTTATTAAATAGGGAATCCTTTCCCCATTGCTTGTTTTGGTCAGGTTTGCCAAAGATCAGATGGTTGTAGATGTGTGGCATTATTTCTGAGGCCTCTGTTCTGTTCCATTGGTCTATATATCTGTTTTGGTTACTGTAGCCTTGTAGTATAGTTTGAAGTCAGGTAGCGTGATGCCTCCAGCTTTGTTCTTTCTGCTTAGGATTGTCTTGGCTATACAGGCTTTTTTTTTGGTTCCATATGAAATTTAAAGTTGTTTATTCTAATTCTGTGAAGAAAGTCAATGGTAGCCTGATGGGGATAGCATTAAATCTATGAATTACTTTGGACAGTAAGGCCATTTTTACAATATTGATTCTTCCTATCCATGAGCATGGAATGTTTTTCCATTTGTTTGTGTCCTCTGTTATTTCCTTGAGGAGTGGTTTGTAGTTCTCCTTGAAAGGGTCCTTCACATCCCTTGTAAGTTATATCCCTAGGTATTTCCTATACACCAATAATAGACAAACAGAGAGCCAAATCATGAGTGAACTCCCATTTACAATTGTTGATCTTTTGAATGGCTTTTCATGTCTTCAGTTCAGCTCTGAGTTTGTTACTTTTTGTCTTCTGCTAGCTTTGGGAATGGTTTGCTCTTGGTTCTCTAGTTCTTTTAGTTGTGATGTTAGATTATTAAATGGAGATCTTTCTAACTTTTTGATGTGGGCATTTAGTGCTATAAATTTTCCTCTTAACACTGCATTAGCTGTGTCCAAGAGATTCTGAAATGTTGTAGTTTTGTTCTCATTAGTTTCAAATAACTTTTTGATTTCTGCCTTACTTTCCTTATTTACCCAAAAGTCATTCAGGAGTAGGTTATTTAATTTCCATGTGATCATATGGTTTTGAGTAATTTTCTTAGTCTCAACATTGTTATTCAGTAATTACTTACTGATTATGTTCAAAATATATATATTGTTAATGCATTCTTTAATAATATATTTTCTAAGTTATTTTTTAGAAGAAAAAACTTTATCAATTTTGTAAGATTAAATCACCTATAAGACATTCTGTGAAATCAAATGATATACCAGAGTTTCTGTGTTGATCATTCATTGTTAATTTCCCTTGTCACCTAATTCTATTATTTATATTCAGTCCTTCAAATGAAACCTTTGAGTACTTTGCTTAAACTCACTTATAATGAGCACAGTAACCCCCTAATCTTTCAGGTGTATGACAAACTTGCACTAATTAGTATTCAATTTCATTTTCTTCATTGTCTTGATGAAACGAAAATTGAAATTGCCATTTTACATTTATATGTTCAGCATGCAATTATTAATAGTACCACAATGCTCATAATTGGTTCTGGATTTAAAGAGTTGTTAAATGCAGTTAAACAAGTTTTTTTTTTTTTTTCAGATTTCTAGTTTTTTGGAGCTTTATTTCTTTATGTAGATTTTTTCCAACTAATAATTAACCACTACATTAAACATTAGCTCATTGGCATCCTAGAATATCAGTTTTTATTTCTGATTAACATGTTAGAATTAGCAACTTTGCACAATTATAAAAATATGTCTTGGATTATAACAAGTGTATTTTAAATTCTGGGTGCTTTGCTAACTAACTGAGGGTCAGCCAGTATAACTATTTCTTATTTATTTTCAAGATATGCAGTTTCAATTTCTCTGTGTTTTTCTTTTCTTTTATAGCTATTTGTAGTAAAATATTAATTTTATTTTTTTAAATTTATGGGTTTATTTTTATTTATATATATATATGTGTGTGTGTGTTTTTCTAGAATACATATACATTGAATTTCCAGCTATTAATTTATTCACGTATTCCACAAACATTTACTCATGAATGTATACTCTACACTCTATCCACTACTAGGCAGTAGAGAAAAGATAACACCTACTTTCAGGATGCTCTGAATCCAGAAAAGATACAAGTAAGCTGGGTAAACATAACACAAAATATATGTGGTCTGGGCTTACATGGTTTGCTAACTACTCCATTTGAATTAAATTATATCCAAACAGCCTATTTTTATTAGGACTTTTATTAAAGTAAAAACTACATTAGCATAATATTTATATAATACAAGGAAAGAAATTTCCATTATACCATGTATTACTGTTGTGTGCTGATATATTTGATGTGTATGATAAAGTATAATACTAGGGCAATGTCACAATTTTTCTTTTGAAAGTTAATTCAGTTGTTTTTTCAGTTATAGTATTTTATCACTGAGAAAATTGGGTTTGGAACTCTCTTACCTTTTTAGAAATGTGGCTATGATCTTAATATGTTCCCTTTCTATGTGCCATAGAATTTGTGAGAGGAAAAACAGTTATTTCTCAAACTTCAATGTGCATTGAAACCATGGGTCACTTGGTGTATTAGTCTGTTTTTATGCTGCTGATAAAGACATACCCGAGGCTGGGCAATTTACAAAAGAAAGAGGTTAATGGACTTACAGTTCCACATAGCTGGGGAGGCCTCACAATAATGGTGGAAGGCAAGGAGGAGCAAGTCACATTTAGGTGGATGATGGCAGGCAAAAAGAGAGAGAGCTTGTGCAGGGAAACTCCTGTTTTTAAAACTGTCAGATTTTGTAACTTATTCACTATCATGAGAATAGCATGGGAAAGACCTGCTCCCATGATTCACTTATCTTTCACAGGGTCCCTCCCATACATATGGAAATTATGGGAGCCACAAAATGAGATTTGGATGGGGACACAGAGCCAGACCATGTCATTCTGCCTGTGTACTGTCCCAAATATCATGTCTTCACATTTCAAAACCAATCATGCCTTCCCAACAGTCCCCCAAAGTCTTAACTCATTTCAGCATTAACTCAAAAGTCTGCAGTCTGAAGTCTTATCTGAAAAAAAGCAAGTCCCTTCAACCTATGAGCCTATAAAATCAAAAGCAACTTAGTTACTTCCTAGATACAGTGGTGGTACAGGCATTAGTTAAATACAGCCATTCCAAATGGGAGAAATCGGCCAAAACAAAGGGGCTACTGGCCCCAGGCAAGTCCAAAATCCATTGGGGCAGTCAAATTTTAAAGCTTCAAAATGGTCTCCTTTGACTGCATGTCTCACATCCATGTTAAGCTGATGCAAGAGGTGGGTTCCTATGGTCTTGAGCATCTTCTCCCCTGTGGCTTTGCAGGGTACAGCCTCCCTCCTGGCTGTTTTCACAGGTTGGCTTTGAGCGTCTGTGGCTTTTCCAGACACACGGTGCAAGCTGTCGGTGGATCTACCATTTTGGGGTCTCTAGGATGGTGGCCCTCTTCTCACAGCTCCACTAGGGGGTGCCCCAGTGGGGACTCTGTGTGGGGGCTCTTACCTCACATTTCCCTTCTGCACTGCGCTAGCAGAGGTTTTCCATGAGGACCTCACCCCTGCAGCAAACTTCTGCCTGGGCATCCAGGCATTTCCATACATCTTCTGAAATCTAAGCAGTGTTTCCCAAACCCCAATTATTGACTTCTTAAAAAAATCGGTATGTGAAATTTGTACTACAGAAATTTGTAACAATTTATTACCAAGTCCCTAGGCTGCACAGAGCACCGGGGACCCTGGGCCCAGCCCACAAAACCACTGTTTCCTCCTAGGCCTTCAGGCCTATGATGGGAGGGGCTGCCATGAAGACCTCTAACATGCCCTGGAGACAATTCCCCCATTGTCTTGGGGATTAACATTCAGCTCCTCATTACTTACGCAAATTTCTGCAGCTGGCTTGAATTTCTCCTCAGAAAATGGGATTTTCTTTTCTGTTGCATTGTCAGACTGCAAATTTTCCAAACTTTTATGCTCTGCTTCCCTTATAAAGCTGAATGTCTTTAACAGCACCCAATGCACCTCTTGAATGCTTTGCTGCTTAGAAATTTATTCTGCCAGATACCCTAAATCATCTCTCTCAAGTTCAAAGTTCCACACATTTCTAGAGCAGGAGCAAAATGCTGCCACTCACTTTACTAAAGCATAACAAGAGTCACCTTTGCTTCAGTTCCCAGCAAGTTCCTCATCTCCATCTGAGACCACGTCAGCCTGGATTTCATTGTCCATGTCATTACCAACATTTTGGTCAAAGCCATTCAACAAGTCTCTAGGGAGTTCCAAACTTACCTATGTTTTTCTGTCTTCTTCTGAGCCCTCCAAACTGTTCCAACCTCTGCCTGTTACCCCATTCCAAAGTTGCTTCCACATTTTCAGGTATCTTTTCAGCAGTGCCCCACTCTACTGGTACCAATTTACACTTGGTAAAAATAGAAACTTCTAAATTGCTCCACAGGCCTAGTGCAGGTCATGCTCAGACTGCACAGTAAAAATATGTCTCGTCTCCTTATAAATCTTGGGTTTGTACTGCCTGAGTTACAGTAAAAATATAAATAAATAAAATAAAAAACACTTTTGCTTGATGATGTGGGAACCTTGTTGTTGGAACTGCCAGTAGTGATGACTGCCTAGGCTGGAGGGAGAGGAAAGAACAGTGAAGAAAATGAGGAAAGATAATGGGAAATAAGTAACCCATGAAAATTCTCTGAACTTCAGGCAGACAGCCTTGACAGCAACTCACAAGTAAGCATTATCCATCAGTCATGAAACAGTTAATGTTTCTAAATGGCTATTTGATTTTTCTTTGTTATAAAACTTAACATATTTAAATGCAAAACCACATACCTTCTGAATTTTTAAGAAAATTATAGTTAATGTAGAATATATCGGCCCAAAAGGGAATTAAGTGAGCATAAATTGTTATAAATTTCTGTAGCACAAATTTTACACATGGATTTTTTTAACAACTTTGTTAACAGTGGGATTGAGAATGCTACAAAAAAAAGAACTAATCATCTATTTCATTTCATATATCTGTATGTAATGTGTATAAAAACATTTTTGATATTTATAGACACCTGGAGCTTTTTCAGATACAAAAATCATTTTCAAAAGACCAGGATTTAAGAAGTAGATTTTTTTTCATTTTCAGCCTTTTTTCTAGTTACAGAAGCTGAATTACATACGATCTAATTCATTTTTAATACTGCCTTATTCAAGTGGAAAATATTTTAGCCTTTTCTCTTGAAGAAAAATACTACATGCCCATATATACTAACCTATATTCCCATTCTTACCAAACACCTCTTTAAAGCTAATTGTATCTGGACATTAATATATTGCTTTTTCTAATGATATTTTTAAAACTATGATCCCAGGTGGAAAATTATGATTTCTATTTAAGTTGTTTATTAGAAATGAGTTTTTCATACATAGTTGTGTGTTTTTAAAACAGATGTTTCTTTTTAAATTAAAAAAGCACTATGCATTAAGTAAAAATGTCTTAATGCTTCTGTCCTGAAAAGTAATATATTTTGTCTGAAATTATTTGGTCATTTACCACAGTTATAGTAGTAGTAGTGCATATTGTATTGCTTGCCTTTTTTCCCTAAAAATCTGTGTTTTAGATCTTAACTCTAGATTATTTGGAATACGTGATGAACCATATAGCAGTTGCTCTGTATTTTTAAAAAGCTGCATCTGGGACTGGGTATGGTGGCTCAAACCTGTAATCCCAGCAATTTGGGAGGCTGAGGCAGGTGGATCATGATGTTGGGAGCTCAAGACCAGCCTGGCCAATATGGTGAAACCCCGTCTCTACTAAAAATACAGAAATTAGCCGGGTGTGGTGGCAGGCACCTCTAGTCTCAGCTACTCAAGAGGCTGAGGCAGGAGAATCACTTAAATCTGGGATACAGAGGTTGCAGTGAGCCCAGACTGCGCCACTGCACTCCAGCCTGGGCCACAGAGCGAGACCCCGTCTGAAAAAAAAAAAAAAAAAAAAGGCTGCATCTGTAATCTCTTCTGCTTCCTCTCCCACTTCGAGTACCCAGTGCCTCACTAAACTGAATTTCTTGCTGTTCTTCAAATTAATCCAGCTTATTCTGCCTCTGCGTTCAATACATGCACTGCATGGTTCATCTATTGACCAGCCTCCAGTCTTCTTTAGATTCAGCCCCATCATTCCCTTCTCTATAAAGTAATTCCTGAAAGCCCTGCCTTTTATCTTCAAAGGTAGAAGTGACTACAATCCTTTTATCCCACTCGGTCAACTATATATTAAAATCATAGTAACTAAAATACCTTTATAGTCATTGTTTGCTTTTCCTTCTCCTCCTATACCATAAACAATTTGAGAGTAGGAATCAGAGTTGGTTTAAGTCTATTCCCATGGCACCTTGAATTAAAACTATGTTAAATAGATGTCAATAATTGACTAATAGAAGAATAGGGAATACTTAACAAAAAAAAAAAAAAAGGAGACAGTATTTGTTTTCACATGGTAATTATTCTGCACTGTGTGATACTAAGAATGCCCTGGCAACTCAGTTTACTATGTTCAGCTATTATATATTCACATTTTAATTGGCTAAGCATGATCCATTGGTACCACATGTGGTGCATTTATATTTATACGGGGAGTGCCTCACCAATCCAGAGAGCAGTAAATCCTAATGACCCATACTTTACTCCATAATCACTGCAAACCACTTTTAGAGGCAAGGCTAGATGGGCTTGGGCAATATTTGTAGGACGTTTGCCAGGAAGTCTACTAGTTAAACCTTGTAAAACTTGTGCCTTCTCCTATCCCACTTCTGTTTTTTGTTTGTTTGTTTGTTTTTGTTTTTTTCTCAAATGGTAAAAGAATAAATGTTTGATTTATCTTCTTGCACATTTTTATAAATGTGTTATTATAATCACGCCATAAGAGTTTAGAAACTTTAGATGTAATATTGTTAATGTAAACTTATCTTCTCCAAGATTAACTTATTTTAGAAAAGAAGCTTTAAAATACTAGTATATTTATAGCTTATGAAATTTGTAATATTTACCCTTGCAAAAATGTCAGATACATAAACTATTTTTATTACTGTTTCTCATAAAATACAGAACATAAAGAGTTATAGAGAATTGCTTTAACACAGTTTTTAGCATCTACTAGCATGAGTTTAGCAGACTCTCAGTAGAGAGTCAGTTTAACCAACCTTATTATATAAAAGACTTTTTAAATATACTTGCTATACATTTTGACCATGAGGAAAACTTTTCTAATTTCACTATTATATTTACAAAGTTTGAGATTTTAAATGCCTTCTAGTTCAGTTGGTTTCCATTGTTTCATGAATATTACCAAAATACCTTCTTTTTTTTTTAGTTTATGATATGGTAGAGTGAAATGGAAAAAATCTGAATTGATTGAAGATAGCAACTTGCTTTTATCATAAAAAAAAGTTCAAAATTGAGAACCTCTGGTTTTACAATCTACCTCAGTCACATTCATGGCAAATTGACTCTGGTTCCGTCTTCATATCTCTTCACATGACCAGCTAGATTGGCCCTGGACTCTGTATCCCAATTTCTGGCACTTAGGTCTAAAGGAGTTAGCACCCTGAGTTCCTATCATTTTTGAGAGTTTCTTATTGTAACTCTTCTCCTATATTGGTAAATGCACTCTCCAGTATTCTCTTGTGAATCTGAAACTATCTCAACCAAAGGTATTAAAACTGCTTATGAGACCTGCCTATGGGAAATGCTATTTATGAATTAGATTCTCGTATTGCCTCTAATGTAACAATTCTAATAGAACTGCATCAGGGCTTCTTGCAAGAGCATAGAAAGTTTACTGGCAGCCTGTTCTCAAGTCCCCAAAGGTGAGAAATTCAGAGAAACAGAGGTCAGTGAGCATCTGAGCTAAAGGTTTCATTGTTTCTTCATGTTTATCTTCTGGGAACTAGTGGGATTACTATTTGCATAGAGCTGAAGGGATCCCTTATGTCCACAGCAGACACTGCGCAAATTTGTTCTGCCCCAGTGCCTCACTGAAAACCTCCTTGTGTTGAAAATGTGACAGTACTAAGCCACCTGGTCTGATTCCGAAAGATTTACTTTTTTGAGGAGGCTATTAATTTAAAACCATTTCTATTTAGGGAAGTTTGTTGTTGTTGCATAAAACTAACTGAATGTAGTTAGACTTAATTGTAGAAAAAGTTATATATTTGCCATATTTAGGTTAGAAATTAGTTTCATTGTCCATAGTATTATGTATTAGCTTTAAGATCTAACAGCACTTCAGCACGATGTGCTGCAGTTTCAGCTGCTCTACATATATTGACTGTAATTCCATCTAACTGGTATTGTTCTTATCCCCATTATTCAAGTGGAGAAATCTAGGCACAGAAAGCTAAGTAAATTGTCTACGTTTACTAAACTTAGTAAGTTGAAAAGTTGGGAGTCAAACCCGGGCAGCTGGTGTGAGGGGCAGCCCTAAAGCATTTGTAACCTCTGCACTATCCTGTCTTTGACAACTCTTGGTAGTTCCCTTTTACTTTGAGGGGGCGCAGTCTTGGATTTTCTTAAGGCTATGTTAAGTAACTGTTATATCCCATAAAATTTGAATTTTCTTTTTTCTTTTTTTTTTTTTTGTTTTTTTTGTTTTTTTGAGACAGAGTCTCGCTCTGTCGCCAACCTGGAGTGCAGTGGTGTGATCTCAGCTCATTGCAACCTCCACCTCCCGGGTTCAAGCAGTTCTCCTTGCCTCAGCTTCCCGAGTAGCCGGGACTACAGGCATGCACCACCACACCCAGCTATTTTTTTGTATTTTCAGTAGAGATGGGGTTTCACCATGTTGGCCAGGATGGTCTCGGTCTCTTGAACTCGTGATCCACCCGCCTGGGCCTCCCAAAGTGCTGGGATAACAGGCATGAGCCACCATGCCTGGCCAAAATTTGAATTTTCCATAAACAAGCAGTACGTTCATCTCTAGCCTGGGGCAATGGTTCTCAAACTTTAACCACATAAAAATTATCTGAAGAGCTTTTTAAACATGGTTCCCAACCTTAAAGTTTCTTATTTAGGAGGTGAGATTTGGAACCCAGGGGAACACATAACGGGCAGATACCCCCAGTGAATTTTGATATTGGTTATCCCGAGAAAATGGAGAAATCACTACCCTGATGGAACTCATAGTCTAGCGAGAGAGACATACTTCACCTAAGATGTGTCCTTTTATTATTAGAAACAACTTCATTAAATAAGTCAAAATGTTGGAGAAAAGCATATTGCTCTTCAAAATGAGACATCAGTGTGAAACATTTTAAAGCAATGGATGGCATCAAGACATTACAAATCTAAAACATAACAATCTATGCTGCCTTGATGGTATTTTATTATTAACCTGCCTATACTAGTGACATCCTTAGGTGGAATCCACATTCCTCCAAGAACTAAAAATGGTAATGCCTAATTGTTTCCAAGGGATTGGATTTTTGCCTACAACATGAGGCCTTCAATAATTAAGTTATGATTAAATAGTAAAAAGGTTGTGAAAATAGCCACAACCTCATAAGTCCAGGCTTTAAATGTTTTATTGTTAAATTTTCAACTGGATCCTAGGAGTTCTTAAAGAAGAAATACTTGTTTTCTATGGAACTGGAATATAATGAAAACATCGAAAATCCATTTACATTTTAATTATTAAAGATGGTTTAGCATATTTAGCATCTTTGAGGATGACATTAAGGAAGTTATTCCAGACAGAGAGAATAAAATAAACAACGTTGCACTGGGGATGGAGAAAGCTCAACGGACATCAGAGTCAAGTCTTATTATACCGAAGAGTTGCATATCTGTAGGGGTAACAGGAGGATAAAAGATTGAAAAGGTAAGGAGACGCCAAAATGTGAAAATACATCACATTTAGACTAAGGTGGCACTTGATTATGGAAGGGTATTGATACTGTCAGAACTAGAGTTTAGGAAGAGGACATGTAAGTGGTCCGTGTTCTGAATACCTAACACAATGCCTGAATGCTGACGAAGCTTTCAATAAAATTTAATGGAATAATTGTTGAACTGTGCTTTAGAGAGACGGGAGCCTATGAGCAAGGATACCAGCTAGGAGGCTGTTACAGCTAACTGCCCGGAAGCAGATATAAGGAGGGCCTAAACTAGACTGGCAGCTGTTGAAATAAAAATAAAAGATGAAATGGTAAGAAAGCTTGAAGATGCATCATTAACTACTAAGATATCTATCAAATTCAAGAAAAGGAGTTCATCGGCTTTTTTATTAACTTGGAGAAAATTCTGATAAGGGTGTATAGCATTAAGTTGGAAAACTACTTGCTGCTCTGGATAGAGAGTGGAAGTGGATTAAATGGACACACCATTGCCATGTGACACTTCTGCTTCTAAGCCGTTGGCCATTTATGAGTCTCATGGCCCCATCTAGTGGAGTGGGAGGTTGAGTGACATCCACTTAGAGTTGAAAGAGATATTTAGGGAACATTTGGGAACTTCTAAATGAAGTTTCATTTTCTCCTATTTCCATTTGCATCAAAACAGTATCTGAGACGAGACTATAGCTCGCCTGAAAGTATCATTTTGCAGGAGTCTAGAGAAGAGATACACTGAACTTTGAGGTTCTAAATGAGTGTATTTATTCTCCTTTAATGCCTTTTTCAGAACATTTCTTTTTTATATCATATGTTGGTTACATTTTCTCTGTGTATTTGTTTTTAATGTTTTTGCTGCCACTGCTGCTGTTTTTCCCAAAACTGATATATTTAATTAAAGTAGTAGCTATTTCATCCTAATGCTAGTGTACTTAGTATAGATCACTTTATTTTGTTATGAGTTTGGCTCTTGAAGAAAATAATCAAGCTCTCCTTTTTCCCCCCACAAATAGCCGCTCACATTTTCTTGCTTCTATTATATACTTAATGCTTCAATCTCTTTGAAACATTTATTTCTCTGAATTCATAAGACATGGGCTGTATTTTCATTTCTCAGATTAAAAAAAGAAAAACTATGTTCAATGCAGGTCTCCTTAGTTTATTACTATCATTAGTGTTGTTAAGAGATGAAGTACTGAATTTTAGAAGTATATGTGGATATTTTTATCTTATTTTTCTTAGCAGAAGCCCAGCCTAAGCCAGTATTTTTACGTAATGTCAGCTTTCCAGAAGCTCTTAAACCAAAATGTGATTATCTCACCGAACAAAGCAAAACAAACAACAAACAAACAAGAACCCCAGACATTTAAATATAATTGCCAACGTATCTTAGCTTCTTTTTTTTAAGAGCATGCACTAACCTGGATTTGGAAAGATGTACATAAATTTTGAAGCATCAATGCATTATCTGATACTTTTTGGAATGTTTTTCTGAGTCTCAAATCTACAGTAGATGAACGAATATTTGTTGAGCAGCTACTATTTGTGGAGAGCTATTTGGGCAATATATAAGTTTTCTTTGCCCATGTGGGCTTATTGGAGTGGAGAAAACATTTCAAATTATCTTATATGGAAGTTTTCTACTTCATTCTGTGGACATTTCAGAGAGAAAAAGCTATTTGATTTCATTCAACAAGCAATTATGTTCTGGGAAGTGTGAGGAATTTACTCTGTGAGTTCCAGCCACATGGGACTTCTTGAAGGGTACTTCATTCTTTTTTTCCATTCTTAGAAAAAACATATTCCCAAGAGACCCCCAACTTCATTTAAATTAATGAATTTATTCATTCATTCAATATATTTATTATTTTCCATGTGCCAATGGCTGTCTAGATGCCAATTCCTCAGGGAAGCTTTCCCTAACCCTATCCCTCTCCTCAACTAGATTCCATTCTCATATATGTTTTCACAGCTTCTTGTTCTTTTCTAGCACAGCCCTTGCCACAGCTAGTAATTAGACCAAGTAAGATATTGTTTATTAGGTAAGCTGCATGAGGGCAGGAATACTATTTGTTGGCTCACTTTGTATTCTCGTCAATCTCAGTGATTGGTGACTAGTGACTAACCTTTCATAAAAAAGTGAAACAGATATGCTATCATAATCCTTTTCATATCCCCAAGACTGAGAATATTTTTTATATGCTCAGTAAATATATTTGAATGAATTAATAAATAAAGTGAGGATAAACCACATTACCTGTTCTCTGGATGTTTAAATCTGATGCAAGTGAAGCACATTTACATAAGCAGTTATATTATATGGTGAAGGAAGAGGATGTTCAAGATCAGTGATCCTGGGTTCTACTGACCATTGACTGTCACCTTGAACAAAGTTACTGGGCCACTCTAAGGTATGTCTTCTTTATATACAAAGAGTCAACAAAAATAGATGGCCTCTTCAAATTGTTGTGAAGATGATACAAAGGATGTTTAGTCATGTATTGGCCATAAAGCCAGTGATTAATAATGCATGTTCTCAATAATTCAACAAATATTTATTAAGAGTTATAGTCAGGACTTTTAACTGTTACCCAACATCCTTCCCATCTGTTTTCATAGTAAAGAGATTATTAGCTAAAAATATTTCCCAACCTCTCATTCCCAACAATAGATGTGGCCAACTATTGTTGATGACACTCTCAAATGGTCAAAGGCATATAAGCAAAAGTGTCACATGGTGGTTCCTAGGAATTTTTTTTTAACAGGGAGTACCCACACAACCTCTTCTCCCCTCTTCATCCCTGCCTCCATCCTTCCAGGAACTCAGGGGCTGCCATCTTGGACCATGGGATCAGGTATATACACTGGGTAATGAGACAGAGGATACCTGGGGCCCTGATTTATCAGCCCCTTCTGCGTAGTCACACATTTACCCAAATAAGAAGCCTCTTTCTATTTAAGACATAGTTAGTTTGGGTTTTCTATCACTCGCAACTTAACTGTCTCATACCTAATATGAGTCAGCAAAATACCATGTTCACGACTAGATTCAAGGCAGAATATGATAGTGCTAGTCCCTTAACAATTTCTTAAGTGTAAAAAAGGAAGCCCTTTTTGGAGGAGCCAAGATGGCCAAATAGAAACAGCTCTGGTCTGCGGCTCCCAGCGAGACCAACACAGAAGGTAGTTGATTTCTGCATTTCCAACTGAGGTACCCAGTTCATCTCATTGGATTGGTTAGGCAGTGGGTGCAACCCACAGAGGGCAAGCAGAAGCAGGGTGGGACGTCGCTTCTCCCAGAAGGCGCAAGGAGCCGGGGGACCTGCCTTACCCCCAGACAGGGGAAGCCATGAAGGACTGTGCTACCCATCCTGGGTACTACGCTTTTCCCACGGATTTTTGCAATTCGCAGATCAGGAGATTCCCTCATGAGCCTACACTACCAAGGCCCTGGGTTTCAAGCACAGAACTGAGCGGCTGTTTGGGCAGACACTGAGCTAGCTGCAGGAGGTCTTTTTTTGTACCCTAGCGGTGCCTGGAACCCCAGTGAGACAGAAGAACCGGCCACTCCTCTGGAAAGGGGGCTGAAGCCAGAGAGCCAAGTGGTCTCACTCAGCAGGTCCCACTCCCGTGGAGCCCAGCAAGCTGAGAACCACTGGCTTGAAATTCTCACTGCCAGCACAGCAGCCTGAATGAAGTCCACCTGGGTTGATGAGCTTGGTGAAGGGATGAGTATCCGCCATTACTGAGGCTTTAGTAGGTGGTTTTCCCCTGACAGTGCCAAGGAGGCGTGGCAAAGCAGCTGTGGCCAGACTGTGTTTCTAGATTCCTCCTCACTGGGCAGGGCATCTCTGAAGGAAATGCAGCAGCCCCAGTCAGGGGCTTACAGATAAAACCTTCATCTCCCTGGGACAGAGCACATGGAGGGAGTGGCAGCTGCAGGCGCAGCTTCAGTGGACTTAATCTTTCCTGCCTGCTGGCTCTGAAGAGAGCGGTTGATCCTGACAAGGGGGATTCTCCCAGCACAGCGCACCAACTCTGCTAAAGGACAGACTGCCTCCTCAAGTGGGTCCTGACTCCCGTGCCTTCTGACTGGGAGAGACCTCCCAACAGGGGTCGACAGACACATCATACAGGAGAGCTCTGGCTGGCGTCAGGTTGGTGCACCTCTGGGACAAAGCTTCCAGAGGAAGAAGCAGGCAGCAGTCTTTGCTGTTCTGCAGCCTCCAGTGGTGATACCCAAGTGAACAGGGTCTGGGAGTGGACCTTCAGCAAACTGCAGCTGACCTGCAGAAGAAGGGCCTGGCAGAAGAGAAACTAACAAACAGAAACAACAACAACAACAACATCAACAAAAAAGACCCCCACACAAAAAACTCCAGCCAAAGGTCATCAGCCTCAAAGATCAAAGGTAGATAAATCCATGAAGATGAGGAAAAATCAGCGCAAAAACGCTGAAAATTCCAAAAGCCAGAATGCCTCTTCTCCTCTAAATGATCACAACACCTCTCCAGCAAGGGTGCAAAACTGGACAGAGAAGGAGATTGACGAATTGACAGAAGAAGGCTTCAGAAGGTAGGTAATAACAAACTTCTCTTAGCTAAAGGAGCATGTTCTAACCCACATGTTTATATGTTTCACATATTTACATTTAAAAATTATAAATCCCAAATCCTAAGACTCATATGATTTTTAAAATTATGTAAAATTTCTGCTAACAAAATTCCCTAATTATGTTATTAGGACATTCAAAATAATTCAAGGTAAATTACAATGCAAGGTAAATTTTTTTTAATTGAGCTGTAGATTTTTTTAAAAATTGAACTGTAGATTTTCTCCATTCTTAGATTATTGTCTGTTTTCAAAACTTCAGTGGTTTCCACCTCTTACCAAAATAAAACACATACATTTTTCACTTGGCAAAGCATTTGTTCCTCTATCATTTATAATGTTCTTGTGTTTCAATTTGTTGTTTATGCGTCCTTTCTTTTCTAGAATACATGTGACAAGTGCAGAGATCTCTCCTGTCTTTATAGATTTCCATGCATCTACCATAGTGTTTGGACTCTGTAGACAGGCAAAAAAAATTGATGAATTAAATACTTTTAGTTGTTATTTAAAAGCAAAATGCACGTGTAATAATAATCAGAGATACAGCTGGAAAAATAAGTTGTAATGACCTTGTGGGAATTTGTGAATGCCAGAAACATGTATATTGTTCTATTCACTCTTCATAAAATTAACTGTAAAACTTGTGTTACAGATGCAATTCTTTTATGAATGAGTCTAGTCAGTGATGAGAATGAGGTAGCTTTTGGTCATTAAAAATAATTTGTTTTCTAAATTTAGGTCAGAGTAATGAAATCAAAAAAATAAAAGAATGATGTTCTCTCAGTTTAAAATAATTTATTCTTCAACGTTAGAAAACGTTAGATCAGATTGTATTATGCTATTTAGAGGAAGTAGAAATAAAACTTCATAAAATATAGAATATGTGAGTTTTTAAAAGATTTCCTAACTGCCAACATCTGTTTGGCAAAATTATTATTTTTAACTGATGAGATATACTCTATATTTTTCCTCCTAAATTTCAAATAATTTATTTCTTGCTATATAGAAGTGTTTGAAACTATTTTTTGAAAACATGTAAAGTATATTCCTACCTTATTAAGAAGTTGTGAGTTTGGTTTTTCTCTGTGTATTCTGCTCTTTACTTCCAAGGAAGCAGAGATGACCACAATTCCACATCTTCTTCCCCTACTTGTACCATACTGAAGACCAGAATCATCCAATTTATTTTTTAGGGTTAATATAAAGAACAAATGAAATATTCTATCATGTATATAAAAGTATTTCGAAGGAAGTTAATTTTAAAAAGTCAAAAGGACTTGATCAGTGTGAATTGAAAAATCATTTAGTTCTTTGTTACTCGTCTTTCTTCTATATTTGTAAATGATAAACTTAATTTCCCTCTTTTCTGAGCAAGAATGGTAATAATAACAAACAACCAAAGGCTTAAAGATGCAGGGTACCTAATGGACAACTTTTAGACTCAGATAACCCTGTGAGATGGAGAGCATTTTACTACCGTTGTATAGATGAAAAAATTTTGGCTTAAAAAGTTTAAAAAAAAAATGCCCAAGGTTATGTTAGCTAGTACCCTAGCATGGGTGGGTTACAAGCCTGGTTTTCAGAAGACAAACATCTTGCTCTTGGCTAGAGTCATCAACTGTTAGATCACAAAACTTTATTTAGAAGAAACAAAACTTTTATTATTCTTTCTTTTAACATCCTGGGGTCAAAACAGGAAATTTTGCCCTTCAGCGGTCATATTGTTCTGATCAGCACCTACAAAGAAGGAGCCTCTTTGCATACCCCAAAGACAGTACAGGACTCCCAATTCCAGGCTTTTGCTTCTCATCTTTCCAGCATTCTCATAGCACCACCGTTATCCCTAAGAGGTCCCCAACCCAGTAAGTCCAGTCCCAAATGTTGATTTGTTGTGCAAAACACTGACTTCAAATTTCAGGATCTATTCACTCATAAAGTTATTCAGAGCATGAATACACTTTAAGCTATTTTATCTTTCCTATTTTATTTTTAAAATAATTAAATATTTAAATGTAGTACCCATGTGCCCATGAAAATACAATGCAAATTAAAAATTCATTCCTGCTATAGAAATGTATAAGCAGCTGGAAGGATTAAAAGATATGACCTCTTCCAGGTAAACTTCATTACAGACTGCAATGAATCTTTTGTATCAGGGGACATGTTAAGAGATTATGGAATATTGACAGTGTAGGTCTGATTTTGGACAACATATTAAAAACTTACTCCTAATATGTCTAATATTCAATAATCTGGTTAGTTCAGCATAAAACATTCCTAGCAGCTACCTTTAGGTCTATAGTAACAACTCGATAAGAGAAACAACTAAGGAATATTTAGTTTCTTGACACACATTTTTTGAATCATAAACTTAAATTCTCAAGAAAAACCATAAAATAAAAGCCCTTTTGTTATTTTTCAGAACATATGTTAATGTATTTCAATGTGACAATGAGATTTAATTCCTAAAATGTATTTATTTTATTTTTGAAATGCAAATTTAAGATTGTATATATTTGAATTACAATAATGCCAGAAAAACACAAAGAATGTAGAATGCTAAGTTGTCCCTTGATAATATCTATTGTGTATGTGTTCCAAAGGCACCCACTCCTTCTGTTTAGTTCTCTCATTTCTTTTTTTGGTTAATTCATTCACATTCTACCATGCTAGAAATTAATATGCTAGAAAACATGTCGCCCTTTGCACTAGAGTGTATGTTTGCTTTGTAGACTTCTTTTATCATCAGTGCATAAAAATAAAGAACATCACAGTTTTCTGTTTCCCAGAAGTACCTTTTAACTTTTTATTTGTGATATTTGTTTTTGTCTTGATGTTTAATTGATCCCAAGTCAGAATTTAAAATACCAGGATACTTGCTACCACTACCAATAATATTTCCACACATGGAAAGGTGTAGAGTATTATCACAGCAAAACTTGGAAACTGTTCTGTTGGCATTGTTGTTATTTGCATGCTGCAAATAATATACTGGATTAAGAAAAATCAGGGACCATAACTGGCAATCCATTCTCATCTGCCTGCTAAACTTTTACCATCCTGGATAGAGATATGATTATTAGAGAATTCTGCTTTGGGTTAGGACATACTTAAAGTAATTGGATATTCCATTTTTATTTTTCTTTCTTATTCACTCAGCACTGTACTCAGTTTGAAATCCACTCAGTGTGGTGGCAAATGCCAAGGAGAGCATTCATATGGACCCTGTGGTGAGATTCTTGTCCCTCATGCCTGGGTCAGCTCTTAGAAGTAATGTGCCTCCCCATCTCTCTCTTAAAAAGTTTTTAATTAATAAACTCCTTAAAATGTTTCAACAGCAATTATTTTTCTGGTTTTTTTTCTTTCGGTTGAACAGGTTTGTGGTGATTATTTTGCTGTTTGCTTTTGTATAGCCCATTTCACAACAACTAAAGAGCCAATGCTTGTTGGCATGAGCCACCTATAGAAATGTAAGAAAGTCAAGCCTCACACACAGCATTCCTCTTCCCTCTCCCCTTCATAGCACACTTACTGCCCCTGAGATTGTGCATTAAAGACTTTTTTTTTTCTTTTTGGTAACACTCTGGCTTCTTTCAAAAATATTCATTAGCAAAGTGACCTTAATTTCATTGTTTCTAATGTGGTTTTTATTGGGGTTAGCATTTCTACTCACGTGCTGATATTGTTTGCTCTTTTTATTCCTCTTGTTTCTTCTTCAACTTTATCTTCATTTACAAGAGTTCAAGACTACCTTCATATTTACAATTTCATCAAACTTGAAATACAAGTTGAAGTCTTCAAAACCATGTAGCCCCAGTTCAGTTCACTCCTGAATGTGTAGCTGTGAGTGATGAAAGATGTGAAGAAACTCTAACAGCTAGTACCAAGAGAGGAGAGATGAGTACAATATAGTGGAAGCCCTTCAGAAACAGGTGGAAATTCAGACGAAATGGTTATACCTGGCCCAGACTCCTGGAAATGCCAACAGCTTTCACCCCTGGTGGTGTATTGCTCCTGTTACATGCTGTGTAGTGAATGGGTTGTTTCATTTTAATTGGAAGTTTTACCAGGTGCAGAGAATCATAAAGAGATTATAGTTTTATGTTTATGCATATGTGTTCTTTTCCCATGGTTATTCAAAGAGGACAGTTAAGTTAATTGAACACACGTCAAAGGCTAACCAGCATTCAGAACGTGGGGGATAGTTTCAAGGTCCTCTTATTGGGAGCATCAGAACTAGTGTTTGGTTAGTTACTAAAAACTTTGATTAAAATAAAAAAGCATTTAAATTCCATACTATGTTTCTTAGACAAAGTACATCAAGAAATTTATAATTGATACTTGTTTTTATTTCATTGTTTAAACATATTGATGAAGCTATTCAAGTATAGAATCCTAGATATCAATTAATTATCCCAATATTATAGACTCGTTAGTACTATGCCTTTTTGAGGTTTTTCGGAAAGCTTTTTCATGTTTTCATAGAAAAAAACCTTTTCTTTTCCAGTCACATTTTATCAATTATGTTTAATTAGATTACATAAGTAGAATAACAATCACAACTTGAAAAGAAAACCGATTGGGGAACAAACACAAATGACCCTTGATGAGTGTGCAATTCATCTGCAAGAACAGAAGAGAGTTGGCTTAGCAGAGAACAGCCCAAAGTGCCAGATGTGTAGAGCAGCAATTATGTTTCACAGCGGCAGTGAAGAGTGTCAGTGCTCAGGTTGTTGCTGATATGGAGGTTGTTTAAGAGAGACTCTATTGTAGCCACTAGGACTAGTTATATTTGAGTTACTTTTTTTTTTTTTTTTTTTTGAGACAGAGTCTCGCTCTGTCACCCAGGCTGGAGTGCAGTGGCAGCGCAATCTGGGCTCACTGCAAGCTCCACCTCCCAGGTTCACGCCATTCTCCTGCCTCAGCCCACCGAGTAGCTGGGACTACAGGCGCCCGCCACCACGCCGGGCTAATTTTTTTTTTATTTGTATTTTTAGTAGAGACAGAGTTTCACCGTGTTAGCCAGGCTGTTCTCGATCTCCTGACCTCATGATCCACCCGCCTCGGCCTCCCAAAGTGCTGGGATTACACGCGTGAACCAGAGTTACTCTTTTTATCCCTAAACACCTCCAAAGCCTTCCTCCTTAGGTGTGTTCATGATGCTTCTCACCACCCAAGCCTTCACAGAATGTGTTAATAATGATGCATTTGATAAAATACTTTATATTAATAAGATAATGTGAAAGAACAGGGGAGTTGCAAATCCCTGTAACTTTTTAACTGTGCTTTTTAACTGGAAACTTTTGGTGATCATGCTTGTCTCTTTATTTTTTTAAATCCCTTAAGTGACATATTTGCAATCCAAATCATTGGAAGTCTATTTAGAACCGGCTGGGGAGCTCAAATTATTTCTGGTATCACCCAAAACAGATGGTTACCTGTTCTTTTTGCCTGAGACATATTTGTATTGCCAGCTCCGAAGCAGAAGCCCTAGTAGGAGAATTGTTTTCACTGTGACCAGTTGAAAACATACTTGTTTGAGATAGAAAAAAAAGAAAAAAATTTCCTACTCTTTCACTGAACACTTTACTTCTGGTCACAAAAAGGTGATTCTCCCCACCAACAACCAGTTATTCAGTGGACACTGACTGGGTATTCTACAGTTACTGCACACTCTTACACTAACGCCAGTTACTGCGCGCTCCATAGGTTAAAGGCTCAGTCCCACAAGACTTCCTCAAGACAGTTCCACAAGACTTCACACGCTAATTGCATCTGAATTGGGGTTCCCACTACACCCTCACTGGGTTCAAATAATTTGCTAGGATGCCTCACAGAACTCAGGGAAACACATTTACTTGTTTATTATAAAGGATATTACAAAGAATACAGATGAACAAGCAGATGAGAAGCATAGGGTGAGATATGGGAGAAGAGATGGGGAACTTCCTTGCCCTCTCTGATGTGACACCCTACAGCATCCTCTGTGTCTTCAGCAACCCGAAAGCTGTCTGAAACCTGTTCTTTGGAGGTTTTATAGAAGTTTCATTATTTAGGCCTGATTGATGAAATCATTGGCCAGTAATGGTGACCTCGACCTTCAGTCCCTCTCCTCTTCCTAGAGGACAGGGCGGGGGTGGGGCTGAAGTTCCACACCTCCAATCACATGATTGGTTCCCTTGGCCACCACTCTCATATCAAGGCTATTCAGGAGCCTATCAAGAGTCACCACATTAGAACAAAAGAGGTTTCTATCGCCCAGGAAATTCCAATGGATTTAGGACCTCTGTATTCAACATTCCTATCAGTTTTGTAGGTAACTGTACTATTGCATAATATGGCCATACTTAAGTCATTTTCCTTGAGAACAGAAAAGTAAAGGAGAAACCAATGATTTTTCCCCCACTTCAGATCTCACCTGCCAGCACTGATGTAAGACTACACCTCCCTATTTCAAGGCACATTATTACCATTAGTCTGGGTAAGGTATCTTCCCATTTAATATTAAATTGTTATTCTCTTCCCACCTTCCTTCCTATTCCTCTTCCTCTATGTGAGCCCAACCTAGTAGCTGATGTGTAACCTTTCATTCTACCTTCTTTGTGTTGATTTGAAGTCAATTATTGGAGAGTACATGATGTTATATCATAAGGTGTGTTTTTAAATTTACATACATGGTACTGTGTGTATTTAATTATCTTGTTTCTTTTTCACATATTCTTATGTTTTTTAGATATTCGTATAAAAACCCAGTTCATCATTTCTGATTCTTAGAGAGTATATTTATTGTGTGAGAGCTCGCACACACACATACACACAGGTACACTTTATATTTTAATATTCGATTCCTCTGGGGATACTCACCTAAGCTTCTCTCCTTTGCTAACATAAAAGTTATTACAATAGACATGTGTATGGATTTCTTCTTGAGCACTTATGCAAAAGTTTTTCAGGGAAAAATACCCGGAAATAGGGTTGCTTAATTTTACTAACAACTAACAGATAGAAATGACTATGCTAGTTTACATTCCCATCATCAGCATCAGAATACTTCACCAATACTTGATATTATTTGATATTTTTGTTTTGCCATTCTGTTGGCTGTAAATTGTTGTATCTTTTTTTAACAAAATCGCATTTCTTTAATAGTGAAGATTTTCTCTGAGTTACCTTTAATATCATTTGCTCCATTTTCTATTGATTTCCTCATCTCTTTGCATTGTGTGTGTCTATGTGATTTGCAAAAAAAAAAAGAGGAAGAAAAAGAAAGAAGAAAAGAAGAAGTGGAAGAGAAAAGAAAGAGGAGGAGGAGGGGAAGAGGAAGAAAGAAGGGAGAAGATATGATTTGATATGATTTGGCTAGATATGATTTGGCTAGATCCCCACCCAAATCTCATCTTGAATTGTAGCTCCCATAATCCCCATGTGTCAGAGGAGGGTCCCGGTGGGAGGTAATTGAATCATGGGGACAGGTTTTCCCATGCTGTTCTTATGCTGTTCTCATGATAGTGGATAACTTTCATGAGATCTGATGGTTTTATAAAGGGCAGACCCCTGCATACATTCTGTTGCCTGCTACTATGTGAGACATGACTTTACCCCTCCTTCACCTTCTGCCACGTGAGCCCTCCCCAGCCATGGGAACTGTGAGTCCATTAAACCTCTTTTTCTTTATAATTACTCAGTCTCAGGTATTTCTTCATAGCATTATGAAAATGGACTCATACACCCTTGTATATTTTAGATCAGTTATTCTCACCTGAAAATGCAGTTCACATATCCCTTGAAGAAGCAGGGGATCCCAAAGACTCATTCAGGAGATTCACAAATCAACACAATTTTCATAATATTTCTAAGATGATATTTGCCACTTTTACTCTGTTAACATTTGTACTGATGCCACAAACAGTGGTGAGTAAAACTGCTAGTGCCTTGGCACAAATCATGACAATAGCATCAAACTATACTAGTCATCAGTGTATTTATCTCTATTTTACACACTTATGAGTAAAAAAAGAGAGTATCCAATTCATTTAAGAACATCCTTGATGAAGAAGTAATGATAACTAATTTTATTATTTTATTAAATGTCAGTCCTTGTTAATTCTATAATATTCTGTGTGATGAAAAGGGGTTTATGCATAAAGCACTTTTGCTGAGTACTGAAATGTGACCATTGTCTACAGGAAAAGCATTTGCAAGATTGTGTGAGTTTCAAGATAAACAACTCCCTTCCCCTACTTTTTTGTATCATGTTTACTTCAAAGAACAACTGACAGACCAACTATGGTTATTCATACCTGGATATCAGGCAGATATTTTCTTGAAAATGAATAAAGCAATCCTGCCACATGAACGAAAACAGCTGACAGTCTTTGTTGCTAGTTATAAAATTGGAAATTTCAAGTGAAATTTATAATTTTGGAAAACTTGTAACTATCAATGTGAGTTTCATACCTTCCAATAATTAAAAACTTTTCTGATGAAATTGGTGGTGATACTAATCAGTGCAAGTTTTTTGTATTATATAGTGAAATGTGTCATCACTTAGAAAATCTACATAGCTCGGTGAGCCAGTATGTTGCAAATGACCAATGTATAATGCTACAAAACCATGCATGGGTGAAAAATCCATTCAAAGTGCAAAATAGACCAATGGATTTTAACACAAGGAATACAAAATCTTCATTGGTAGATTTCAGATTCCACAAAGCAACTAAAATTTAACAAACTACTTTTGTTAAAATTTAAAAAGCAAACTTTTCAAGTCTTGGTATGGTATCAAAGAATATCTACAGTTATCTGGAAAAGTTGCTAAGTCATGTCTTCTTTTCTAGCTGCATATTTGTATGAAGCTACATTTTCTTCCTGTATTGCAACCAAAACAACATATTGCAATAGATTGAATATAGAAACAAATATGACAACCTGTCTTCTCTTAAGCTAGATTTCAAAGAGATTTGATAAAATATAAAATAACTCTTTCTTCTCAGTAAATTTTTGTTTGTTTTTGAACAATATAATTATTTTCATAAAAATGTAGTGTTTATGGTAATATTTAACCTGTTCATTATTGTCATTTTTAGGTGAATTAATATATTTTTAATTTGTCAGTATTAATTTCTAATATGATAAATATTTACATATATATATATATATATATATATATAAAACCCACAATGGCATGTGAGTGTGTGTCTGTGTGTGTGTGTGTGCATGCACACTTTTGCACGTGTTTGTTCTTTGGGGCTTTTAATAATTTGTACAAGGTTTAAAAAAGTACCAAGACCAAATGGTTGAGAACTGGTGTACTTAGTAATAAGCCCCTGTGGGCCGGGCACGGTGGCTCACACCTGTAATCCCAGCACTCTGGGAGGTCGAGACAGGCAGATCACCTGAGGTTGAGAGTTTGAGATCAGCCTGACCAACATGGAGAAACTCCGTCTCTACTAAAAATACAAAATTAGCCGGGAGTGGTGGCACACGCCTGGAGTCCCAGCTATTCGAGAGGATAAGGTAGGAGAGTTGCTTGAACCCAGGAGGTGGAGATTGCAGTGAGCCGAGATCGCACCATTGCACTCCTGCCTGGGTGACAGAGGAAGACTCCGTCTCAAAATAAGAAGAAGAAGAAGAAGGAGAAGGGGAAGGGGAAGGGGAAGGGGAAGGGGAAGGGGAAGAAAGAAGGAAGAGGAAGAAGAAGAAGAAGAAGAGGAAGAGGAAGAGGAAGAAGAAGAAAGAAGGAAGAGGAAGAAGAAGAAGAGAGGAAGAGGAAGAAGAAGAAGAGGAAGAGGAAGAAGAAGGAAGAAGAAAGAAGACAGAGGAAGAAGAAGAAGAAGAGGAAGAAGAAGGAAGAAGAAAGAAGGAAGAGGAGGAAGAAGAAGAAGAAGAAGGAAGAAGAAGAAGAAGAAGAAGAAGAAGAGGAAGAAGAAGGAAGAAGAAAGAAGGAAGAGGAGGAAGAAGAAGAAGAAGGAAGAAGAAGAAGAAGAAGAAGAAGAAGGAAGAAGAAGAAGAAGAAGAAGAAGAAGAAGAGGAAGAAGAAGGAAGAAGAAAGAAGGAAGAGGAGGAAGAAGAAGAAGAAGAAGAAGAAGGAAGAAGAAGAAGAAGAAGAAGAAGAAGAAGAAGAGGAGGAGGAGGAGGAGAAGAAGAAGAAGAAGAAGAAGAAGAGGAAGAGGAAGAGGAAGAGGAAGAGGAAGAAGAAGAAGAAGAAGAAGAAGAAGAAGAAGAAAGAAGAAGAAGCGCCTGTCAAATTTAGACATTGCAAATATCTTCTCCCAGATGGTCACCTTCCTGTGAACTTTACCTGTGATGTTCTTGTAATAAAAATGTTTACTTTTTTTTAAATTATACTTTAAATTTTAGGGTACATGTGCACAATGTGCAGGTTAGTTACATATGTATACATGTGCCATGCTGGTGTGCTGCACCCATTAACTCGTCATTTAGCATTAGGTATATCTCCTAATGTTATCTCTCCCCCCTCCCCCCACCCCACAACAGTCCCCAGAGTGTGATGTTCGCCTTCCTGTGTCCATGTGTTCTCATTGTTCAATTCCCACCTATGAGTGAGAACATGCAGTGTTTGGTTTTTTGCCCTTGAGATAGTTTACTGAGAATGATGATTTCCAATTTCATCCATGTGCCTACAAAGGACATGAACTCATCATTTTTTATGGCTGCCTAGTATTCCATGGTGTATATGTGCCACATTTTCCTAATCCAGTCTACCATTGTTGGACATTTGGGTTGGTTCCAAGTCTTTGCTATTGTGAGTAGTGCTGCAATAAACACATGTGTGCATGTGTCTTTATAGCAGCATGATTTATATTCCTTTGGGTATATACTCAGTAATGGGATGGCTGGGTCAAATGATATTTCTAGTTCTAGACCCCTGATGAATCGCCACACTGTCTTCCACAATAGTTGAACTAGTTTACAGTCCCACCAACATTGTAAAAGTGTTCCTGTTTCTTCACATCCTCTCCAGCACCTGTTGTTTCCTGACTTTTTAATGATTGCCATTCTAACTGGTGTGAGACGGTATCTCATTGTGGTTTTGATTTGCATTTCTCTGATGGCCAGTGATGATGAGCATTTTTTCACGTGTCTGTCTGCTGCATAAATGTCTTCTTTTGAGAAGTGTCTGTTCATATCCTTTGCCCACTTTTTGATGGGGTTGTTTTTCTCTTGTAAATTTGTTTGAGTTCTTTGTAGATTCTGGATATTAGCCCTTTTGTCAGATGAGTAGATTGCAAAAATTTTCTCCCATTCTGTAGGTTGCCTGTTCACTCTGATGGTAGTTTCTTTTGCTGTGCAGAAGCTCTTTAGTTTAATTAGATCCCATTTGTCAATTCTGGCTTTTGTTGCCATTGCTTTTGGTGTTTTAGACATGAAGTCCTTGCCCATGCCTATGTCCTGAATGGTATAGCCTAGGTTTTCTTCTAGGGTTTTTAAGGTTTTAGGTCTAACATTTAAGTCTTTAATCCTTCTTGAATTAATTTTTGTATAAGGTGCAAGGAAGGAATCCAGTTTCAGCTTTCTACATATGGCTAGCCAGTTTTCCCAGCACCATTTGTTAAACAGGGAATCCTTTCCCCATTTCTTGTTTTGGCCAGGTTTGTCAAAGATCAGATAGTTGTAGATGTGTGGTATTATTTCTGAGGGCTCTGTTCTGTTCCATTGGTTGGTATCTCTGTTTTGGTACCAGTACCATGCTGTTTTGGTTACTGTAGCCTTGTAGTATAGTTTGAAGTCAGGTAGCGTGACTTGGTGATGAGGGCTCTTTTTTGGTTCCATATGAACTTTAAAGTAGTTTTTTCCAATTCTGTGAAGAAAGTCATTGGTAGCTTGATGGGGATGGCATTGAATCTATAAATTACCTTGGGCAGTATGGCCATTTTCACGATATTGATTCTTCCTACCCATGAGCATGGAATGTTCTTCCATTTGTTTGTATCCTCTTTTATTTCCTTGAGCAGTGGTTTGTAGTTCTCCTTGAAGAGGTCCTTCACGTCCCTTGTAAGTTGGATTCCTAGGTATTTTGTTCTCTTTGAAGCAGTTGTGAATGGGAGTTCACTCATGATTTGGCTCTCTGTTTGTCTGTTATTGGTGTATAAGAATGCTTGTGACTTTTGTACATTGATTTTGTATCCTGAGACTTTGCTGAAGTTGCTTATCAGCTTAAGGAGATTTTGGGCTGAGACAATGGGGTTTTCTAGATATACAATCATGTCATCTGCAAACAGGGACAATTTGACTTCCTCTTTTCCTAATTGAATACCCTTTATTTCCTTCTTCTGCCTAATTGCCCTGGCCAGAACTTCTAACACTATGTTGAATAGGATTGGTGAGAGAGGGCATCCCTGTCTTGTGCCAGTTTTCAAAGGGAATGCTTCCAGTTTTTGCCCATTCAGTATGATATTGGCTGTGGGTTTGTCATAGATAGCCCTTATTATTTTGAGATGCGTCCCGTCAACACCTAATTTATTGAGAGTTTTTAGCATGAAGCGTTGTTGAATTTTGTCAAATGCCTTTTCTGCATCTATTGAGATAATCATGTGGTTTTTGTCTTTGGTTCTGTTTACTTTTTAAGAAGAAGAAGAAGAAGCAGCCCCTGTCAAATCTAGACATGCAGATATCTTCTCCCAGATTGTCACCTTCCTGTGAACTTTACCTGTGATGTTCTTGTAATAAAAATGTTTACTTTTTAAAATTTTGGGTAGTATGCAATACACTGTCCTGTTGCTGAAGTCTTACTACTCTTTCCACAGCATTATGCTAAGATCTCTCTCTCCGTCCACCATCCCTCCATTCTTTTCTCACCCCCTCTATTCCTTCCTCCCTTCCTCCTTCATTCTTGTTCTTATGTTTTACAAGTAAATAGTATCTTCTTTTCTGTACTTTTTCATAATAAAATTACTTAGGTGCCTATTGATAGATACTTTAAATTGTTTGAAATTGTGTTTTTTTATATACAGTGCTGTAGGGAATAACTTTTTGCCAACATCAGTTTACTCATACTTGTAGGATACTTTTTTTAAATAGAATTGCTGAGTTAAAGAGGATGTGTGTTTTTCATTGTTACATATAACCAAATTGTCTTTCATAAATATGATGTCATTACACTATCACATGAAAACTGTCATTTATAGTCTCATAGATATAAACATGTGTAGTTCTCTATATTCTTGCTAATATTGTGTAGTCCAACATTTTTATTTTTGTTTTTGATAGGTGAATTATGATTACTTGGTGTAGATTTAATTTACTTTTTTATGAATATGATTATCTTTTCATATGTTTAAAATCCATATGCATTCCTTTTAATGGCTACTAATCAAATCCTTTGCTCATTTCTATTGGGTTAGTTGTGTTTTATCTATCAATATGTATAATCTAATATCCTTGATTGATCAACCACTTGCTATGACATAATTTGTAAAAGTTTAATGCCCATTTGTCATTTGTATTTATTTTGCTTTTAATCTTGCAGAAATTTTTACTTTAATTAATAACATTTTTAAATCTAGTGTCATGAATAGAAACCCATTTTTATCTCTGAGATTGTTTTTAATTCTGTGTTTTCCTCTGATTATTTTGTGGAACTTATTTTAGGATAGGATGTTAGACAATGATCTAAATTTATTTGAGAAATCTATCAAATTGTCCCAATTATTTAATAATCTGTCTTTTTTCCTCTCATTTAAATATTATTTATTTCATATACAAAGGTTTCCTGCATATTGGAGTCTATTGGTTTTCTATTCTGTTCTATTCATATGTCTCCATGTGTGCTGGTATCACACTATTTTGATTATATTTTCAGTCAATAATTGCTGGTGTAGAATAGTTATATGTTGATCTTATATTAAGCAAACTTGCAGAACTTTTAAATTAGTTTTTACTATTTCTTGCTTCTCTAGAATTTTCAAAGTAAATTGTTAGTTGCATCATCTCCCAATATGAGAAGTCTCAGCAATCCGTCCTCTTCCCTTCTGGAAAGAGTTTTATAACACTGTCTTGCTGCTTACTAGTTTATTCTTCAGCTATGTCTCTATGCTTCTTTGCTATTGAAACCACTCCATTGGGAATTTTATTTAGACAATTATCTTTTTATATCCAATTATCCAGTATCACCAATTGGTTCTTATTTATATGCTTGTTCCTGTCTTATGTTTCAGAAAATCTTCTTTGTCTTTTCAGGGATTTCTTTTGAATTTTAAAGTCTGAATCTGTTCTCCATTAGACTACCTTTTATTCTAGCATTAGTTCTGTTTTTTCCTTTTGATCATGGTGCTTCCATTCCCTAGAGAATTTGTTATTAATACCTTAGCTAGTGATGTATCTAGAAGGAAGGGTAAAATTCATGTCCCAGCTTCAGCTACTACAAGTGGATTAAGTTGATGTAGAGAGGATACCTTATAGCAGAATTATAATCTGTACTGACTCTACAGTCCCCTTTCCTGCAAAATACTTCATCTGCCTCAGACACTGCTCTTACCAGGACCTCATCACTCTGATTTACCTCCTTAGTCCATAACCTGCAATGTGGAGGGCAGAGGGTACAACACTCAGGCCTGCTAGTGCCTACAGACTTCCCTCTAAGCCTGGCCCACATTTTTCCACTGCTTCTCACTGGTAGTGGGCTGGAACTGGGTAGATCAGAAAGAGTTCAACAAGCAAAATGAGAATGAGAAAGAGAAATAGAACATCTAGAAAGTTCTTCCCAAGCCTGATAACCTTTATGAAGCCCTTGGAGTTACTCTCAATAAACCCCAGACACACAAACATACACTGGGATCTCAAATTTCCACTTACACTAAGGCTTTACCATAGTTTCTGTGTTCAAGTATGATAAATTTCAAAGCCTGATCAGCAATGTTCTGTCCCAGGGCATCTTAAGTGCTGGATTCAGTAGAGAGGGCCAGTAGCCCATGCTAGTTGCTTTCTTGTCAAGAACCCATTAATCCCATCCCCCATGGTAAGACTCATGATTAGATTTAAACACACACACACACACACACACACACTTAACCACAGTAGCCCTAAATGTCTTATTAGTATATAGTATATAGCTTTGAAAGTTGTTTGCAAAATTATCTTTACATGCTTGTTATTGAAACAGGAAAATTCCCTTGTCCCCGTTGCAGGGTGTGTGATGGGACGTGGCTCGCTTCTTCAGTGTCTCACTGTGCAATACCCTTAGGGGGAGGAGACAGATGGGCAGGTCGTTGGGAGCGTGGGCTCTGACCCCACAGCAGCTTCTAGGGGTAAATGTTTACAGTTCCTGAAGCCCCACTGGGCATGTTACAGTGTGCTCTTTTGGTTTTGCCATATGTAGGCAGCTTATGTTCATCAGCTCAGTTAGACCTTCTGCCTTATCACAAGGACAGAGGGCTTTCTCTATCCCGGGGTTCTTGCCTTGGTGTACCGGGAAAATCGGATCACATGTTGGCTTGGAGAATGAGTGCAAGGTTTTACTGAGTGGTGGAAGCAGCTCTCAATGAGGTGGATGGGGAGCCAGGAGGGTATGGAGTGGGAAGGTGGTCTTCCTCTGGAGTTGGGCTGCTCAGTGGCAGGACTCTCCTCCAACTGCCCTGGCCAAATTCCCCTTGGTATCCACATCGTTCCGCCGGTTGATGGCCTGCTGGCATCTACCGGTGCCTGTCGGTGGTGCTCTTCTGCTCCTCTGCTCCTCTCCACATCCAGCCACCTGTGTGCTCTTCTGCCGGTCTGTTCCTCTCAGTGCCCAGCTGCTTGTGTGTGTGCCCACTAGGGTCTGGGGGCTTTTACAGGCACAGGATGGGGGCGTGGTGGGCCAGGTGCTCTTGGAAAATGCAACATTTGGGCATGAAAACACGAGTGTTTGTCCTCACCTAGATCCGTGGGCACAGGCCCGAGGGTGGAACCCTTGCCAGGGTCCCTGCCCTTCTCCTCCCAGCACTTCCCTGTCGCCACCCCATATCATTATGATTATCGGCTTTTATAATACACTTCTCAAAATCCAAATTTTCTGGCATTGAGTGGTTAAGGCAGAAGATGTAAAGGAAATGCTTTTTTGCTCTTTTTCATGTTAAAAAAACCCCAAAAACTTAAAATAAAAAACATGTTCTAAGTGCTTTCTAGGTGGCAGATGTTGTTAATATTTTACATGCACATATCATATAACCTTCACATATTTTATAAAAACCTCCTTTACAGGGAGGAAATTAAATTTCAAAAAGCTTAGACAAATTGTTCAAGATTATATAGGTCAGAAGTGACAAAACCAAGACTGAGACCCCCATCAGTCCATTCCTCCCTTCTGCATACCCTTAGCATACATTCTAAGCATTCTAGATTCAGATTATCATTCTATTTATATTAATGTAGGAGGCCACCATTTGCTCAAAATACCTTAGAAGGCACTTCTGCTTTTTAAGGATACACAGTGTTCCTACCACCAGTGGAACAACAATTTCTCTGAAATCAGATACATAAATGAAAATATTTTATTTCCTTTTCAGGCATCCACCAAGCTCATAGAGAATAATTTAGGCATTTCTGATGCAATCCTCAATAGACCTTTTACATAGTATGTGGGATAGTTCATATAGGGAGAATAAAATTAATATCACCTTTTAGCCATTGTTATTTTACAGAGATATCACAAAATAATGTTGGAATGGGATGGAAAGGAATTACTTGCAGATACTTGTAAGTGGAGGTGTTTCTAAAATCATACTATATATTTCCTCAAAGGCTTACTTAGTTTATTTCCTATAGCAACATAGTTTACTGGTATTAAATTTGAGTATGACTATGATGGTGACAGCTTAGCTTCCTTATATTGAATTATTTTCCAAGCTTAATAGTGCTAGATACATGAAAAGTCAAAAGTTTAAAACCTGTAAGTACTAAAACTTAGTGAGCCTGAGCCTGTATTCTTATAAATGTTTTCATTTTAATTTTGTGTTTAATGGAAACAGTGCCAAAATTTAATTACAAATATCTACTAAAAGTTAGACACAACCCAAACTGAGTGATGCTTAACTAACTGCAATTCATCTTCCTAAAATATATATGCAGAGCTTCTAAATATTAGAGCAAAAAGAATTTTTACATGATTTTTAATGATTTAGAGAAAAATACAAACTCAGGTTTTTATTTTTTGATCCTATTATGCATCTACAATTAAAGCTTTAGAAAATTAGTGTCTATAGCTTATGAGCCAAAAATCTAGCAAAGATAATTTGGCTGTCTACAACAGGTATAAACAAGATAATTGAAATGAGATAAAAGATAATTGAAAAAGGAATGTTCAGCAACATCAGATGTGAAACTTGGCTTCCAAAATGAGAGAAAACATGATTCAAAGTGTCCATTGTGTATGTTGTATGTATTGGAAGTGTTTAAACTGCAAAGAGTCTCAGATTAAAAAAAAAAGAAAATGTCATGCATAAGATAATGAAAGAATATGACTTTTTCATAGTGATGTGCTAATTGACCTAACATACTGAAATAAACATCTTTCAAACATTCCCTCTTTCAAGTTGCACAGTTAAAACTCCAAAATCAAACTTTAAAGGACTAATGGAGATAAATGGAGATAAATATTAAGAGTAGTAAGTAAAATTTACATTCATGAGGGATATTGTCTTTTTGAACCTCCAAAGAGGAATGGGACTTAAAATGTACTCATGGTTATTGTTGTTGTGTGATGTCTGAACATCAAAATGAGAAAACCAAACTTGAATATCTGAGTCCATCCACTTAGCATTGTTCAAGGAAAAAAGGGACTATTGGCCCAGAATTTTAACACAAAAATTGTACTCATCAAAACTCCAGATTTTCTTTATATATGAATAAGACTGAGAATCACCTTGTGAGTAATCGTTGAGGGAACGATTTTATGAGGTTTCAACGGGGAAGATGAGACTTTGGGAGACTCAGAGACAATGGTGATAGAGTGGCTGTTTTCATCATGCACACCATGGACCATTTCAAATGCTAACTCTCAAAGTCTCATCCTACAGTGGAAAACTCTAATCACTTACATGAATCTGAAGATTTTTCTGGTTTTCTTTGGAAAATAATATCTGAGTCATTAACTTAATATTATGGCATGACATATTTAAATTTTTCCGATTTATATTTTTGGAGAGGGTGATTTATAGCAATTTATCAAGAACATTTAAAAGATTTTATAAACATCATAAAGGCATTTTAATTTTAATGTTTACTATATATGAATAAGGCACTTTTCTACATTGTAGCATTTGATTTAGTTATTAAATGTTAAGTGTCAAAAAGATATCTCTATTAAATATGGGAAGAATAATAACAATTTTATTTGATGTATGTTACTTTTGAAGCAAACGGTTGTAAAGTGATTTGGAATGCGGAGAAAATATGGAGAGAGAAAATTCCAGTTAGAAATTTTACTTAATAATAAAATGAAGAAAAAAGCAATCATTTAATTTAAAAAAAAAATGCTCCACAGACTACAGTGTAAAGATCCAGAAACTTAAGGGATACTTATTTGTTTTTGGTTTGGACATCATTTTTGTCTTTACTTTTTAAAATTCTGGTATTCAAAGATCTCAGTGAAATTGTCATGTTTTATTGTAAATGGAAATTCTAGAAGCTTAAATCAGTTTATACACATTAACAGTTATGTTGACAATAGAGTTTTATAGTAATGACACTGAGATTACTTTGACAAGAGAATATTCCCAGTTTTCGGTTTATTAAGTTACATCTGCATATCGTGAGAAACCAGATGCTTTCTATACTTATGTTTTTGGGGCACATTGCCCTTTTCAAAGCCTGTTCACCAATATTTGTTTACTTAAAAATAGTATTCCATTACAGAAAGGGATTTTGAAGCTAAACTTAATATATACCTATTGTAAACATTTATCCGTAAAAACTACATGAAAATTATTAGCTTTTTATATTATTATTAATCTGCATTAACAATGTTCCATTTCTAAAATTCGTATTTTCAGTATTGTTATCCTGAAAGCAATAAGATTATTGTTGATTGTGCTTGTCTTTTCAGATAAATTTGCAAAGGAAAATGAGAGTTACTGGTGTGATTACCCAAGGAGCCAAGAGGATTGGAAGCCCAGAGTATATAAAATCCTACAAAATTGCCTACAGTAATGATGGAAAGACTTGGGCAATGTACAAAGTGAAAGGCACCAATGAAGACATGGTAAGAATAATTTAACCTACTTAATTTAAAAGAAAAATGTCATTGATAATCATTGATTATCAAATGATAAGGTCTTCAGGAGAAGACTTATTTTGATGAAAATAAATTACCAATGCGTCTTGTTTTTAACTGGGCTAGTGTGGTGAAGGAAGTAGTAATTCTCCAATTTATAAACTTAAAATGCCTGACATTTAAGATTTTCACAGATTTTAATTGGTGGTGCTACAAATACTTTGACACAGGTGGACACAGTCTTTTGTATGACAATTAGGCTTTATTTTAATGATACATTTTTATTGCTTTTGTGATTAACGCACTTTTTTTTTTTTTTTTTTTTTGAGACGGAGTCTCACTCTGTCGCCCAGGCTGGAGTGCAGTGGTGTGATCTCGGCTCACTGTAAACTCTGCCTCCCAGGTTCACCCCATTCTCCTGCCTCAGCCTTCCGAGTAGCTGGGACTACAGGCGCCCACCACCACGCCCGGCTAATTTTTTGTATTTTTAGTAGAGATGGGGTTTCACTGTGTTAGCCAGAATGGTCTCGATCTCCTGACCTCCTGATCCACCCGCCTCGGCCTCCCAAAGTGCTGGGATTACAGGCGTGAGCCACCGCGCCCGGCCGATTAATGCACTTCTTAATGAAATAACTATTATATCAATGAAAACTATTTTCTTAAAAGCAAGAAAAGACCTAAATGATAGAAGAGATATATATCTTTATATGCTTCATATTGGAAGAAAGATTTGTTACTTAACAAAATAAAATATTTTAGAGGTATTGAATATAATATTCAATATTCAATACCTCTAAAATATTTTATTTTGTTAAGTAACAAATCTTTCTTCCAATATAATATAATATTGAATATAATATTCAATATTCAATACCTCCTTTCCATTTCTTATGATATTCCCAATTCTTTTCTTAGTTCTTCATCAGAAATTTTAATTTTAAAAATATCAGGACTGGAGATCATTCCATTTAAAATCAGGCATTATACCAGACTCTAATAAATTATATAAAATATTTTTTAAATTGCCCTCTTAAATGAATGTAAATAAGGTTTTTGGATTATCAGGTTTACATAAAAGGTAAAATAAGAATAAGCCTTAATGAATTTACAATGACACATTATAATACTTGAATTTTAGAGGCAAACATAGTTTTTAGCTGGAAATTTTAATAAGGAATTCTATTATCCAAGTACTTGGGACTGGTTGATGAAGATATAATCTTCATGAGTCAAACCTTAAAGCATCATAAATCTAATCATAGCATTAGAGAGACTGGATGATCAGGAAGCAGTAGCAAAGACTGGTTTCTACCCCCAAAAGTATGAATACTAAGTAGCAAAATGAGCAGACAGTCCCAGATTAAATTGAAGGATTTAAGGTGTCCATTTCTCAAAAAAAGAGAAGAGCGCTGCCCTGGTTCTGAAAGACTGGCCTTAAAATTGACAAGACCATCACAGTGGAATATAGATCATGTCATGAGCCACAGTGGTTTATGGCTTTAATTAGGAGTTTATGGTTGGGTTTTATATTCAGTGCTCATGGCAAGGCACTTCTCAAATGCTCCATGCTCCCAAATAATGTAATCTGCTCTTTGAACAATTATTTTTGATAAGGTATAGGTAGGGTCAATATGTAAAAATAGGTAAATAAGCTGTTGCAATGAATAATTTTAAACTCTGTATTGTTTTTACACAGGTGTTTCGTGGAAACATTGATAACAACACTCCATATGCTAACTCTTTCACACCCCCCATAAAAGCTCAGTATGTAAGACTCTATCCCCAAGTTTGTCGAAGACATTGCACTTTGCGAATGGAACTTCTTGGCTGTGAACTGTCGGGTAAGTCTCAAATTAACTATTTCTGTATTCTATTTAAAGAAAACAAAAAGCATATTTGTATGTAGCTTGTTACTAACCTGCAAATTCAACAACCATAGAAATTTATTTCTAGGGCAAAATGTCTACAACATGGTTCAGGGAAAACCAGTGTGTGTTTATGTGTAGAATAAACAAGTTCTAAAACATGCCACAGGGTAGAATTAATGTAGAAAGAGTAATGTGTTTTGTTGAGTGCTCAAAGAAAGCACAAGGAATTCTCACGGGAAAATTGTCACTTTTAAATGTGTCTCATTGTTTTGCATAATAACTATGATCTATGTTTTCTGACAAAAAGTTTAGTAAAAACTGGAATCTGCCCCACCTCATAAATTGCAGTTAAGATTAAGCTATATAACACAGAAAAGTAAGCTTTATCTTTGTCCATCTATCATAACAACTTTATCTTTGTCTGTCTACCATAAGAACTTTTTTTTAGGTTTTATGAAACATTTAACTTCTCATTCCTCAATACTTCAATACCAAGATTGCTAATATAAATTCATTCTTGGATCATTCTTAGCTAGCAACCTGCTTATTGTACAAATAGTGGTTATCCAACTCAAGGATAACCTATCAAACGACTCAGAGTTAAATAATTCTTGTCCCCCAGGAACATCAATATTAGATATAAAGATGAGGACTTAATGTGTGGATCTTACAGTGGCCCCATTTCAATATAGCTAGATTCTGAATGAAATAGAAAATTGTATCTAGGCGTTTCACTTGTTATATTTTTGGTAGTTGTTCTTATATTTCTGGCATCACAATTTACAAACTATCTTTGCTGCAGTGGCCTGAAATTATTTTGTTCAAATAACTGTGAAGAAAACTAAAAGTGCATGTGTGCTCCGCTTTTTAGTGTAAACTTGAAGTGAGGAAAAACCTTTACCAAATCTAAAACAATACCACTTAATTAAAAATAGGAGAACAAGTCCCTGCAAAGAGACAACTGTGAGCTTTTTATTCAAGAGGTTGCCTATAGGTTAAAGCGCATACTTTATATCTGTTTCTCTTCCTAAATTTATTTGTGTTGCCTAAAAAAAGGATTGATTTTCAAGCAAATAAAATTTACTCTTAAATAACCAATTTTTAATAAGACCAATACATTTTAAGAATTAATTTGTAGGGTCAAGTGAGCCTATTTTAAGAATCACATTTTCATATTCTATGTTGGTGTATTTTTTGAAGCAACCAACATTTGCTTTACTACCATTAATTTTCCTAACGAGATCTTTTCCTTATTTTGGCAATTTAATGCAGTTTGTTTACTCCAGTTATTAAGATCCAGTAAATCTTAGCAGACTTATTGCTGTACAGTGTTTGTATTCCGTGTCACTATATCTCCACAGACCAGTGTCATCCCTAAGCCATTTATCATAAAGCAATCAAGAGGAAGCCACAATATGATGAGATCTGCTGCAATCCACATGGTTTTTAGTTGCTTAACATCACCTTCCACAATTTTTCAGTCTTTTGATTCATGAGGGTCAGTCTTTCACACATGGCACGGTTACACCCCTAAGATGTGAATATATTTTACTCCCAAGTTTGATAAGACATTGCACCTGACACTTTACAGGTTTTATTTTCTCAAAAAGAAGCAGTGCTGTATCTCCCAGCACAGCAAATTGATTTTGAACTTGCATGCAGAGAGTAATATCTCTCAATGGATGCTTTAAAAAACTAGAGCACTTCATTATAGAAATACCAATTTCGTTGTTAATACTTCATTTTGTTCAAGTGCTGGCCACACTGGTAAAAGAGTTAATTAATTTATATACATGAAATCATATGGATAAGAAGTAAAATTTGTGGCATGAGGCACATTGGCAGAGAGGTTAGCTGTAACACTTGGAAATAAACACTAATGTAATGTACCAAACTACTCCCCACAATCCAGTGGAACACTTTAAAGCCTTATTGTATTCAGTAAATTGCTATTAAAATATTTCACCCTGCCTAGAAGATGAGCAGGTAATCTCTTCTCAGACACTTTTGAAGATCATCTCCTAAATTCTCTGAAAGAAGTATGACTTAAGATATTTGGAATAAAATAGATTATGACCCTAATTAGAGGAGGAATACTCATTCATTCATTCTATGAACCAATAATTTGGCAATTCTGAGATAAATACTAGACAACAGAATGGATATAAAGTGAATTTTATGGCTAAGCAGAAGTGGTCAAAGTAAAGGCATTCCTTTTCTATCCAGTACTTCAATACTATGTTATATCACAAAAGGAGGGAACCAACTACCTTTCCTCTTCGCTTGTATCTCCTGCAAACTAAGCAAAGTTTTCAAAGACTTGGGGGGTGGGATGCAGGTAGAGGCAAATATGGGAATAAAAGAACAAGTCAGAATTTTTCAATGTAGATAATGCATGCCACTATGAAACTAACTTCCTGAAGATAAACAGCTTGCCATTAAGCCTGTTAGAACTTTCTAGACTCTTAGAGAATTGTTATGACTTTTTTTTCACCCAGAATATACAGGTAGGCATTACAGCTATCTTTAATATGAGGCTTCAGATACTTATCTCCTATACCAAAATGCACTTGTGTTAAGACACACAGCCCTCCATGTCATGTTTTCCATGTTTTCATAGGATATGCATTTCCTAGATGGTGGAGGTGAAGGAAAATATGGGGAGCCTCAAGAAGGAAGAAGTGATCTAGATTGACCAGGACAGAAAGCAATTAGTTATAGCTAAGAGTTATTGATCAATGAAGAGTTCTAAAGCACCTCTTTTATAGTTTAGAATCCAAAAAAAGGTCTAGTTTTAGAAACTGTACCCAATAATTAAATATTATTGAGTACTTGTTGATATGCTGATATTTGGGGACTTACCATTGCCATCTGTTGGGATGAGTTTTACAGAAATCATACAAATAGTTAACATTGACTGAATGCTGTGTGCCAGCACTATTTCTAAGTACTTTATGTTTATTAAGTAATTTCTTACAACACTTCCTTGAGGTAGTTTCTATTATTATCACCATCTTACAGATGAGAAAATTTAGGTAGAAAGTTGTTAAATAACAGGGCAAGGCTACACAGCTGGGAAATGGGAGACAGTAGAGTGTGAGGAGAAAGTATTGGGTTGGAGTGGTGTCCTCTTGTCATCTTTGCTTCTTTGATGATCAAACTTACCTTGTGAGTTACTTGACCAAAATTTAACAGTTTCACATGAAGAAGACTCAGCCCCTGGCTCATATGATGATAGAATCATGCTCTCTGTTACAAAAATTGTAAAGGGTATTTTGTCACAGTTGCAATCCAAGATTGGGAAATTGTGTGTATATTTATACACACACAAACATATGTACATGCATATAATTTTTCAAGGACAAGCAAGCCAAAATTTTTACCATATTAAACTCAAAAATATATGTGGTAGATTTGAGAATCTTACAAACATACCTAAACTTTATACGTTATTGAATAGGATTGAAATAAAATAATGTGTTAAAAGGTTTGTTCAGTGGTGGTTTTTGCTAGAATTATCTTATTATCTTCTGTTATCTATTAGTTTAAATTACGCTTGCACAATGCCTGGCACATGGCATACCCTCAGTAAATACTAGATTCCTGTCTTACAGAAGAAGCCATGTTGGTGCTATAAGAATCAGTGATGAAGATTAACATATTTCTTTAAAAACAAAATGCTGTCCAGTTTAGAATACAACAGTGGAGCAGCTTGTGAAAATGACTTTGTACTGAGGGAATTTTCATTTGCAGTAATGTGAAAACAAATAAAAGAAAAACAAATATACTCTGTGAGAAAATGTCCCATTTTTAAAGACACAATGAAACTTGAAAACTAGGGAGTAGTCAGGAGGCCTCCAGTAATGAGACAGGAGAGAGCATTTCAGCATTGTTTTCATTTTGCAAAATCATCTATCACAGAAAAGTAGTTTAAATTGTCTGTCTTGTTTTCAATTTTTCCAAAATATATTCAGACAAAATAGCTTGAATTGGCTATCTTGTTTTTCGATTTTGTTTCAGATTTATTTCTGATTATAGCTCTTTTTTTGGATTTAGATGCTTTCTCTTTGGAGGAATGAATAGCATTATGTTTAATCTTCTCTTGCCTATCCAAAATGAATGCAGAAAAATTCCAGGGTGATCAATTATTTTTCTCATGGAGCCCTTCTCATTTTCTTTCAGGTTGTTCTGAGCCTCTGGGTATGAAATCAGGACATATACAAGACTATCAGATCACTGCCTCCAGCATCTTCAGAACGCTCAACATGGACATGTTCACTTGGGAACCAAGGAAAGCTCGGCTGGACAAGCAAGGCAAAGTGAATGCCTGGACTTCTGGCCACAATGACCAGTCACAATGGTTACAGGTAAATTTTTCCAAAACTGTTTCACTACCCACTGTTCCTCTTTCTTAGAAGATTTCCTGTTGGTTAGGTGAGTGTCAGAGTCGTTACCTTCACGCTAATTTAAATGTGCCTTCATCTTCGGCTTAACTAAATTGGTAAAACACAAATTCCTTATGAAACCATGTCTGTGGGCTATTTTTACGCTGGTGTTGGTTTATAGATGCTAGTGTAAGCTTGATGCGGGAGACTGTACCAGATCATACTATGTGTATGTCAATTGATTGATTAGGAGAGCATTTGCATCTTAACTCTCATCCATTCTAATACTTTGCATTAATATTGGCTTTGAAAGCATGACAGCAAGAATCCAAAGGGCATTGAAATCATGCCACTGACCTGCAAACTGTTCACATAGAATCATGACTCATGACATATTAGCTCCTTACCTGTGATTGCTAAGCAATGAAGATATTTGATTACATTCTCAAAACAGATCTTGCTTATAGAAGGAAACCATAGATACTGCAGAGTTTATCATTTGCAAATGAAGTAAGGTTACAGTCAGTGCTTTTTAAAATAATCTTCATGAAATTCACTTATTTGTGGAGCACGTTTAAATATGCACAGGTTTGTTAGTGGCTTCTGTGGCAAAAAGTAAGACAACTCAATTCCGTAATGAGATCACTTTACAGTGAAAGATACGAGTTTTGTTCTTGTTGATTTTTATGCTGTATTTATGAGTTTAAAAACTAGTAGTTCATTGCATTCCCAGAAATCATGAAAACAATTTAACATAGCAAATTCCACCCCTATCAAACAAGATTTGCCAAATCTGTAACTGTTCTTATCAGGTTACCTGAAATTTGCAGTAGTTCCTCTTCTCTTCTCTCCTCTCTGCTCCACTCCTCTCCTTTTTTGAGACAGGGCTCACTCTTGCCCAGGCTAGAGAGCAGTAGTGCAATCATAGCTCACTGCTACCTTAAATTCCTGGGCTCCAGCAGTCCTCCTGCCTCAGCCTACCAAATAACTAGCACTACAGGTGCACATCACTATACCCAGCTAATTTTTTTTTTCTTTTGGGCAGACAGGTGTCTCACTGTGTTGCTCAAGCCAATCTCGAAATCCTAGCCTCCGCCAATCCTCCTGCCTCAGCCTCCCAAAGTCTTGGGATTACAGGCATGAGCCACCACATCAGGCTTCTTTTTTCAGTTTTTTCTTCAGTTGGCCTTACTTTTTCTTATACTCACAAGTAGAAATACTCACTTTTTTACTTACTTTCCCTTAACATTTTTTATTGATCTAGAGCTTTATTCAGCTCTCATGAGCTAGCACATATTATAGGTAATAATGTAAGTCTTTCTCCTATTACCGTTTTATGAACTTTTTGAAGATAAGGAGTATGTTTTCTAATATATCATCCCAGCACCCAACCTTATAAGTAGCACTGCTTACTAAATTAAATTATTTATTTAACAAATGTTTGTGATGAACCTAGAAAGCATCATATAACATGATAAATAGTGATGACATATAAGTGAGCAACACACTGTTGCTTAAGACATTAAGATATTACCCCTTGCTTAAAATATTCCTGTTATCTGGCTTAGCTCACACCGTTTTCTATTTTCCTCCATCCTCGTAGCAGATGTTTCCCAATGCCCTTTCTTGGTCACCCTTCTCCCAATTATCTTCCTGCTAACATCTCTTTCACCAGCTCCATACACTCACATTAACTGATTTAGCAAGTATTGGTAATTTCAACTATGAAAAAATGACTGAAATATCTGAAAATCGTTTCCCTTCTTACCACCCCCACTGCTACTTCTATCATCAGTGCTACCACCCTCTTTCACCTGGGTTTCACAGAAGCTTCTTAACCAGCTTTTCCGTTTCTAGTTTTACTCTCTAAAAATTCATTTCTAAAGTAGTAACCTCTGTGTGTGTGTGTGTGTGTGTGTGTGTGTGTGTGTTTTCCTAAAAGGTAAATATGATTATCTTACTCTCTTGTTTAAAACCCTTCATTACTCCCTCTGTTTCAGAATAAGGTGCAAGTTCCTTAATATAACCTAACAGTTTTTGCATGATTTGGCCCCAGTTCATTTCTTACCCTACTGTCCTAAATTTGCTTGTACTCAAACCAAGTACTATCTCCTTCTTCCCATTCCTTTATAAATGTCCTCTTGCTATAAGAAATGAATGGAAAGAACCTCTACCCACAGCATTATCTGCCTTCTGTTGTATTTAAATCCTTCAGCTTCAGTTCGGATGTACCTTTCTCTGGGAGGATTTTGCTGCCAAATCCATTCTGCCCACGTCTGACTTAAATCTTTCTCATGTATACTACTACGTCGTCTATAATTTTGTCACTATACCATTTTCTTACTGTATTGGAAATTGTGTTTTTATGCTAGGCTGTTTGTTTCAAGAGGCTGAGACCATGCCTATCCTGACTTTCTTAACTTGTTGTTCAGCATCTAACTAACCTAACACATGGTGGGCATTCCATAAAGATTTGTTGAATGAATAAATGAATGATTCATTCAAAAAATAATTCAAGTTATTGGTTTGAGCCAACATAGCATATAAGTTTGATCCCCAATTTAAGAGGCCAACTGGTACATATTCTCAATTTTTCAATATTTAAAAGATACATTTAAAATTTCTTGTTGAAGAGCTGACCTTTTTTTTAAATAAGGAAACTAAATTTTTATAATATATAGCCATCATGAAGTTTTCAGGTTCTTACTTTGAAGAAAATCTCCTTTCCATTTGTTAGACTTGACAATGATCAACTTAAAATTTTTCATTGCTATATATTCTAAAGATTGTAAATATTCCAGTCATGTATCAGATTGGCTGCATATCACTTAATATTATTTGTGAGTCATAATGCCATGTGGAATAAGGCAAACTATTTTACACCGGATAAGTAGCTCAGGAGGTTGGTAGACTCTAGAAACATCCACATAAAGGGATTGCGAATGGTACATTACTTTGGAAAGATAAAAATTAAACGAATGTTTTCACATGAATCAGGGCGTAATCTTCAGTGTGAGCCTCCATCTATCACTTTGTTCAAGATGATTTTTCAACTGTCTTCTTAAAGTCACTTGCATGCTGAAAATGATTCATTCTGTTCATAATAGACTTTGTGTTAATTCAAGGACTAGTTCTTCTAATATATGTCTAATTTTTGTTGTATCAAAACATATTCAGAATCTCCAAGGCAAAGTAAATTGACATCTTTTCCTTTTATTTATTTATTGTCTGACATCATGCAAGAAAAAGGCCCAGAATTGTGACTATTTTTTAGTGTTTTCCCCTCAAGAGAATATAATCTGTTCAACTGTATATTGTTATGCTTGTTAGTGTTTTTGTTGAAAATAAGATTAACATTTTCATAGATAACAATGTATGGGGTGATTTTCTTTTTAAGTTGTTTTTATAGAGGTAACATAGAGGTCAATTTTTATCCTGAATTTATTTATAAAATCAGACACCTCTAAATTAGGTATATTTTTAAATAAAATGCATCAGTTCTGAGCAGTAGCTCTTCAGAAGAAAAGCCATGTCTGCCACTTAAATTCCCTTCCTTCATTATCAATCTCTTGCTACTTTTTTAAGAAATGTCTGTTATATACCAGCTAAAAATGTGACCCTCTAATAGAGTTTTATTTCCGTTTAATAGGTTTTTCTAAAACCTAATCAGATATCTGGCAATACAATTGTAAATTCAGCCCCCAAAATACCCTTATGCCTAATTGTGAATTCTTGTGTGTCCTTTTGGAAATTCATATGTATTCAAATCTCATTTTAACATTCTTTATATATATATATATATTTTATTATACTTTATAAGTTCTAGGGTGCATGTGCACAACGTGCAGGTTTGTTACTTATGTATACATGTGCCATGTTCGTGTGCTGCACCCATTAACTCGTCATTTACATTAGGTATGTCTCCTAATGCTATACCTCCCCCCTCACCCCACCCCACAACAGGCCCCGGTGTATGATGTCCCCCTTCCTGTGTCCAAGTGTTCTCATTGTTCAATTCCCACCTATGAGTGAGAACATGCGGTGTTTGGTTTTTTGTCCTTGCGATAGTTTACTGAGAATGATGTTTCCAGCTTCATCCATGTCCCTACAAAGGACATAAGCTCATCATTTTTTATGGCTGCCTAGTATTCCATGGTGTATATGTGCCACATTTTCCTAATCCAGTCTACCATTGTTGGACATTTGGGTTGGTTCCAAGTCTTTGCTATTGTGAGTAGTGCTGCAATAAACACATGTGTGCATGTGTCTTTATAGCAGCATGATTTATATTCCTTTGGGTATATACTCAGTAATGGGATGGCTGGGTCAAATGATATTTCTAGTTCTAGACCCCTGATGAATCGCCACACTGTCTTCCACAATAGTTGAACTAGTTTACAGTCCCACCAACATTGTAAAAGTGTTCCTGTTTCTTCACATCCTCTCCAGCACCTGTTGTTTCCTGACTTTTTAATGATTGCCATTCTAACTGGTGTGAGACGGTATCTCATTGTGGTTTTGATTTGCATTTCTCTGATGGCCAGTGATGATGAGCATTTTTTCACGTGTCTGTCTGCTGCATAAATGTCTTCTTTTGAGAAGTGTCTGTTCATATCCTTTGCCCACTTTTTGATGGGGTTGTTTTTCTCTTGTAAATTTGTTTGAGTTCTTTGTAGATTCTGGATATTAGCCCTTTTGTCAGATGAGTAGATTGCAAAAATTTTCTCCCATTCTGTAGGTTGCCTGTTCACTCTGATGGTAGTTTCTTTTGCTGTGCAGAAGCTCTTTAGTTTAATTAGATCCGATTTGTCAATTTTGGCTTTTATTGCCATTGCTTTTGGTGTTTTAGACATGAAGTCCTTGCCCATGCCTATGTCCTGAATGGTATAGCCTAGGTTTTCTTCTAGGGTTTTTAAGGTTTTAGGTCTAACATTTAAGTCTTTAATCCATCTTGAATTAATTTTTGTATAAGGTGCAAGGAAGGAATCCAGTTTCAGCTTTCTACATATGGCTAGCCAGTTTTCCCAGCACCATTTGTTAAACAGGGAATCCTTTCCCCATTTCTTGTTTTGGCCAGGTTTGTCAAAGATCAGATAGTTGTAGATGTGTGGTATTATTTCTGAGGGCTCTGTTCTGTTCCATTGGTCGGTATCTCTGTTTTGGTACCAGTACCACGCTGTTTTGGTTACTGTAGCCTTGTAGTATAGTTTGAAGTCAGGTAGCGTGATGCCTCCAGCTTTGTTCTTTTGGCTTAGGATTGACTTGGCAATGTGGGCTCTTTTTTGGTTCCATATGAACTTTAAAGTAGTTTTTTCCAATTCTGTGAAGAAAGTCATTGGTAGCTTGATGGGGATGGCATTGAATCTATAAATTACCTTGGGCAGTATGGCCATTTTCACGATATTGATTCTTCCTATCCATGAGCATGGAATGTTCTTCCATTTATTTGTGTCCTCTTTTATTTCGTTGAGCAGTGGTTTGTAGTTCTCCTTGAAGAGGTCCTTCACATCCATTGTAAGCTGGTTTCCTAGGTATTTTGTTCTCTTTGAAGCAATTGTGAATGGGAGTTCACTCATGATTTGGCTCTCTGTTTGTCTCTTATTGGTGTATAAGAATGCTTGTGATTTTTGCACATTGATTTTGTATCCTGAGACTTTGCTGAAGTTGCTTATCAGCTTAAGGAGATTTTAGGCTGAGACTATGGGGTTTTCTAGATATACAGTCATGTCATCTGCAAACAGCAACAATTTGATTTCCTCTTTTCCTAATTGAATACCCTTTATTTCTTTCTCCTGCCTGATTGCTCTGGCCAGAACTTCCAACACTATGTTGAACAGGAGTGGTGAAAGAGGGCATCCCTGACTTGTGCCAGTTTTCAAAGGGAATGTTTCCAGTTTTTGCCCATTCAGTATGATACTGGCTGTGGGTTTGTCATACATAGCTCTTATTATTTTTAGATACATCCCATCAAAACCTAAATTATTGAGAGTTTTTAGCATGAAGTGCTGTTGAATTTTGTCAAAGGCTTTTTTTGCATCTGTTGAGATAATCATGTGGTTTTTTCTTTGGTTCTGTTTATATGCTGGATTACGCTTATTGATTTGCATATGTTGAACCAGCCTTGCATCCCAGGGATGAAGCCCACTGATCATGGTGGATAAGCTTTTTGATGTGCTGCTGGATTCGGTTTGCCAGTATTTTATTGAGGATTTTTGCATCGATGTTCATCAGGGATATTGGTCTAAAATTCTCTTTTTTTGTTGTGTCTCTGCCCGGCTTTGGTATCAGGATGATGCTGGCCTCATAAAATGAGTTAGGGAGGATTCCCTCTTTTTCTATTGATTGGAATTTTTTCAGGAGGAGTGGTACCAGCTCCTCCTTGTACCTCTGGTAGAATTCAGCTGTGAATCTATCTGGTCCTGGATTTTTTTGGTTGGTAAGCTATTAATTATTGCCTCAATTTCAGAGCCTGTTATTGTTCTATTCAGAGATTCAACTTCTTCCTGGTTTAGTCTTGGGAGAGTGTATATGTCGAGGAATTTATCCATTTCTTCTAGATTTTCTAGTTTATTTGCATAGAGGTGTTTATAATATTCTCTGATGGTAGTTTGTATTTCTGTGGGATCGGTGGGGATATCCCCTTTATCATTTTTTATTGCATCTATTTGATTCTTCTCTCTTTTCTTCTTTATTAGTCTTGCTAGTGGTCTATCAATTTTGTTGATCTTTTCAAAAAACCAGCTCCTGGATTCATTGATTTTTTTGAAGGGATTTTTGTGACTCTGTCTCCTTCAGTTCTGCTCTGATCTTAGTTATTTCTTGCCTTCTGCTAGCTTTTGAATGTGTTTGCTCTTGCCTTTCTAGTTCTTTTAATTGTGATGTTAGGGTGTCAATTTTAGGTCTTTCCTGCTTTCTCTTGTGGGCATTTAGTGCTATAAGTTTCCCTCTACACACTGCTTTAAATGTGTCCCAGAGATTCTGGTATGTTGTGTCTTTGTTCTCATTGGTTTCAAAGAACATCTTTATTTCTGCCTTCATTTCGTTATGTACCCAGTAGTCATTCAGGAGCAGGTTATTCAGTTTCCATGTAGTTGAGCAGCTTTGAGTGAGTTTATTAATCCTGAGTTCTAGTTTGATTGCACTGTGGTCTGAGAGACAGTTTGTTATAATTTCTGTTCTTTTACATTTGCTGAGGAGTGCTTTACTTCCAACTATATGGTCAATTTTGGAATAGGTGTGGTGTGGTGCTAAGAAAAATGTATATTCTGTTGATTTGGGGTGGAGAGTTCTGTAGATGTCCATTAGGTCCACTTGGTGCAGCGCTGAATTCAATTCCTGGATATCCTTGTTAACTCTGTCTTGTTGATCTGTCTGATGTTGACAGTGGGGTGTTAAAGTCTCCCATTATTATTGTGTGGGAGTCTAAGTCTCTTTGTAGGTCCTAAGGACTTGCTTTATGAATCTGGGTGCTCCTGTATGGGGTGCATATATATTTAGGATAGTTAGCTCTTCTTGTTGAATTGATTCCTTTACCATTATGTAGTGGCCTTCTTTGTCTCTTTTGTTCTTTGTTGGTTTAAAGTCTGTTTTATTAGAGACTAGGATTGCAACCCCTGCCTTTTTTTGTTTTCCATTTGCTTGGTACATCTTCCTCCATCCCTTTATTTTGAGCCTATGTGTGTCTCTGCACGTGAGATGGGTTTCCTGAATACAGTGCACTGATGGGTCTTGACTCCTTATCCAATTTGCCAGTCTGTGTCTTTTAATTAGAGCATTTAGCCCATTTACATTTAAAATTAATATTGTTATGTGTGAATTTGATCCTGTCATTATGATGTTAGCTGGTTATTTTGCTCGATAGTTGATGCAGTTTCTTCCTAGCATCGATGGTCTTTACAATTTGGCATGTTTTTGCAGTGGCTGGTACTGGTTGTTCCTTTCCATGTTCAGTGCTTCCTTCAGGAGCTCTTTTAGGGCAGGCCTGGTGGTGACAAAATCTCTCAGCATTTGCTTGTCTGTAAAGGGTTTTATTTCTCCTTCACTTATGAAGCTTAGTTTGGCTGGATATGAAATTCTGGGTTGAAAATTCTTTTCTTTAAGAATGTTGAATATTGGCCCCCACTCTCTTCTGGCTTGTAGAGTTTCTGCCAAGAGATCAGCTGTTAGTCTGATGGGCTTCCCTTTGAGGGTAACCCGACCTTTCTCTCTGGCTGCCCTTAACATGTTTTCCTTCATTTCAGCTTTGGTGAATCTGACAATTATGTGTCTTGGAGTTGCTCTTCTTGAGGAGTATCTTTGTGGCGTTCTCTGTATTTCCTGAATTTGAATTTTGGCCTGCTTTGCTAGGTTGGGGAAGTTCTCCTGGATGATATCCTGCAGAGTGTTTTCCAACTTGGTTCCATTCTCTCCGTCACTTTCAGGTACACCAATCAGAGGTAGATTTGGTCTTTTCATGTAGTCCCATATTTCTTGGAGGCTTTGTTCATTTCTTTTTATTCTTTTTTCTCTAAACTTCTCTTCTCTCTTCATTTCATTCATTTGATCTTCAGTCACTGATACCCTTTCTTCCAGTTGATTGAATCGGCTACTGACGCTGTGCATTTGTCACGTAGTTCTCGTACCATGGTATTCAGCTCCATCATGTCCTTTAAGGACTTCTCTGCATTGGTTATTCTAGTTAGCCATTCGTTTAATCATTTTCAAGGTTTTTAGCTTCTTTGCGATGGGTTCAAACTTCCTCCTTTAGCTCGGAGAAGTTTGATCATCTGAAGCCGCCTTCTCTCAACTCGTCAAAGTCATTCTCTGTCCAGCTTTGTTCCATTGCTGGTGAGGAGCTGCGTTCCTTTGGAGGAGGAGAGGTGCTCTGATTTTTAGAATTTTCAGTTTTTCTGTTCTGTTTTTTCTCCGTCTTTGTGGTTTTATCTACCTTTGGTCTTTGATGATGGTGACGTATGGGGTTTTGGTGTGGATGTCCTTTCTGTTTGTTAGTTTTCCTTTTAACAGTCAGGACCCTCAGCTGCAGGTCTGTTGGAGTTTGCTGGAGGTCCACTCCAGACCCTGTTTGCCTGGGTATCAGCAGCAGAGGCTGCAGAATAGCGGATATTGGTGAACAGCAAATGTTGCTGTCTGATCGTTCCTCTGGAGGTTTCGTCTCAGAGGGGTACCCAGCCGTGTGAGATGTCAGTCTGCCCCTACTGGGGGGTGCCTCCCAGATAGGCTACTCAGGGGTCAGCAACCCACTTGAGGAGGCAGTCTGTCAATTCTCAGATCTCAAAGTCCGTGCTGGGAGAACCACTACTCTCTTCAAATCTGTCAGATGGGGACATTTAGGTCTGCAGAGGTTTCTGCTGCCTTTTGTTCGGCTATGCCCTGCCCCCAAAGGTGGAGTTTACAGAGGCAGGCAGGCCTCCTTGAGCTGCGATGGGCTTCACCCAGTTCAAGCTTCCTGGCCACTTTGTTTACCTACTCAAGCCTCAGCAATGGCGGACGCCCCTCCCCCAGCCTCGCTGCCGCCTTGCAGTTTGATCTCAGGCTGCTGTGCTAGCAATGAGTGAGGCTCCGTGGGCGTGGGCCCCTCTGAGCCAGGTGCAGGATATAATCTCCTGGTGTGCCGTTTGCTAAGACCACTGAAAAAGCACAGTATTAGGGTGGGAGTGACCCGATTTTCCAGGTGCCGTCTGTCACAGCTTTGCTTGGCTATGAAAAGGAATTCCCTGACCCCTTGCACTTCCCAGGTGAGGAGATACCTCGCCCTGCTTCGGCTCACGCTCAGTGCGCTGCACCCACTGTCCTGCACCCACTGTCCTACACTCCCCAGTGAAAGGAACCTGGTACCTCAGTTGGAAATGCAGAAATCACTCGTCTTCTGTGTCGCTCACACTGGGAGCTGTAGACTGGAGCTGTTCCTATTCTGCCATCTTGGAACTGCCTCAAATCTCATTTTAACATTCTATTGTTTTTATTACTCTAATGTTTCATCTAGTCACTTCTATAAGATCAAAATGTCTGGAACTTCTCAAGCAAATGTTCTTGTGTGATTTTTTTTAAGAGGTGATCCTACCTAATTGGTTAGCTTTCTTGAGTTGCTGCTAATCATAAAATCGTTATGCTATTTCTATCTGAACATGGCAAAAATGTGTGAGGGCCTCAGGCAGCCCTAAAGAGAGGCATTTCTCAGACCTCTGTGTATGATGTTTTGTAAAACTTTAAAATTCAACTAATACTTTGAGCAATAAAGCTTACCAATGTGTTTTCCGAAAGCCTCCCAAAGGTCAAATTTTAGTTTTTAACTTTCAAAAAAATCTTACCAATGTTGAAATTGGAACATTCTGAGCCAATTATTCCATACTCCTAATTGGACATGCCTAACTCATGGTTAGAATAGATATTAATCTTTGTTATAAAAATAGAGTAACATTTAACTCACAGAGATGTTTTTAGGTTGAGACTATTAGCTTCCATAGGTAGTTTCCAAACAAAGAAGTCAGAAATTGTGATGACTCTTAAAGTGGATTAAATAAAACAAATAACAGAACAGTGGAAGCATGCAGTAGGTACTCAGTATTGGATAGATCCCTTCTTTTCCTTTCTGGTGGATTGTGTACCTCAGGAGAACAGAATTTGACACCACCAATTTTAATCAAAAATGAAGATTTGCATATGTATTCCTCCAAAATGGAATTTCCAATAAAAGAATGAAATGTAAAATAATACCTTGTTAGATCATTGCAAACTGTAGGTTGTGTTGATAAATTATATATATATTGGCATTGGCACATAAAAACTTTGAAATGTCTTTATCTAGGTAGCATCGGATTTTTCAGCTTCTTTACCCAGTAGTAATAATTTAAAGTGAGTAATTTATCATTTGCCAATATCTCTACTGAAACTGTATTTTTACTAAAGCTGTGTTTTTATGTCTATTTTCACTGGCTTTCAACAGAAAGATTAATTTCTTTTCTTATTTCTGCTCAGATTGGACAAACTGAAATTAAACATTGTTAAGATGCTTAAAGATACTCAATGAGAAGCAGGGACATTGCTAATGATCATGCTATTAATTGTGAAGAAATATACTGATTCATTTTGGTTTTGTTCACGCAACTAAGCAAACTGCACTCAAAGAATTAACTTGGATTAACTAAAAACTTATTTTAAAGTAAAATACTACAAATTTTGTTATAATGAATACATTGTATATGTATTCATTGCTGTATTTGTGGTGACTATAGAAAACGGATAATTTACTATTCATAATTAAATCTACTGAAACGTTTTTCAGATTTCATAAAGGGTAACATAATATAAAGGACTAACAGGAAGGAAAATGTCACAATCCCACCTAAGAAATGACCTTTTGGTCTATTTCATAAGACATTTGCTAATTTAAGGTAGTCTGCATAGTATTTCAACCAAATTAGTAGAATTAATAGAGTTGTTAGACTGAACATTTTAGTGTTGACCTTTGTCAAAATTGCGTCTGACCCTACAGATTTTCATTTCAATACTAATTTTGTGAAAATGTATAAGAAATCAATTGAATTTAAGCTTTCAAATTAAATAAGCCTTATTTAATTTAGTCCATGTCAGATTTTTAAAAGGGAGTATTCTAAACATAAAATTTATAACTTCATTAAAGCCATTAACTTCTTTTGCCTTCTGAACAATTTATTTACAGGAGAACTAAAGGAAAGGTTTTCAAAATTAAGTGACCACCAGGCCACTGGAAACATTTGTCAATATGAAGGATTATTCTGATTTCCAATTCACAGTTCCAATATTTATCATTTATGAAGGTTCACCTAAAAAGAAGATCTAAAAGAGGTCAAGTAATGAAACTTGTATGTGATTGTGAGACAGCTTCCATTCTTCTATAGTATTGATATATGTTGGAGTGTGCTAAGTCAATCGAAGGATGCTCACACTTTGCTAGGGCTGTAAGTCATCTTTATGTATTTTTTCATTTTTTAAACCACATACTGTGAATAAGAAATCTTTTTGATTTTATGATGTCAAAGGGAAATCCCCACTATCCAATTAGAAAAAAGAACTTTTAATAAACAAAGCAAAATTGAAAGGACATTTGTACAGAAAATACTTAAGTGCAAACAAAAGTGCAGCCAATATCAATGTAGTATAAGGAGTGCATAATATGAGGTGCAAAATATAGATGTGAGGGCTGACAAATTATATCAATACTCTGAGATTTCAATATTCTTTCTTTTTTATGTAAAATGGAGATATTACAAAAAAAGATCAGCCCCAGCCTATCTTCTCCTTTTTAAATCCCTTACACAAGTAAAATTCTGGTGTCTAAATGATGACTGGACGAATCCAAAGAAATCAGAAAATTATCAAGACACTAGCTAATTTCTTCGCAAGGTAGCACAAGTATGAAGCTAATAAAAAGTCATATAACAATTATTGATACAAATATAGCCATCTAACCTTCAAATAAACCCATAAAAAGTTAACTTTTGTACAATGAATAACATATTTACTTAATACTCAAAATATTGCCCCTACCTTTCCATCCCTTCTAATTTTGAGTCATTTATTTGGTTTAGTGTCTCACATCTCTCTAAAAACAGCTTAGAAAACAAAAACTTCCATAAGACAAGGAAGTAAGATATAGTAAGTGATTATTAAATACTAACACACAAGCACTTACATATAGAAAATCATGAAAAAGGCCCAAAGTAATAGTTTCTGGTGCCAAAGAGAAGGAAATAGATTAACCCCAGATACAGGGTACAATCTCGGAAAGACAAGTTCTAGTGGTACATTAAAAAATGCATGGAACCTTTATGGTTTGGAGGTTATTTTAAATGACTTTATACTTTTTGAATTAAAATAAGTATATGTGGGGCATCTGTTATAACGAAACACAATGTCAGGTGCAAGGAACTGAAAGACATACTCAGTATTATGTCTGCCTGCGTGTATGATTACTGATGCCATAATTGTCATTCATTCAAAATTCCAAAAGCAAGAAACAGAAGTGTAGGATGTTGAATGCTTCTACTTAGAAGTGGTATTGAAACCATTGAAAAACCACGATAGAAATGAAAAGAATTTCATGTGCACAGCAGGCCTGCTCCTGTTTTATGATAATGCAAATTAGATGACTTCTGATTCCTGTGTGTGCAAATGAATTTTCATTTGTGGCATATTAGCTATCTTTGTAGTAGCAAAGCACAGCTGTAAGAATCGTAACCATTCTCTTCTAAAAATATGAACTGAAAATATGCTAATGAGTAAAATTTAGAACTTGGGAATACTGTTTCAAATATTATGAGCATTTGTAAAGGCTTTTAAATAAAATTAGAATCAGTTGTAATCAGTAATCTCATTTTGTCTTTAAAGCAGCCCTCTCTGTGAGCTAAGTTATGTTTGTTTTATAATGAAGAGTCAGAGAAGCTTGTTAAAGATTGCACATCCAGTCAGTGGTCTAAAGGGGATTCAGCACTTGTCAGAAAGCCAATGAGATGATTTTTACCACAGTATTTTCTAGACTATTATAACGATTGAAGTGACTCATTTTTTTCAGGGGATATCTGTTGGATTAGGAAGCCTCTCCAATGCCCAGTCCTGACCAGCATAGCTCAGGTCACTTATCTTGTCTTGAATAAGAGCTCCTGGTGGGTCCAGCCAGGCTCTGCAGATTCTGTGTATTCAGCTTGCCCTCTAAATTTGTGGTGCCACGTTGTAACAATTGTATATCCCTTCCAGTGTTACTGAGCATTGGATACACACACATACACATGTATGAAATATTTGGAAAATGCAATTCCTATATTTTTGGTTTAAAATAAAACAAGTAGGAAATAGGAATGTAAATTCTAATATTTTCTGCCCACAACCCAACGATATGTTTGTTATTCATACATTATATTTTAGAGAACCCTGCTCTGTCCAGCGAGCTTGCTCATAGTTAAGCTCACCTGGCTCAATTGCTTTGGTTTATCCTAGAGATTTTTATAATATTTCCTCAAAGCCAGTGATGCTATAATAATAGGTGGTTCACTTTTTGTTTACATTTATGATTGTAAATGTCTCTCATTTATGAAGTATTGATTTGCTAGCTGATATCAAAATAAAATTTATTTATAGAAAATTTGGCATTCATTTCTTTTTAATTAATACAATTAGCATTTGTGTAAGGAAAACATGCCTCAGTGAAGTGACTTTCAAATGTCTAATGTCTTTGTTCGTTTTATGCCGCTGGTATAATTCTTTAGCATAGTGTGTCTTCTGGACCTAGACAAAGCCTTTTCTGTATTGATCTTTGGTAAAATTCTTCTCTGAGATTATTTAAGATGTGACTAAGGACACATTTATCTGCTTGCAGCTTCTAGGTAATAACTTTCTGGAATTAGTTTATATTTTAAAAAATAGATATACGTTTTTTTTTTTCACTAGAAGAGATTGTGACCTTAGTATTAAAGCCAACCAAAGTTTTGACTTCTGAACTAATTGCTTAGGTTCCTTGCCCAGGCCCAGTCAAAGAATCTTTATGCTGCTCTTGCCATTTGACCTGCCCTCTACTTCTGACAGTTTCTGATATGTGTCTTACTGCTCTCCTCCCCTGACTTCTTCTCCACCTGAGCTTTGCTGGTTGCTTGTTGATTGGTTTATCTACTGATATGGTTTGCCTGTGTCCTCACCCAAATCTCATCTTGAATTGTAGCTCCCATAATTCCTATGCATTATGGGAGGGACCTAGAGGGAGATAATTAAATCATGGGGGCAGTTTCCCCCATACCTCTCTCATGGTAGTGAATAAGTCTCATGAGATCTGATGGTTTTATAAGGGTTTTCCTCTTTCTCTCGGCCCTCGTTCTCTCATTCTCCCCGCGGCCATCTAAGACATGTCTTTTGTCTTCCACTGTGATTGTGAGGTCTCCTTAGCCACGTGGAACTGTGAGTCCATTAAACCTTTTTTTCTTTGTAAATTACCCAGTCTTGGGTATGTCTTTATCAGCAATGTGAAAATGTACTAATATATCTACTCTTTGGCTTTGCACTCCAGCTCTGGCCTGCCCCCTGAAGGGTAATTGGTTGTTTCTCGGCAGCCCACCCTCATCTCTGTTGAAGTTTCAGGAACTGCCCTGGCTCTTATGGTGCCAACTGCTGCCACTTTGACTTCTGGCTTCTTAGTACACGTGGGTCTAGCTTGCTGCCATAGCTGACCTCCACCTTAGGCTTTCTACCACCCGCAGAGCTCTTGGTTCCTAGTCCTTTTTGTGAATCCAAAACTACTAGCTCAACACAAAATTTCCATTACCCGGATGACCCTTTCTTCAGATAGTTCCACTACCAGATTTGGGTTCTTCTGATGGCAGACCCAGTTTTCAAAATGACCTTCTTTTCCTGCTTTGATTTTGAACTGATCAAATTAGGAAAATTTCGTCCTAAAAACGCAGTCCTTTAAAACAAATTACATTCTCTTTCTCTCTGAATGACAAATCGTATCAGCATTTTCCAAAATGTATCCTGAAAATCACTACTTCCATAAGGTAAGCAGTAATTCCAAAAAAAAAAAAAAAAATGGTTCTGGGCTTAAATACATTTTGTAAATTCCATATCCTCTTTTACGTTCTGAATTTCTCACATGCATATTAACATAGTAAAGACTCTTAAGAGTCCTGTAGGAAAGAGAGTCATTGAACTCTTTTAGTTGATGATTTTCCAACTTATTTTTCATGGAGTGCTTTTTAACATGGATGAAGCTGGAAACCATCATTCTCAGCAAACTAACACAGGAACAGAAAACCAAACACCACATATTCTCACTCATAAGTGGGAGTTAAACAGTGAGAAAACATGGACACAGGGAGGGGGACATCACACACAGGGGCCTGTCGAGGGGTGGGGTCAAGGAGAGGGATAGCATTAGGACAAATACCTAACACATGTGGGGCTTAAAACCTAGATGACGGGTTGATAGGTGCAGCAAACTACCCTGGCACATGTATCCCTATGTTACAGACCTGCACATTCTGCACATGTATCCCAGTAAAATAAAAAATAAAAATAAATAAAATAAAAATAAAAATAACTACCCTAATATCCCATAGGAACCGCTTTGGAATATCATGTAATAATTAAATTGTATTTCTATAGCACTTTGTTGATTTCAAAGGGTTTTTCTATTTTTTTACTGTACTTTCTAATAATATGTGTACATAAGTATACACATGTATAATGTGTACATATTATTTGTATAAATTACCCTGTCTCAAAACATGAAAAATACAATTTGCTGACATTACATGACTTAATCCTGCAAATGGCAGAACTTGACCCAAAAATCCAGTTTCTCCCTTTTCTGTTGAGTTCCATTTTTTCATGGCTGTCTGTGGCTGACATCACGTAGAATGTGGTTTAACCTTAACAGCCTTTTTTTGCATCAACATGATTTTTTCAGTACAGCACAATATATGCAAAATATGTGTATCTGCAAACTTGGTTTTCCAGTTCACTGCATGCCTCTGTTCCTACTTTATATAACAAATAATTTCATCAATTTTTTGTTCATGTCTGTGTAAACCAAGCATTTGAAATTATCTAAATGAATCCAAAGCATTGTTATCAATTTCATCTTCAGAATGGTGCACATAAGCTAAAGTTAGCCCAGATATACCTGAGGAATAGTCGACCCCTGTCATGAATAAAATGAGTCATATGCATGGACCACTCTAAGCAAGGAAAGTAACAAGTGAACACTTTTACTTGCTGAGAAACAGTTCCTCAAAGAAGTTTACAACAGTACACAAATACTTATTTGTCACTCAAGTTGTAAAAATTTTCTGTCCCGTTTCTTAAACTGCATTTAACTTTCTTTAAAACTGTTTTCTCTTGCTTAAAATGACAGAGGATCATCGCTACTACTTGTCTTTATGTTAACTTTAGTTTGTCCTTCTGCAAATATTCACATGCTTTGGTTTTGCCTCCTCTGTGTTCATTTCTATGTTCATTTCTCTATGTTCTTAAGTAAATTTCTGTCTCCTGGTTCCAATGAAAGGTTCTGACATACGTTAAACTTTTATGTAGAATACATATTAGGATATTCACCATTTTAAAATGGGAACCAAACATAAGCAGTAGACATTTTGTAGTCTTTCCCATGTGTTGAGTAACAGGAACTCTGCTATGAAAGCATCATTATCTTTTGCCTTACAGATTTTCCTCATTTAACAAGCCATACTATAGGCTCTTTGAATAATAAGATTTCTGTGTCCAGTATATTTTCTCCTCTCATGCTTGATGTCCTTTAAATAAAAAAAAAAAATTTAAAGGAAGCAGGGGTGTGTCTGTTTACTTTTACTCAGTAGAATAGGTTCAATTAAAAAAATAGTGTCAGGCCAGGAGCGGTGGCTCACGCCTGTAATCCAAACACTTTGGGAGGCCGAGGCAGGCAGATCACCTGAAGTCAGGAGTTCAAGACCAGCCTGGCTAATGTGGTGAAACCCCATGTCTACTAAAAATACAAAAATTAGCCAGGCATGGTGGCGGGCACCTGTAATCCCAACTACTCGGGGGGCTGAGGCAGGAGAATCGCTTGAACCCAGAAGGCAGAGGTTGCCGTGAGCCGAGATCAAGCCACTGCACTGGAGCCTGGGTGACAAAACAAGATTCCGTCTCAAAAAAAAAAAAAAAAAAAAAAATTCCACTTGCACTGTTTTTTAATGCTATTGAAAATGATAAGAAGGTTTTTGTACAAGGTTACCCATCATAAGAAAAAAAAGCAAAGTGATATTTATAGCCATTATTAATTACATTATTAATTTCTATTTTTATGATACCTTGTCCTATAGTTTTAAAATAAAGTATGGAACAAAATTTGATAGCAATTACATTCAGGGTTGTATTATCATTATGGCATTGGGTGTATATAATTACTATTGCTATTCTATATGCAACATAATTAGCAAAACCAAATGTGGTTAAGAAGGTTTAAGGTAAATGAATGGAACAACTATTATTTGAGTTAAACTCTGAGTCACTTTTCACCCCATTCTTAACATCCTACCACCTATTAAAGGTTCAGTCTTTGTTTATTTCATGAAAAAGCACTGCAGAGTTTTAATCCCCAAAGCTGTAGGATTTGATGGCCATTTGTTAAATACCACAGGACCCATCTGTTCTGTTAGGCATATGCCTTATGATGTGGGAAAATCTGTAATACAAGGTAATGGATCCAAAGTCCTTTAGACTGCGACACTAAATTTTATATCTGTCTATCTATCTATCTATATATATATACATAGGTAGATATAGATATATACACAAATATAAGTATATAAGTATATACATATATGTACATAAGTATATACATATAAGTATATATGTAAGTGTATGTATATAAGTGTGTGTATATATATATATATACACATATATACACATTTTCTACAAGCTGTCTTAAAGCTCTGTAATGACAAATAGGGAAAATTCTAAAAATAAAGCAGCTTTAAAGATCTCAGTGGGAAAAAGCACACCACCAGCTGCCTGTATCTGCTTACATGTTGGTGTCAAAGTCATTTTCTCAAAGCGTGGTTTGGAGACCTCCTGCATCAGAATCAGCTGGTGGCATGGGCTGGCTGAAAACGCAGATTCTTAAATTTTATCCCCAGAGATTCTGATGTTATTAGGTCTGTGTTGGGCATAGAAATGTGCATTTTTGGACAAATATATTTGGGTTCTTGTGCAAGGTGATGTTCAAGAAAAAAGGAATTGGTTATTTATTATTTGAAACATGTTCGTTTGAAGGCAACCTCTTGGTTTGTTTTGTGTTTTTTTTGTTGTTGTTGTTGTTTTTATTTTGAGACATTGTTTTGCTCTGTCTCCCAGGCTGGAGTGTAGTGGCACAATCTTGCCTCACTGCAAACCCCACTTTCCAGACTCAAGCAATCCTCCCACCTCAGACTCCCAGGTAGCTGGGACCACAGGCACACACCACCAAGGCTGGCTAATTTTTGTATTTTTGTAGAGATAGGGTTTTGCCATGTTGCCCAGGCTGGTCTCAAACTCTTGAGCTCAAGCGATCCATCCGCCTTGGCCTCCCAAAGTGTTGGTATTACAGGCGTGAGCCGCTGTGCCTGGCCTGAAGTCCCATTCTAATGGGACTTACTTAGATATACTGACTTTTGAAGATTGCTTGAGCATTAATCTAATTGCAATGTAAGATTAAAGTATCAGGACACTCCAAATTAAAGAAATTATGCAGTACCAGTATGCAAATGATAAAAATCCAAGCTTATATTGATCTTTTATTAAATGAATAAATCCAACAATAAATCTTTAATTTCTCTTAACTCTGTAGGAAATAAAGTATATTAAATATCCATATATAGAATCAAATCTAAAATTTATGAGAAAGAAGATCTGTTTTCATATCTGTAATTTAAGTGTTCTCTGGCTAGAATATATATATATATTATATATATATAATTATATATCTATATGTACCCTTTATATATAAAATTAAATTATGAAATTTAAATCAATTTTTTTTATTTTGCCCTTTGATATATGTAACACAATAACAGATATTCTTAACAATGACCATGAGGTATTACCAATTTCTGAAGTACCATTTGAAGAGAGAAGATATGATCAGTGAAGATGGAATATTAAGTTTACTGTTGCTGTCTGTTAAAGAGGCCTTGAGTAAAGTAAGTGCATGATGCACGTTAATATTGTGTTGAATAATATTTTCAAGAGTTACCAATCTATGTGCAGTTTGTAGGATTTTGAATTCACTGATACATTTCATAAGAGACAGTATCTGAAGTGGTTAGAGTGTTAAACTCTATAACAGGACCTTCTGGGTTCAAACCCCTTCTCTGCCACTAGTTGCATAACAATGGGCAAATCCATCTGTTACTGTCTCAATATTCTTATTTTCTAAATAGGAATAATAGTACCTATTTTATAGGGTTGTGTAAATTAGCATTTATAAAGTGCTTAAAGGATAATTGATATGAAAATGTTAGCTATTATTTTATTGATTAGAATGACTAGATTCCCTGTAAAACTGTATATAGCATTTGCTTTAACACTACCAGATAAAAATACAGTTAAACATAGTTAAATTTAAATTTATTATAAATGGTGAATATTTTTTAGTATAAGTGTTTACTAAATATTACATGGGATGTACTTATACTTTAAAAAAATGTAATTTATCTGAAATTCAAAGTTGATAGACATTTCTTGTTTTATTTTGCCAAATTCAGCAATCCTATTTTCACTCCATCTCATTTGCTTTCATTTCCCTGGTACATCTAATTGATCTAGTTATGATGCTGATATAATGATGATTTTTGGTCAATAGGTAATGATTTTAGCAGACTGCTCATCTGTAATTGTTTTGCATTGTGCCTCTATTCCTGGTGAATAGATACTGAAAAGTCTAATAGTTTATTAACTTTCAAGCAAATATGCTTAAATGGACTTCCACATCAAAAGTTTTAATCTCTATTTTGTTCTGGTGGGAAAGATGCTATTTTGTATTCTGGCTCTCCTGTGTTTAGTGGATTGCTGGGAATCAGATGAATCCTTTGGATCCACAGATAAATTCAGGTGATCAACTCAGTAGCCTTTATTATATAGGAACTCAGCATAATATTTTCTATTTGGGGAATGGGTTAAAGTTACCAGCAATGCCCCTAAATGACTTTAAATGACATTTGGGATCCTTTGTCTACAGTTTGTAGAAATTGTCACTGGATGGCATTTAAAATCCTCAAAGCTGTTTTTAGCTCAATGGATTCATATAATTAAAAAAAAAAACAAACACACAGTCTTTAGGATTTGAACTCAAATCTTAATCCCCTTAGCTACTACCTATGTGAAATTGGGAATAGCATTTTACCCCTGGGCAACAATTTCTCCATCTGAGAAATATAGTAAATACCCATTCCAGAGGGCTGTTGAAAGGCTGAATGGGATCAGTCCTATAAAATATCCTGCATGTGCCTGGAAGGATGTTAAGTGCCCATGTGAGTTCTTTCCCCTGCCACTTTCTTAGCATTAACATAGAAACTAGAGATTAGTAGTACTGGAGCCAAGTTTTATCCAAAATCTTGTGGCTCTGTTATTTGAAATCAAAAGACAAAGATAAATGAGAAAACAGGACACTTTGTGTGCCTAGCTTTGAATCTGATTATTTTGTATATTCCAAAAAACACCTAGACCCCTCGATTTTTCCACAGCAACTCTACTTAACTATTAGTGAAAAACGCTGGGACATCCCACCACCAACAACAACACCCCTTTTGAGATTATCCGTTGTTTTAAAAGCCCAGCTTTCCTTCTTTTGAAAGCTACTCCCTTGGGGGAACTATCCTGGTCTAACAAGGTGTTTGTAATGGATGCAAATACATAGTCAGGCATCTTCTGGCCACAGCTGAGCCCTTCAGTGAAGAGTCCAGAAGTTCCATGTAAAAAGGATTTAAGAAGTACATCTTGTCGGAATTGTCTTGGAGAAGGTAGAGGCAGAGGTAGGAGATATTCCTTTAAGCTGTGTTTGTAGAGCAAGCACACCATAATTTATGACAAAATGATCATTTAGAGAGGCTTTGTGGGAAATAGAAATAGGGACCAAAAACTCCCAGCTCCCTATTCCTTGGAGTCTACATTTGAAATACAGGTGTGAAATTGGGAGATAGGCTGGGTGCAGATTGGCCCTGACCTACCGCATAAGGAGAGCCACTCAGGAGCATGAAATGGAGAAGAGAATTCCATAGCCTGGCATGGTGGCACACACCTGTGTTCCCAGCTGTGTAGGAGGCTGAAGCACGAGAATTGCTTGAACCTGAGAGGCAGAGGTTGCAGTGAGCCGAGATCATGCCACTGCACTCCAGCCTGAGTGACAGAGTGAGACCCTGTCTCAAAAACAAAAACAAAAAAAAAAAGAAAGAAAGAAAAGAGAATCCCAGCACCTTTCGCTGTTTCTAAGCTCACTGCTCACATTAATGGACAACTTTTAATTCATCTGTCAGATCATACTAATCAACAAGAGGCAGAGAATGACAAATAATTTTTTTTTTAATTCATGGTGAAAGACTTTGTTTTAGAAAAGTCTATCCACTATTTGGGGATCGTTTTGTTTGTTCAGCCATGGAAGTTTACAGAAACATAACCATGGAATTACAGTGTTCTTCCCATTATTCAACTCTTAGGGAAAAAAAATGCAACAGGAAAATACAGCATTTAAGAGTGTTTGCTTATAAGTAACGTCATTAATTAAAATGCTAATAAGATTTAAATATGGAAAGTATAAAGTCTCTTTAGGAAGTTTCATTCTTTGTTTTTTTTTTAAAAAAATACTGAAATCTGTTTATATATCGCATAAATATATTCACTTTCCAGGTGGTTTTTAAAAATGGGTCGAATAAATGCAAAACATATTAGAGAAATCTGTTTTATTTTGTAGTATTTTCTTTATGATTTGAAAACAGTTTACCTACTTTTTTATGTCTCCAAAATAAAGTAGAAGCAATTTTCTAACCAAAAATGAGTAAATCAAACTTACTATTTTTTCTGCTGGTAAACAAAATGTGCATAGAACTACAAAGAAAATGGGGAGATGAGCAATAGCATTAAAGTTACCAATTAATGCTTTTTAGGACACAGCTTTATTTAGGAACTTTCAGGTCCAATCATAGTAGCTCAGTAGGGAGAAAGAAGGGAATATCCCAGCCCAAGATAATGAGTGAGTGTGGGCCACTTCATACGCATAGGGTGCATTTGTGCAAAAGTGCTCTTTCCTCTGGTGTATCAGTGATGCTGGGGCATACCTTGATATGAGTGCAGCCCAGGATGCTTTTCAGTCAGTCTCATCCTCTCAGCTGGGTACCCTTATGCAAACACAACCCATACAGCCTTGCAGCGCAGCCCTGAAGTTACCTCTTGTGAGGCCCTGGCAGTTGGGAAGTGGAGCACAGTAAATGCCTCCTGCTTCACATTTAGCTTGATCTGTTTTTGAATGAGATGGCGCTCACTTAGAGGAGCTGAGGAAAGCAGAATCTTCTTGGCCAACCCTGTCACCTTCTCTGTCCAAAACATTGATCTTTTACTTGACAAGCAGAAACTAAACATAGGAAAGAGAAAAATTTGGTTTAATACGAATACAGTGACTATTAAAACTCAGCAGCTCTAAATGAGAACAGTTCTCTCACAGAGCTAAGATTTTACAATTTTGCAATTGTATTGTGCTAGAATCCCTCAAGTCTCTAGTGACTTGTTGAATCACCTCTATATCAATGCTCAATGCGGGACTTCTTAAAATTCCCACCTGCTTGAGGTTTGTTGGCAGAGGCGACAAGGTACTACTGGGCTTCAACAAAATGTCTTAAAATATGCTGTTTAGAAAGGTTTGACTTTGCTTTTTAGAAAGGTTCAACTTTGTCACTAACTTATCGTAAGCCCTCGGGCAAAAGATCTGTCTTTTCTGGAGCACAGTTTTCTTATTTTCAAAGCGAAAAGGATATCACACAAATGGAAACAAATATGACTGTCTTTCTTATTGATACTTGCCAGGAATCCAGAGAAAGAGAGTATGGTGTCTACAGTTGTGCATTAAGACCTTAAATCTTATTAAGATCTAATCTAGATACAGTGCAGAATAATCCTTCATAGTGAGAAGCACTGAATCTGCCCATACCTGCCCCAAGAACCAGACATGCCGTGTTCCCCGTTGCCATCCCTAGAAGAGACAGGTCTCCTGGATGTTCAGCATCATTACACATCATCATTCAGGTTAATCAGGAGGGAATGGCACAAATAGTGATCACTGGTTCTCATTTCAATGATTTTGTTACACTATCCTATGAGATTTTTAACCAAACTTGCACGTTTGCAATATAACTCAGTATCACTTACCACTCATGCAACAGATGTTTATCACATGAATTCTAGGACCAGATTCTGGTGTCCAGAAATGAAGACAGAAGAATAGTTTCCTGCCCTTAAAAAGTTTATAGCCAATAAACACAGAGCTATAAACAAGAAATAAAATAAAAATGTATATACTAGTACATTAGTAGACTTACTTAGAACATATACCAGAGATCTGGTCTGAGAATTCTGAAAGATATACTGAGAAAGGATATTTGAGCAGAAACCTAAAATATGATCAGGATTTAGTTGTGTCTACAAGTGGGAATAGGAAGATTGAGTTAAAAAATAAGTTCCAGAAAAAACTTATGTGAAGTCCAAGAAGTAAAAGAAAGTATAACATGTTTGAGAAACTGAAAGAAGTTTAGTTTCTTACAATTTGATAGGAACTTTTGTTACATTAACCCACATACTCCGTATACCATTTTAAATAAAGTGATAGCATAATAGTAAAATGAAATGTAGAATATTAATACAATAGTTATACCAATGAGTGACCGCATTTCAAGAAATATTCACATAACTATTTAGAGTGGATTAAATGAATCTAATTTTAAGGGATCACCATTATTTTTAAAAATGCAACTGGTTTTATTGCTTAATCCACTAGCTAAAAAAGTTTAAAATACATTATTTAATATTAAAACTGAAAAGTTTGTGTAATAAGAATTGGAAAGAAGGGAAATGAAATTATGATCCTACCATGAGAAAACTGAATTAATCAGCAGGATCTTTGCTAAGATTTAGTCATTATAATGACATAAAGATGAACTTTGCTCCCTGGTACTGCTAAAGTTGCATCAAGTCTAGAATAAAAAGCTTTATTCATATATATATATATACTCCAATGAATTATTTTTACTAGGACTAATGCTAGTGAGAATTCTGATGTGGAATTCAGTTTAATCATTCCCAAAGTCGTATTACCTTGAAAAACATTCTAAGTTTTTAATCTCAATTAAAAAAAAATCAGTATGGTCTTACAGTCTATGACAAAAAATATCCCAGAAAAATTTATTTAAGATAAATCATTATAAAATTTGTCTTCCAAAAGTCCAAATACTAGAAGAAATTTACTCACTTAGGCCTACAGGATTTATACCGTGAGACTTGATATCAGTAACATGGCCAGCCTGGCTTAGACTAGAGAAAACGTATCTCCCAGGGGTGAGGAGGTAAAATACCAAACTAAATCCAAATTACTGCAATTCAAATTTCTAGCTCTGCATTTTACTATCCTTATTAGCTGGATCTATGAATTCACCACCCCAGGACTCCTCATCTTAAAAAATGGAGCCAACATTACCTCAAGGGATTATTGTAGAACTGAAATAAGATGGCATCTATGAAAGGTGTGACCATACTGCCAGGCTCATAACCAGTGAATGAACACCCTCCCTTGTCTTTTTCCCCACTTGGATACGGTAGGTAAAATTATAGCAAGGGCCATTCTAAGATGGGTTGAAGACAGACTTGTTTTTTGCAGTGTCTACTATGTAGAGTTGACTGTGATATAGTGATTATTTTTATGACTATACTGAAGGAAGCCTAGCCTACTGTTGGATAAAGTTTCCATTAATCTAGAATAACCGCATCACTAATTTCCACCTAAAATGTGGACAAAATAAAAAAAAATCACAGACAGCATATCCTTCAGTCTTTGAGAAAAATCAAAGCTTAGTTTAATTTTTTAAATAAAAACTGTGGAATGAGAAAGGAGTGGCATTCTTTTCTCAATGAAATGATTGCATCTAATTTTGTTGTGTGCATCTGTGTTTGTGTTTAATGGCAAGTGTAATTATGCACCTGCAATATGTGGCTCTTCTAATTTTAGTAAAATTGATGCAACTATTTAGGAAATACATAACAAATTACTCTTTTAAAATGAGTAAATTTGAATGCCAAAGCCTTTTTATCTACCAAAATTTTGGTCTTCTAATTACATGCAGTAGCTACACACAGATATTATGTCCACCAGTTCAATCTGGAGTTTTTCCTGTGGGCTCAGAATCTTGCCCTGCTGTCTGCTGGATTGATCACAGCCACTGGCCAGCTAGTGCCCCCTATTCCCTCCCTGAAGAGTTTCCTATCTTTGTTGTCTGAACTATCATATTAAAATGTAACGTCACATACAACTCAGAGTCCAGATCACTAACTTAATATATCCCACAGAGTATAACTATCGGGTGATAGCTGGCAGCTCACAGAGAAGTGTGTCAGAACTCCAGAAACACCAGATTCTTTGAATTTCTTTTCCAAATCTTTTCTTTTTTCCTCTTTTTTTTTTTTTTATAGAGACAAGATCTGGCTCTGTCACCCAGGTTGGAGTACAATGGCAGGATCTTGGCTCACTGCAACCTCCGCCTCCTGGGCCCAGACCATCCTCCCACCTCAGTCTCACAAGGAGCTGGGACTACAGGCGTGTGCCACCACACCCAGCTAATTTTATTGTTCTTTTAGGTAGAGACGGTGTTTTGTCATGCTGGTCTTGAACTCCTGAGCTCAAGCAATCTGGCTGCCTTGGCCTCCCAAAATGCTGGGATTACAGGCATGAGCCACTATGCCTGGCCTAGTATTTTAATATCTTTGAATTCTATGTGTCTTGTAGATTGTCTAGAACAATTTTGAAGTTACATTAGAAAAAAAATTTAAGTATGGGAAAGATGAAGAAAATAAATTACTAATCCTCAATGGTCAAGTGATTTGATTTCTCTTATGTAAAGTTATTTTCTTGATCAGGAAATAATCAAGTTGAAATTAATGACCAAATTAGCAAGGGGCAGAACCATGCAACATGCAAGTAGTAGAGAAAGCATAGGAGTTAGCAGTTATCATCTCCAGAGAAGCATCCTACACTGGAATAATGGATAAGAGAAGCATCCTACACTGGAATAGTGGATCAGAGAAGCAAATTATATACATGGAGAGAGTCTGAAGGACAACTTGGAAACTCCTTGATGGGTATACCTGCTGGGCTGACAGCCAGAAGACTTGAAAATATGGCCTTTGAAACTAACAGAGGGGCCATTCAAACCTGAGGACCCTGAAGCTCTACCATGCCTTGGTGAGCATGCCCAAGGCCAAACTTCTTGGAAGTCCCTGAGCACTGCTGGATGTTACATTTGCACATCTTCTCAACCACTCTCCAGTCATATAGAGCACATTTCAAAATATTTTATTTTTGATGGGAGAAACATAACAGCATATTGGCAAATATTGCCAAATATTGGTAGCAAATGATATCATGTATAATTCTGAAAGTGTAAGGCATACTTTAAAAAGTCCCATTAGTAATCACCATATCACAAAGTAGCAGTGGCCGAAGGTCATGTTAATATTATTTTTTCTGTTTCTTCAGATTTTCCTGGATGTTTCAGAACAGTGCTTGAAAATGAAAGCTTTTCTTCCGAACTATTATTGGCATTAACAAAATTTTGCTATGTCTACATAAGCTGTGTGACTCAGAAATTAAGGCAAATATTTAAAAACCTGACTGGAAACTTAGTTTATTTTAAAAAAAGAATGTGATGATTCAAATTCCTCTTATATTTGCTCCGTATGCCAGTTCACCAATTTAAGATCTAATTCTCCTATTTCACCTATTGAAACCTATTTTTCATGCAAAACTCTCAATTAACTCAGAAATACCAGTTGTCAAATAAGATTTAATAGTTCTATTTTATGAATAGTTTTAATTTTAAAATGAGCACTAACATTAAACTTAGTATGTGGTTTTATGATTTAGTTGTTTGGATTTTTAAGGAAATGCCACATATGTTTTAAAGACCAAGCAAGTTTTAAAGGTTATGCCAGTGGATTACAAGAATTGCCATTATAATTATGTTCAATATGGAAGAGAATGTTAATTGATCTTATTGGAGTGATCCTATTAAAGGTTTTGGGTTTAATTAAACAGTAGTTGTGTTTAATTCATTTCAGATAAAACTTTATTTTTAATTAAATGGGGAATGGCATTTAGCAATCTTACCTGAATTCTTTTCTGAGAAGCTCTTCCATAAGAAAATGAAAACACTGATTTTGTCCTGTCTCAAGAACAGGTATGCTTTTCAAATACTGCTTTTGTGCTTCTCTTCATTATGGCTCATGGAGCCTTCAACGAGATTCTGTGCTAACATATCCAGCATGTTGGAAATTACACTGAAATCCCTCTGTATTATTTCAAGTTATTAAAAAAGCTTTTGTGTCATTTTTAGTTAGAGCTTGTCTGGTGTCTTTGTCAGTTTTGGCTGCTATAACAAAGATACTACAGACTGAGTGACTTAAAAAAAGGAAATTTACTTTTCACTCTTCTAGATCCTAGAAAACCTGAGATCAGAGTGCCAGCATGGTAGGGTTCTGGTGAGGACACTCTTCGTGGTTCCTAGATGACCATCTTCTTGATGTGTCCTCACATGGTAGACAGCAGAGAAAGAGGAAGCTCTCGTGTCTCTTCTTACATGGATACCAGTTCCATTCATGAAGACTCCACATTCATGACCGAATTACCTTCCAAAGAAAACTAAGCATTTAGTCCTTAACATGGTAATAAGTGTTGCATGAGTAGATTTACCAACTAAGTCACAGCCACAAAAATGTATCCAAAATTTGTCTGAAAATACAATTTTCTAAAGTAAAAAATTATTATCCATCTTTTTGAATTTAGCAAAATTTCTTAATGCCAAAACATCCAGTCAAAGCTTGAAAAATATGTGTCAAACAATTACTTGTTTCATATTTTTAAAAATCAGCTTAGTGTATTACTATTTGTTACCGTTATGGGCTGAATTGTGTCAACCCAAAATTTATATGTTTAAGTCCTAACCCCAACTATCTCAGAATGTGATTATATTTTGAGATAGCATCTTTAAAGAGGTAATTGGGGTAAAATGATGTCATAAGGTTAAGCCCAAGTCTAATATGACCGGTGTCCTTAAAAGAAGAGGAGATTAGGACACAGACACCCACACAGGAAAGACCATGTGAAGACATGGAGAGAAGATGGCCATTCACAAGCCAGTAACAGGCCTGAGAAGAAACCAACCTTGGCAACACCTTGATCTTGGACTACCAGCCTCCATCCAGCACTGTAAGAAAAAAAAAATGTTGTTTTTTTAAGCCAAGGAGTTGGTGGCACTTTGTTATGGCAGCCCTAGCACACTGGTACAATGACTGACTCTAGTCAAGCATACAGAAGTGTACTGAAGCCAGAAGACGTGGGAGAATCTGAAAATGGTCGAGGTTGTGTGAGAAGATGAGAGGAGAAGGCAGTCAGGAGGTGTAGGCTAACACCACTCACTAGGCCGTGATTGCTTCCCAGCCCTTAGGTCCCCTGTGAGTCTGCTATTATAGAATTCAGAATTGGTATCCTAGTGTTTCTTTATGAATAGAACCTGGAGAGGACAGAAAATGCTGCCTAGTTTATGGGAAAACCAAATTCCAGAGGCTGAAAATGTATAGCATTGCAGCAAAATCTGTCAGTTACTTTAAGATACACATTTAAATTAGTATGTTTGAAATTCTTCTATATTATGACAGTATAAATACCGCCCTAGGAATAAACAGAAATTCAGTATACATGTTCTATTCAGTATACATGTTCTTGTGCTATTTATCATATCCCAACTGTATCTTGGAAAATTGCTTTGCTTAGTAGACAAGACATTTTTAGAATAACTCCTGATGCATTTACTCCTTAAGGAACACCATTTAACCTCATGTTTAATGTTTGTGAAGTAAAGGTTATGAGGATGAACATGAAAAAAATGTAGATCAATGCTTTGATCTTTCTGAGAAACGTAATTTTTAAAGAACTTACTTATGTTTTAGATACGCAAAGATATGTGTAATTATAAAGTGTGCTACATAGGAGATTTAAAAACCACTTCTGAACTAAAAGTGCACAAATAAACACAAAATATAAACAAAAATATCTTTGTACCATAACTAGTGGTGCACTGCATTTATCTTTTTGCCTGAAAATTACATCATTGTTTTAGAAAGGGACTTTTAGGTCATTCAAATCCAAGTAAGACCTGATGTTTGGAGTCATTTAAGCATAACCTTTATAGATATGTGATCATCAAGCTAGTACCCAGATAATTTCAATCAGATAACTCCATTCATTGCTGGATTATTCTAATTATTAGATTTATCTTCCTTAAACAAAGTTTTTCTGAGTTTCTTGCCACTTTCTTGTACTTGCTTTTGAAATAGGATATGGTATCCTTAGCAAACTTATTTATCTTTCCCTGGGTGCAATTTTTTTAATAGATCTTTTAAAGTGTTGTCTCCAGAATTGAATACAATGCTCCATAAATGTTCCAATCATTTTGAGTAGAGTGCCCTGTGAGGAAGTCCCTGCCTCTGACTTGTAGACACAGACTTTAATTAATGCAGCCTGCCATAATAGAAGTTTTTCTTGCTGTTATTTCAGTATTATCAGCTTAATCTTAACCCTTTTGAGGGTTAAATTTCTCAAAATGAATGTATAACTTAGCCTTATGAAAGTTTAATACTCCCTTTGATAAAAGCATTGAGGGAATTTTCATTTTTATGCTTTTATTTCTATTATTTTTCATGGAAGGTAAATATGTATATATCTACATTTAGGACTTCAATATAGATGGATTGTATTAGTTCTTTTTCACACTGCTGATAAGACATACTCGAGACTGAGCAATTTACAAAATAAAGAGGTTTAATGGACTTAGAGTTCCACATGGCTCGGGAGGCCTCACAATCATGGCGGAAGGCAAGGAGGAGCAAGTCATGTTTTACATGGATGGCAGCAAGCAAAGAGAGAGAACTTGTGCAGGGGAACTCCTCTTTATTTGTTTTGTTTTGTTTTGTTTTGTTTTTGAGATGGAGTCTCCCTCTGTCCCCCAGGCTGGAGTGCAGTGGCGCAATCGGCTCACTGCAAGCTCCACCTCCCAGGTTCACGCCATTCTCTTGCTTCAGCCTCCGGAGTAGCTGGGACTACAGGCACCTGCCACCATGCCTGGCTAATTTTTTGTATTTTTAGTAGAGATAGGATTTCACCATGTTAGCCAGGATGGTCTTGATCTCCTGACCTTGTGATCTACCTGCCTCAGCCTCCCAAAGTGCTGGGATTACAGGCATGAGCCACCACACCCAGCCGGAACTCCTCTTTATAAAACTATTAGATCTTGTGAGATTTATTCACTGTTATGAGAACAGCATGGGAAAGACTTGCCCCCATGATTCAATTACCTCCCACCCGGTCCCTCCCACAACACGTGGGAATTCAAGATGAAATTTGGGTGGGGACACAGCCAAACCATATCATGAATCTTATTCAAGTTTAAAATTGTACAAAACAATAGTATATATACTAGTATATCTATGTATATATATTTAAGACTCCATGTTTACATGAATATATATATGTGTGTGACTATATTTTACACACATATACATACATATATGTGTTTGTATGTTTAGAGTATCAGAAAACTTTGGACTTTTTTTGAAGTTTAAACATTTTCTGATAAAGTATCCATTGATTATGTCATGTGTTTGTGTGTGTCTGTGTGTATGTGTGTATAATTTCACTTAATTTTCAGAATAGTCTTAGATAAAGTAAATTTTTTGAAACTGAGGGTCAGATAAAGAGCTTACTCAAGGCCACATGACTAATGTATGGTAGAATCAAGATTTAAGTTTACATGTCTGATTTTAAATCATATTGTCTTTTCAATAATAACTCACTACGTTTCCTGAAAGCAAGATTTAGGAACCATTGAAAGATTTTAAGTCAAAGGGTGACATGGTTAGATTTGCAACCCAGAATGATTACTCTGGCTACTATTTGAAGAATGGACTTGGAGGATGAAGACATGACAGGAGGACCAGTTAGGAAGATACTATAAAGGCAGATGGGAAAGAATAAGCCCCTGAGTGAAGCAAGGACAGTAGGAATAGGCAGGAAATAAATGGGGGAGGGAATTACATGATAAAATTGATAGTCCTGCATGGATAGTAGTGTATGAGGCCGATTATTACATTTCACAATGCAGTCACCAAAAAAAGAAATCTTAATTTAAGAGAAAACATGGAGGATTATTCTAGGGACACTGGAGTTCATATAAAACATAGTAGTAGAAATGCCCAGGAGTCAGTCTTAAGTGAATTCAATGTTGTCCACAGTTCAGGAAAGAGTCCTGAAATACTTTCAGGAAAGGTTAAATTCCTCAAAGAAAACATACAGCATGGAAACAAGAGGCCCAAGGGTCAGGGGCACCAATGTTACAAAGTGTCTTCAGGATCTACCCTTTTTATTTCACTTCAGATTTTTTTTTTTTTGAGTTCAGACTCATATTGCCTCTGCAATATCATTTATACTAATTACACTATCAGTTCTTTACCACTTCCCTCTCTCATCCCACTCCCTGCTGTCTATCCTGTATAACAAGCACTTGGCTACCAGATCAATTATCTCACTGATCAGCGTGCTCAGATTCCCTTTCCAAGTGTCCCTATTTTTCCAAATTTACATTTCAAGGCTATCTCATAAGAATTTTACACTTAATAAAATAAAATAAAATAAAAATGGATGGTGTCCCATAAAAAGCACTAGACATTTCCATCTCCATCTTTGGATTATGCTATACCTTCCAGAAGGGATGCCAACTAGTACATGAAAACTATCTAGAAACACAGATAGGACCAAGCTTCCCTTCTCTGAATTCTTATAGCATATGTTTGAAGACTGGTGTGTTTGTAATCTCTCTCTGCAACTCAAATGTTTTGAACACTTGTGATGCACCACAGATTCTTACAGGGGGATAAACATTAATGAGATATAGATTACCCTTTTGGAGCTTATACTTCAGTAGTATTTTAACTTGTAGACACTCTTATAGTAAGCGACACATACTGTTCTCCATGGTAATGTCTTTATATTGTATATAACATAGCTAATGTAATCTAGCTTGAGCTCAAAGGACACCAGAGCTAAAGCAAGATATGTCCCTTTGTATTTACTTATTTCTTTATTTATTGAGACAGGGTCTCAGCCCACCACCCAGGCTGGAGTGCAGTGGCACCACCACAACTTACTGTAGACTCTGCCTCTTGGGCTTAGGTGATCCTCCCACCTCAGCCTCCCAAGTAGCTCAGAGTACAGGTGCATGTCACCATACCTGGCTAATTTTTTATATTTTTTATTTTTTTAAGTACAGACGGGTTTTGCCATGTTTCCAGGCTGGTCTCAAACTCCTGAGCTCAAGCTATCTGCCTGCCTTGGTTTCCCAAAGTGCTGGACAAGATACATTCTTACATGAGACATTTTGAGCCTAATGAAGATAAGGCCTGGTTTTTCTATTTAAGAACTTAGTAGATGATGTATCAAAATAGTTGCAATTATTTAAATGATTTGAAGCAGATTTTATTTAGTACATGGTGAAAATTACTGTTGGAAATAATCAAGTGAAAAGAAGACTGGCTTTGACTAAATCCAGAGATAGCAAAATTTTGTACTGACTAAATATTAAAAGAATAATCAAATATTTTGAAAAAAGTTAGACCTAATAAATTTAATCCAAGAAAATTGAACTTGATAGAAATGCCCAGAAGAAAAATGCAGAGACAGAAGGTTAAATAATAAAACTCCATGAAAAAAAATGATGACTGAACTGAATCTCTGTTGTAAAATTGAAACATAGAATAAATAATTTTATGAAGATAAAAAAGAAAGACGGAGAATGATGAATCATCATTCTCAGTAAACTATCGCAAGAACAAAAAACCAAACACCGCATATTCTCACTCATAGGTGGGAATTGAACAATGAGAACACATGGACACAGGAAGGGGAACATCACACTTCAGGGACTGTTGTGGGTTGGGGGGAGGGGGGAGGGATAACATTGGGAGATATACCTAATGCTAGATGACGAGTTGGTGGGTGCAGTGCACCAGCATGGCACATGTATACATATGTAACTTACTGCACATTGGGCACATGTACCATAAAACCTAAAGTATAATAATAATAATAATAATAATAATTACAATAAAAGAAAAAAAAAAAAAAAAAAAAAAAAGAAACCCACTTTTGAAACAGCCTGAGTCCACATGATTCAGGTGCCTGTTGTAGAACTGAGAATTCTCTGAATTAACTTCTGAGTAGGATGCAATGTTTATTAAAGGATCTGTAATAAAAAAAAAAAAAAAGAACTAGATTCATTTTACTTGGAAAGATATATTTTTTGTCCTCAAATATGATACATAAAATTATAAAACAGAAAAAAAAAAAAAAAAAAAAAAAAAAAAAAAAAGAAAAATAACACATGATCTCACTTATATATGGAACTAAAAAAAATTTAACCCAAAGAAGTAGAGAGTAGAATAGTGGTTACTAGGCATTGGAGGTGGGTGGAGATTTGGGGAAATGTTTGTGAAAGGAGACAAAATTTTGCTTGGTTAGGAGGAATAATTTCAAGAGATATACTTTACAACATAGTGACTATAATAAATGACAATATATTTTTAAAATCACTCAGAAAATAGATTTTAAGTGCTTTTACCAAAAAATGATAAGTATCTGAGGTCATACATACATAATTAACTCAAGCCGTTTCACAGTGTATATGTATGTAATGTAAAACATTGTTTTGTACACAATAAATGAAAATATAATTTCAATTTGTCAATTAAAAACAAAACAAATATTATAAATAAAAAAAAAAAAAAAAAAAAAGAAAGACGGAAACAAATATTCTGTGAAAAGGAAATTGATTAAATAATTAAACTGGCTCAGTGCAATTTGCTTCAGAAAATGCTCTTTTCATAAAGCATCAATGTTAGCATAATTCTAATGAAATAGTGAGATTTAAAATGTCTGTGGGATCAAAACAGAAATCTTGTATTCTCCAACAGTGGTGTCCTACAAAAGTCAGTGTGCATGTGAATTACCTGGACATCTTGTTAAAATGCAGATTCTGAGTCAGTACATCCTTTAGTGAGATCATCTTGGATATTCCTGGAGTGAGAAAGAAATCCATATATTCTGCATTTCTAACCAGGCCCCAGGTCATGCCAATGCTGCCCATCCAGAGACCACACGTTGAGTAGCAAGGTAATAGAATTTTTTTTTATGAAACCAAATTTATGTCATATTTTTTCAGACAAGAAGCCCAAACCCAATGAGCCATTGTTCAGTCCCAATTAATTCCTTTAAGAAAATGTGATTTGCCCATTTTTAGTGATGTGGCAAAGGCTGCAAGGAACACACTTTAAACTCACTGTGGCAAAGGCCCACTCTTGTGTGTACATGGTTTTAGAGTATCCCCTAAAATAATATCCTATTACATATAATCATATTACATACAATAATGATGCCAAATATTTGCCTAATACATTATGCTGGCATAATTGCTTTCATATAATATATCTTTGATTCTGTTGGCAAGTGCATGACTTCAGTAGCATGGGTGCATAGAGGGAGTACTAGAAGCAGAGCAGTGGACCCCAACCTTTTTGGTACCAGGGACCGATTTAATGGAAGACAATTTTTCCACAGACTGGGTTGGGAATAGTTTCAGGATGATTCAAGTGCATTACATTTATTTTGCACTATATTTTTATTATTATTACATTGTAATATATAATGAAATAATTATACAACACACCATAATATAGAGTCAGTGGGAGCCCTGAGCTTGTTTTCCTGCCACTAGACAGTTTTATCTGGGGGTGATGGGAGATAGTGACAGTCTGATGATCTGCTGATCTGACAGGAGGTGGAGCTCAGGCAGTAATGGGAGTGATGTGGAGTGGCTATAAATACAGATGAAGCTTTGCTCCCTTGCCTGCCATTCACATCCTGCTGTTGCAACCCAAGTCCTAACAGGCCACTGACCAGTACCGGTTCATGGCCCAGGGGTTAGGGACCCCTGGACTAGAGAGAAAATGCTGTAGAGAAAGAAGCTGATGTTTAGAGAGATTGAGTTGCTTAGTCAAGGTCACTGTAGCAAGTCAAGTCCTTCAAGGTAAACTCATTTCAAGGGATACATTTAAGTGTGGGGACATAATCCATTTCTTGCCAACAGGACACAAAAATATCTACTGGAGGGCTTCTGGGAAAGGTTTCCTTGCTAAAAGTAGGAGTTCAAAAAAAAAAAAAAGAGAGAGAGAGAGAGAGATAGCTCTTCTTTAGGTAAATGTCATTTTGTTGAATACTAAAGGTTGAGTGTTGTCATGTTGGCTCTTAATGCCCCAAATTTTGCCAGTCATCTTGGAATATTGAAGAAGCTACTTAGAGAGATAAAAGTCAATACTCAAAAGGTGATAGGGTAAAAAAAAAAAAAATAGAAAGGACTTGTGTTCTTAAGGGTGCTAATGGGCCCCTGAATTAAGCAACCCTAGAGCTACTCTATTTTGATATTTCATGTTGTGTGAAATACTAATTTTCACTAAATATTTGAACTATTATGGATTGAGGTTTTCTTCTACTTAGACCCCAAGTCAGAGATTCATGACAGAAACTCCTGGATTCTGATTCCTTGTCAGTGCCCTTTCTCCCTACTCCAGCTTTTACCACGCTGCCTGCCTTATACCATGTCACCGTTACTGTGGGGTAAATGACAACAGGACTAGGTTTTGCACTTACATGTTTATACCCTGAAACAAACCTGGGGCAGGGCCCTATATATAATGGGTGCTCAGCCAATAGTAATTAAATGAATTAATAAATGATTGAAAACTTGATATATTACTAGACAGAAGGAAAGAGCAAATGAGGCACTTGATGCTGAAGGAAGCTTATTAAAACATTTTTCTTGGCTGTTCTAAATGATGTTTGATTTTAAGATAGGCTATTAACAGTAATGTCAAAGCACTAGGTTGTATTTAAAAAGTGATTGAAATTTAATTAACAAAGAATATTTTCCAGAAAATAAATACAATAACTTGGAGAGTGATTTACTATGAGTGGTCTGCTTAGTCATAGCATGCTGCATCAGGCCAATTAAGAATGAAGTATACTTACAAATTTTGCATTGCCTCTGACAAGGTTTGCCTGGTATAAATACCAAAGCTAATCTGTGCTGAAATAATCTCTAAATCCTAGAAATTGAGTTACAGTCCATCGTTAATGGCTCAGAGTAAGTAAAATTTTAATGCAGTACATATAAATGAAAACATTAAAATTAATTATTCAAATTTAATCTGCTTTTCAGCTTTACAGAAAGGTGTGAGTTTAAATTGTGCAGTGCTATTGTGTCATTTGAACTGTAATCTTGCAAGTGATTTAAATATGGAAATAATTTTATGGGTTTTTTCATTAATAATGAGATAATTTGTCATTTTACCCCATGTCAGTTAGTAATTGGGTCCACGGTATACAATACAGAGGAAAAGTCTAATGAGACTAATGGGAACCTTGACACCCGGTTGTTTCTTGAAGAGAACAAATCTCTTCAGCTTCAAATTTGAATGCAATCTGAGTAGCCAAATGCATTTTTTTCATTTACACTAAGCATGCTATTACAGGGTGGGAGGGACAATACACAAGCAAATAGCCTATACTTAAACTTTTGTTCAGTTTTGAAATTGTTAAATTAGTAGAAACATATATGCTAAAATGTTACTTAGTAGCTATACTCTTTCAAAAGACAAGTTGCTATAATACATTACTAGGGTTTCGACTAAATTTGTGCTGTCCAATATCTATTTGTTCCTTAAAATATATAAAGTTAAATTAATTTAAAGATGTGTCAAAGGTAATTTGTGTACTACTCTGTACATTGTTTATGATATAAACATCATAAGTAATTCTCACAATTAAGTAGGTCTTCAAATGTAAAGAATGCATTTGTCAGTCATCTCTTTTTTGTTTGCTTTGTTTTGTTTTTATTTTAAAATATTTAATTGAGAAGTAAAAATTGTATCTATTCAAGATATACCACACAATGATTCCATATATACATATATTTTGTAATCATTATCATAATCCAGTCTAGTAACACATCCATCATCATCATTCGTGTTGTACATTAGCTCCCCAGAACTTGTGTCAGTCACTTCTTTAGACTCATTTTTAAACAAGTTATTATTTTTGTCTTTAGTTTGTTTTCATTTATTGATACATAATATTTTACATATTTATGGTGTGCTTGTATTTGTTACAAGCATAGAATGAACAATAATGAAGTCGTAGTTCTGAGTTGTCCATTACTTTGAGTGTTTATCATTTCTATGTGTTGGTAATAATTTAAGTCCTCTCTTCTAGCTATTTTGAAATATATAGTACATTGTTGCTAACTATAGTCACTGCTATTGAACTTTAGAATTTATTTCTTCTACATGACTGTACTTACTCATTTCCCAACCTCTCTTCATTTCTTTCTCCTAGCCTCACACCTTTCCAACCTCTAGTATCTATTATTCTATTACTATAGTGTGTTGATGAGATAAAGTATTTTAGATGTCATATATGAGTGAGAACATGTGGTAATTTGTCTGTCTGTCTGTGCCTGGCTTATTTCACTTGACATCATGACCTCCAGTTCTATCCATGTTGCTGCAAATGGCATGATTTCATTTGTATTATGACCAAATAGTATTCCATTAGTATTCCATTGTGTATACTGAAATTGTTTATCAGTTCTAATAATTTTTGGTAGAGTCTTTTAGTTTTCCTAAATATTAAATTTGTGTAGCTGTGGCTTAATCATATATGACCTTTACTATTTCAAGGTGTGGTCTTTCAATGCCTAGTTTCTTGGTTTCTTGAGAGTTTTTATCATGAAAGGATATGAAATTTTATCAAATATTTTCTCTGCATCTATTGAGATTATCATATGGTTTTTGTCCATCTTTCTGATTATGTGATGTATCATGTTGATTGAGTCACACATCCTCATTATAAATCTTTGCATCCCTGGTATAAATCTCACTTGGTTATGATGTATTGTATTTTTGATGTGTTGTTGAATTTGTTTTGGTAGTATTTTCTTGAGGATTTTTGCATCTGTATTCAGCATGAATTTGGGCCTATAGTTTTCTTTTTTTATTGTGCCCTTGTTTGGTTTTGGTATCAGGATAATACTGGCCTCATAGAATGCCTCATAGAATTAGTTAGGAAGAATTTCCTCCTCTTCAATTATTTGGAATAACTTGGGGAGGATTGGTATTAGTTCTTCTTTATACATTTGGTAGAATTAGGCAATGATTTCATCTAATCCTGGGCTTTTTGTTGTTGGGAGACTTTTTATTACTGGTTCAATTTCACTGTTCATTATTGGTCTGTGCAGGTTTTCTATTTCTTCTTAATTCAATCTTTGTAGGTTGTATGTTTTTAGGAATGTATCAATTTTCTTTAGGCCTTCGAGTTTGTTAGCATGTAGTTGTTACTAATAGTCTCTGGTGATCTTTTGTATTTCTGTTTAGCTGACTTAGGCCAAATAGACCTAACAAACCTTTACAGAACAGTTTAGCCAACAACTGCCAAATATACAATGTTCTCATCAGCGCATAGAACATTCTTGATAGACCATATGTTAGCCCACAAAACAAGTCTCAACAAATTTTTAAAAGTTGAAATTATATCAAGTATCTTCTCAAACTACAATAGAATGAAACTAGAAATCAATACCGAGAGGAACTTTGGAAACTATACATATACATGGAAATTAAACAGTATGTTCCTGAACAATCATTAGGTCAATGAAGAAATTAAGATGGAAATCAAAACATTTCTTGAAATAGTGAAAATGGAAATGTGAGATATGGTGAAAGCAATACTAGGAAGGAAGTATATAGCAATAAATGTTTACCTTAAAAAGTAGAAAGGTTTTAAATAAACAATCTAATGTTATACCACAAATAACTAGAAAATCAAGAAATAACAAGCCCCAAATTAGCAGAAAGACATGATAAAGATCAAAGCAGAACTAAACAAAATGGAAACTGAAAAAAAGGATCAACAAAATGAATAATTTTTTTGAAAAGATAACAAAATTGGTAAATCACTAACTAGACTAACCAAGAAAAGAAGAAAGAAGACCCAAATAAACATCAGAAATAAAAAAGGAGACATTACAACTGTCTTTAGTTTTAATGTATTTCTTTTCGATTGGACATTTTCTTTCTCTGACTGACTTTGAATTCTTTTAAAAGTATGTGTAATTTTTTCTTGATTCTAACTAAAAGTAGAAACTCTCTCTCTGACTTACTTTTACTTCTTTTGAAAGATGCATATATTTTTTTTTATTCTACCTAAGAGTAGGAACTGTTGGTATATGTATGTGTATGTGAGATTCTTTAGTAACTTACCTTTGTAGACTTTTCAGTTAGGTAAGGAAATGTAAAGGAGAATTAAAAAGCATAACTATGCTCTGAAGAGGAAAATGATTAATGTATATATTTGTAACTTTTCCATTATGTATACTGTTCTTTTTGGGAGGAACAGCTTGCTATATAGATAGATAAATCACTAAAATAGATATCAATACCAAAGTGTATGTGTGTGTGTGTCTGGGGAGAGGGGTGGCTATACCTAGGGTCAAAGTTTCTTTAAAAAGAGAGTGACCACTTTAATCTAGTAAAAATTATTCCCCTGAAAGTTAAAGAGATGCAAAGAAGAATCGATTATTAAGTAGTCAATAAAGGTGTTCCCTTGATTAGAAATCTGAATGTAACCCCCTCTGGACTCATCTCAACAGCTGCCATTTAGATTGCTAGATTGTAATAAGAAATGAGTTTGACCTGACATTTTCATCCTTAATTCAGGCAACTATCTCTGGAGAAAAGGCCCATAAGAAAGCAATCTTCTTAATCCATATTTCCTTTGGGTGAATATAAATTTGAGCCCTTTCCAATTCATCCAAGCCTCCTAAATTATTAAAGTAATTAGTAGATGAATTCTAAGACTCAGATGAAGGGAGAATTTATTTATAGCATCTAAGAAATGTTTTCGATATGTATCCCAGTACTTTATAAAGCATGCCTTTAGAATGCTGGAGGAATTGCATAAGATTAGAAAAGGAAAGTGTTTTGTTTGTTGCGGTTTGTTTTTTTTTTATACAAAGATAATCTACATCTTAATGCACTGATATTCATTATTAATCTTTAGGAAAGGACCATTGATTGCAATGTTCTGCTAACTGATTTGGTAGGTGTTGAAGCTGTTTGGTGCCCTATCACTTTCCCAGGACCATTGCACTGTGGGGCAACAGTCCAGGACCTCTCAGGACAGTTTTACTGGGAAGATAGAACTAAATTAGAATGCAAGTTCCAGCAACTCAGAAGCTAAACCAAAGATTCAGCTAGAACCAGCGAGATTAGCTCATTTTGAGATTTTTCAAATTTACCTAATTAGAAAACAGGTCTTGCCTATCAACTCTTCACAAGCAAATTATATCAAAGCCCAAGAACAATATGTTAGGTACCCTGTGTCATTTCCCTCTTTTACATTTTTAAGAGAGGAATGAAGATCTTTGCAATGTGTATTATGAGCAGCCTCAGGCTGAAAGGTTGATCTTTGGGGCTTTTTGGTTTTCTTTGTTTGGTTTCGGTTTCTGTGGTTGTTATTTATATTTTTATTTTTATTTTTTATTATTATTATACTTTCAGTTTTGGAGTACATGTGCACAATGTGCAGGTTTGTTACATATGTATACATGTGCCATGCTGCTGTGCTGCACCCATTAACTCGTCATTTAGCATTAGGTATATCTCCCAATGCTATCCCTCCCCCCTCCCCCCATCCCACAACAGGCCCCCGTGTGTGATGTTCCCCTTCCTGTGTCCATGTGTTCTCATTGTTCAGTTCCCACCTATGAGTGAGAACATGTGGTGTTTGTTTTTTTGTCCTTGCGATAGTTTGCTGAGAATGATGTTTCCAGCTTTATCCATGTCCCTACAAAGGACATGAGCTCATCATTTTTTATGGCTGCATAGTATTCTATGGTGTATATGTGCCACATTTTCTTAATCCAGTCTATCATTGTTGAACATTTGGGTTGGTTCCAAGTCTTTGCTATTGTGAATAGTGCCTCAATAAACATACGTGTGCATGTGTCTTTATAGCAGCATGATTTATAATCCTTTGGGTATATACCCAGTAATGGGATGGCTGGGTCAAATGGTATTTCTAGTTCTAGATCCCTAAGGAATTGCCACACCGACTTCCACAATGGTTGAACTAGTTTACAGTCCCACCAACAGTGTAAAAGTGTTCCTATTTCTCCACATCCTCTCCAGCACCTGTTGTTTCCTGACTTTTTAATGATTGCCATTCTAACTGGTGTGAGATGGTATCTCATCGTGGTTTTGATTTGCATTTCTCTGATGGCCAGTGATGATGAGCATTTTTTCATGTGTTTTTTGGCTGCATTCTGTGATTGTTATTGTTGCCCTTTGGGGATTTGGTGTTTTGTAATTCCAAAGTTAATTACTTGCTAACAGGAGTAGAGAAAGGCAGGCCTCATAAGATTTTATCAGTTACTTGAAAAAGGGAAATATATGAGCTTTCCTAATTGATTGCTCCAACTGAAGACAGAGGCCATCACAAGGAGGTAGAGGAGCCAGGTGCCGATGGCACTTTATGACTCTTGATAGTAGAATAAGGTTGAGTGTGAGGGCAAATGTGAGAGTGAGGACAGCTATGGAGAGATTTATTAAGCAATTTCTTTCTGTCCCTCTGGTCTATCAGTGTGTTAAACTGAAGAAATTAGAGGAATCAAAACACCTTCCTTGTCATGAAAGGAGTGAATCTGCTCAGGGAAGCAAGAGTTAAATTATCAGGAAGGTTTCTTAACCATCAGTTCTTCATGAATTTCCTCAAGGATTTGTATGTTGGCCCAATTAGGCGGTTACTATGCTGAGACAAAAGTTGCAGAGGAGTATTAGATGTAAGAGAATCACACCTAGTTGTAGTCAGAATTTATATTTGGAAAGATGCAAAGCAAGGTAAGTTAATATACGCTTTTGATAGACTATGTACTTTAGACAAACATGTCACAAGAGTTCCCAGAACAAGAAGATGGTTACAGATTTGTGTAGCCAGACTTCAGAGCTGAGGAGGGATTTAGCTGGATGTGGAAGTGCAGAGCCAATATCTGCACATCTTTTCATACGATGGCGAAAGAAAGGTGATGTCCATGATGACTCACTGTGGAGTAAAACAAGCTTTCTTTGGGAGAGTGTTATTTGTTCCTCTGGATTTATTAGAGAACCTTTCCTGGAAGTGACACAATTTGTGATCAATATTAACAGATGACAGAATAAGTAATCATTGAAAAGAAAACAACAGAATTAATTCACTTTGTAATTAGAGAACCTTTCCTGGAAGTGACACAATTTATGATCAGTATTAACAGATGACAGAATAAGTAATCACTGAAAAAGAAAACAACAGAATGAATTCACTTTGTAATATTTGTAATTCATGTCATATTGCCGAATGGGTGCATGCTGTAATTTTTCCAAAGTCATGCTTCGTTATACATTTCTTGTCCAATGAGTGCAGACCCCACAGTTATTATACATTTATTTTAAAAATGTAGCTTTTAAAAACTGAAAATATGCACTGGTGTGCCAAATTTGTGTTTCTATTTTTACAGTTATAATAAGTCATAAACTTTTCAGTGACTTTGGTCCTCACATAGTTTCACCAGAATAAATATATTTGCTCATGAAAGATACTTTTAAATTCATAAACAAAGTTTAGGTTATTGTGATCCTAGTGAAGTTACAGAGTGTTGGTTACATGTTTCACAAGTGAAACTGTCTTTAAAATGAATAAAAATAATAATAATTGACATTGTGGAACCTCTCTATGTACCAAACTGAATAAAAGGAAAGGCTCTCCAGTAGCAAAGCCCTGCATAGCAGCCTGGCACATTGCTGGATAGAATTAACACTACCCTATGTTTCTACAGCAATTTAGATTTTACAAAAAGATGTGTAAATCTTGACAACAGAACTAGGTTGAATGTGGGGGGAAATATGAGAGTGAGAACATCAAAAGAAAGATTTATTAAGCACTTTCTGCATTGATCTTCATTAAAAACTTTATAAAAGTTGTAGGACAGATATCTTCCTCACTTATTCTTACCACTTTGTACATGAGGAAACTGAGACTCATGATGGCAAAAAGGACTAGCTCTAAGGTTACAGAGCTACCAAGTAGCACAGGAAAAATTTAAATGTCTAGTCTTAGGCTTCCAGCCCTAGCAACCAGTGCACTTCAGCTGTCCTGCCACAGGGCCTGCCATCTGTGATCTCTTATGTCTCTTTATATGAAGACTTTACACTCGATTAAGCCAGGTAGAGTAAGTATCCCTTATCCAAAACACTTGGAACCAGGAGTGTTTCATATTTTTATATTTTTCTGGATTTTGGAATGTTTACATATATATGTATTGAAATACCTTGAGAATGAGGCCCAGGAGTAACCAGGGATGCATTTGTTTTATATACAGTTATGAACATAGCATGAAGATGATTTATACAATATTCTTTAATAATTTTGTGCATTACACAAAGTTTTGACTGCATTTTAACTGTGACCCATCACGTGAGATCAGGTGTGGAATTTTCCACATCATATCAGCACTCAAAAAGTTGTTATTTTGGAGCATTTTGGATTTGGGATTATCAGATTAGGGATGCACAACCTGTATTTTGTTGAAAACTAGATGAATTACAGCATATATGAAACACAATAGGGAATATGAATTTAGAACATTAATTTTTGCAACACTGGGATCAAAATGACGCTTTAGAGGAAGAAAAGAAAGAAGTGAGATGAGTGTTATCAGAGCTAGGCAGTGTTTTGGTATGCATGACGATAAACTAGATTTACTCAACTTTACTTTAAACATTCCCTTTTGGCAAGAAACCACATCACACGGCATTCAGAGGAAATTTGCTCTAAGAACTGTAACACACAATATAATAAAACAGATTTACAACATGACAAAGGTATAGAAGAAATGTAGTTCCCTAGAAAACCAAGTACTACATGTTTTCATTTATAAATGGAAGCTAAATGATGAGAACTCATGAACACAAAGAAGGAAACAACAGACACTTGGGTCTACTTGAGGGTGGATGGTGGGAAGAGGGAGAGAAGCAGAAAAGATAGCTATTAGGTACTAGGCTGAAGACCTGGGTGATGAAAAAATCTGTACTACAGACCCCCATGCCATGAGTTGACCTATGTAACAAACCTTCACATGTACCCCTGAACCTGAAATAAAAGTTTTTAAAATAAAGAAAAGAAAAGCTTTAATTCTAAGTGAAAACTCTAAGGGATATTGCCATAATTTTAACATTTACTTCTCAAGAGAGTTTCTGCTATTTAACTTCTTAAAGGCTTCTCAGCATGGTTTATTTTCAGATAGAAGTTCCATGAGTTTTAGAGCTGATGAAAACCATTATTTTTCTCACTCTGTTTAAATAACAGACAGTTATGTTCCTATCCACACACTCTTGTTATATCTCTTATTGTAAATTGATAGTATACGTTTTTATGTTTCATCCCTGCTAAGTGATTTTCTTAATATAATACTGAGAGTTTTGTTGAGGAAATATGCACTTTTGTAGAAAACTTTCTTTTAATTTCTGTTTTAGGAATCAAATATTTTTATTTAATTGATACTAAGCTTTTATTTGCAATCTTTGAAAAATGATAAAGCAATGTCTAGAAAATAAACTTACAAATAAATTCTAGAATGAAATTATGAGTCTGGGCCTAAAATATTTGCCTGAGAACCAGAGTAGCATTTCATTTCTAACTCTGCCACCTACTGTGCAATAACCTTTCTCATTCTTCCTTTGAACTAGATGACTTTTATCATTTAATCAGTTCTAAGGTACCATTGTGTTATTGTGATATAGCTGCTCTTTTCTTAACTTAGATACTGTCCTTCAGAGCCCACATTGCATCACAGTGTTTTCCACTTCCCAGACAGCTATGCTTACAGAGCAGTCACTAGCTATACCCTGTTATGTCCCAAGTGTACCACATACTTAAATTACTCCTCAACCCATCTAAGTGTCCTGGAGTATTTGTGGGTTTATTCATCATAGAATAAGAGCAGTTTATTTTATCATCAACAGGACAAGCAAGCCTACAAAATTGATCTATAGTAGAGAGATCACTGTGCACTCTGTCCAACCTTCTTTTGTTCTAGATGCTAATATTATTATAGCCAAAATGTAGTTCATGTCAATTCATGGTATGATTCAGTATTCCAGAGTTCTGTATCTGCTCTTCAGTTAGCCAGGACCCACTGCCAACTACCCTTTAAGATACAAAGAATTAGTTTTCTTAGTCAGTTAGCTAGTTTTTCTTTTATTTTCTTTTTATCCTGGGTTATTTGTTAAAGTGGTATTTTCATGTTTCATTTCATTTTATATTATATCACATTAGAGTCTTTAATTTTTAGTTACAAATATGATCAAAGACTTTTTTTTTTTTTTTTGAGACGGAGTCTCGCTCTGTCTCCAGGCTGGAGTGCAGTGGCATGATCTCGGCTGACCGCAACCTCCACCTCTTGGGTTCAAGTGATTCTTCTGCCTCAGCCTCCCGAGTAGCTGGGTCCACAGGCATGTGTCATCATGCCTGGCTAATTTTTGTATTTTTAGTAGACACGGGGTTTCACCACATTGGCCAGGCTGGTCTCAAACTCCTGACTTTGTAATCTGCCTGCCTGGGCCTCCCAAAGTGCTGGGATTCAGGCCTGAGCCACCGCGCCCAGCAGATCAAAGACTTTTTTAAAGTGGCTTAACAGTCCTATACAACTGATATAACACTTCCATGCTACCAGAAGTTGAGTAGCTTACAAGTGTTTGAAGTTAATGACAGTGATATAAATTTCTGTGACTATCAGTTCATTGCTCAAGCTAACCAAACAGCCGGAGTCAGCAGCATATGACTATTTTCATATTTATACAATGCCAGCTCCAAAATATAACACATTGAAAAATCCTGTTAAGCCTAGGAGAGTCAAGATTTATTTAAACTGAATAAAACATTAATATCATCCTACAAAGGAGTAAGTTTATAGAACTGGTCCAATTGTTAGGGTACCAGATTTGAAGCTTGGAAAGTCAAACATGATATAAGTAGCTGATGACCAAATCTAAGGTGCACCATGTCCCATTAAAAATAAAACAAAAAAACTAGCTTTCAATTTATCTACAATTCAATCTATATGATATAATATAATTGGATGACCAACTTTTCAACCAAATTAATTTAAATGACTCCGTACTTTGGTACTTTGTTAATTTAGCTTTAGCTTAAGGGTTATCCCCTGGAAGACAGGTTTGATATGCAAAATGTTTTGTGTTCTGAGAGGTATATTTGTATATTGTACACCATTCAATGTGAGCTCGACATGTTCTTTAAACTTGAATAGGAACATCTACTTATGCATACCACCATCTTCTTTCTTCATTGCTATATCCCATTCTTTAGAGCCATGGTGAACACATAGCTGTCACTCAATAAATATGTAGCAAATAAACAATAGAATGAATGAACACATGAATGATGTGCATATCTCATATTCTCCTACATGCCTTCAATTAATGTATTAACAAACATCACTCGCAAAGGAGGAATCTCTGTGTTTGGCAGCAGAATATTCCTGAAGCCTTTTGATAAATATCAAATAGTTTCAATCTTCATAATTATTTACAAAAACTAAATTCTAAATCTTTCTAGCTCTAAATCACTCTTGCTCTAAACTAAAAATGACATTTATTACATAGACCAAGTTAGCCTAATAAAATAGCACTTTTGTAAGGAACAATGTCTCTTATTGTTTTTAGATTGGAGAATTTAAAATTAATTTTTGAGTTGCCTTAATGTGTCCTATACATACATATATATGTACAGGATACGTTATATCATATATATATACACACATATGTATATGATTATTTAAAAATGGGAGATGCATTCTTTTAGCCTCTGTTCCTAGAAATAAAATAAGTGTAATAGGTTGAAAATCCTTCTTTGAAAGCTTAGAAAGCTTTTATTATTTAAAAATTATGTGTCTGAAACAAAACATTTTAAATTATTTGAATCTGCCAGTGATATGTTTATTTAATTAGGAGGAAATTCTAGTAAGATGGGAAGTGCACATTTTATCTGAACACAATAAAATTTTCATATAAATGATAATATACCTAATAGATTTTATATATTCAGTTAGAGTCTTCTAAAGTGAAAGCTATTTGTAGAGTAATAAGTTTGGCTTCTTGAATCAGGAAAAAAATATTCAATCATTTCTGGAGGGATTTGGAATTTCTTTGATTCCTTTATCATCTCTTTCAATAGTTTAGTATAGATTATAATTAATAAATGTCTTAACCTATGGAGAATAGTAAATTAAGAACGTTTGTTTACAGTTAAAAATGGAATGTTTTTAATCCAATGAGAAAGTGCTCCACTATGCTCAAACTTTACTGAGTAATTTACTAAAATACAAAGTTTGACAAAGCTTAGATAGAGTAATATTAAGCAGACATTTTTCCAAATGTTACTGGACCCTTTTTCTAATGTGAACATCACCATTTCCTGAAATGAAAAGAGTTTGTTTTATTAAATTGATATTTGTCATTTGAACTCAAACTGAGGTTAATTTCCTCACCCTAGGACTGTGTCCCGACTGATGATAGCCCTGAAGGAACTGATCAATTGCAGTGACATGCATAATGCTAATATTTCCATATGAATTATTTTTGTCATTACAAAAGCTTTGAAAAATAGGTATTATCATTCCTATTTATAAGTCAAACAAACAAACCAAAAACAGATTTAGAGAGGTAAGTAACTTTTCAAAAATCAAATGGTTAAATAGTTAAGGGCAAACTTATTGTTTCAGCCAGTCTAAGTTGAACTCTGTCTAACTCTGTATCACGTCTTCTTTTCATCATCTATCGTGCTATTAGGACACCTCCCTGTTAGGCTGTTCTCCTTCCTTCAAAATGTTCCTGTAAAGGTGGATGTAAATAATAATAGTTTATTCAACAAACATTTATTGAGCACATTCCATGTAACAAGAATCATTCTAGTCACTGGAATTAGAGAAGACAAAAACAGACCAAATTCCTGACCTTGTGGAATTTATCATCTAGTGGAGAAGGTGCCAGTCAACAAACCAATGAAATTAATGATAATATCAAGTAGTGAAAAGTGCCATAAAGTAAACACAAAATAAGGCAAAACTGATAGAGAGGAGTATGTAAATGGGATTCTTGTTTTAGATAGAGTAGTCAGAGGGGCCACCTCTCTAAAGACTTGTTGAATATTGAATAAAGTGAGAAAGCAAGCCACACAATATAAGTTTTGGAGAGAAAGGCAAAAGTCAAGACCCTAAAGAAGGAATAAGCTTAGTGTATTAGAGAAAAAGAAGACCACTGTTGCCAGAGCAGTGCGAGAAAGTCAGAGATGCTGTAGATGACATTGGAGAGGTATGCAGGACCCAGACCATTCAAGGCCACCTTTGATTTGTGTGTGATAAAAAGATATTTGAGACTTTGAGCAAGGAAGAAGTAACCTGAACTTGTTTGTAGTTTTAAAAGGTAATGTTGGCAGATATGAAGAGAATGGACTGTAGGAAAGCAAGAGTAGAAACAGCAAGATCAGTTAGGGTCATCTAAGAAAATATTGCAATACTCAGGTGAAAAATAAGAAAGGATTTTGAACTTGGGTGATAGTAATGGAGGTAAGAAGAAATGCACAGTCAGTATAAATTTTAAAGATGGACTTACATGATTTGGCAGAATGAATGTAGGCTTTGAGGGCCAGGAAAAATCAAGTATGATTTCAAGTTTTTTGGCCCATTACTAAGATACAGAAGATTAGAGAAAGAGCAGGTCTAGGATCCTGTGGGTTTGCAGTAGACAGTGATGTAGCTACTAAAAATGTGTAAAGACACAGATAATGTGAAATGTCATTAACAGAGAAGGATATGGAAACAGAAGTGGATGTTACATAAAGCAATAGATAACACAGTATGCTATAGTCAGAGGTTTAGCTTTAAAAGTTCTCACTGGAGCATAGATGATGCCTTCCACGCTGAGATGTGACATGGAGCCATTTTTGTAAGGACTTGTTTCATCCCATTTTACATACAATCCCCGACTTTGTTCAGGATGCTCTTGATATATGCTACCTGATCATTGGGGTGAATTTATTTTGTGACTGGGTGAAGTCTAGGTCTGTTTTCCAGAAGCACTCTTCAGCTGTCCTAGGCTTCACGCCTATCTGAAATTCTCTCCTGTAGGGGAGAATGTGATTGAACATAAGTGTGAACTGCCTGGTAGACATCCATTTACAAAACACTCAGTGCTAGCAGATCCCAGATTTATTTAATTCACAAAGAACATGATAGAATTTGTAATTCAATTAGGGTGATTATGTATATGAGAAAGGATAATTAGTTGAGATAATACCTAGGCTTTGTAAAATGGGAAGCACAAAACAGTATACAGTATTATGCACATTAAATAACACCTGTAAAACTGGACAGAAAGACAATAGGAACTGTACCTTACATTTGTAAAAACTACAATTAAACATTAAAAAATTGGAGGAAATAGAACCTGTACTGGAAAGATAATTTGGAAAAATAATGATTTTGAAAGAGAATAGAGCAGAGTGAAATAAATAGAACAAAACTGGAGAAAATTAGCAGCCTTGTACATTATGATAGGAAACACAAGCAAAATGTTATAAAAAATCAGATTTTTTAAAAAGAATGAGATAAAATGAGTAAAATGGATCATGGTTATAAAGCTCTCAAACTATAGAGTAAAAATTTTATGTGAGGTAATTGTAAGAAAAGGTTACTTGATATAAACAAGATAAGCTCAGAAAGATAAGCTCTAGGAATAAGAAAGATGAAGAAACGAGAGATGTCAATGTGAAACATTATATTCCAAACACAACCCCAAACACAAGCCTGAAATGTAAGTACTAATGAATTCCTAGGAGGTGGTACTTTGCTGTTGTAGGCATGAATGTTGGCATCTGCCACACTGTGCTTTGAGTCCACTAGCTGTGTGACTTGCATAAGTTGCCTGACTTCACTCTGCTCAGTTTCAGCCTTTGTGAAGTGAGGAAGTTACACCTGCTTTATCGAGTCATTACCAATGAAACATAAAGAACTTTTGCAGGCAACTTGCCTTAATTGGTGGTAGTGGACTCCCATCAGGGACAGGGACAGGGATATAGGGTGGAGGGAAAGAAGAACTGTGCGTGGTATATGATGACCATCTGCCTGGTCTGTGGAAAGTTCTTTCTTCCCACAACCAGCAATATTTCAAATGTCAGGTTTTGACCATGGTTTCCAGTCATGCTTAGAGACCTTGTGGTCTCGAGTCATCCAATTCCCCATTATAAAGGCTCAGTGTGATGTTTATGTAGCAGCCGACTCATGACACGGCCCTTCACTCTTGGCAACTCTCGATATCATTAATGTCACAAGATCTTAATTCAAATGTTATCCCATTAAATTAAACATTAATCTACCTGGAATTTTGTTTAATTGCCTGACAATAATGTTAGCATGTGTAGGTTTTTTTTCTATAGTTAATTATATCATAGATAGATGGTGACATTAATGTGTTAAACATATTTGTTATTCAAAACAAAGGCTTACTAAGTCCCAGGGGGTGAAAATACCATTTTGTCATATTGCAGGCTGGATTTTCCAAGTTTGGAAAGAATGTCGGGAGATCCCACTGGCTCCATCTGTTCTTGGCCCTATAGCAAAATGGTCATCAGGTTAATGATGATCACTTCCACAATTTCGCAGTTTTGATGTTTGCATAACATGCTACAAACTCAAACAGAAATAAGCCTCATTAAGCAGGATTTTATCAAGAAAGTGGCTGTTTTTATTTTTTTTCATTTTGAGAAAATACTTTAAAATGAAACAAAACAACTTGGGCAGGCCCACCAAGTTTAGATTTCTGTATTTAAAAATTCCTGAAGTGGCCATGTGCGGTGGCTCACGCCTATAATCCCAGCACTTTGGGAGGCTGAGGCAGGCAGATCACTTGAAACCAGGAGTTTAAGAACAGCTGGGCAACATAGTGAGACCCCCATCTTTACTAAAAATACAAAATTAGCCAGATGTGGTGGTGCATACATGTAATCCCAGCTACTCGGGAGGCTGAGGCAGGAGAATTGCTTGAGCCTGGGAGGCGGAGGTTGCAGTGAGCTGAGATCCCATCACTGCATTCTAGCCTGGATGACAGAGCGAGACCCCGTTTCCCCCCACAAAAAACAAAACAAAACAAAACAAAAATCCTTAAGATATTCCCTCTCTCGTTCATTAGCAGTCAACTGATTATTATCCTCACTTTTTTTTAACCTTCCTCCCACCTCCTACTCACTTTTTTATCCCATCATTTCTGTGAAACTGCTTTTAGCAAGGTCACATCAGCAATAAAGATTTCACATTATTAAAACATTACTTCTTCTTTAATAATATATCATTTTCTCCTAACCCTCTGGCTAATCCTTTCTGGTATGTTTTTAGTGCTGTTTTTTCTGTGCCCATCAAAGGAGGGTGTTATCCAATATTCCATCTTATTTTCCATTCAAATTGAATGCTCTCCCTGGGTGATGTAATCCACTCTTTGCTTCCCATCTAATTTTTGTTTCATTTTTGTGGGTACATAGTAGGTGTGTATATGAGATATATGTGAGGTATTTTGATACAGGCATACAATGTTTAATAATCACATAAGAGTAAATGGGGTATCCTTCACCTCAAGCATTTATCCTTTCTTGGTATTATGAACATTCCAATGATAATCTTTTAGTTATTTTTAAATGTACAATAAATTATTGTTGACTGTAGTCACCCTGTTGTGCTATCAAATACTAGATCTTATTTCTTCTTTCTAACCATATTTTTGTACCCATTAACCATCCTCACTTTACTCCTGCAACCCCTACTACGCTTTCCAGCCTCTGGTAACCATCATTCTATTCTCTGTCTCCAGGAGTTCAATTGTTTTAGTTTTTAGCTCCCACAAATGAGTGAAAATACGTGAAGTTTGTCTTTCTGTGCCTAGCTTCTTTCACTTAACATAATGTCCTCCAGTTTTATCCATGCTGTTGCAAATGACAAGATATCAGCTTTTTATGGCTGAATGGTACTCCGTTGTGTATATGTACCACATTTTCTTTATCCATTCATCTGCTGATGGACACTTACGTTGATTCCAAATCTTGGCTATTGTGAATAATACTGCAATAAACCTGGGAGTAGGAATATCTCTTTGATATACTGAGATTCTTTATTTTTGGTATATATACAAAAGCAGTAGGATTGCTGGATCATATGGTAGTTCTATTTTTAGTTTTTTGAAGAATCTCTGTACTGTTCTCCAAAGTGGCTATACTAATTTACAGCCCACCAATAGTGTATGAGGGTTCCCTTTTCTCCACAACCTTGCCAGCATTTGCTACTGCTGGTCTTTTAGATAAAAGCCATTTTAACTGGAATGACATGATATCTAATTGTAGTTTTTATTTGCATTTCTGTAATGATCGATTAATGATATTGAGAACCTTTTTATGTACTTGTTTGCCATTTGTATGTCTTCTTTTGAGAAATGTCTTTTCAGATTTCTGCCCATTTTTTGATCAGATTATTAGGTTTTTTTCCTACTGAGTTGTTTGAACTCCTTATGTATTCTGGTTATTAATCCCTTGTCAGATGGATAGTTTGCTATTTTTTTCCCATTCTGTGGGTTGTCTCTTCACTTTGTTGATTGCTTCCTTTGCTATACAGAAGCTTTTTAACTTAATGGGATCCAGTTTGTCCACTTTTGCTTTGGTTACATGTACTTGTGGGGTATTACTCAAGAAATCTTTGCCCAGATCAATGCTTTCCTAATGTTTGCTTTTAGTAGTTTCGTAGTTTCAGATCTTAGATTTAAATCTTTCATCTTTGGATTTTATTTTTGTAGATGGCAAGAGATGGTGGTCTAGTTTCATTCTTCTGCATATGGATATCCAGTTTTCCAAGCACCATTTATTAAAAACACTCTTTTCTCCAGTGTAGGTTCTTGGTACCTTGTCAAGAATGAGTTTACTGTAGATGTATGGATTTATTTCTTGGTTCTCTATTCCATTCTATTGGTCTATATGTCTGTTTTTTGCCAGTACCATGATGTTGTGGTTACTGTGGTTCTGTAGTATAATTCTTTTTTTATATAAGTTTCTTTGCTTTAAATAAGCTTAGAAAAGAAAGGAGAACAATTATATATTTAAAATTTTATAATGTTAAACATTTTATTTCTCATGTGTGCTTAACTTTGTGGATTCAAGTAATTAACTGGAAACATTTTCCTTTTAACTTTTATTTTAGGTTCAGGTGTTACCTGTTTAGGTTTGTTCCATAGATAAATTGTGTGTCACAGGGGTTGGTGTACAGATTATTTCATCATCCAGATAATGAGCATAGTACCTGATAAGTACTTTTTAAAATCCTTGCCTTCCTTCCAACCTCTACTCTCAAGTAGGCCCTGGTATCTATTGTTGCCTTTTTTGTGTCCATGTGTACTCAATGTTTAGCTTGCACTTTAAGTGGGAACATAGAGTATTTGGTTTGTAACACAGTATGTTCCTGTGTTAGTTTGCATAGCATAATGGCCTCCAGCCCCAACCATGTTGCTGCAAGGGACATGATTCTGTTTTGTTTTGTTTTGTTTTGTTTTATGGCTGCATAGTGTTCTAATTCTGTGAAGAATGTCATGGAAGTTTCATAGGAATAGCATTGAATCTTTCAATTACTTTGTAGAGTATGGTCATTTTAACAATATTTATTCTTCCTATTATTGAGCATGGAATGCTTTTTCATTGGTTTGTGACAATGTCTGACTTCCTTCAATAGTGTTTTGTAATTCTCATTGTAGTGATCTTTCACCTCCCTTATTCCTAGATATTTTACTATTATTATTATTATTATTATTATTATGGCAATTGTGAGTGGAATTATATTCTTGATCTGACTTTCAGCTTGGACATTACTGGTGTGTAGAAATGCTACTGATATTTGTACATTGATTTTGTATCCTGAAACATTGCTAAAGTTGTTTATCACATCTAGGAGCTAGTAAGCAGAGACTATGGGAGTATTCTAGATATAAAATCATATCATCTGCGAGGAAAGATAGTTTAACTTCCTGTCTTCTTATTTGGGTGCTTTTTTTCTTTCTCTTGCCTGATTGCTTTGGCTAGGACTTCCAATAATATGTTGACTACAATAGGTGAGAGTGGGCATCCTTTTCTCATTCCAGTTCTCAAGGGTAATGCTTCCAGCTTTTGCCCATTCAGTATGATATTGGATATGGGTTTGTCATTTATGGTTCTTATTATTTTGAGGTATGTTCCTTTGATGCCTAATTTGTTGCAGGTTTTAACAAGAAGGGATGCTGAATTTTATCAAACCCTTTTCTGCATCTATTGAGGTGATCATGTGGTTTTCACTTTTAGTTCTGTGTATGTGATGAAACACATTTATTGATACGTGTATGTTGAACCAACCTTGTATCCAAGGAATAAGACCTACTTGATTGTGAAGGATTTGCTTTTAAATGTGCTGCTAGAGTCAATTTGCTAGTATTTTGTTGAGGATTTTCACATCCATGTTTGTCAGGGATATTGACCTGAAGTTTTCTTTTTTTGTTGTGTCTCTGCCAGGTTTTGATATCAGAATGATACTGTCCTCATAGAATTAGATAGGAGTCCCTCCTTCTTGATTTTTTGGAATAACATCAGTGGGATTGGTAGTGGCTTTTCTTTATACGTCTGGAAGAAATCAGCTGTTAATCCATCTGATCCTGGGCTTTTTGTTTAGTAGGTATTTTATTACTGATTCAATTTCAAAACTCATTATTGATCTGTTCAGGGTTTCAATTTCTTCCAGGTTTAATCTTGGGAGATTGAATGTATTTATCCATTCCTTCTAGGTTTTCTAGTTTGTGTGTATAGAAGTGTTCATTATAGTATATGAGGGTTCTTAGTATTTCTGTGGAATCAATTGTAATGTCATCGTTGTCATTTCTGATTGTGTTTATTTGGATCTTGTCTCATTTTTTTTCCTTATTAGTCTAGCTAGCACTTTATCAATCTTATTTATTATTTTAAGCAACAAACTTTTGGATTTATTGGTCTTTTGTATGGTTTCTCTCATCTCTACTTAATTCAGTTGAGCTCTGATTTTGGTTATCTCTTTTCTTCTGCTAGCTTTGGGGTTGGTTTGCTCTTGTTGTTCTAGTTCCTCTAGGTGTGATGTTAGGTTGTTAATTTGAGAACATTCTCACTTTTTGATGTGGGCATTACTGCTCTAAACTTTCATCTTAACACTACCTTAGCTGTGTCCCAGAGATTCTGGTATGTATTTTTATTGTTTTCATTAGTTTCAAATAATTTCTTGATTTCTGTCTTTATTTTATTGTTTACCCAAATGTCATTCAGCAGCCAATTGTTTAATTTCCATGTAATTTTATGGTTTTAAGAGATATTCTTCATATTGATTTATTGCACTTCATATTGATTTTATTACACTTTGATCTGAGAGTATGTTTGGTATAATTTTGGGTTTTTTAAATTTATTAAGAATTGCTTTATGGCCAAGTGTGGGTTATTTTAGACTATGTACCAAGTGGAGATGAGAAAAATGTATGTTCTGTTCTTTTTGGGTGGAGTGTTCTACAGTTGTCTGTTAGGTCCATTTGGTCAAGTTTCAAGTTTAGAACCCAACTATCTTTGATAGTATTGTATGTCAATAATCTAATATCATCAGTGGGTTGTTGAAATTCTCACACTATTATTTTGTGGTTATTTAAGTCTCTTTGTAAGTCTCTAAGAACTCGTTTTACTAATTAAGATACTCCAGTGTTATGTGCCTATATATTTAGGATAGTTATGTCTTCTTATTGAATTGAACCGTTTATCATTATATAGTGTACTTCTTTGTCCTTTTTGATTGTTGTTGGTTTAATGTCTGTTTTGTCTGAAATAAGAATAGCAACTCCTCCTCGTTTTTTGTTTTTTTTTTTTCTCTTTGCTTGATAGATCTTTCTCCATTCTTTTACCTTGAGTTTATGGTATCTCTCATTGCATGTGAGATGGATCTCTTGAAGACAGCATACATTTGGGTCCTTGCCTTTATCCAGCTTGCCATTCTGTGCCTTTGACATGGGACATTTAACCTGTTTAAATTTATGGGTAATACTGATATATGCAAGTTCAATCTTGTCATCATGTTGTTAGCTGATTGTTAGGTAGACTCAATTATGTAGTTGCTTTATAGTGTCAATGGTCTATGTACCTAAGTATATTTTGTAGTGGCCAATAACAGTTTTTTGTTATCACATTTAGCACTCCCTTAAGTACTTCTTGTAATCGAGGTCTGGTTGTAATGATTTTCCTTAGCATTTGCAAAGGGGAATAAAATCTGAAAAGGATTTTATTTCTCCATCACATATGAAGCTTGGTTTGGCTAGATATGGAATTCTTGCTTAGAATTTGTTTTCTTTAAGGATTTGCAGCTTCTCTATATTTCCTCGCATTTGCAGCCATGCACTCTTTCAGTGCTCTGAGAGTGTGAGCTTCCCTCTCACTTGAATTTTGGCCATAGACCTTAGCTTGGCACTCCTGGGCTATATGCTGCTACCTTGGGGAAAGCTCAGGCTTTTTGTTCCCTCCTCACTTTGTGGCAGCAGGGACAGGGTCCTTGGCAGTGGCAATGGCAGAGGGCCTGCCACTTCCCTCTTGAACTTACACCCCATGGAAATACAGAACCACTGCCAATCAAAATGATCAGCCAGGTGTGGAGTGGCTACACTACAGGCCTAAGTTAGGACCCTGCCTGGTGAAGAGCAGGAGCCTGGGGAACTCACAGTGAAGACAGTCTGGCCTCCTTTCTATAGGGTGGCTGTGGTGTCCTGGAGGTGCAAATAAAACATTTGGGCTTTTTGTTTCTTCCCCAGCCTGGTGGCAGCAAAGGTGGGTAGCACTACAACAGCAGTGGCAGAGGGGCTGTCAGTTGCCTCCAGGAACTCCACCCCAGAGAGACACAAAGCCTCTGACAGTGAAAATGTTCAGCCAGTGGTAGAGTGACTGTGCTGTGGGCCCAAACCAGGGGCCCTGCCTAGAGAAGAGCAGGGGTTCAAGGGTTCACAGGGAAGAGAAACTGGCCTTCTCTCTGTAGAGAGTAGCTTCGGCATACTAGAGGTGCAAATAAACCAATCAGGGTCTTTCTCTGGTTCACTGACCAAAGGCAGCAATGGCAAGTACTTCTGCAGTTGCAATGTCAGAGAGCCTGTTGGTTAACTCTGGGAATTCCATCCAGGATTTTATTTTCTTTGTAAGTATCATAAATGTGATTACTTTCTTGATTTCTTTTTCAGATATTTCACTGTTGGCATATAGAAATGCAACTGATTTTTGTTTGTTGATTTTGCATCCTGCAACTTTACTGAATTTGTTTATAAGTTCTAATAGCTTTTTGGTGGAGTCTTTAGGGTTTTCCAAAAATAACATTATATCATTTGCAAACAAGGATAATTTGACTTCTTCCTTTCCCACTTGGATCCTCTGTATTTCTTTATTTTGGCTGGCTTCTGTAGCTAGGACTGCTAGTACTATGTTGAATAACAGTGATAAAAGTGGGCATCCTTATCTTCTCCCAGATCTTAGAGAAAATACTTTCAGTTTTTTTCCTATTTAGTGTGATACTAGTTGTGAGTGTGTCACGTATGGCTTTTATTACTATATGTTGAGGTATGTTCCTTCTATCCCCAGTTTTTTGACGGGTTTTATCATGAAGGGATGTTAAATTTTATAAAATACCTTTTCAGCATTAATTGAACTAATCATATGGTTTTTGTCCTTCATTCTGTTGATATGATGCATCACATTGTTTGATTTGTGTATGTTAAACCATCCTTGCATTCTTGGGAAAAATCCCACTTGGTCATTATGAATGATCTTTTTAAGGTGTTTGAATTCATTTTGCTAAAATTTTTTGAAGATTTTTGTATCAGTTCACCAGAGATATTGGCTTATAGTTTTCTTTCTTTCTTTTTATTTATTTATTTTTTTGATGTGTCTTTGGTTTTGGTGTCTGGGTAATACAGGCCTCATAGGATGAGTTTGGAAGTATTCCTTCCTCCTCTATTTTTCAGAATGATTTGAGTAGGATTAGTATCAGTTCTTCTTTAAATGTTTGGTAGAATCCAGCAGTGAAGCCATTAAGTCCTCTTTGATGGGAGATTTTTTTATTATGGCTTCAATCTATTCAGGTTTTGGATTTCTTCATGGTTCAATTTTAAGCATTACTATGTTTAATTCATTCCTTTCTAGGTTTTCCAATTTACTGGCATATAGTTGATATTAATAGTCTCTAGTAATCCTTTGAATTTCTGCGGTGGCAGTTGTAATGTCTTCTTTTCCATTTCTGACTTTATTTATTTGGGCCTTGTCTCTTTTTTTTTGGCAGTGGGGGTGTCAGGCTAAAATTTTGTAGATTTTGTTTATCTTTTGAAACACCAACTTTTTGTTTCATTGATTTTTTTTTTTAAGTTTGGTTTATTTCTACTGTGATCTTTATTTATCTTCTTCTACTAATTTTATGTTTGGTTTGCTCTAGGTTTTCTAGTTTTTTAGAAAGCATTTTTAGGTTGTTTATTTGAAGTTTTGGCCAGGTGCAGTGGCTCACACCTGTAATCCCAGCATTTTGTGAGTCCGAGGCAGGCAGATCACCTGAGGTCTGAAGTTCAAGACCAGCTGGGCCTACATGGTGAAACCTCGTCTTTACTAAAAATACAAAAAAATTAGCCAGGTGTGGTGGCAGGCACCTGTAATCCCAGCTACTTAGGAGGCTGAGGCAGGAGAATTGCTTGAACCTGGGAGGCAGAGGTTGCAGTGAGCTGAGATGGTGCCACTGTACTCCAGCCTGGGCAACAGGGATTCCATCTCAAAAATAAAAAAATAAAAATAAAAATGTAGTTTTTCTGCTTTTTTGATGTAAGTGCTTATTGCTATAAACTTTCCTCTTAGTACCAATTCTGCTGTATCCCCTGTGTTTTGGTATGTTGTGTTTCCATTTTCATTTGTTTCAAAAAATTTTTAAATTTTATTTTTAAATAAATAATATTTATTTATTTATTATTTATTTATTACTGGTCATTGAGGAGCATATTGTTTAATTTCCATGTGTTAGTATAATTTCCAAAGTACATCTTATTATTAATTTCTGGTTTTACTCTGTTGTGCTTAGTGAAGATGTCTGAAATGATTTCAATTTGTTGGATTTTTTAAGACTGGTTTTGTGGATTAACATATGGTCTATTCTGGAATACTGTCACCTTGGATTTTTCTGGTTATTTTGTGGACTTATCTTTTTTTCTTTCTTTCTTCCTCTTTTACATTTTGTGAGTGATTTTCTTTTTGTTGGTGGTATGTTTTTATTTCTTGCTTTTTTTTTTTGTAGGTGTTTTGATTTGAGATTACCGTGCAGCTTGCAAGTAACATCTTACAACCTATTATTTTTCAACAGATGACAATTTAGCTTTGATTGCAAAAGCAAACAATCTAACAAACAAGTAAAAACTAATAAAAGCTCTACACTTTAACTTTATCCCCCGCTTTTTCACTTTTTATTGTTTCTATTCATATTTTATTATGCTGTCTACATCTTTAAAAGTGGTCGTAGGTATTATTTTTGAGAGGTTTATTTTTTAGTTTTGCTACTCAAGATATGAGTAGTTTATACACTACAATTACAGTGTTATAATATTCTGTAGTTGCCTGTGTACTTACTATTACCAGTGAGTTTTGTACCTTCAGATGATTTCTTGTTGCTCATTAATATCGTTTTTTTCTGGTTGAAGAACTACTTTTAACATTGATTTCAGGAGAGGTCTGGTATTGATAAAATCCCTCACCTTTTGTTTGCCTGGGAAAGTCTTTATTTCTCCTTCATGTTTGAAGGATATTCTTGCTGGATATAATATTCTAGAATAAAAGTTTTTTTTTCTTCCTTTAGCACTTGAAATATGTCATGCTACTCTCTCCTGGCCTGTAAAGTTTCCACTGAAAAGTCTGCTGCCAGACGTTTTGGAGCTCCACTGTATGTTGTTTCTTTTCACTTGCTGCTTTTAGGATCCTTTCTTTATCATTGACCTTTGGAATTTTGATTATTAAATGTCTTGAGGTAGTTTTCTTTGGGTTAAATCTGTTTGGTGTTCTATAACCTTCATATACTTGGTTATTGATATCTTTCTCTAGGTTTGGAAAGTTCTCTGTTATTATCCCTTTGAATAAACTTTCTACTCTTATCTCCTTTACTTTCTCTTTAAGGCCAGTAACCCTTAGATTGGCCACTTTGAGGCTATTTTCTAGATCTTTTAAGTATATTTCGTTATTTTTATTCTATTTTCTTTTGTCTCCCCTGACTGTGTATCTTCATAAAACTTGTCTTCAAGTTTACTAATTTTTTCTTCTGCTTGATCAATTCTGCTACTAAAAAACTCTGATGCATTCCATTGAATTTTGTAGCTCCAGAATTTCCACTTGATATTTAAGAATTATTTCATTCTGTTAATTAACTTTATGTGATAAGATTCTGAATTCCTTATGTTATCTTGAATTTCATTGAGCTTCCCCAAAATAGCTATTTTGAATTATCTCTCTGAAAGTTTGATTATCTCTGTCATTCCAGGTTTGGTCACTGGTGCCTTATTTATTTCAGTTGGTGAGGTCATGTTTGTCTAGATAGCCTTAATGCTGGTGGATGTTCATCAATGTCTGGGCATTGAAGACTTACGTAGTTATTCTAAACTTTGCAGTCTGGGCTTGTTTGTATCTATCCTTCTTCGGAAGGTTTTCCAGTTATTCAAAGAACATTAAGTGTTGTGATCTACATCTTTGGTCATTGCAGCTACATGTGCATTAGGGGGCATCTCAAGCCTAGTAACCCTATGACTCTTGCAGACTTGTAGAGGTACCACCTTGATGGTCTTGGATGAGATCCAGGGGAATTCTATGGATTACCAGCAATCTCTTGTTCTCTTCCCTTACTGTCTCCCAAACAAATGGAGTCACTGTCTGTGCTGAGCTGCCCAGAATTGGGGAAAAGATTATGCAAGCACTCCCATAACCACCACTGGGACAGTGCTGGGTCACACCTGAAGCTGGCACAGTACTCAGTGCCAGGTCTTGCTCAAGGCCTGTAGCAACTATTGCCTGGTACCACTGAGGTTTATTCAAGGACCAAGGGCTCTTTAGTCAGCAGATGGTGAATCCTGCCAAATGTGTGTCTTTCCCTTCAAGGCAGCAGGTTCCCTTCTTGCCCCAGGGCTGGTTTAGAAATGCCATTTGGGAGCTAGGGCCTGGAATTGGAGAAATTGGGAATCTCTTTGGTGCTTTATTTTACAGTGCCTGAGCAGGTATCCACATTGCAAGACAAAGTGCTTTTCACTCTTCTCTCTCCTTCCCTCAAGCAGGAGTCTCTCCTTACAGCCACCACTACTGGGAATGTGCTGGATCACACCAAAAGCCATCAAGGTACTAGGTATCACCCAATGCCCATGGCAACTACTGCCTGTCTCCTGCTGATATTTATTCTAGACCTAAGGGTTCTTTAGTCAGCAGGTGATAAATCCTGCCAGAACTGCTTCCTTCCCTTCAACGTAGTGAGTTCCCTTCTGTTCCAGGTTGGGTCTTGAGATATCCAGGTGCTAGGGCCTGAAATGAAAGCATCAGGACTCTGCTCTATGATTTATTTTACTGTGTCCAAGTTGCAAGACCAAGTCCTCTTTACTTTCCTGGAGCTTTGAGCTGCACTGCCTGGAGTTGGAGGAGGGGTGACACAAGCAGTCCCTTGGCTGCCCCAGCTAGTGTCTCACTGGGCCGTGTGTGCCCCATGTCCACTGGCTCCCAGCCTAACACAGCATCTGGACTTTTCCATAAATTGCAGTCCTTGTGGCCTAGACTGCTTTTCAAGTTTTTTTAGGACCCCAGAGTACTTTAGCTTGCAGTGTTGGGTCTAACAGGAACTCAGGTTCTGACTGCTGGATGGGCGATTTCCCTTTGGCTAGGGCTGGTCTAAATGCTTCCTCCGTGGGCACAGGCTGAGTTCTGCCTGGTGTTGCATTCCACTGTGACAGGGCAGTACTGAGCTCCAATGCACAGTCCCACAATCACTTCACTCTCCATCCCCCAGTTACTCTGATCACTCACCTGATTTTTGGTTCTTATGAAGGTGCTTTCTTGTATGGATAGTTGTTCAATTTGGTGTCCCTGCGGGAGGATGATCAATAGAGGCTTCTATTTGGCCATCTTTCTCCACCTCTGACTATAATCCACTCTTAAGTCTTTGTTAACCACTCAGTGTGAACGACTTTCATATTTATAGCTCTAGACTTATGTAGCAAACGGTTACTAGATATTATCATTTGGACATTCTACAGATATTTAAAACTCAACATGTTCCACAAATCTTGCCTTTTCTATCTAAATTCAATCTTTATTCTCAGGGATTGGTCACACCAACTACTCTCATGCCTAAACCAGAAATTTGGAGGTATCCTGAATTTCTCTTTTCACTGCCAAACCCTCTTAACCCTCTCTACTCAATTGCTCACCAAGTCTTCTCAAATGTTTAATGTTACTGTTTCTTCAATTTGTGCATTTCTTTCCATCCTCATCACCACTATCTAGTTTAGTTCATCATTTTCATTTCTTTAACTACTGCAATAAGCTCCTGAGTGTTCTTCCTGCTATCAGATCTCCATTTAGCAGTTAGAGTAATCTTACTAAAATATAAAATTGGTTCTATTAATCATTACCTTGTAGAAAGTCCAACTGCTTAATATAGCATTATCTAATTATCTACTTAATATTATCCAACTTCTGCACATTTCCCCTACCTCATTTCCAGCCACCTTTCCCATTAAACCCTGTTCTTCTGCCATACCAACCAGTATATGCCTGCATTTCTCAGTACAGGACAAGTTTTTTTCTACCTCTATCCTCTTGCCAGTATTGTTCCCTCTGCCTAGAAGGCTGTCTTCCTGCCTGTTCACTTGGCTATGTACCAGTTATCTTCCAGAACAGTGCTTCTCAAACTTAAATATATGTATGAATTACCTAGAGATCTGGTTAAAATACACATTTATTCCAGCAGGTCCAGGCTGGGCCAAATATTCTGTATTTCTATCAGTTGCTTCTAGACAATGCTAATGCTTTTGGTCAGTACAGTAGGATGGTTCTAGAATTTATTTCACATATCCCCTTTTCTAGGAGGACGTATCTGACCTCCCAAGGTTGAATAGCTGCTTTTATTGCATCCTGTGGAATATTCCCCCACATCATAGCACTCATTACCTTGCATTGTTACTTCCTGTTTATTGGGATGTTACCTCTGACTAATAGACTGATGATATCATCACTCAAAATGGTACCCAGAACCTAGCAAAAGCCCAGTAACTCATGCTGGGTCCTCTCCAGTATGTGCTATACCAACATTCCTCCATACCGTCACTGCTGCTATGTCTGCTTCTTGCTCAAAGAGCAAATAAGTCTTCACCTGCAATGGTGGCTCTTAATTTAAGAATGCAGGGTGAGTGCATTTTTTGGCACCATCAATGTCTCCTGCTGCATTGGCAGCCTTGTTCCTTCTGTTGCTCAGTATTCTTCCATATATTGGGATAAAGAGAGGGGTACTTTGACGTCCTTTTAGTCAGAACAGATTCTTTCTGTTTGAATACCGAAGTGGAAAACATAACTATAATTGTCCAGAAATATAGGCAACATGAAAATTCTACTCAACACTGTAGTGACACTTTACTATTTAATTGCTTTGTGTCCAATATTATTATAAAAGTTTGCATTTGTTCAATGGCACTTACATAATGTATTGACTGCCATGCTTATAGGAACAACCAAAGTTAATCAGAAACACCGTGCTCTCCTTTTCACCTAGATTATTCATCTCAAAATGTCTTCAGATTTACCAGGGATCATTAAATTTGACTGCTGAAATGAAAGAAGCTTAAGATTACTCATAAACAGGTCAGGAAAAAATATGAAGATAGTGGCTATACTTTATGCTTCCTAATTGATCAATTACAGAAGCCAAGGTAAATTTAGAGTGCACATTGTCTTACCTCATTATAGATAAAAAATATGTCTGTCGAGAATGTAATCAGACTCAGAGCCTTGCTTACTGGATAGGAGGGGGAATCAGCCTTCATGAAAGTTAAAGCATTTTCTTTTCTCAGTTGGGAATTTCAAGCAGGAGAGGAATAGGCAGATGAATAAAACATGGTAATGGAATGTAATAAAGCAGAAATTGAGATATATCCACTAAGTAAGATCACAGATAGCATACAAATTCACTGACCATTAAAATGACTTGTCAGGAGAGATTATGATATTTTTAATCCCCAAAGTAATTATGTGATACGTCTTAGTGAGTTTGAATTTTATTAAAAATTTTAAGAGTATATGAAAATGGATTAAAGTTTCAGCTTCCTAGATTCAATATTCATTTTTAGTATGCAACAACTCAGCAGTTTTAATGATTATTGCTGGATAATTCTACTCTATAGACTGATATAGAGATCACTTCTTCAATAGTTCATTAGTTGAATGCCCAGTCAGTACCATGTGGGGACATTACAGAAGTGACCCTCATGGAATAAATGCCTTCACTTAGTTCTTCAGCCTTCTCCTCCAAAATGTGTGTTTATGTACAAATGTGATGAATCTCAACTACGGTCCTGCAAACCTCCTGGTGTTAGGGGAGCTGAGAAGAGGGCTGGATGGTCTGTAGGGTATCGTAGATTTCTAACATATGAAGTGTTGTCTCTAGAATAAAATGTGTGTGTGTGTGTGTGTGTGTATACTGCTTTTGGGAATTAAATAAAAATGTTTTTTAAAGTGTCACTGAATTCTTAAAACCTTAATTTGTCATTAAGTCTCTTACAAAAAACAGATATTATAAGTAAAACTGCTGCTATAAAGGAAGGCAAAATACACAAAATTTATACATACTACACACATATATATTTAATCATAATTGCTCTTACAATGGAAGAGAGCATTTTTCATATACTATTCATCTATTGAAATATATATGAGGAAGACAGAAATAAAAAGGAGATAAGCTAAGGAGTTAGGATTTGCAGAATAAAAACCCTTGCACATAATGATATTTTCTAATTTATCTTAATTTTAATCAAGCAATTCCAATTGGAAACAAGTTTCCTTTAAAAACAAACTGAAGAATGTTTTTCTGTGCACATAATTTAGGTGGAAATACACCTAGTATATCCATGTTTTCTCTCCAGGCAAGAAATAAATTTGGAAAGAACTAAGCAACACAGTGTTGGTAAACGGTGTTTCTCTCTGATAAAATGCCAGCCAAAAAGAGAATCTATAACAATTACCAAACTATACATCTTAAGTCTTTTATTCAGATTTTTCTCTTGTTCAGCCATTATAGGAAAAACAGCTTATTAAATGAGTGATTTTAATGCAACTTATTTTTGTTGCCCGAGTTTAGAGAAAAAAAAATGGATTTTTGAAAAAGCAATTCTTTTTTTTTTTTTTTTTTGCTAAATAAAAACCTTTACATAGTAGCCTAAATTGGTAGAATAATTGAAATGAAAAAAAGGCCTTGTGAAATTGTTCCCATTGGATTTCTGTGAGTTTGGTTTTAAATCCTCTTCCAAAAAGTAACTTGATAAAGTAATCAAAATCTTTTCTATTTAACTTAGTCTACTGATGATAGAAGAATAACATATAGTATTGAAATGGAGTATAGTTATCTGAAAGTACCTTATAAATTAACTTTCATAACCCTAGCTTTATGGGAGGATCTTAGAACTGTTTGCATCATAAAGGAAGCATAAAATGCCTATGTACACAAAAACTATGGAGAAATATAAATAATTGCAAGGTTTTCAATGACCATTTAACATAACCATGTTGGAGCATACTACTAAGACATTCCCCTTAAGAGCACTGCACATAGTTATGGACAGCATTGGGGACCACAGTGGCCAAAAAATGAAGCAGAATAAGAAGCCAGGTGTAATATAAGCAACAGTAGAATTGGTAACAGATATTTTAAATTGGTCGTTTCCCAGTTATATTTCTCAGAGGCTTAGGATTGCCTGGGAAGACCTGGGTATACAGACTGGGTGCTAGAGAGGGCAGAGAGGAAAACACAACAAATGAATTTGGAACAGGCTCACTCCCTTATCTGTCAGTCTGAGTGGTCAGCTCTCACCATTTTGCACATTTAAATTCCTTGGAAGATGATCTATTTTTACAAAAACAGGCCATAACTAAAGCATTCTCAAATACCACCGGTTTAGAATTTAAGAAGGGTATCTTGTGGTAGGGAGACCATGAGATTCAGTAGCTATTCTCTAAAATTCTCTTCAATCTTTCCTTGATGTGATTAAAGGCTGTCATTTATAGAGCAAAGGTAAGGATGCAGATAGGGAAACATGGTGCACCCCAAGGGCTTCTTATTTTAATGGAGAATTGAAGAAAATATGTGTGGTTTATAAATAAAATATCACTTTGTCAACTACTTTGATTTTCTAAGTCATGGGATTTATTTACATTTTTAAATAATATGAAGGGTGTGCAATCTCTATATTCAACAAAGGGAGCATGCCTTTTATAAAGTCAAGAAATATTGCCTTGGCCAGGCACAGTGGCTTTTATCTGTAATCCCAGCTACTCAGGAAGCTGAGGTAGGATGATCAACTGAGCCGAGGAGGTCGAGGCTGCAGTGAGCTGTGTTTGGGCAACTGTACACCATCCTGGATGACAGAGCAAGACCCTGTCTCAATAAATAAATAAAATAAAGAAATATTGCTTTACAATAATTAAGGTTTTGTTTAAAGTGCAGTTTATTACTAATTAGGCTCTTTTATTCCTTCCTTGCTGGAATTATTTATTCTAATGTTTCGTATTGACTATTTTAAGATTTTCTCTTATTTAGGTAAATTGAATCTTCGTCAATAGCTACTTGTGCTTCCACAGATACTTCAGCAGTATCTTGGATAGGCACTAAATCTGAACCAAAAATTTAAAACATTGTAGTTTCATATTACTGATTTTAATATTTTTAAATAGAGTATTTAAAAATAACTCTATGGCCATAACTCTCAGAATATAATATATTATAATAATATACTAGTTTACAATGATATTTCTATAACATTAAAATTAATAGATTCACATAAAATGTCTTTCATTACTTCATGCTGTGATTAGTTTGAAATAAATAGTGAAATATTGAAATGTGTGCAGATATCTCAATGTAAATATCTCAGTGTCTTCACTGATACAGTAACTTAAAGCTGGAATTGACTATGAACACAATTTTAATAATATGATAATAAGCATAATTTAAACAATTGGTGCTTGTAAAGATTTTGTTTCCAGCTGTTTATTTGCTTGCCTCCTTCTCTTCCTTGCTGCTTTGTTAATTAGCATCTATACAGCAATATTTTGAACCATTCATTGACATAATTGTAGTAGGCTATGTATTGTATAGCTGCTTTTGAAAATTAAGGAAGTATTTAGTTTTAGTTACAAAGATCCATGAAGTATATTGTCTAAATCAACCTGATAATTGCTGGATCAGTATTTTCTTTATTGGTGTCTGTGGATTCAACATAGATTTATAATCTAAAGAGTTCATAAAATAGACTTCTGAACACAGTTGTTATACTCTTTCAATTCTTCACCATTATGAACTACAATAGAGTTACACTGTCTACCTTTAAGTGCTTTTATAGTCCATTGTGGGAATTCCACCTGGAAATGTAGCACAGTGACAATAGCTCTTAATATCCACTATTGTTCTTGCATGATTGAATCACTGGAAGATGATGTATGTTTACAAAAACGGGCCATAACTAAGGCATTCTTGAATACCACTGGTTTAGAATTTAAGAAGAATATCTAACCACATCAGTATGTGCAGCACATACTGAGGTTTGAAACCTGCAGTGGCCAACTGATTGATTCCAGGGCATAACATTGAAATTATCTGAATCCACAAATCTTCCAAACGTAGACAGCAAATAGATTCATCAAGGCAGAGGATCTGAGTATATTCACATTCTGCCAGGGGGAGCTTTAGGGAGATAGGTGCCTCTCACCAAGATAGCAGGAGGAAAGAGAGCAAGAAGGAAATTCCACGGTTGGCATGTGATAAGGGTGGCATGTAGTCCACGGATATGTCAACATCCTGCCAAAACCTAAAAGATGCTCTTTCTAATGGTGAGTGATTACATACAACCCCAATGTTTCCCCTGGCTCCCCAGTGCCATCAGTATCAAGTCGCCACAATACTTACTATGTTCTCTGTGCTGCTTAAATTATGGCCAAGACTAATTTGCAATGAATGGCCTAGAGAGTAAGATTGTGCATACAGTGTTGAGGAAATTAATGTGTTAACTTTCAAAAAGTTCATGTGGAATTGAATAAAAGTGAGAAAGTAAGAGGTGTGATCATAGAAGGAAAACATGTTGTTGGATGAAATTTGGAAGCAGATGGTGAATCGATGAGGCAGAATCAGTAAGATAGAGTGATTGGTTACCAGAAGGTACATCTAGCTTATTCTAATTAAAAAAGATTTAACTATTTCATTATATGCTTCCTCTTTATAAAAGAGGACTTTTACAATGTCAGATCTTACTATTTATGTTGTTGGAAAAAAAGAGTTTCTTGCAGTTCAACCAGGTAAGGAAAAGATGTGGGAACGGGCCAGTTGATATAGGGATTCTAAACAAAGCTGTGAAAATGAAACATGCAGTACAGGGATAAACAGTTAAGAAGCAAAGAATATACATGTTTAATAGGAAGAAAAGTTTCAGTATCTAAAAAGTACAGCATAACTTGAAATTACTTTGTACCCTAAAGATATTGCTGTACAGCAGTGTGTTTCACCTTTCATTGACAAATGCAGTCCTTTACATTTTGTAAATAATGCGAAAACTCTTACACTATCCGTTCCTCATGTTGCCCTGTGCTCTGCACTTAACTCTTTTATTTTATTTATATATTTATTTATTGAGACGGAGTCTTGCTGTTGCCCAGGCTGGAGTGCAGTGGCGCAATCTCATCTCACTGCAACCTCCACCTCCCGGGTTCAAGCAATTCTCCTGTTTCAGCCTCCCGAGTAGCTGAGATTACAGGTGCCCGCCACCATGCCCAGCTAATTTTTGTATTTTTAGTAGAGATGGGTTTCACCATGTTGGGCAGGTTGGTCTCGAACTCCTGACCTCAATTAATCCACCCACCTCAGCCTCCCAAAATGCTGGGATTACAGGCGTGAGCCACCGCACCCAGCCAACCCATTTTCTTTACCTCTCTGTTACTAATAATCATTTCACCAATTCCACTTGTAATCTGGTTTGTTAGTTTTCTTTTCTTTCTTTCTTTTTTTTTTTTTTTTTTTTTGAGATGGAGTCTCACTCGGTCGGCAGACTGGAGTGCAGTGGCCCAATCTCAGCTCACTGCAACCTCCACCTCCCAGGTTCAAGTGATTCTCCTGCCTCAGCCGCCCAAGTAGCTGGGATTACAGGCGCGTGCCACCACGCCCAGCTAATTTTTATATTTTCAGTAGAGGCGGGATTTCACCAGGTTGGCCAGGATGGTCTCGATCTTTTAACTTTGTGATCTACCCGCCTTGGCCTCCCAAAGTGCTGGGATTACAGGCATGAGCCACTGCGCCTGGCCGGTTTGTTAGTTTTCTAATGCTGCATAACAAATTATTACAAATTAAAAGAATACCTATGTATCACAGTTTCTGTGACTCAGGAGTCCAGACCTGGCTTTATTGTTCTCTGCTCAGGGCCTCAGAAGGTTGCAATTAAGTTGTTGACTGGGCTGTATTCTCATCTGGAAGATTGCACAGGGAGAAATCTGCTTCCAAGCACATTCAAGTGTTGGCAAAATTTATTTATTTGTTTCTGTGTGAGAGCAGCCCAGCCCTTTTGGTAGCTGCCAGCTGGATGCTACCCCCCAAGACCTAGAGGTCACTCACAGTTTTTTGCCATGTAGGCTTCTCAACATGGTCACTGACTGTATCAAGCCAGCTAGGAGAAACTGTAGCTCCAGTCTGCTCAGATGGAGGCTTAATAACAAGATCAAGGGAACGACATCTCTAATCTTTGCCATTCCCTGTTGGTTAGAAGCAAATCACAGGTCTCACCTGCATTCAGGAAAGATGAATATACAAATACGAGAATACCAGGCAAGTGGAGATCATGGGAGCCACCTCAATCTCTGTCCACCACACCTAAAGTCCATACTTTAGTCAAATATCTCTTACAATATTTATTTATCCCTTTAGCCATCCTGTATTCTCCTCTGTCCTTTGTCCCCTTTCATTCAAATGATGCATTCTACAAAGACCCAAAGGAACCATCAGGGATACTCCATATTCACTTCCCAGGAGATGAGGAGCAATGCATAGTTTGAGACAGAACCAGCAAAGCGAAAATCACAACATTCTTCTGGACAAACCATCTCTGCTATCTGGGAGCCTTCTCTGTTGTGTAGCACTGATAGCAAAGCCTCACATTTGAACACTGGGATGAGAAGTAGCCTTAGCTCATGGGGTGGGGGCAGGGGACAATAAAGACATCAGGGAGATTCCAGATCTTTATCTAATGGGATGAATCTTTTCTTTTACCTGGAAGAGCAGATAGGGAGGAGTTGCTATTTCTCTTTGTTCAGCATTTATTAAAATTAAGCAGGAATTATATTTTGCCATAGGCTTGGTTCCCAGAGTTTACATTTCTGAGGAACCATGATTCCACTTCTAGGGATTTATTCAATTATCCTGAACTACATGAAAGCTAAAGTAAGCAATCAGAAGTTTACTTTATAACTTTGCCAACATTGCCAACAAAAGACTTAATATTTGATTTTATTTTTCCTTAAAAATCATCTTTCAATGGTGTAAAAATACTACTTTTCAGAGTGTTCAAGAACTGAAAGGTTGAGCAATTCTACAAGTAGTGGTACTTGCTCTTGGTCTGGGATTGAGAAATGTTATCCTTATTGGCCATTATATAACTGCTTATTATTCTTTATTGCATTTTTATATTGAGATTTATAATGGTATCATTTTATTTCCAGAAGACTTGGCTTGTGTTGCTCTTTAGGAACAAACATGTTTTGACTAGATATAAAGGAAAATTAATTTAAAATATATTTTAGTGTAGCATTTCACCTGTACAGAAGTATTTTCATACCTCTCTCATTTGACACTGCAAGCAGTTGTATAAGGAGGTCAGGGGCAGTTGTTATGAAGGCTACTTTACAGTAGAAAAACAGCTCAGAGAGGACACAGGATTTTCCAGGAATACCCAGGCAATAAACGACTAAGAAACCATTGAATCTACCTGTGCCAGCTCTGCAGAGAGAGCTCTTCCACTCCATTCCTGGCTAGAACAGATGAGCTTTGTGCAAAATGGGACAAACACCAAATCTAGAGAAAAGCATGAAAGGAGGACTGTTTTCCTCTAGCACTTATGGAAGCAAAATTTTAATTATTTTTAAAATTTCAAATGAAAATATATTTACATTTAATAAATATAAAACTGACTTGCATTTGTCTTTCAAAAATAAGTTGCCTGAATCAGAAAAGTATGATTAGTTTTCTTTTATGTGTCAGTAGATTTTGTAATTATGCGTTATTGTATTGAGCAGTCTGATAAGCACATAAATCACTTGAAATGTCAGCACACAGATGTGTTGATTTTGGCTGCCTTAATGCTGTCAAGTTACTTTTCACATTATGTTATGAGAAAGAACTTACAAAGCTACCTTTATGATCAATTTTAGTATGGATTTGAAATGGAAGATTATTTTCAATGGGAAAAGGCAAGTACAGACAAGTACATCCTGTGTAGTCAGAAAACGATTCCATATCTAAGAGACATTAACTGTACTCCTGTTGGATGCCTCAGCTCAGGTTCCATTTTGCTTTCTAGTAGACATTGATTGATATAGTAACTAATGTTATCTGAGACTTCTAAAAATAAACTATTAAGCTATATATATATATATACACACACACACACACACCCTATCAGCTGCAAAATGATTTTTTAACCAAAGAAATGTGAAAAAGAATTTTTACATTATCTTTCTCAGTCTCTGTTGAATATGTAACTATACCTCCTCAGAGACTATAGCAAAGATGCAGAGGTTTGGACACAAATGATGAGTCTGCATATACTGGACATATATATGGATAATGAGGCAAAGTTGCAGTGACCATTTAAAAGATTAAGCTGTAAGCAGCAAATGCTGTTTGAAATATAATCCGCAGATACACAAAGGATCTGCACTTTTCAGAAATGGAAAATTGATTTTTAGCAGCTGCATTTTCTAGCACACCTAAAAGGTGATGTAGGAGATTTCTCCTGCTGGTGAAAAATTGGCTACATATTTTGACAAATAGTAAACATTAAAAAGTCAGCATACTAATGTCACCAGAAATTAAAGATGGAACACTATTTGGTAGTCTGACTAAATCAAAATATTTAAATTTACATTATACCATATGAAGGCATGCCACTTTTTAAAAAGGTATAAAATGTTACCAGAATGCATTTTTTCAGACTCACAAATTATGTATTAGTAATAGACTTTTATGTTATTTGAGGCTGAAACAAGGAGAAACCAAGCTATTTGCAAATAGAGTAGCCTGCACAACAATTTATAACCAGAAACTGCAGTTTTAGAGATAAACATAAGAAGACTGAAAAACAGAAACATAGTGCTAGAGGGAAGGCCTGGGAAAGTCTAATGATCACATTTTGCAAAGAACCTAAAGTCCAGAGAGGTTAAAGGATTTGCTCAAGTGGAGTACATGGTGAAAACCTAATTGCCTTTATTTTTAATATGGCACATTTAAGTTAAAATCTCCATTCCTTAGACTGTAACTTTCTTAGCTTCCTGATCATGGCTCGTTACTAAGAAAGTCTCTTCTGAAATTAACTCAAACCTTCCATTCCAGCCTCCTTCTCCCATGGTTATTCTCTTGTGTGCTCCAGCCACATGGAAATTCTCCTTTTCCAAACCATAAAGCCCCTTCAAGATATTTCATATTCGCAAGTGCACTTCTCCTGGTCTAGAATGCCCTTTCCTCTTTTCTCCACTGTCTAACTCCTACTAATCTTTCAATGTTCAGGTTCACCTGGACTCTGCTGGCTGTCCCTTCTACAGGTATTTTGTTCTTATGCCTGCAGGGGACCCACCTCTGTGCTACAGTATATACATACACAAGTCTGCTTGTCCCACTATACTCAGACCCCACAAGGGAATTTTAGTAACCCAAGTGCCTAGCACAGAGTAGACACTCAATAAATATTGGGTTGATGCTTGGATAAATACAGTATAAAAACAGATTAAACAGAGATAGTTGCTACCAATTAACATGCAGCATAATGAAGTGCCAAGATTTTCAAATGGAAAGGAGCCTCAAAACTCTTCTAAGTAATGCCTCTCATTTTAGAACTGAGGTTCAGGAAAGTTAGTTGATTTAAGGTCACCAAGCTAATGCATAACAAAATCAAGTTTAAATCCATATCTGCTAGTTTTAGTTCTACACCATAAAGCATATGATGAAAGAAACTTGGTAATATAAACTACATCTTGGTTATTTGGAATTTTATCAATATACAAGAGTTTAAGAAATTTTGCAAGTATTGGGAATTGCTTAATGACTGAGCTCTTTTAAACTAGCTATTGCTTTAACTTTTATTGTTGAAGTGGTTTGTTAATTATACCCTTTTTATTTATTAGATTAAAGAAAGTGGTGCTGAACACTTTGTATACATGCTTATTTCTAAATCAAAATATTTAACCTCTCCTTCACTTTTCCCAGTAAGAATTAACCTTGTTTTTCAGGTTTTATTTTTGTGTTCTACATTGCAGCCCTGTACTTCGTAATATGAAATTTTATGTTTTAGTGTAAACCTTAAAAGTAAAAAATGCATGAATTCCAACATCAGAATGACCCAAAGCAAGTCGGAACTTGATATATGAAATAACGATACAAACCTATTCACACAACTATGAAAAGCAGATTTAAAATTGTGTAAATAAAAATAGTGAATTTAAAAATATTTTTACCTATTATTTTATATTTTACCTATTAAAATTATATATAGATAATTATATATTTTACCTATTAAAAATAATTTTACCTAGTGTAGCTGGTGCTAGGCAAAATGAATAAAATAATCAACAAGAGAGTTCAGACAGACATAAAATCAACGCCAATTTACTTATTTTACAAAGGTAAGTTGTGAATTCTTCTTCTTTGTACCCAAATTTGATTTCAGGAACAGAGATAAGCAAGAAATTTAAGAACAGAGGGTGTTTGGCCCTATTTATTACTCTAGTATACAAAAAGCACCCATTTCCCACAGCTTTCCAGGCACTGCACCAACATACAGATACCACAATTCAATTCAATTCAATTCTGTCACTAAAAAATATTAAGTGTAAACACTTCATATTTATAAGCAAGAGCAAAGAAAAGAATTAGAGTCTTTAAAAAAATTTGTCCAAACAAAATGTTATACAAAAATATACATTTTTTTTTCCAGCAGGTATGCCTCACCAAGACTTGCTAAACTAGAGAAATCATTATGCTAGAACAGAAATCTAGTGCAATGCCTCATATTGATCATGAGCGGCTTTAATTATACTTATTTCTGATTATTTTCCTCTGGTGTAATCAATTTGCAAGGAAATATAGCATACAATTAGCATGAAAAAGAATCTAGAGGCACCAAGGGGAAAAAGTCTTCTCCATTCTCCTACATTTTTCCTTTTATTTAGGCTGGAATGGGAAAAAGAAGGAATCAAGGGAATATTTGAAAAGAGAATCAAGGAAATTTAAAAATTGTAGAAATCATATCATGCTTGTTCAGCATGCATGTTTATGTGGTGTGTGTGTGTGTGGTGTATGTTTGCATGCGTGTGTGTGCATGCATGTAGCATATGCTATCCTGGCTTAATGCTATAGTGTATTATCCATGAAAGTAAGCTCTGCTTTCCCCCTCTCCTTCAACAAAACACCTAAGCTGTCCTAGGCAGTGTGAATGGATTGTATTTTATGCCAGGAACAGTGGTGAGAAGCAGACGACATCCCGTGCACCTTGTCTTTCGGGACCCTCAGATCCTGGTTCACATAGATAGAATTCAACATAATGATCTCCCTGGCTTCCTGCTCTGCAAACTTCCAGCTCCAATGCTGAGGGTACTTCATGCACACTTTCAGGTTCACCTCCCAGAGTCCTAGACAGTGGACATTTAAAGCCCTGCCATATAAACTCTGAGCCAAGTATTATTAGAACTGCTCTTTCTCTTTGTCACCATATGTAGCTTTTAATTGCTGCACTATTGATTTGTTTCTTTGGACCACAATCCTACTTGGTTTTCCAGTTGATTCCTGGATGATATTCCATCATTTCCCGAATTTAACCTCACCAGTGTTTGCTGAGAAAAGAATCCAACCACTGGCAAGACATACTCTTATGCCCAAGTCTCTGCTCTATGATATAGGGAGTCTGTGTACTTAGAGCTTTACCTGTTGTTTTTTGCCAGATATTTCCAGAATCCCTTATATTCCCCATCCCACAACCTCTCTTTCACACACACTGTATTCTATTTTACATATACTCCATATAGTATGCCTTGCTCGACTTGTCCCATTTCTGCAACTTTCTGTAGCATCTCTTCTGACTTTTGTCACTCTTGGGTCCCTGAAATTTAATCAGTCATTCTTAACATCCTATTTCCCAAGACACTCTGAACCAACTGCCCTGACTTAGCCTCCCTTTCTTACCCTGTGTCCATTGTTCCTCTGGCCTGGCCTCTTAAGTCAATGCTGAGTTCAGATTTGCATAGACTACCTTTCCAGCCCTAGCAAGAGAATCTAAACTATACCCCTTCTTAGTCTCCTGATTCTGACGCTTACTTGGCAAATTGGCATCAGACTTTATATTCTACTAGTTTCCTCTGCTTGCCCCTAGATCCTTATCTATCCATTTCTTACCTAGCTATGTTAACCCATTCCTATTCCTGTAGGCTGCCATTGGCTGTCACTTCCATGCTCTTTATCTTGATTTAAACTCAGATTGAATGAACAGCGGAAAAAAAAAAAAAAGGAAGAAGAAAGCCCGTGTCCTTCCACCTGTCAGATTGTCCCTGAGTTTTTGGTTCTCATTACTACTCTTTGAATCTGGGGACCTTTCCCTCATTGTGCATTACTGAAAAGGCATTAAAGTCATTCTCATTAAGTTTTATCTTTTCCTGACAAAGTTTGTATTGCACAATGCTGCCAAATTCACAGTGCCATGGAGTATAACATGAAGTTCTTAATACTCCACCTTAAAACTTTGGTCTCAGGAGATGTTTTTCTTCACTCAAACATTTCTTTGGCTATTTACACATAATTTTTCCTTGCTGTTTATGAAGAAAAATTGATCGTGCTATATTTTAAAAACAAACTTCAACTTCTGTTCCTGATCTAATCTCTTTCATTTCATCTGTCAACCTATCTAATTAATAAGCATGTTCCTCAATACCTAATATATACAGACTTTGCAGTAAGTTTTAAAAATATAAAGATTACAGAAACATGATTGGAGCACTCAAGGAGCACGAAATCTAGCAGCGGACAAGCATTTGTAAACAGATTACTGCAAACCCAATGTGATACATACTATAGTGGAAGGATATACTGAAGAGACTATAAACTGATCGTTGGGAGCAAAGGTTCTAGAACCTGACTGAAACCCGTACTTGTTCATATGGTTCCTTCAAAGCAATTAGAAAAAGGCTTTTCACTCGAGCAAATAAGTTACAAAAAAGTACCTCCACTGGGGGAGACCCATGAGAAAAATGAATCTCTTTCCTCTGGGCTGCTGTTGCAGCCACTCAAGAGTGTACAATTTGGGAAACAGAATACAGACTGAAGCTTGGCTTCCACTTGTGCCCCATGTACCAGGAGCCCTTTTGTAGGGTCCAACCTGAACAATTCAGCACAGTGGCCAAACATACATCAGATAGATTGAGTGGAAAATCTGTATTCTGTCACCTACAAGCTCTGTGACCTTGAAAAAGCCACATAGCTTCTTTGAAGCTCCCTGAATTGTAAAACTGTACAGTAATAGAAACTAACTCAGAGGATGAGTAGATGAATCATGTGAATACTTATTTCACTTCCTAGCGATGAATAAGCACTCAATAAAATTATTATTATACACAAAATTACTATTAATCTTATTCTAGAGATATAAAAAAAGTCAACTCTACTACACCAGGGAAGGAGTTACAAAAATATGTGATCCTCATGCTATGCCCTTAAATATGAGTTAGAAATCTCAGAAAAAGGAGGAAATATTTACAGACAACAGCCAAAATTCTCAACAAAGACAGGAGTATTCAGGAAAGCCTGGGAGGAGAAATTGAAGAGATTTGCCATGGAATAATTGAGGAAATGGAAAGAGGCTATTTAATGAAATGCTTAGAGCCCTTACATTTGAGTTTCAAATTAATATCAAATATAGATATATTAATTTTAAGTTATTAATTGATATATTAATTTTGGCCTCATTCAGTAATGGAAAAATAAAAGCAAAATAAAATTTGTTGAAGATCTAGCTCTGTCCTAGGCATTATGCCATATAAGAAAAGCTGGGAGGGAGTGGAAGAACATATTGGAAAGCCAATAAATATTTTTCAATTAGTTTCATCAAATTTTGATACTGTTATTCATAGTTTTAAGAAATCCTTAAATCACATGTGTTAGATTTTTTTGGTAAAACTTAAGAACATGATAGCATTGATGGAAGATAATTATATATAGTTTCTATACTGGAGCAGGTCTATCTGTCATTTTGGAAAACCTAATTTTGTTATATAAATTATGAAATATTGTAGCTTAAATTGTTATTTCATGTTTTTTTGCCATATTTATTTTGTGCCAGATGAAGCAGAAATGTAGAAATTTGAAAAAAAGTAATACAAAATGAATTCAGCTAGCAGATGGCAAAGTCTTCTTTAAAATGGATGGCTTAATGTTAGTTATATGGCTGTAGTAATAATAAAAAATGATAATAAAAAGAGGTCATGTGAAATACAAAAAGTAAAAATAAAGATATTTGATTTTAAACAGTCCTGTTATTAGTTTCTGCTTGGCCTAAAGTTACAATACTCTGGGCTAGCAGAATTGTTTAAAAATATTCAGAAGTTGGCTAATCATCAGTTACTTTGCATTCACAGATTTAGTGTTTTTAAGTCATACACAAAAACTAAATATATAGTGTCAGTGTTAACTGGAAAAATTTAGACTGACACCTTCAAATACTCTATCCTTCCTCACCCCTACTGAATATTTAAGAAGCAAAAACAAATACAAAGATTATTTCATTCCATCCCTGGAGTTCACAATATAGTGTTTTATTAAATTACAAAAATACTGTAATCATACACAGAGAATGATATAATACTCAAATTTAACAGAAGTTAACATTATCCCATTTTTATTTCAAATACATACTTATTTCCAAGTATGTATACACATGTACATACATATGTACGTATACATATATTTATATTTAAATGCCAGTACCACAGCATGTTGATTTTTCTAGCTTCCTAGTGAATTTTGAAATTAAAAAGTATGAATCCTCAAACTTTGTGGAGTTTTTTTGAGATTGTTTTGGCTATTTGGGGCCTCTTGAATTTCCATATGAATTTCAGGATCAGTTTGTCAGCTTCTGCAAAGAAGCCAGCTGAGATTCTGTTAGGGATATGTTGAACCTGTAGATCAATTTGGAGAGTATTGCCATTTAACAATACTAAGTCTTCCGATCCATAACCATGAGATATCTTTTCATTTATTTGTCTTCCTTAATTTCTTTCAACAATGTTTTGTAGTTTTTACTGTATGAGTCTTGCATGTCCTTTGTTGAATTTATCCTCACATATTTTATTCTTTTTAGTGGTACTGTAAGTAGAGTTGTTTTCTTAATTTCATTTTTGGGTCGTTCATCACTAGGATATAGAAAACCAGTTGACTTTTATACAGTGATCTTGTATCCTACAAACTCATTGAATTTGTTTATTAGTTCTAATATTTCTTAGTGGATTCTTTGGGATTTTCTTTTTTTATTATTTTTTATTTATATATTTATTATATATAAATAAATAAATATATATACATATTCTTTTTTCAATCTTTCGCCAGGCTTCAGTGCAGTGGCACAATCTCAGCTCACTTTAACCTCCGCCTCCCAGGTTCAAGCAATTCTCCTGCCTCAGACTCCCAAGTAGCTGGGACTGCAAGTGTGTGCCACCAGGCCCAGCTAATTTTTGTATTTTTAGAGGCAGAGTTTCACCATGTTGGCCAGGATGGTCTTGATCTCTTGGCCTTGTGATCTGCTCGTCTCAACCTCCCAAAGTGCTGGGATTGCAGGGATTTTCTATATACAAGATCATGCCATCTGAATAAAGATAGATTTACTTTTTTCCAATCCAGATACCTTTTATTTAATTTTCTTACCTAATTGCCCTAGCTTCCGTTGCTGTTTTATAGTAAATAATGAACAATACTCTATAAATAGTTGTTTTAGCCAAAGGGCCCATAAAAAACAAAAACAAAAAACACACAAACACCTCAAGTTAAGCTAACACTTTTAGATGGTACAATCTCAGGTCAGCAAGAATGCAGAACTAAAGAAAGGAAAATAGGTAAAATGTTTGTGAGTAATTGAACTAACTACAGTTTCACCAGAAAACATAGGTGCTGAGTTGCTCAGAGTCTCCAGAGGGTCTCAAGAGTTTCACTGTGCATTGATGTTATTGGTTAGAGTGAGAGGTGGGAAGGGAACGGAATATTATCTATTAGGTTTTTTCCAATTTCTTTTCTCAGTGATCTGAGTCTGCCCTACAGGACATTGATGTCATCAAATTTCTGAGCTGTGTTACCCGGCCCATTGGGGCTACTGCATAGGAACCTATGGTTCATGTATTCATTAGAATCATAAATGGTAAGAGAATTCTTGACCTCCGAAGAGTCAAATTGAGGCAATAGAGCCCCTATATGTCCAATCTAGACCTCACCCTAGCCTTCATTCCAGGAGGTCCTGGGACAGTTAGTTGGTGGCTGTGTTAGAAGAAAAAGGTAATGATAGCAATGTCTATGCAGCTACCATAGGTACCTTTCTATGCTACCTTAAAGTTAAAAAATATAAACGTTCATATTCATCTGCAACGTATTATCTCATTTACATTAATGTTTTCATATTTGTTCAATAATATATTTTTGAGATTTTTCCAAGTTGATACATATAATTCTATTGTATTCCCATTTTAATCCCATTTAGTTATCAATTCTGTTCATAGACTTTATAACTTTTCATAATTATTTGCTATAACAGTAATGCTACAGACAAGTTTATTATATACGTCTCCTTGTGATAATTTATCTCAGAAATATGTCTAGGAGTGCAATTCCTGAATCAATGGCTGTGTACATTTTCAATGTCACTAAATGTTATTAATTTGTCCTACAAAGTTGTTAAGCCAATTTAGATTTTCATCAGCAGTGCCTGGGAGTTATTCTTGCTCTATCTACTCGCCAACACCTAACACTTAGTATTGTTGAACTTTTAAGTTTGGGATGTGAAATAGAAGCTAAGTGCTGTTGTAATTTGTATTTCCGTGATTACTAGTGAAACTTGTCATCTTTTCATTTATGTCTCATCCTACAAAGAGTTTCAGGCTCTCTGAGTTACCTATGTCTCTCTTGTCTGTAATTTTTCTATGGGTTTGTTTGCCTTTGTAACAATTTATCATAGTTCTTAGGACTTTTGTAAGAATATCTTCCCTCAGGCTCTATGTTTTCTTTTGATTTAGTTTACTATGTTTTAGTTGTATGGAAATTTTCATTTTAATATAGTAAAATGTGTCATTTTTGTGTTTTGCTTAAAAATTACTTTCTACTTCATGTCACAAATGCTAGCTTTCAGATTTTCTCCTGAAACAATTGAAGTTTCACTTTTTACATTTAAGAGATTTAGCCTATGGGGATTTAATTTGGGATATTAGGAAAAGAAGGACTCATTTTCTGTATAAACAGCCCATTTCTGCAGCATCTTTTATTGAGTCCAACTTCCATTGGGTTGTTCTGTCATTTCCAATCCATACCAAGCTTTCAGATGACCCTGTTTCTGTCTTTGTTTTGTTATGATTTTCTGCTTGTCTATCCTTATAACAGTATCACTGTTTAATTGTATAGCTTTACTTATTTCAAGGATTAATCTTAGGTGGCAATAGTACCTCACCCTATTACCACCACTAGCCATGCAGCAAATTATCTAGGTTTTTCCTGGTCCTTCATTTTTTCACATAGATTTTCAAATCAGTTTAGCACATTTCTCCAAAATTCTGAAGGAATTTTGTTTTTAAATGTGCTGACTTTTAGAGTAAATTGATATCTTTTTTACATTGAGGCTTCTCATTTATGACATATGTTATATCTTTTCATTTATTTAGGTATTCTGTTGAGTTATTAAAAAGTGTTAAAATTGTTTTTTATTAAGGACTTCAATCTCTGTGTAGATGCCCATTCTGTAATACCATAAAAACATTTGTTGTTATAATGAATGGGTTTCTAAAATTTACATTTTCTATTTGGATGAGCCTAGTGGATAGAAATGTTACAGATTTCCAATAACAATCTTGCATCAACTAACCTTGCTAAACTATCTTATTCATTGTAAAGTGTGTTTGTAATCTTTTCCTTTTCTATTATATCATATGCTTACAGCAGCAATTTTGTATGTCCTATTTCATTTTATATGCTTATTTCTTTTCTCTTGTTATTGTTTTATGTAACGTCTTCAGTATAGTGTTTAAGACAAGAGGTGGTTGGAACATGATACCTGCTATCTGATTTTAAGGAGATTCTTCCAGAATTTCACCCTGCATTTAATTTTGCTGTAAATGTGAATAGGAAATCTGTTACTCATTAAAAGAAATCGCCTTTTATTTCTAGGTTTAGAAGGTGGTTCTTTGAAGAAAACTAATGAAATGGTTAAAATGTTGACAAAATTATCCAAGAGAATAAAGAAAGAAAAAAATATTCACTATGAAAAACTGGGCTGAAATATAGACTAAGTAGAAAAAATTTAATATAAACATCTTTATGCCAATGCATTTAAAATGTAGTAAAAATTGTTGTAGTAAAAGAAACATTACCAAAACTTACTCAGAGAAGTTGAAAACCCATATATATGTTCAAGAGAAAAAGCAAGGGAAAACGAAAAGGAACCTTGAATAGACTTATAATTAAAGATATTGAATTAGACTTTATAGCTTTCAGAAAACATATATTCTCTGTGTTACACAAACTACTCCACAGAAGACAGAGAGTAAAGCTTCGCAAATTCTTTTGTTAAACCATGACTTCCTGGCACCAAAAGTGGACAAAGAGAGTACAAGAAAAAATATTGATTGAGAATCTTCTTTGTGAATAATGATGTAGAAGTCTTTAATAGAATATTAGCAAATAGAATACATCAAAATTTAAATATGTTTTCTAGTAAAGGAAATTTTATTTCAGAAATACATAAAATATTTTCACTTTAAAAAATATTCTAATGGTAATCACCAAGTTAGGAAATTAAAGCTGAAGGATGTAGATATCTTGATGGTGGTAGCACAAATTGGCAAAACCATATTTGAAAATTGTTCTTATCTTGTAAAGTTAAACATTCATGTGCTCATCAACCAAAAACATCTTACTCCTAGATATATTTTCAAGTAAAAATTTTGAGTATCTTTACCAAGCGATAAGTATAAGAATGTTCCTTACACTGATTTTAAAAGCCAAAAACTGGAAACAATCAAATACTAATGACAGGAGAAGAGATAAATATATTGTCATTTATGCATACATGGAATGTTATGGTGCAGTAAAAGTAAAGTAACTTTATAAACAAACATTTAGGTGAACCTTAGTAATATAATATTGAGTTTTAGAAACAAGTTCCAGAAGATTCCTGTATGAAATTCTTTATAAATTTTATGACAAGACTAAATATTATTATTTAGGAGTACATTCATAATTATAAAATTATATTTTAAAAAGCAAGGGTACAATAAACAATTTAGGATTGAGTATCCTTGGTGGGGAGAAGTAAAGGACAGGCTAAACAGGGTTAACATAGGTATTGTCGATGTCACAGTTCTCAGGTTGGTTGGGTGTTGGTTTTGTATTAATTAATTAAAAAAGAAACCTGCATGATTATCTTAATATGAAGAGAGATATAATTTCATAGAATCTGATAGAGTTATTCATGATTCAAAATTTTCATTGCAAATAAGTAGATTAGGGAAAGTTCTTAATTTAATAAAATGTATCTGCTAAAAAGTCTATAGCAAAAAGCATTCTCAGTGTACAAATGTTTGACACATTCATTAATGCCTGGGCTTTATTAATGGATTATTATTATTATTTCCCTCTTGAAAATACAGCACATTAGTTGTTGTGACATGAAAGCTTTCCAGAAAAAAAGTGTTATTTCAGAATTATTCTTGACAGTTTACCTTTCAATCTCCCAACAACAAGGATATTTCTGGTTCCTGAAGCACATTGTCAACATGACAATTTATGTCATTGTCTGTTACTTTTTAAAGAAAATGTTACCCTACGAAAGAGTTGGAAGCAATGCATCCCAACACAAGGCCATGTTTTTCAAAATACAGAGTATTAATCTGGCAGTATAAATATATATATGTGTGACCTCTGTTCTGAGTGTCTTAGGAAGACTTTCAGGAGTCATTTGTGTTGGGCCTATAGTGATTGTGTTTAACATAAATTTTATGTCATAACTTATATTCTAATTCCTAAACTAATAGATATTTTAGCATTTCTTGAAATGTAACAGATGTATTCATAATTGGAAAGGCATGTCAGAATAACCTCTTTTAATACAACAAGCCAGAAGCGTGAGACGTATCTGGTGAGTTGTTTATGAGGATAGTTTTTTATTTCTGTTTTTGTTCTGATGCCTTCATGTTGATTGGTTCCACTGTAAATTAATTTTGATAGTATACTTTTAGTGTCATTCTAATAATTTTTACAAGATTCCTCTTTTGTTTAAATCAGTATTTGAACTTCATTAAAAATATCTTTGGAATTCAGGATCCTTAAGCACTTATAATATCATATATAATATCATATAAAAAAGGAATTATACATCTATTTCCTGTTGATGTCACTTCTGATATTTTTTCAAATTATGTTTAAAATGTCAGCAGCTTTGAGCCTGAAGCCTTCCATCAAATATCAAAGACAGTTATGTAAAAAATGTTCAACAGATGGAGGTGTCTTATAAAATTCTTTATTTAAATCTATAGATGAGTCCTCAGTTAAGTGATCTATAACTTGAGAAGTTTTTAAAATCTTGAATACATATGCAAAAAAAAAGTTTAATATAATGAGTTTGTTTCAAGTGATTTATTAATTCTATACCTAATTTAAGATTGTGGTTTCTGAGCTATTTTATAGTAATAGAAAATACAGTGCATGAATAGTTTTAGAGCTTAAGACTGTGATTTTTAAAATATAAGATTATTTGGTGCTGAGTGCAGAAAGAAATTAGCCCTCGTGTAATTTCTGAGACAGGCATGTATATAAGTCCCTTAAATGTAGGCCATTTCTCAAAAGAAGTAAAGTCTAAGCATCTTGTTGCTCACATGCAGTCAAGAAGAAAATATTTTATGAAAGTTACATACCTCACATTCAAGCCAGAACCTTATAACTATAGCCATATATGTGTTTTGGGCTTCATCATAGAAATACTCAGGCCACATTGTACTGTAGGACTTAATTAAAATATACTTATTAAATTATATTCAGATTTTATCAGCATTCAACATCTGATTCTATACTCTACCATTTATTAAGCTCAAAAGACCTTGGTGACTATATTAAGGAAATAGATATTAGGACCTAAAGGAAAAGATTGATGAGATTGGAGTTTTAAGAATACAACAGCTGCTCCTTATTTCTGCGGGGAACAAAGCAAATGGAAATTAGCATCAATAACAGAAGAAGAATATAGATAAGATATATATACACAATAAATTAATATAAATATGAGTAGATAAAACATGTTGATTTTATGGGTATTCAGTGAGAAAGTCTATAATCATGACTTTTAATGAGGCTCTCTAAGACTACAAGTATAATTTATGGTGACTGAAATGCTGAGGAACTAGATGGCCCTGCCAGATCTGCTGGAGGCTCGTTGCCCTTGTTATACAAATATAATGCTCACAGTGTTACGGACCGTGCATTTGAATGGAAATAATTCATATCCCTTTTATTCCTACTATATGTATACTCTGATATTTGAACAAAAAAAATTTTTTTTAATTGTCATCCTTTGGGGCAGTCCACTTTCTGTGTCAGTGGCTCTTAACCCTAGAATCCGCAGGCAATTCTGTTCCTGCTGAGTCATCTCCCTCTCCTCTCCCCTCCAATCTTTTCTGAACTTTCTGCTGACCTGGGCTGTTTTTCGACTGCTAACATTGATGGCACATTTTCCCAAAGCAATTTGAAGCATTTACCTCCTGCTTGATTTCTAAGAGGCCATTCCCCTTCCCACTTCCTTTGATAAGGTCAAAGGGAAAAAAGTTACATCTGGGTTTCTTTGGATTGTTGTTTTTGTTTTAGCCTAAAAATCAATCACCATAAAACATGCACATATCCAACTAAGACTAAAAAAATCTAGAATTCAGGCTCACATGGTCTGATGAAACAAAATGATGTAAAGGACTCTGTGGACAATTTACAAATTGTAAGAATGGTTAAGTTTTATATCAACATAAAATGCATAGCTCCTCCAGCAAGCACAAAGCACAAAAATACGTTGTGTGTTCTGTCAATTTTCCTAACTTTCAAGGGCCTCCTAATACTTAGTATATGCAATGTGATTTGCTATTACAATATACTTTACTCTGTGGATGTTTTATTAAGTTGGTCCAAAAGTAATTGTGGTTTTTCCAATTACTTTTAATGGTCAAAACCGCAATTACTTTTGCACCAGCCTATATTTTCAGTTCTTATGATATTTGTCACAGAATAGGATGTATGTAGTTCTACATATTGACACACAAATTTGTACATAGATGTTTTGTGTTTGGAAACACCAGTCTTTATATAGTGGTTATGCATAATGCAACACTTTGCATAAAATTATATTCAGTAAAGTAATTGTCAAAGATATATTCAGATAGTTTTTACATGTGTAAACAATCAACTAAATTGTAGCTACTTGAAGTAACTGCAAGTCTGATCACCAGCTCACTGAGTCTTTAGCTATCCAAAAGATGCTGACACAATGCTGACCTATACAACGTTCACACTGTGCTATCAAAAAGTACTAAATAACAAACTCTTTCAGGTCCTACTTAAAAGTATGTAATTGTTTTCTAAATCACATGCAAATTATTTACTGATAATTGTCTGTGTTTTCTACTTTATTTGTGCATTGTCACTGCTGTAATTAAAGTACCTGAAAAATCTTTATTGGATATCATTATGCTCTTTGATCAAAAACTTGTATTAAATCTCCATTAACCAATTAATAATGACCCTATCAATTATAGACTAATTCAATTCACCACCACCCTGAATTTTTTATTCATGTAATAAGTCAAAATCTCCAAACTAATCAAAATCAGGCTTGAAAGGCAAATAAGGAAGATATGTTAATTCTGCTCTCCCAGGGTGATTTTATTTTTGATTAACTCAGCAGAAAGTCACTTTCAGTAATCCAGTAAGAAAAGCGTAATTCTTTTTCCTAAAACTTTCCAATGTTTTATATTTTTCTTCAAACATGCTTTATTCTCTCTGACACAGGTCTTGAAGAAATTAGATAATTAGCCTAACTTGGTGTCAATTTTAGTTACTTATAACTAAAATTATTTGAGAATTATTTTTTCAGAACAATTTCAAAATAAAATGCATACAGGATATTATAAAGATCTGCTCATTTTTAAAAAAAGACAGAAATTCAAGTTTTAAAAAATATATCATGACAATACAAAAGCATTATATTTAATCTTTATAATATCATTTTATTAACTCCAAATGTGTTTGTTAATAAGCTTTATAATTTTGGCTGTTTTTATCTTTTAAACTTACTTGAAATTTAATGAGATCGTGATGGATGGACTTTCATTCGTATACATGAAGTCTTAGTGAAGCCTGGTTGAGTTTTTTCAAATACTGCTGACAACTATATTTGGAAAGTTCCCCTGGAGCTGATAAAGTATACCTGATTTTTAGTGTTCCTATATTGTGGTTATGAGTAAATCACATACATTCCACTTATGAGTCATGACTGCTGCAAGCTTTCATTCCCTTCCCATCATCCTGAAGTATGGGCACAAATTTATGTGCATTGGGATTCCTGTTGGTAACTTCCCAGTCTCTGGGCAGTGTCTTCTTGTCACTACAATGTGTGAACTGTGACATCTGAATCAGGGCAGCTGTGGCCAAGACTCAGAGCCTGGACAGCAGTCTAGAGGCTCAGTGGTCATTTTGCCACAACCAGAAACATCTTGCTGTAGTCAGTACTTGACTTCCTAACACTCCACCATTCCCATTTGCAGGCAGAATAAACCTTCAGTAATACAAATGTGACAAAGATGAATAGCATACACATTGGATGCATTAGCTCACTTAATCCTAAAATATGAAACTATTCATTCAGTAGATATTTCATGAAACATATAGGCCAGGCACATGCCAAATAACATAGACCAAGTTGTCTGCCTCTGTGATTTTACATTTTGACAAGAGAAGATTGACAATATTGTGATAATACGTAAATTATATAATAGAGAAATAAACAATGGATGTTCAGTTATCTCAGCAAAATCTCCATTGAATGAAAAATAACAGAAAGCTTTGGATTTTGAATTATTAAGAAAATAAATAACTTTTCTATATATTCAGAGGAAAACAGCAAGAGGAGGAGAGTCCTGTGCTTAAGACCAGATAAACTGTACTGCCTAAATGTCTGCTGGGCATTGGTAGAAAGTCCAAGAAGTTCTTGCAACTGCTTGATGGATGGTAAGGGACAAAGAGGAGCTTATATGACTGGCATGTGACAAACACCAGGATTCTTCTCTCTCATTTCAAGTTAAGTAAAGGAAGGGAAAACAAGATAATATAGGTCCTATTTTTTAAATGTGCAGAACAAGAAAAGAATAGGGATTTTTCTAAATGTATGAAAAAAATTTTAAGTGGGAAATATTCTACGGATAAAAAAACAATCAAATTTCAAGAGCATATATAAAAATATTTTGGAGGCTAAGGGTGGAGGATTGCTTGAGGTCAGGAGTTCAACACCAACCTGGACAACATAACAAGGCACTTTCTACAAAAAATAAAAAGTTAACCAGGCATGGAGGTGCATGCCTGTAGCCCCTAGCTACTCAGGAGGCTGAGGCAAGAGGATGGCTTAAGCCTAGGAGTTTGAGGCTGCAATGACCTATGATCATGCACTTCACTCTAACTTGGGTGACAGAGCAAGGCCCTGTCTCTTTAAAAAAAAAAGAAAAAAGAAAGATATTTTTTCTTTATGACATAATAGAGGAGTAATAGAGAAGGTAAGATTAATGCTGAGAAAATGAGGGAGCTGCTATATTTTTCCAATTTCCCTGAAATATATTTCAAAATATAGATTAAAATATATGTTAAAATTGCATTATCAAAAATAAATCTATAATATTAAGGACAGAATGGAGAAACTCTCTGAGAATGCAGAGGAAAATAATAAATAAATGAAAAGGATGAGTGAGAAAATATTACAAAAAAACCTCAGAAATAAAAACTCAGCCTTTGGACAACTGGCCTTCTAGAATGAGACACCAAAAAGAAGCAGAAGCAATATTTTAAAATATAACTCAAGAAAACCTTTTGAACATGTCTTCTCCTAGAAAACAGTCTGCAGCTTGAATGCACCAACTTTGTTCTATCCAAAGCAATACAAGAAACCTTTATCAAGATATATACTGGTGGATGATGATGATTAATACTATTAATTTCTAGAACAAAGTGCAAACCTTGTAAGAATCACTCAGGTAGGAGGATAAAACAAAGAAGAAACAGATTATAAAACAAATAGTGTTGAAAAAAATTATGTTCTTAAATAAATATATATATACTGTGATCCTATGTCACATTATGTATACACATAAAACCAAGATGATTCAGTAAGAACAAGAAAGAATAAAAGAAAACTTGAAAGGAAAACTCAGAGAAAATTGTAGATTTAACTGATCTAATCAAGTAAATTATCTTTTTAGCCATACAAAAATATGCAATCACAAAAACAGTAATTGATACATATGAGTATAGTAAAATTGAAAACTTGTACTAAAAATAAAATTAAGTGACTTAGCAAATTAGAAAAAAAAATGCAACAAATGTAACAGAAACCACATATGATACTATATAAATAATTCTTAAAAATCAACAGGAAAATTTCTAATCCAATAGGTAATAGACAAAGAACATGAAAGAGACTATATATATATATATAATTAGTGACACTGAACAATTAAGAAAATATAAATTAAATTCCACTTAGTGACATTTATGTGGATTAAATGTAAAAATGCCACTTTTCAATTAAATTCCACTTAGTGACATTTATGTGGATTAAATGTAAAAATGCCACTTTTCAATTGTCAAAAATATACAGAAAGTTAAGCACACATGTTCTCACTTGTGTAGAAGCTAAAAAAAGTTGATCTCACAGAAGTAAAAAGTAAAACAGATACTACAGACTGGGAAGTTAGAGGGCATGGGAAGTTAGGAAGAGATTTGATAAAGGAAATAAGATTACAGCTAGGTAGGAGAAATAATTTCTAGTTTTCTATACCACTGTCAGATGACTATAGTTGACTGTAATATATTATATGGTTTCAAATAGTTACAAGGAGGATTATGAACAAAAAGAAATAATAAATGTTTGAAATGATAGATATGCTAATTACCCTGATCTGATCATTAGACATTGCAGTATCAAAACATCACTAGATACCTCATAAATATGTACAATTATTATGTATCAATTTTTTTAAAAATAAGATGTATTTAAATGTAAAATTTTATTTAAAAATGGGATTGGTGTGTAAAGAGTTATTTTATATAGCAGATGGAAGAGTGTAATTTTCCTGAAGATAAATGAAACGATGTGTATCACATTTCAAAGGCCAGGTTCTTAGTGTCTATAAGGAAACAGTTGCACAAGTGGGCAAATAAATACACATGAGAGTTGAGTCTGTTTTTCTTCTGATAGTAAAAGAATTGGAAACAAATTAAATGAACATCAACAAGGGATTGGTTAAATAATTTTCATATTCATTCATGCACGCACAATACGGAATGTTATATAGTCATTAGGAATTACTATTATTTATATGTTTATTTCTTTTATGTTTAAAAGGCCTTTTTTGTGTATTTTTAAAATCATTTCCTTTGATCAAGTAGCCTTAATTATTTGAATTTATGAATAGGAATGAAGAGATATGTGGCCCAGGATGAAAGGACTATGATTGTATGTGAATGTTAATTTTAATAGAAAAATTGAGGATAGAGGGAGTAAATGTTTTATAGTAATTTAATGATTGTAGTAACTCCTTAAAATGACATACTAGGTATAAATAAGTACATATATATTAAAAATAGACAATATAAAAATATTTTAATAACATAATTACTATTGAAATATTAAGAAATAAAGAGTAAACTAATTGCCTGCAAATATGGATGAAAAGTGTAACCAACGTCTGATAACCAATAATATTTTTTCAAATGCCAAGAACAACAAATTTGTCTGAAAACATATTTGAATTGGGAAGGAAAGCATTGATTATATCTCATGGTAACACAGACTTGTTTTTAAAGCTTTCTATTAATAAATTTTTCTACAGATCGTATATCTTATTCATAATGAAAAAGATAATTAAAATTTAAAATGTTAAATATAAAATATTCATAATTATCATGTTACCTCCCATTCTCAGTGAAAAATGTGCAGTTGAACTACTTGCATGATTCTAAGTAAATTCTTTTAAAAATTAATAGTTATAAGCTGAGAACAATCATAGGTTGTAGTTCAGATTGACATATGGCACTGTTCATGTTGTAATTGCAGGTAATTGTTAAGTACAAAATTATCTCAATTTTGTATTCAGGCCGATGATGCCTGTATATTTGGAATGTCTACAACATGCCAGGTGTCCACAAAACTCACAGCTGAATGATCACTTGAGCTTAGAACATTTGTTTATTGCACCATACATGTGTCGTACATGGTTTTACATGTGAAAAAAATACCATAACACACCAATACAACAGAAAACTTCATCCTTTGACAGATTATTTCATGGGATGAGTTTTTGGTTTTAGTTATTATATTTTTAATATATTACATGAAAAAAGCAATTGCTGTGTTAAATGTTTTAAAATGTTGTTGAAAATTAAAATTTTTTTAGTAAAGGGGAGAATGCAATAATGAGTGCTAGAATGCTTATGTTATCCGGCCTCAATCATATTTTAAGGATTCCAAACTTTAGATCAGAACTAGATCAAATCAGATACAGGAGCTGAATATTTTAGATTATTAATCACATTAACTAGTTGGCATGCAAATATGGTCTACAAGTGTAGCCAACATCTGATAACCAGCCATGTTGTCCAAATACCAAGTACCATTAATTATGTGCCTTAAATGTAACTGGGACTAACTACAATTGTTTTGTGTAATGTTAAGATAAAACATTCTGTATCGAAACCAAATGTTATTAAATACTTTGCCTATAAGTCAGTTTTCAAATACTGTGCTAGTTAACCATATTAGCTTCAAAGTCATTTCTGTTTAATGAGTTAATTTTACAAACTCTATGAAGTCATAAAATACACAATTCAGAATAAATGATATGAAGGCAGAAACAAGAGCATTTTAGATGTAGCTGAGTGGCACAATTCTGTGATGAAACTGGCCTGTGTTCACATTTCTTGCACACTTATTTATCTGTATCACTTTTCATTGTCCTCACCCCTTCAAGAATGTCTTCACGAAAATCAACTTAATTTTCCAGTCTGCCCCATCTTCTTCCAGGAAGCTGTGATCAGGGTGCTGTGCAGATGTCTGAAATGAAGTTTATCTTTAACTTCCTCAAACAAATGCTCACAGAATTCTATGCCATTTGTCTAAGTTAGACACACTCTAAAAATATTTATGCTTTGCCAAAACATTACAGGATGTTTTACAACAAAAAAGTTTATATTCCCACAGAACTCTCATGCCATACTTTTTTGTTTACTGTTGAATCATTTAATCCTCTCTTGTTAAGTATCCTCCCTCTTGTTTTCATTCTTAGAGTGAAATAAGTAATTCAATAAGATTTGGAATCTATTTTCTCTTTTAATATTACTTTAAAGCTATATCTCCATTGCATCACAATCAGTATTTAAATAGAGATGCATAATATATAAAATTTGTTGTTTTATTTATTTTATTTATTTTGAGATGATGTCTGGCTCTGTTGCCCAGGCTGGAGTACAGTGGCACAATCTTGACTTGCTGAAACCTCCACCTCCCAGGCTCAAGCCCTCCTGCCACCTCAATCTCCCAAGTAGCTGGGACTACAGGTGCATGCCACCACACCCAGCTAGTTTTTGTAATTTTTGTAGAGGTGGGGTTTTACCATGTAGCCCAGGCTGGTCTTGAACTCCTGAGCTCAAACCATCTGCCCCTCACCCTCCCAAAGTCCTGGGATTACAAGTGTGAGCCACCATACCAAGACTGTTACATTGTTTTTAGTTAACCATTTCACTCATAAATGGGAATTTCAGGTTTTTCAAAATTTGTCTACTTTAAGTAAAGGTAAAATAACTATTTTTGTATATATCCTGAGATGGTGAGTGAAATATTTTATGATCCAGAACTTGTTTCTAGAACAAGCTAGTCACCTATTTCCCTGTTTCCATTTCCTTCTAACAAGATATTCTGAAACATATATTAAATTCTTCCCTCAGATTTCTTAATTTCATGATGTTACCAAAGTCTTCCATAGTACTTACTATAGTCTATATATTGCTATACCTACTTCTGTACACATGGTAAATATTACCTCATCTTATTCTCATAAAGTCCTTTGAGAATTGTTATCCTCATTTCTCAGATCAGGAAGTTGGGAGGTAGAGAGGCGAAGTAGCATGTCCAAGATCCTTGAGCCAATTTGGGACGCCAAACTAACCAGTTCCATTAGAGTAGGCTGACTCTTAGCATCAAATTCCTTAAGATTGGAGAGGATTTTTTGCTACTTGCCTTCTTCAGTAAAAATTGATGGATACCACAGTGACACTGTGTTTCCTTGACACTGTGTCAAGGAAAAATCCTCATAGAAAAACTAGAGAAAGGTAGCTAGAATTTTCTGCTCTGATACATAGTGACATTCATAGCCGTGAACTTGTTCTTGTCCATAGAACATACTTAAGGAAGGAGTCCCAACTCAATTCAGCAAAACGTTTGTTGAGCGCCTGTTATATGTAAGACACATTTAAGGCAGATCCAGACATGAAGTGCATGCAGTGCATGAAGCCAAATATCTATCCATGAGCCAGCTCAGTGCACTAAATAGTCTGCCCTATTTCAGCCAAATTTGGGGAGGTGAGGATCTAAAAGACCAGAAGGTATTTTGTCCAGCATATTTGCAGCTCAACTTTCACCCTAAAGATCTTCAAGACGGCAGAGTGGTCCTAGACCAGGGGCAAGCATTGAGTCCTAAGGAATGGGCTTTTCTAGAATCATTCTGCATGCCGAACTCTGGGGTTATGTGGTCTAAGTGCCTCTCAGGGTGAGTTCTGTACATGCCCTCTGTCAGCAACCTCATGTTCAGTGTGAGTTGCCGATTATTTTTGTACTGAAGGAAGGTTTGCTTAGGTCTCATACTCTAAGTTTAATGTAGCAAATTTTGGGACAAAATCCAGCTTTAAACAGATTGCTGACTATTTAAGTGGAGAAGGTGGCTTAACTGGAACAAAAAAGAAAAACGTTTCTAGATAGAAAAAAAAATGTTGCAGAAGGGGAGCAGTTAGAGTGGGAGAAAAACATACCTGTTGGAAAGTGCCAAGACACACAACTTAGGGAGAAAACATCTCCACCCAGCAGGAAACCCAGCTGACTTTAAAAAGTACTGCAGAAAAGGGGATGTTAGAAAACTCCTCAATACATCGTCTTAGCTAAGGACTTATAGAAGTTTAGGACCTGAGGGAATTCAGCCTGGAGGTGATCATATTCTTGGTGACACTGTTTGAGTTCCTGTGCGTTGACTGCCTGTGATAGGAAAACACCGACTCCGTTCTTTAAGATTTTTTTTTTCCATGTATTGAGTGCCAGCAACATTAAGAACACTTTGAAGAAGAGCAGCTTTGCCCTGCTGTCTCTGCTCAATTAGGTTTGGATTTAGGACAACAAAAGCAATCTATATTTTAAAGCCCAGACAGCTGAAGAACAGAGAGGAAATTCATGATAAAACACAGGGCTTTACTAATATTATAAATCCAGGATTGTTTTTGTTTGACTTAAGTTGCCGTCAGTTTGACGAGTGTGGTGATGCTTTAGAAATTTCTGAAGGAGTCACAGAGAGTGGAAAGAAATCACTGAGAGAAAATATAAACGATCAATGAGTAATTACTCACTGCGAAAATCAATGACTGATCCGTTATGCTAAGAATCTCTATGTATGGTGGATCTTTGATTGGAATCTGTGATATTCCTGTATTCACTGTTTATTTTTGGATCACACACCATATTATGTTACATCTCTTGATATTAAATTCTTCATCTGTAAAGTGGAATTAATATCCTACCTTGGATGGTTATTGGGAGGATTAAATGAGGACACACAAGAAGACATTTGCACAATGTGAGACATTAACCATTTCCTTCCCAGGATATCATAGTTTTGCCATCCTGCATTACTGCTGGACACACAAGACATTTTAGATGATATAACACATGTTTAGAAAAGTAGCCAAAAAATTTGATTTTTGAAAATGTTTAAATAGAGCATTAAAAGTGGTCTTTCGTCCTAATTCATCATGCAACTTGAGCCTAAAAGCTTTAACACATGCTCCAAAAAGTTAACAAAAAGCTCATGTGAATTCAAAAATAGTGAATATTCACAGGCTGTGACACATTGGAAACTGTTTCACACCTTTGCTGATGGGCATCTGTGTCACTAAATATGGCCTTATTCTATGCATTCTCTCTAGCTCTCTCTTCTCATTCATGGCCTGTATCTGACCCATGACTATCTATTTGTGGCTACCTTACATCTCACAGGATAGAGAACCTGAAATAGAAACAAAGGATATAGTGGTTGAAAGCACCAAGATCACACATGGGATCATGACAGTTAAAGATGATAAGATCAAGGATGTAGCAAGGCACTTAGTCATAGGAAATAGGTGGAAGTAAGTGGCTATTGCAGGAAGAGAGAGGAAGCCGTAGATCAAGGAACATAAACATAAAAGGCAAAGATCTTACAAGAGTTGTCCACATAGAAAACAAAGTTTTCTAGATTTTTTAAAAATTAGCATTATATAAGATGTAAAAAAAATGCAGGAATGAATTAGAGAAAAAAAGGAAAATATTGAACTATTCTATATTACGTATTCTTTGATGAAAATGTTTCCTAACTTTTGCAATTACGTTTTGATGATTTTAAATCTTACTAAATTTCCATGGGTCTCATGCCCTTTAAAGTGTGTATTTTGCAGAAAAGAACACATTATGAGCATAGACTCCACAAGTCAGGAATGCATATATTTAATCCTTCTTCATTTTTGAAGAATATTTGCCTTCCTCCTCAACCATTTTAGAATTGTAGTTTTCTAAAAGGGGGTTTTCACTGGACAATGATTACTATTACTCAATTATATATTATTGAATTGATTAAAATTTATGGAAACAGGATTGACTAATGTTCCATTGTGAAAATCTAATACTATTTTTGTTCCTGATGTGGACACAGCCACAGTGCTATTTTTATTTTCATTGAAATGACCAATAAAATCAGAAAATTGAACTATAAGTAAAGTTCTGGCAGGTAGTGATTAATCTCAAGAAGGTCACCCCAACCACATGTGTTCTATCTCATTACAAAAAAAAAAAAAAAAAACCTGCACAAATAGATGAATCCACCTAATATAAAATTAATTGCTGTACTGAAGTCACCATGATTTTACTTTAAAATGGTAAAAATGGTTATTCAAGTAGTCTTGGACTACATTAACCCAGTGGCAATATCAAAATTATAAGCCAATAATAGGCTCAGTCATTGGTTTCAAAATACAAATAGCTAGGCAGATTTTTGGTTTTAGGAGATATATAGTTTTATTCTTTTGACATCAAAAGACTTGCAAGTTTACAACTTGGTTGTCGCATTTAAAGCATGTATTTTTCTTTTCTTTTTTTTTTAGGTGGATCTTCTTGTTCCAACCAAAGTGACTGGCATCATTACACAAGGAGCTAAAGATTTTGGTCATGTACAGTTTGTTGGCTCCTACAAACTGGCTTACAGCAATGATGGAGAACACTGGACTGTATACCAGGATGAAAAGCAAAGAAAAGATAAGGTAAGTCAGCCAAATCGGTTTATAAAGTTCAGAAGTGGAGGATCAAATTACACCCAAGTTTGATTGAATTAACTGCTTATACATCTGTACTGAAAATAGTATCCACATATACTGAAAATATATGTTAAATAAAAAGCTTTAAAGAATAGTACTGTAAAGGGGTTTGCAGTGTGGTATGTAATGGTGCAACCTAGAGGGAAAAAATTGCTTTACTGATAACATTTTTCATATTATTAATTGCCTAAGATCTGACTATCTAAGATTCACCTAATAGTTTATAAAGGTAATAGAATCTTGAATAGTTTATCATAATACACATGTAAATAGTTATTGCTAGAGTATATGCCACTGTCATTTTCATTATTAAATTCCTGATGTTAGATAAAATGTTCTTTGGAGAAAAATATTTCAAAGGTTAATGAAATTATTTTTAAACATTTATATTTTCTTAATTATTGTAACAAGTAGGAAATTTAGAAATAGAACAATTTTGATTACACAGCTCAACAACAAAAAACTCAGATGTTTTTCTGCTCCGTTTCCTTCATTGTATTTTAATTCATAGGTTTGTTTTATTTTTCTTTTAAATTTATAATCTACTTTGAATTTCATATATACACACCTCTATACACACACACTGTACAAATCAATGCCATACAATTTTTTTTTAATGTTTAGCATTTTGAGCATCTTTTCATAGTATCTATTGGTTTCAGTATCTGTGAGACCCTGGAGAATGAAAGTGCTCAAGGCCTTATCAATGACTAATTGGGATCAGATGTTTAAATATGGCCTCAGTTGGATTAGTGAAATCAAGTTAATTCGTTGCTTAGAGTCACTGTGCAAGGAATGCTAGCTTTCTGAAGACATCAACAAAAACTCTCAGATCAAGGATTTGGGGGAGAATATAACACTGCTTTATACATGTCAAATATTTGAGTTAATAATTATTTTTATGTTATGTAATCCTTTTACTTCCTTATGGTTATTGCATTATTGACAGAGGGGTTGAAAATATCTTTCTTCAAATATTCAAGGCAGAGAATTTATAAATTTCCCCGGAAACACTAGGGCTGTAATGGCTGTTTAAGTGATTCGACAGTCTACATTTAGTTCACACAAAATTTATTTTAGAAGAGATGTGTTTTTAGCTTTAGATTTGAAAAGCCACATCTAGTCACATGTTAACATCTCAGAACACACACACATTTCACATGTTAACATCTTAGAAATTGCTGTATCTTACATCACAATTTAATTGAGAGCACTTATTCTTTCGTAGATGAACATAAAATAATGGCATGATTTATAATCAATGACATCTTAAACTGAATAAATATTAGATATTTTGTAAAATTATTTTCAAACTTATTTTGTGAGCTATAGACAAGTGTTTGCCATGATTTATTGCAAATAACTATTTCACTTCCTGTCTTTTACCTTTTACAGTAGGCATTCTGATTCAGTGTATGTTTCATAAGATGAATTTTTTTTAACTTCATAAATGATACAGGCTTGAAATTAATTTTAAGACAGATGAGTATTTACTTATCCATGTGTAAGATTCAGTAAACAGCACATCTATAATAGTGAAATCTTTATATAGATTAGTTTAGGGAAGAAGCATAAAGAAAATTATGGTTAAACCATTCAACTGTTGAGATACTTTTTTGTCTCCATTTAGGTAAAAATGTGATTTCATATGTGAGTAATTTAATTTTTCTTATAGACTAGACATTTTCTTGTTAATGTGTTTTATTTCATTATCTCAATCTGAAACTTACATAAAATTTGTGTGTCGTTTGATAGAGTTACTCAGGTTTTCTGTATCTTTGCTGATTTTCTGTCTACTTGTACTATCAGTTACTGAGAAAGGAATGTGGAAATTTTCAACTGTCATTATGGATTTGTCTCTTCTTGCCATTATATCAGTGTTTGCTTGATGTATTTTGAAGCTCTGCTGATATATACATAAATAGATTTTTAATGTCCTTTTGACCAAATCAACCCTTTTTCATTAGAGAACGAACCTCTGTACCCCTGGTACTATTTTTGGCTCTGAAATCTACTTTGTGTGATATTAATAGATATCGATTAACTCCAGCTTTCTTTTTATGAATGCTACCTTAGCATATGGTTTTTTAGTATTTTTTCATCCTTTTACTTTTGACTTATTTGTACTCAATATTTGAAAAGTATTCCTTCTATGCAGCATACAATTTGATCTTCTTTTGTCCAGTCTATCTCTGCTTTTCAAGTGGAGCATTTAAACAATTTATATTTGATGGGAGTATTAATGTAATTGGATTTAAATTTATCATCTTACTATTTAGTTCCTATTTGTCACATCTATTTTTGTTTGTTATTCCTATTTTTTCACTCTTTTAGATTAATCAAATTTTCAATGATTCCATTTTAATCGTGTTTGTTGAATTATCAGCCATAACGTTTTGCTATTTTTGTGATTGCTTCAGGATTTGTGATATGTATTTTAAACTTTTGAAATCCACCTTCAAACGAATGTTAAGGCCCAGAAACTTACCTCCATAAACACAAGCAAAATAGATTATAGCTATTAATCCACATATTTAGGAACTATAATTATTATAACATACAATTTGGACATGACCAAAATAAATCTTTTTTAAATTGATGTATCATACTTGTACATATTTGGGGTGCTACATATGATATTTTAATACATGCATACGTGAGTAATGATCACATCAGCGTTATTGGGATATCCATCACCTCAAACATCGAACCAAAATAAATACTATTGTTAAGAAAAAATAGACTCTACTAGGCAAGTTGGAAAATTGTGAAAGTAGATTGATGCATACTATTTACTAAAAATAATGTGAGCTGGAATTCTCCTGTGAGACCATAAAGCACACTATTATTTGTATAATGTAAAATTTTTTCATGAAACCATTTTGATGTTATAAATACATGATAATTGGCTAAACTCAGACAATTTAACTGGTAGTTTTAAAAAGAAATCTAACCAGTTTTCTTTTAATATTGTAACTAATTAGGCATAATGAAGAAAAACCTAAGATAAAAGCCTAAGTTTATTATTTACTATTGAAGAAGACAACTGACACCAATAAACTGTAGATAAAAATTCAGTAATTAGTATTATCATAAGGAAATCTTTTATGGGGAAGAAGGAATTACACAGCATTAGGTTTCTCCATTTTTACATAGAAAAGAATTTTATAAAACAAATGAGAAAATGTATTGCCTAAGTTATTTAAACACTTGAAAATGTCATTTTATATGTAAATATACATACATAGCAATAAAATATGTTTTTGATAGGTATCAAAATAACTCTTTTGCTTTATTACTACTAGTTCTACTAGATATTTTATGTATCATTTCATATATCCTTTATAGATGTCCTCTTCTGTTTAAAAGGGCTCAATACTACTTAGCAATTAATTTTTTCTGACTTTGAGTAAGCCATCTCCTACTGATTCTTAACATTATTTTTGTCTTGTTTTCCATGGTTACTTTCCGTAAGAGGAAAAAAAAGTCTTCAATATTTACAAGTGCCAATTCAACCACAAGCTTTCATCCACACAAATATAATAGATGAATTGAATGTTTCAGGGCAAAACGTGTCTGTGGGATGTTTTATAGATGCACTTTTCAAACAGAAATATGTATAAACAAAAGCTTCTAAGTCTTCTTTTGTGCCGTTTGTTTTTATTGACTGCTTGCTTTAATAGATTTTTGGAGGGTGGGTGTGGAAGTCTAATGTAGATCCAGACACAAGATTACTTCAGAAAAGTAATCTGAAAATAAATGCAATTTTCTAGGTTTACAGCAAGTGGTATAAAACTCTAAAAATGTATCAATGGCCTTTTTGTTTTTTACTAACCAGAATGACTAAGCCTCAGAAAATCAATGCCATATATATATATATATATATATATATGTATATACACATTATATATATATACGTATATATATACACATATATAGGTATATATACACATTATATATATATATATACTATATATATACACACACACACACACAGAGGAATATTTAAATATATGTAATAAACATACATGTGTACACACACATGCCAAAAGTCAATTGAAGAAAAATAATACTCTGTTCTCCTTATTGAGATGTCAGTTTTTGAAAACCCTCCCATAGCATTCACAAGAATTGCAGTTTACTTTAGTATTGTTTTTTAGCTAAATTCCACATTAAATCTCTTGTAATTGAGCCTATGATGACACTCTCATTACAGTCCATACATTTTTATTTTCCCCTTACTAGTCTACAGCATTTTCTAACATTTAACTAACTTTTATATTTCTCTACAGCATTAATTCAGGTACATTTTTATTTGAAAGTCAAATGTTCCTTTGCTCTTATGAAAGTGACATTTGTTTTATACACTTGGAGCTGTTTTTTACTGCATTTAGCAGGAAAACTGCAAAACTTGACAAACACTTTCAGTATTTAATTTTTCAGGTTATAAGCCAAAGTAAAGCAATAATAAATTTCAGGAAGAGTACTTATATGGAAAAATTAGAAATAAAAATGGGTTTTCTCATCCAGTATATTAGTCATAACATCATAGTGTTTAAATAAGTCTGAATTCACAGCATAAGAGCTTTCTTTATTCAGGAATGAAGAAGCTGGTAATACTCTATTTCATCTCCCTCCCTAAAATTATCCAGAGTTTTGTAAAAGCATAAGTTGAAAAGTTGAAACTTTACCCGGATTTTCCAAAACAGAAAACAAAATCCCCTGTTTCCAATAATACTTTCTTGGTCCTTAAGGATGAATCACACATATATTCATCAAGAAATAAACTGCAATATCTTGGTGAACTCTCTAATTCAGTAGTTACCTAATTGTCTGATTATGGCACTCATGAGGAGAACTTGTTTAAAAATACATATTTCTGGGCCCTGCTTCAGACTCTGTGGAGATGAGCTGGAAATCTAAATGTTTACAGAGGCCCCAGATAATAGTAAGCAAGTGTGTGAAAAATGACTAATTGATGCCAAAAACAAAATTAAATTTTTGAAACTAAGTGTAGTTTTCTGTTTTTCTAGTGAGAATGGAATTTATTATTATTCTTTAGGACTTTGGCCTCTAATTGGTCAGAGGAAGTCAATATGAATCAATGTTTCTAAAAATAAGATTAAATTGTAATAAGTTTGCCAATTCCCTTATGAAAATCACAAAGTAAACACTAGCTTTAAACAAATTTTAAATTGAAATAATATATTTAAGTAGTTTAGGATGCAGATTAGATGGGGGATCATCTAGAAGGAGGTGAAATTTATATTCATTCAACTGTGTATTCAGTTGGCAGACTCCAAGCGAGAAAAAAATCTGAATATGACACAGTCTCCCAGTCTAATGAGAAGCTCAGTAAAGGTGGAAAAATTTTGATTTAATCCATTTATTTGGGAAAGTCAAAATATAACCTACTAGGTATATTATTTGATAAAACAACTCTAGGGAAGAAATAGCACGTAGATTATGTCAGTTTCATAAAAGTCCATCACTCTCCAATAGAAGAAAACAGTCCCTGGTCCTTTTCAACCTCCTTCCCTTTCTCAGCATGGGTGTGAAAAATAGAAGCAGCGACATCATCAGTCCTCATTAATAAAGCTGCCAGCCATGGTCTGTATTGAAGGATATATTCAAATTCAACAGTAATTACAGATGTCACAGAGCATCCTGTCATTTCTGCTGAAGTGAGTAGTTTTGGAGAGCTGAAATTAAATTTGAATGTTTAATACCTTGAAAGTCCAACTCATGGGTAAGGCAGAGGTCAGATGAGTAGTCAATAATACTCATGCTGTTCTTTTGAAATTTGATCTGGGTGAGAAACTTAGAACCTGAAGAATCCCTTAGGGAGTAAATAAAATGGAATTGTCAGTGGCACTCACAGAGGAAGATGATAGCAGGGGGAAAAGCAAAGGGAGTGAATTGTCTTTCAAGAGGGAGCAGCTGCATGTTTCTGAGCAACAGGATCAAGGACGGTTTCTCTCCATATTACATGGAGACCATTAGTTTCATCCATTCAGAGTATTGTTACTCTTTTCAAATAAGGCAGAGAAGGAAGGAATGGAGGCTGCTTTCCAAAAAGCAATTTCCAAAAAATACATGACTTTATACAAAACACTAGGATTCAGTAATAGCAAGTGAAGTGTGCCCCTACATGATAGAAATTCATGTAGTCACTTTATTTTACTTACTTAAATATTCAGTGGCTGAGTGACTTAATTGAAACTAAAGTTAAGAAGACCATCATATTATTTCAGAATTGTCTAAAAATAAGGACATTGTTATTTATTTATTTATTTTAATTTGCATATTTTTAACTTGTGTGCGTACATAGACAGGTGTGTATATTTATGGGGTACATGAGATGTTTTAATACAGGCATGCAATGTGTAATAAGCACATCGTGGATATTGTTATTTAAATAAATACCATTTGGCATCAACTGTTATTCAGAAGTTTCTCTGCTTTTCTACTTGTAATTTAATATTATGAGACCTGACTAGGATATGTGCCGGTATGCCCAAAATAGAATGGGATGCTTGTAAATTTTGCCAAGGCCTCTGACCAAGAATGAAATATATCAGGAAATATCTAAGTACAGAATAATTGATTTAGCAAAGTGAAAGTGGTTTGCAGGCCTAGATCTTCCTGCTGAGTTGGGAAAGGACAATGTAGTTAAATAAACTGAATTCAGAAAGCAGCATATTGTCATCAATGAGTAGTGTGATAGCAGTTGTTAAGGTACACAGAGAACATAATAGGGACCCACTTAACAGAACCAGTTGTGAAGTGGAGGCCTGGGGTCAAAAACAACACAGAAAAAAATGGATGCAAGTCCACAAGCAAATAGCCCTGGGTCTCCTACAAAAAGTATTGTGCTTCCATTTCCATGTTTAACATAAGCTCCAAGTGTCTACCTAGATCCAAGAACAACTAAGATGTTTGTTCTTGGATGTAGGGTAAAGAAGGGTTTAAGAGCAGGAAAGGAAGGGGAGAACAGGAGATGCGGCTTATGGGATAGAGATAAGCAGAGAGAGGGCTAGTGCCCAATGTAAGTGCAACTGTAGAATGGAACTAGCTACATGCTGGAATGAAAGACAAACCAGAGTGACTCATTAGACACAGGAACAACCAGAAGCCATTCTGTCTGAAGGAGCTCAGTGATTTTTTAAGAAGTCATTCAGTTTATTTGGAAACATCAATGGAAAGCCAGTTGTCCTTCTTTAAGGATTAATTTTGAGGTTTCTAAGAAAATCCTTTGTACATTAGTTCACATTTTCTAATATTAAACACTGTCAATGTAAAATATGCAGTTAATTTTGGCCAATGAATCATTTACTTTTCTTGATGGCGTTTGGATGTTTTAACCTTCATCATTAAAAAACAAAAGAGCAAAAGCAGAACGCTGTCTAACAACAATTAGGTGGTAGAATCAGGCAGAAAATTCATAAAATTCACCAATATTAGGGTGGGTTGGGGGCAAGGAGTAGGAAGAGTGTTGCTACTGGTGTGACTGTTATTTAATGACAGATAACCACCTAGTACAGATGCTATGAAACATCGTTCTCAATAAATTTATGGAGAAAGCAGAAAACAAGTCAGGATAATACAATAATGAGGAGTAAATACATGCTTATTGTTTTTTCTTGCTAATTATCTTTTTTTCTCCAAAACTCAGAGTTACATTTTCAGGGAGTTTGATAAACTCCCTTAAAATTTGAAACAATATAGTTTTTCTAGTTAGCACGTTTTTGCAAAAAAGGAAAAAATATGTGTGAAAAACATAAGGAATATGTTACATAGCAGTATTATCAAAGTAAAATATTCATCAATGAAAAATAATTTAAATGTTGTTTATTATTACATGCCTTATTACCTTACTTTTCCCAGTGCTCAAGTGCCAAAAATGTTAAAATCTTCTTATTTTTATCTTCTCAATCTTCCACCACTCATCAGAAATCACTAAAAACGTGTACACTTAAAATTCTGAATATCTTATGTTTGTGTGTGACTTATTTATTAATAGACCTAATTGCATAATGACAATATTTCTCAATGAAAAAAATTACTCATGCTTTTATTTAAGTCATTCTTATACAACTACTAAGAAAAATCAAGTGTTAACCCAACTGTGACTGTATGCATTGATTAAAAATGCTAACATATTAAAAATATTGATTAGTGATTAGCTCCCCAGTAGAATGATCAAGACTATCAAACTTTAATAAATTATTTAAAATTCAGTGATGTTATCATTCATTAAGAGGCAGTGATGAACGTGATGAAAGCAGGAGATGTTAGCTGAGAGAAAATTAGCATTTTTAATAGAAAAAACTATGATGCTATTTTGGGTGAATCTGATAGTTTTCTTTCCTACTAGGAAAACAAGTACTCGATCAATCTGAGTATGATAGAAACTATGTCATTATTTTGATTGTTTAAGTATGCATTAACCATTGACTAGTGGTGTTAGTCTATTTTGTATTACTATTAAGGAATGCCTAAGACTGGGTAATTTATAAAGAAGGAGGTTTATTTGGCTCATGGTGCTACAGGCTGTGCAAGAATGGCAACAGAATCTGCTTGGCTTCTGGTGAGGCATCAGGAAGCTTTTTTTACTCATGGTGGAAGTCGAAGAGGGAGAAGGCTCATCACATGGCAAGAGAGGGAGCAAGAGAGAGAGGAGAAGGTGCCACATTATTTTTTTACAATCAGCTCTTCTGTGAACTAATAGAGCAAGAACTCATTCAATACAATAAGGAGGGCACCAAGCCATACAAGAGGGATCTGCCCCCATGACCCAGCACCTCCCTCTAGGCTACAGCTCCAATATTGAGGATCGCATTTTGACATGAGATTTGGAGGGGACAAATATCCAAACTATATCAATTAGAATATAGCAATAATTTCAACCCATTTTATTTCTAAATAATCACCAAACAACGAATATTTTTATTGTTTATTATATGGTTAAAAAATGCCCAAGGACATTAGCTCTACATGATACATATGCCATTTTTACTATCCACCATCACACCATCAGCTGCAATATGTTAAGCAATTAAAAGTCTCCCCCTGAACAGTTTCACAATGTCTTAATTAACGTGGCAGTATTTTTCTACTTTTTCATAGTGTAAATCTGAAAAAGAACAAATGATACCTGTCATATATCCATGTTTATGGGAGACTATAAAAAGATTTCTGAATCTGCCACTCCCTATAAAGTTAATCATTTGGCAGTGATTTTTACGTAGTTCCTTTGGTTAACTCTCAAAGAGAAAGTGTGTTAATATGTATAGAGCACTCTTGGGACAAATACACCTGTAATAAGCCCTTTGGGGACACTTATTAAAGAGGCAACACATTTCTCATCATCAAAAAGCTTCTGGCATAATTTGAGACACAAAACTGATTAAAAAATAACTTTAACAAAAGACGGATTCAGTGATTATACCAGTGTGAAGAGGCATTCCTCTCAGTTTTTCTGAAGCTGTGAGCAGAGGACCAAACTCAGAAAACTGAACACAAGAACTAATTTCCTTATTTCCAATAAAGTTAGAAACAAAATCAATTTTGAACAGATAAATGAAATGTCTGATATTTAATAATAATTAAAGGAAGACATTCCTCATATATGAGTGAAAATAATATAACTTTTACATAACAAAATTGCACTTTTCTTTTCTTCCTTTTGGTAATACCCCAATAGCCATAAGTAATATCAAAGTTTACTTTTCTCTTCTGAGATCAAGTATATTTTAGTAATAATATGCCCTCAACTCATTAAAAGTAAAAAGACCCAAAATTTAGCTTATCCCAAAGAAGAGTTAGTGACTGCTCAGCTTAGGTCTAGCATTCCTCATGTTCTTCATATAGTGTTGCCAGATTTGGCAAATAAAAATACTGACACCTAGTTAAATTTGAATTCAGATAAATGATACATTCTTTAGTATAAGTATATTCAAAATATTTGATCTTACAACCTTGTTTCCAGTTAAGATCTTCTATGTCTTGTAGCTGGACCAGATGGTCTACTGAGGATACTCAGGAGAGAGGATAAAGGAGAATGACTACTTTCTGTGCCTAGGCAATACACGCTTACGCTCACACCTAGGCACCCTGCTTCAGCTGTATGATTCCACTTTGCCACCTCTGCATCCATCTCCATGATTGTCTCCTCTCCCTAATTATCTTTTCTCCTCATCACCAGTCTGGCTTAGAAGTCACATGGCTTAGTGCTTAAATCACTTCTGTGTTCATACATAGAGCTCAATATGAAGTCATTTCTGACAAGGATAGGGTGAAACTCTTCAATGAGACTTGAAGTGAGGAAAAGTCTCCTAATGTGGCAAGAATTACCAAATACACCAATTTCTCTACTGCCACATCATTTATATATCTACCATGAAGGGTAGAGTCAGGGGTAGAGTCTCAAATTGTTCTGATGAGATGGAAAATACCTAGTGTGATTTCAGATGAGAGTCTGAGAGATGAGCTTTGAGCTTCAATAGAGAGACAAGTTGCTCTGTACTTTTATAGAAAAGAGGAAAGGCATTTCTACATTTCTCATGTTCTACTAAAAAGAAAAAAGTAGATGCCCTTACTTTCCAACTATTCCTGGTAATATCTCCTGGAGATGTCTTTGAAAAGCAGATGATTTCCCAATTCTACCTTTTCTGTAGGAATATTTCTTATGGCAGTCAAAATCTGAGTAGTGGAAGGCAGACAGTTTAAATATATAGCCACAGTTTAGAATGGCATATTTTATGTTTCATAAATCTTTATAGGCAATCATCCTATGTGATATATTTCCTAAGATATTCTTATTACTTAAGGAGACTTTCATCATAAAAGAAGTTAAATATGGTGGTGTATCCTACCTACTGGCTTTTGGACTCTACATTCTAAATGCCAGCAAGCTTGGGGAAAGGAAGATAACAGTCAAGGAGGATGGACTCTTTTGCTTTGATTTTTCACTACGTCTTTTTCCCAAGGTCAAGACCCAATAACAAAAGGTAACATGAACTTCTTAGTGAGGCTCTTGGGGCTCCTTCTAAAGAGCTACCAGCTCTCCAGTTACTTAAAGCCAAGGTTATGCAAGAAAACAGTCCATAGAATGAATGGAGATGGCCACTCTGCCCCAGTCCCTTTTGTCTCTCATCTGGCTGACTGGGATGTTGGCAATTCTTAGCTCAACTTGTCACTCTCACAGTGGACTAGGGAATCACAAGTATTGCCTATGCCAGCTTGCCAGTAATAGACAAGTTGATACTACTGGAGAGAATAGGATCCCCTAATCCCATATCTTTTTAGGAGCAGTTGAACTCTTCTACGAAAAGCCAGAAGTTAAATGTTCTAAAAAAATACTATCAAAAATGTGCTATTTCCTCCTGTTTTCCAATACTCTCAAATTCCAGAGGATCTAAGAAATAATGAATTTTAGAAAGCTGTCACACAGTTCTCTTTCCCAATGAAGAATTATGTTCCCAAACCAGCTTTCATGTCAACTACATGGAAACCAAAGAGAATCTGGCAATTTGAGAAGCAATGAAGGTCCAGAAATGTGGACTTTCATTGCCAGGGTAGGGAAAAAAACACGTTTGCCTATGTTTTGGCCAATTATTATTGGAATCTTTCATTTGTGCATTTTCAGAAAAAAAAAACTAACAGAAGGAGCAGTAGAGTGCAAATCATGCTACAAGAATTGTAAGTGAACATCAAATTTGTGGTGTAGTAAAGAATTTCTTGGGATATAATCAGAGATTTATATACACTAGGAACATGAAGCAAAGCCAGATTCATTCAGTAAAATATAGTATTTCTTGAAGCCAAAAATCTACTTTTTTACATAGTTACAATAGAAAGCAAACTTTAGAGCCACAAGAAATTTCTTGAGAGCAACAATAGGAATGGAAATTTTTTTTAGAGAACCCATATATTCATTTTAATGGTTTAAATGAATCATGCCCTTGTGAAAGCGAGACTATGGAACCTGTCCCCATGTTTTGTTTTTCACTTCTCCCATCAAGCAAAAATGTTCTATAATTAGGTTTTTGAAGTTAAATAAGCAGTTTGAAAGCCTCAGGTAGTTTCATGGAGAAATCTTGGGAAGCAAAGAAGTCTCTGAAGCAAACAGGATCTAGATTTTTCAAAGGGTTTACGGAGCAAAACATCATTTTAAAAGGAACATAGATAAAATTAATATCCAATATGAATTATGGTGCAGAATTATTATATATATGACCATGCACAATAGCTTTAAGAAAATCTGACTGCAGTTTCTTAAGGGATTTCAAAAGAAACCCAAGTAGATGGACAAAGTAGTATTTCTCAAAGGACCTATAAGCTTTTATGGAAATGATATTAAAGAAATACAGGAGAATAAAGAAGTTGAATTTTTTGTTACTGAAATATGCAAGAGGACAAGTAACACCGGTTGTTTGATATGCTTATTAGGTTTATGCCCATGAGAATAAATATCATCCAGAAATTGAAAATAAGAAAAGCAAGTAAAATAGAGGGAGTAGAACCTAACAGTAGAAGGTTTAGAAAGTATACTTATGGGCCAAAATAAACAAATTTCAATGGATTGTCCTTTGAGGATTTATTCAAAGAATCAGAATAGAAAGTAAGTTCACAATCAACTTTAAAGCCTGAATGTCTGTCACAGGCTGGCGCATGATGTTGGAGAAGTTGTAGATACAACCCTTTCAGACAATTGAGGTTCCTTTTCCAACTGTCAATGTTTCAGACAACAAAACTTAGATGAAACCTGTAGCCCTTCAATACCAATTACTCATCATAAATTCAGGATTCCCCAAACCCACCCTCACTTTTGACATCAATTGCACATTCACAGTTCCCCAAGATCATTCTCAGGTTTGATAGTTCAATAGAAAAACTCACAAACACAACTAAAATTATCATACTCAACAGTTATCATTTATCACGATGAAAGGATATGGATACAGATCATCTAAGGGAAGAGACATATGGGGCAGAGTCCAGGAGAGTCCAGGAATGAGCTTTCAGTTGTCTTGGAGACTTCTGGAGAGTAGTAAGTTCTCTCAGCAATGTTATGTGACAATAAGCCCAGAGTATTGCCAACTAGGAAGCTCACCTTAGCGTTGGTATTCAGAGTTTTTAAGGAAGCACCAACATTTAGACATGGTTGACCATCTGTATGGCTAACCTTAGTTTCCTCCTTTTCAGTGGTGAAGCTGACCTGAAGACCCCACTGTAAACCACAATGTTAGCATAGGCTATCTGGTGTGGCCCAGGGCCCCCTGGGAAACAAAAATACTCTTCTCAGACAGGCCATTCCAAGGGCTTAGAGATTACCTTCAAGGAGCTGAGGGCACAAAACAGACTCCTTCTTGGGTAAGGTTAACATCTACTGCACACTCGTATTACACACGGTTTTGTAGACTGTACACTGATCACTGGAATGACATCTGTCTGTAAACGTTATGCTTACACTAGATTTGACACATCCTAAACTCTGCAGAAGAACTGTTCAATAGAGAAAAGATTTGATGGTCAGCAATTTACTTCAAGATAGTACACACAAGCAAACTCAAGATTAAGATGTGTCTAGATATGTTTCTTGCAAAGAAGACAAGATGATCAACTCCTTTTGGATACAGAAAAATGAAGTGATTGTCTAATATGTTACAGTTAGTGGTTGATATGAAAACAAGTCCTCTTCGCATTTGATCTCTTTTCTGTAGAATACACACATTATATTTTCACAAATTGGGACATGTAACTTTATCATTGTCTTTGGCTCTACTTTAAGGTCCTATGTATACATTTTGGTTGAATTTTTTTCCATTTGACTTTCACCTGCTGATAGATTGTTTCGGTTAGCTATGACCTTATTTCAGCTTTGGAGGGTAATGGTTCTACTCAGGATGCTATGGGATGGAAGACACTGTGGCAGATCTCTGTTCCTTTCTGTCGATGACAATTTGTGCTGTAGTGTTGTTGGGCTGCCCTATAGTGAAGGCCAATCCCCCAGCTCATTCTGCACACTGATGATCAATATAGACACTTATTAACAAAGTCTACTGGCTCCAACAGAAACCCCTACTTTTTTGGTGACCCTTTTAGAATATAATTCTCAATATCACTATTTTCCAAAGAAACATTTCTTAGAATATTGAAATTTATCTGGAAATGAATTTCTTGTTTCCTTATTACATCTGGAAGAATGTACTAATATTGAGGCTAATTTTGTTACAGAGTTTCATTGGTTTAGTGGAATTGATTGCAGAGAAAAACATCAAGAATAATATACTAGCCATTCAATCATGAAATGGTTTCAGGATGCTGGTAAATTTTCCTAGAAAATTGAATTCACAGAATGATAGCTGCAGTCTATTTTGCCTGAAAGAATTAAACTTTGGTTTCAGACTTTTTATAGCCAATCACTTATAGAAGTTTCATACATGCAAAGCTTCCAATAAGATTTGTTTAATATGATATAGATGTATACCACTAACTAAAATGTTTAAAAATAATTTTCTATATATTTTGATATTTTTTCCTTTTTAATAAAAAAATTTGATTTTTGGAATGCTTGCATATAGGGCAAAGTAGAACATAAATTTTAGATTAGCCTAAAATATTACTGAAAATCTAGCCCTAGAATTAGAAACAAAGAAAGCTCTTTCCCAAACTATTCAAATGGAAAAATGTTATGTTTGATGTGATTCATGCATACTAATTCCGTGAAAATTTTCATAAGACTTCACATCACTTAAAGCGTTGATTCAAGTTGTAACTCTGAAATTTTTGACAGTCAAAAAAATTGAAGTAATGTTGACACTAAGTATATAAAAATAAATTTTATGATACTGAACTATAAATTAATAAGCATCTGTCCCTTATGTCAGCCACAAAAATCAGAATTATATACTTATATAATATATAAATGGTTGCTTTATAAAATAGATACAAGTAAAAAAATTGGAAAACCGTCACTGAGGAGAAATTATGAAAATATCCAAAATGTATTTGACCATAAATCAATCAACTATAACCCAAAATGCAATATAATTATTCTACATTTTAGACTGCATTGATAGAAATATTGCATCTACAACAAAGGTGCACTCTATCTTTTGAGTTATTCACAGTATGTCTACATTCTGTGTCCCAATAAATACCACACTTTCACTGAGCCATAGTTAAAACAGATGTTAGTTAATGGAATGCAATCAAGATTATAAGTCTGAAAATCATGCAACATGAGGAACCTTTTAAGGAACCATGAATGTTTAGCCTAGAGGGATGAAGTTGAGTTTTTGAGAGGTTTGTGTCAATTATTGTTAAGTATGTCAAAAGTTCTTTTGATGAGCTAAGTTTGTTCTACATTCATTGAGAATTAAGCACAGATTCAATAGATTGAAGTGAGAGATACACATTTTAGTCTTCTAAAAAGATAGACTTTCAAACTGTCTAAATACATATCTGTCCTATTGTATTGAGGCATGCCATGAATAGGCTGAAAGTTCCATGTTAGAAATATTAGAGGGAAAATTTGTTGATAGCAGATCTCTGAGTTCTCTTCCAAATCTCAGATTCTTTCATTATATGGGTAGAATTAGATAAAAACAGGGTTTCTGAGGATCAGAGCTACCAAAGACTGTTCTTATTTAACTTCTCCATTAGTGTTCTGGATGAAAGCACAAAGGGTTGAAATTATGTATGTTAAATAAAGAATTCTGAGCTTTCAGTCCAGCACCACTGCACACACACACACACACACACACACACACACACACACACACATACATGCTGCCCTAAGAAAATGGATCTTTACCTTTGTCCTCTATCCCTTAAGAACAGTAGGTCAGTGTACAGATACAGTCAGTAAGGCTAGTAGTATGCTTGATACCGTAAACAAAGCAAATACAATCAATAGAAAAAACTTTAGAAAGTCTCATTCAACCTTCGTATTTCCACAATATCTGAAATCCCAGATGCGGTTCAACTATAGTCTTCAAATAGCAGAAGAAAAATAATGAAATCTATAAGGGGGCAACAAAAGCCCAGAGGGATGAAGTGATGGTCACTTTAAATCTTAATAAAATACTGGTGTTTAATACTGATGTAAAATGCTGATGTTTAGCCATAGGGAATCTATCTAAAAATGCTTAGAACCACTCGCTATTTGAATGATGTGAACAAAAATTCCAAAAAGTTAGAACAATGGGAACCTCTTTAAAACTTTTAATCAGTTAAGTGTAGGACAAATGAAAAGAAGCATATTTTTACAAACTAGATGATTTTCTAAAGAAATCGTATGTGCAAGAAATCCCCAAAGGATTCTTTGATATTTAGAGTCCTATTCGATGACTGCTAAAAGAAACTGAAATATGCCCCACCTCTCTGACTACATCGTGGAGGATAATGTTGCTTTGTTCCATGATCCCTGGAGGCCTCCTATTGATGATGTCTATACTGGCCTGAATAGACCGTGGTCCCTAACAAAGAATGGTAGCTCATCTTATAAAAAGTGTATTAATGCTGCTAGAAGCAAGATTTTATTGTTTTATTTCATCTGATATTCTCTCCGTGAAATTCTCTTCAGAGATTTGAATCCTCCGAAGAGTCTGATTTGTATTTTCAACCAGCATCACAAGAGAGTTAACCTTAGGAAAAAGAAAATCAAGATAGCTACATTGAGGGAGTTGTATTTTTCTTTCTCTTATCTTCTCTTAGGTTGTAATTATGGAAGCTTCTGCAAAGTACCTTGAGTGTTTTTTGATCAAGGCCCCATATGTTAGAAAAAGCCTGAGAGACCTCTAAGCATTATCATGTTTGAATATATCAGTAAATTTGTCATCAGCTAATTAGCCTCCTCCCTGAACTGAAACTTGTGCATAGTTTTTCTAAAAAATTCTAAATTGAACTGTGTCTTTCTCATGTAAAATATTTTCACTCCTATATAGAGATTTAATGTTCTCCATCAGTCTTTTCAGACTTCAGTTTTAGTTCAGATGCTTATGTCTCTAAAATGTGCCTGTGAAAGCACTTTCTAGAAATCTTAGAGATTTTACGAAGTTAACTAAAAATACTGTGTTTGCATTCCTTTGCAAGGTGAAATATTTAGGTAGCATTCTTAAGCAGGGGCTTCCTAGTGCTTAAGATAAGAAAACAGCACATGTGCCACATGTTTACACAACAAGTACACAATATCATCCTGGAATTAACAAGTGGGTGCTTTGTTTTCCGTATGTGTCATTACTGAGAGCCTCTGAAAATAAAAATATATTTTCAGTGCTTTGAGGCTGTAAATTGGATGATTCTAGTATAGATTTCGGCTGTTTTTCTATGAACGTTATTGTTTTATAAATCATCCTGTTTCATGAAACTTCACTTTTTTTAAGTGAACATGCAAATATCCATGACTTTCACATATTAAATCAGAAACTTCATAGTTGTTTTCAGTTTCTGAGCTGATATAGTTTCTCTGTATGTATTCTTCATTATAAAGAAATAAGTATAATTAATAATTCAACTAATACTTTCTGGGTTGAGAGTTCCCATCAAAACCTGTGCTAGAGAGCGGACACTTAAGAGAAAATTGTTTCTTTCTGTATTTCCTTCCCAAGAAGTGGTATAAAACTATATTTTGGGCTGTTATAAATCTTGCAATGAAAGTTAATGAATTTAAACTCTACTATCCCAGAGATATACATTAAGTTCAATAGCAGGGCTACAAAATTGGATTTTAGATTCTATATTAAATTGTAATACCACAATCTCAGTGAAACATTTGAATCCAACGTCATATGTCAGAGAGGATGTCAGTAAACCAGAGCTTATTTTCTGCTGTTGCAGTAGCAACAGTCTCTCAAGATTTTTGGTGAGTGTTTATGATATGTCCTGTACCTGTGAGCTTTTGCTAACAGAGACATTGTAACATAGTAGTAGCACATTTCAGTCCAGAATGAATTATTCCTTTGTGCAAGACAGGGCATTACTAAGCATAAAATGCCTGCTAAATGAATATGAATTTAGATATGCCAGCAGAACCAGCAGAGAGACTTTTCATTCTTGTCTATTGCTCCTATTAATCAGTGCCATACTGCCTAATGCTTTTGAGGAGAACATGATTTTTTTCTTTCCAGGAGAACATTTGTGGCCGTATAAGACCGAACCAATCTAGTCTAGAAGGCTTTTAAAACATTCCCTTTAATTTCAGAATGCTGAAAGATGTGGGTTAAGTATTCTGTCATGTGATGACGGAGTTTGGTTGTTTTTTGTTTTCTACTTTAAGGATTTTATTTTCAGGTGTCTCTTTGGCTACATAATTATGTTTTGATGCCAAACAAGAAAGAAATTTGATGTCAGACAAGAAAGAAAATTATCTTCTAATTATAAGGTGCTTCATAAAGCAAAAACAGAAAGCGTTGAGATTTTTACTCTATAAATTTAAACTAAATCTAAAAATCTAAACTAAATATAAATTTTTAAAAATGTAGATATAAAATAGTTAGAAATCACTTTAATAAGAAATGTTCAGAATCTATAAGAAAAAAAGGATAAAATCTTCAGATAAAGACTAAATAATATAAATACCTCAGTTTACCCCAACATAATTTATAATTTAATGCCATTCCTATCAGGGTCCCAGTGTTTTAAATTTGTTTTGTTTTCTGAAGCAGACATTTGTCCAAGTTATTATGAAAGTCCTTTAAGGGAATAGCAAGCGGCCATAGTAAAGCTCCAAAAAAAAAAAAAAAAAGAAAGAAGAATAGACGTGCAATGCAAAGTGTCAGGATATTATAAGTCATATTGAACCCAATAGTATTGTATGGATCCAGGAATTAATAGATGAAGCCAAAAAAGAAGAGAAAAACGGTTCAAAAACAGCATTGATTGCATTGTCTCATTTGCAAATGGGCTAATTTTATTCTCTATTTGAGAAGAAGTGGGCAAAAGGCACTGTGATAGAGGCTGTTAGTGCTCACCAGATAGCCTTGTGCTTCTCTCCAGTGCCCAGCCTCCTTTGCTGTTAGGCTGGAGTCATATAATTAGGTAAGGTGAAACAGATATATACAGAAGTGATATAAGCTGCTTCCACACTTGTTCTCTTAAACACTCTGCGCAGTCTGCTAACTCTCCCTCCCTTTGCCCCTTGTGAATGTGGAGGCCACATGCTCCAGATGATAGCTGTACTTTGCAAGCAGCTTGGATCTCTGAGTCACCGCTTGGAAGAGAGCATCTTCAGCAAGCTACATGACTAACGTCAGCCTGTGACATAAGCAAAAAATGAATACATGTTGTATTTTTTTAATTGAGAGAAACAAGCAGAGGAAAATGATAGACCTGTGAATGCCTGCATTAAACAATAAAGGTTTAACTCTTTAAACATTAATTGACCATTTAATTTAAAATAATTATTATTAAAAAGAAGCTGCAATATATTTTGAAGAAAAGAAAATGAACAGTTATCAAATATCATGTTTGGGGAAAATGTTCCATACTGGAACATAAAAATAATTTCAGAGAAAGAAAGCTGTGTGACTGACATTTTTCTGCTCTTCTTTATTAGGTTTTCCAGGGCAATTTTGACAATGACACTCACAGAAAAAACGTCATCGACCCTCCCATCTATGCACGACACATAAGAATCCTTCCTTGGTCCTGGTACGGGAGGATCACATTGCGGTCAGAGCTGCTGGGCTGCACAGAGGAGGAATGAGGAGAGGCTACGTTTCACAACCCTCTTCCCTATTTCCTTAAAAGTATCTCCATGGAATGAACTGTGCAAAATCTGTAGGAAACTGAATGGTTTTTTTTTTCATGAAAAAGTGCTCAAATTATGGTAGGCAACTAACGATGTTTTTAAGGGGGTCTAAGCCTGCCTTTTCAATGATTTAATTTGATTTTTATTGGTCAAATCTCTTAAGTAACAACACATTAAGTGTGAATTACTTTTCTCTCATTGTTTCCTGAATTATTCACATTGGTAGAAATATATTAGGGAAAGAAAGTAGCCTTCTTTTTATAGCAAGAGTAAAAAAGTCTCAAAGTCATCAAATAAGAGCAAGAGTTGATAGAGCTTTTACAATCAATACTCACCTAATTCTGATAAAAGGAATACTGAAATGTTAGCAATAAGTTTTTTTCTTCTGTAATGACTCTACATTATCCTGTTTCCCTGTTCCTACCAAACACTGTCAATGTTTATTACAAAATTTTAAAGAAGAATATGTGACATGCAGTACTGATATTATCATTCTCATTTTACTTTCATTATTTCTAATAAGAGATTATGTGACTTCTTTTTCTTTTGGTTCTATTCTGTATTCTTAATATTGTATATTACCTGAATAATTCAATTTTTTTCTAATTGAATTTCCTATTAGTTCACTAAAAGAAATGTCATGTTTACTCATATATGTAGAGCATGACTGCATATCAGTAGATTGATCTGTATTTAATATTCGTTAATTAAATTTGCAGTTTTATTTTTAAAGGAAGCCATAACTATTTAATTTCCAAATAATTGCTTCATAAAGAATCCCATACTTTCAGTTTGCACAAAAGAACAAAAAATATATATGTCTCTTTAAATTTAAATCTTCATTTAGATGGTAATTACATATCCTTATATTTACTTTAAAAAATAGGCTTGTTATTTGTTTATTTTATAAAAAGTTAAGCAAAGAAATATTAATATAGTGCTGCATAGTTTGGCCAAGCATACTCATCATTTCTTTGTTCAGCTCCACATTTCCTGTGAAACTAACATCTTATTGAGATTTGAAACTGGTGGTAGTTTCCCAGGAAGGCACAGGTGGAGTTATTTGTGAGAAGCAAAGTGTTTACTAATGACAAAGTAGTAAACCATTTTCAAGATGAAAATTGATTTCTATTTATTTTGCTTCAAAGGTCCTGAAAAAATAAGCAATTATCGTAACAATTCGTTATTGATACTGGAGGTTTCATAGACATGTCTCTCAAATTAAAGCTCACACTGCCTCCATAAAAGTCTTCAACATCTAATTTATAAGCTTTACAAGTATTTATTTTATAAGGCTTAGACAGAATTATTGGAGTTTTAAATTAGTGTATTGGAAAAGAAAGGATGGTATGTGTACGAAATGTTAAGATCCTACGCAACACTGCTATTTTTTTCCTTTAATATTTGTGCTGCATAACAAAAGCCACTAGACTGTTACTGTCTTGTCTGTCCATGTGTTAACAGCATTTCTTAATGATGTATATATGGAGTGGGCTTCGATCATAGTGAAGAATTTAAAGAGAAAGTCAATCATATTGGCATTTTTAATAAGAGGAAAATTAGTTGGTCTAAGGGGACTGGCTGGCCACATATTTGTTCCTTGCCCATATGCTTTCTACTTCTTGTTCTTATCATGAAATTATGAATTTGAAGCCTCTGAAATGGTGATCAGTTTTCAACATCTTTCAAAAACAAAATTACTATTTCCTCCATATTGCCTTTTTTACATAACTTTAAAGTTAGGATTTTAAAATATTTGTAACTGGCTAAATTTTAAAGTCATGTGACAAATAATTACTTAGGTTCAGAAATATACACACACTTACTCTTTAGCCAGTTTCTCTCAAGGTTTACTGTCCCATCAAATATCTAGCCATTTTCCTTTGCAAATTACATACATTCTTAAGAGTATATTTTCAAGATTATTACTTATGCGTTATGATGATTTACTTTTTCAAAATTATTTATAGCTTCATATGATGTTTTGTAATTTTTTCTATTGATACCTGTTTTAAAAATATTTTCCAAGGAAGTTGATTAAAATTATATTTGTTACCTTTTAGAAAAATCATTGAAATGAGTTTCTCTTGCTTTTTCATTTTCTCTCTGCTTTATATGCTCTTCGCAATACATCACGTCCAACGGGTTACCTTTTGTTCCATGACACCCAAAATTGATGAGAGCAAAGGGGTTCCAACATACGGAAATGTTGAAAACTATTGTAAAGTAGTATTATGAAATAGCTTTTGTGTCATTCATGTCAATGACATCAAAGTGAAGTAAATTTATTCTATTTAAATTCACACTAAAACCAATACAGTACCATAAGTAGAATACATGTAAGAATCACCTAGTCTTCACTATATTGAATAACTATAACATGCTAATTTTACAATTAATGAAACTAAACTTTTAAACATCTCCATTATATCTACATCCTTTTGAAAGTATTTATCATAGTTGCCAATTTTAATTTTAGGATTGACTTTCTCTTTCTGAATGACTTCATAAAGTTTGGTGTGAATTTTGAAGACTTGGGTTACTAATGATTGTATCTTTGCTAGTCAACAAATTATGAAATATAATACTCAATGCGTCTGATGTGTCATTAAGTACAGAAATAACTAAGACACAAATAACCTTTGCAAACCTTCAAGCTGTGTAATATTCCAATGTTGTTTTTTTTCTTTGTATATATACTTATATCACGTAGGATGTAAAACCAGTATGACCTTGTCTAGTCTCGAAACTTAAAATAAACTTTTGAAAATCTGGGATTCTTTTGAAGCAGTTGTAATTAAACCATTTATAAGAATACACAAATTGTCTGAATGTGAATGCCCACTACTCTTGACCACATACTTGGTTTATTTTTGCCTTGCACAGGACAGTAGAACAGATACAGAAAAAATAGAAATTACAACAACCTCTAAATATATATTGATATTAGCTAAACTGGTCTTTTGAAGATTATTAAAATGTATGCATTCTTCCTGCTCCTTTTAGATGCAGAAGTTTTACTAGAATATTCTTAATCCAAAGTCATTTTTGGCCTCATGTATAAAGCATTGTGTACCAGGACTGATCTGCCCATTGTTAATCAGACGATATTGCTATCATTTCTATAGTTTCTTCAGTTCATGATGCTCAGGAGTATAATGAAGAAATCCAGTCAGTAGTAAGCAATAATATAACAGTAATAATGTATTTATCCATGTAACATTAGCTATTGAATAATGAAAATTATAACGTGGATTCTTCATAAATCCTGTTTCTAGCTCTCTGGAAGTCACTGGTGAAATACTAAATCTGTGTACTTGCTATTTTTTTTGACATTTTCTTAGGATGCAAACAATTTAGGGAGGAATTAAGATATGAAAGGTTACTCCTTATTTGAGCTTCAGTGAATCTCTGATAGCTCCCAGTACTGACTAATCATGTTTATGTACTCATACACATTCCCATTTAAATGCATTTTAATATGAGCAGATCAATGGGATTCCATTGTTTGCCTAATTTTTGCACATACTCATAAACAAACAATAAATGTGTTTTATTAAATAAGAGAAATTATACATATATATTTTCAGTAGCGCTAATAAGGAATCATGACAATATCTATACAGGGTACAATTTTATTGTGACAGCAAAATATTTAATAATTATCCAACAGAAAATTTTCAAGTATAAAACTTTTAAGATTACTGATTCAAGATGCAAAAATAATAAAAGCATTTCAAATTCCAAGAAGAAAAGGCTGCATAGGCTGAAATTTGTGTTTTTTATAAAGTATTAATAATAACTTCATGAATGGAAAAATTATCTCTATATAACCTGAATTTTAAAACATCTATCATTTCAGCTTTGCATACATGACTTTAATTAAGATTTTGATAAAGAAACGTTAATGTTTACTGTCAGAAATTCAGTGCTCTCTATCTCTTCTCAAAAGGCTAATTTTTAAAAAATTAACAATCACTTTAGTATGTTATTTATTTGTAAAAAATATTGCCTCTAGCCTTTGAGATGCAAAAGGATCCTTTTATCTGCACAGGTAAAATAGAGGACCAAACAACTTTGCCAGTTGAGAAATGTTTCAACTACCCTGAAACAGAATGCACTGTCATTTGTCTTTACAAAGACAAAGAATACCTAGTGTAAGTAGCAATTTTTCTATTGATTTTGAAGTGGGAAATAGGTTTCTTGATTCTATTGCAGTAAATGCCTATAATTCATATTGGCTGTTTCAACATTGCCACCAAATAAAGTGTTTTCCACGGTAGGCAAGTGCACTTACTCAAAGAGTTATTTCTATTAAATGAATTTGGTAGCAGAAATAGGAAAACATTAAAGGCTCCACGTTCAGCAATTTTTGCATAGCTTCGCAGAAGCTGATTGAGTCATATTAAAGCACTAATGCTTTCGAAATATGGTGTTGAACCATCAGCAAATGGCCACCATATTACATGATTAAGCATTGCATATGGTGACTGCTTCTGACTGAATTTTATTTTAATGTCCTTAAAGGCATGAACCACACTGCTCCATATTTATGTAAAATCCCCATAGTGTCCTTCATATATCCACACGTATATATGTTAATAATGATGATACATTACAATGTAAGCTCAACCTGCTGCCACCTGTAAAGGGAGTGGTGGCAGTGAGACTGATGGTGCATCTAAACAATATATCTCTGGCCAGGCACGGTGGCTTATGCCTGTAATCCCAGCACTTTGGGAGGCCGACGTGGGCAGATCATTTGAGGTCAGGAGTTTGAGACCAACCTGGCCAACATGGTGAAACCCAGTCTCTACTAAAGTACAAAAATGAGCCGGGCATCGTGGCACATGTCCATAATCCCAGCTACTGGGGATGCTAGGCAGCAGAATCCCTTGGACCCAGGAAGTAAAGGTTGCAGTGAGCCGAGATCGCGCCACTGCACTCCAGCCTGGGTGACAGAGCAAGACTCCATTTAAAAACAAACAAACAAACAATATATCCCCATGGCCAATATGGAAACAGCTTGTGATAACTTACATAAGCATCAGGCAAAAACATTCCTGAGAATTTGAGGGAAGACAACTGTGCATATGACAAAGAGATGAGGAATGTTTTCAGTGATGAATAAGTGACAAATTAAACATGGATTTACACATATTTTATCATTTTTCCACTTTTTAGTGATTGTATAGTTGGGATTTAAAGAAACGTTAATAATAAAAAAGGCTTTGCCTTTCAGGAAGAGAAACCTTAGCAGGCCAGTTGCCCTAGGGAACATGAGAAGCACAGTGCTTTTCAAGGCTAAAGGCATTTTCTGCCTGGACCCAGGAAAGAGGAATTGGGCAAAGAGGTTAAAAATGGCATATCTCAAAGGAAGCACTAAATAATCAATATTAGGCAGCTTTATTTCCTCTGTTCTCAAGTTTCTTAGGTAATAATATTTTTTAAATGCTACTTTTTAACAGTAGAAGCATCCTCCCTACCCACTCCCTGCTCAAAATCCCTGTTTGTAGTGGTATAAGCACCTTGATAAGATGCTTGAGACGTGGACTGAGAGTCTGAGAACTACGTGTAAACAATAGTAAAACAATGTTTTCAAACTGCTAATATAGAGAAACTGCTGGGTCCAGACTAGTAGTATCTTTTTAAAAAGATTAAACACTTTAGGACAAGAGGAGAGACGAGAAGGAAGGAGTTAGAACAGGAGGAGAGAAAAATATAAGTCCATTGTAAAAATTATTTTACAAACATTTTATTTCAATTATATTCCTGAGTATATATATGTTCCTGATCACAGTGTAAATTATTTTTCTAACTCAGAGACAGACGTAAAAGTTGAAAACCACGGCAACGCAGTCTCTTTAACTGCTTTCTAAGTTGGTGGTGTCTGCTAGCTTCCAGGTGTTGGTATGTTGGGTGGCCAGCATGAGTTTAGAGCCAGATTTGTATGGCTCCTGTAAATAGAAGGTTGTTAGAGACTTGGTGGGAAGAGAGAAGAGGTGTGCTGACAGAAGCCTGAGAGGCTTTTTAAGACAAAAAGTGTATAACACAGAACTGTGTGAATTTTTTCTATATAGTAGGTAAAGCCCTTTGCCCTTCTCCCCATAAAATATTCTAACAAAATACCAGTGTCTTCCCATCACATTTCGTTGTTCAGCTAAAGAAGATTCACCCAAGTATTGAGTATGGCCTGAAGGTGGGCTTGCAGCATGAGTCAAGGCTGCCTGCGAGGGACCTGCCACTTTGGGTTAATCATAATGCAGATCCATATGTTGGGTGTTTGTTTGTTTGTTTTAATAAACCATGATGCATTTTAGGTAGATTTTTCTAAAGCGACTTCTGGCTTAAAAATTCATAATCAAATGCCCTCCACACCCTCGTTCTAACCTTCTAATTCCATACTTCAGAAGGTCGTAACACTAATTCCTTTCTTGAGTGTTTTCTTACCCAAGCCTAATATAACAGACACTTGTACCTCCAGACTGTAGCATTAGGCTGTAATATAAGTACTGCAAAATTTTAAAATATGTTTTCATTTTCACTGGAGATATAAAGAAAAGCTAATTTCCTTCATAAATAATACACTTGGAGAAACTACTGTATTTGTCTAAAGAAAATATTGAGATTGTCCAACTTCTTTTGTTGTTAATCATTTTTTTTTTCAGTAAAATCTAAGCATCTATTTTGTACCAGCCACTATATGATCACCTGGAAATACAGAGATGAAAATACAGTGATTTTCGGAACTCACAGTATAGAGGGTGAAGCTGGGGGTAGACAAGAAAGCAAATGATTATGATGGATGTTATGACAAAAATATGCCCCATGTGCAAAGAGAAGATAGAGTAGAGGCACCTATACCAATCAATGAAGCAGATCAGGGAAGGCATCCTACGAGGGTGACATCTAAAATAGGCCTAAAACCATCAAATTTAATATTCATAACACCTAAAACATCCACTTTACTACTCATGATAACTATGGATTTGCATGTCCATTTTATAAGAAGACAAAGAAAAGCCAAAAGAAATGAGGAGATCTGCCAGGTTGCAGGGCTATAATCTGTACATAGATCTAAGGACATCCTTCACCCCTGTTCAGTACTCTTTCTTCTTTTAAGTCAAGGTGTACTGAAAATAGGTTTCATCACATACTAACACGAGAACAACAGGAAGGACCTACATCCAGCCAAGCAGTCGCAAATTGTTTATTCTACAATTTTTCATATTGTCCTATTAGTAAAAATAATTTAACACACTGGTATTACCTGATAACATATATTTTACATAATTTGTCTGTGGATGAAGTGTTGACCATCACATAAATATATTTTAAAAAATCTACAAGTGACTGAACAGCTAATGAACTACTTTGAGATTATATGATGACATTAATTTTTTAAAAAGTGAGTAATAATCCCAAGATGTCAAAGCTTCTGCTATTCCAAGGCACAGTAAATGGACTATCTGCATATGAAAAGCATGAAATCTTTAATACAGTAATCAAACATATTTCTATTTAAGAAAAATCTGAAAGCAGTGCTCTATAGATAAGAAAAACCACAAGTATTTCCATTAACAAAAAACTCCAAAGAATACCAAGAAAATTCAAGAACACTCTGTCTTGAGTTCCAGTTTCCAATACTTAAGAGTTACCGTAATCTCTTGGAGGCGGAGAGTATAATGATAGTTACTAGAGGCTGGGAATGGTGTGAAGTGGGAAGAAAGGATGAAGACAGGTTGGTTAATGGGCACAAACACATAGCCAAATAGAAGAGATACAGTCTGATGTTTGATAGCACAATAGGGTGCTGATAGTTAACAATAATGTATATTTCAAAATAGCTAAAAGAGAGGACTTGAAATGTTCCCAACACAAAGAAATGATAAATGTTTGAGGTGGCAGATATCCTAAATCCCTGACTCGATCGCTACACATTCTATTTGTATATCAAAATATCACATGTACCAAATAATAACGGGTACATAAATATGATGTATTTAAAAAGTTGTAGCAAAACAAAGAATTATACTCTTGACTAGAAGAGAAGCTGAATAGAAAATAATGTCTTAGAAAATAAAGTATAGTAAAAGCACAATTTAAGGAACCAGCTTCTTAACAATAAATAGATAGGGCATTGTCTTTTTCATTCTCTGGTGACTTTTAATTTAGTAGAATTAGGACCTTAATCGGTTACAGATGACCCTATATAACCTAATGTATTGAGTAAATTAAATTTATATAACTTGATTTAAATAGTCCATTCTCTGTTAGTTATTCATCAGTAAACAAGGAGAAACTGAAAAAATGTTAGCCAACTGGAATTAAGGGACCACCAACCCTGAGATACATTTGTTTAAATATTTAATTCCCTAGGTCATTAGTCATCCAATATTTAAGAAAGGATAGCATAGTCTAAGTAAATCTTTACCAATTCTGATGGCCAATGACTGTACTAATATTTGAATTATATCTTTAGTGAAGCTGAATCCATGTTATTTCGCTAAAGTCTGAAAACTGGTTGTTATTGTCTCTTTACAATTACTTTGTTCTTGTCCTTTTCTGAAAAAAAGAAAATATCCTTGCTCTTTTGTCTATTTTTTCAAACCCACTCAATGTTCAATAATATTCCAAAAATATGAGGCATGAAACTGGATAAGGCATGTTGAATGTGGTGAAAATATCATTTAAGATCCTTAACTGTTTGTAGGCTTATTTATCAGCAGCACCTATAAGGTTGATGAATGTTCAATCTGTAGTCTACTGTGAATACTTGATTTATATACAGTAAGTTATTCTAGGTCTTGGTTTGGGCCAGTTTCCTTTTCCTTTGGCCAAAATCCTTTTCCTTCTTAAGGAAAAGTATATTGTCATATATGTGCATTTACTTCTTTTTAAAGCCATTTAACAGTAAATAATGATTAGAAACATGTGCTGCAGGCACTCTATCAACTGAGAAATTTATTGAGTGTCTACTAATGGCCAAAACAAAAATATTCATTCAAATATAAAGGATAAAATTTCTGTCCAGGGCATCTGTATAAGGCTGAACTGGTTATGTCATGCACAAAGTAGCTAGGCCAAGGGGCATGAGTGTCAATCAAAATCCAACGATTTTCATATGGCAAGCTAAAAGTCCTGAGAAAGGTCTGTCTACATACAGTGCCTTCGTGTATATCATATTTTCAAAAGAGCCCCCTTTTTCTAATAAAAATCTTACATGCTAAGGCTGAAGTCTTGATAAATTCCAATACCTGTCTACTGTTTTTATTAAAGGCAACCTTCCAGCATGGGAGACTATGGGTATTTGACAGCCATGCAATGCATTTAACATAGCCTGCAAATTTCCTATCTTAGTTAAACCTTAAGCATAAAAGTAATACTTCCAAATTTTGCTCTCATATCCTCTCCACTGGTTGTGCTAAGTATTACACATTACATTTGAAATGAGTATGAAAGCCCTCTCTTTCTCACTCATTCCTGCAAAAGTGGCTAGACTAGTTATTTTAAGAATGTATCAGCTGAATCATATGTTAGACAAAAAAGAAAACAAAAATTCTAGGATCTTCTTTATTCATTCAGTAAATTTATGTGGAGTTGGGTATCCAGATAACCAAACTGACATTCAGCCTACACTCAGAAAGGTTGCTAATAATGATGGTAGAATTTTAGGCAGGAGCTGATGCCAGTTTCCCCCTAACAGATGAAAAAGCTCTTTTATTGCATTGATGACTTTATATAACTGCCTTAATTTCATTATTTACCCAAAAGTCATTCAGGAGCAGGTTGTTTAATTTTCAGGTAATTGTATGGTTTTGAGTAATTTTCTTAGTCTTGAATACTATTTTAATTGCATTGTGTTCTGAGAGTATGTTTGGTATTATTTCAGTTCTTTTGCGTTTGCTGAGGATTGTTTTATGTCCAATTGTGTGGTTGATTTTAGAGTATGTGCCATGTGGCAATGAGAAGAACCTATATTCTATTGTTTTAGGGTGGAGAGTTCTGTAGATGTCTATCAGGTCCATTTGGTCCAGTGTTAACTTCAGGTTCTGAATATCTTTGTTAATTTTCCACCTTAATAATCTATCTAATACTGTCCATGAGGTGTTGAAGTCTCCCACTATAATTGTGTGGGAGACTGAGTCTCTTTGAAGGTCTCTAAGAACTTGCTTTACAAATATATTAGTCCATTCTCATGTTGCTATAAGGACATACCCAAGACCGGGTAATTTATAAAGAAAAGGAGGTTTAGTGGACTCACAGTTCCACATGGGTGGGGAGGCCTCATGATCATGGCGGAAGACAAAGGAGGAGCAAAGGCACATCTTACATGGTGGCAAGCAACAGAGTGTGTGCAGAGGAAATGCCTTTTATAAAACCATCAGATCTCATGAGTCTTATTCATTATCACAACAGCATGGGAAAAACCCACACCATGATTCAATTACCTCCCACTGGATCCCTCCCACAACACATGGGGATTATGGGAACTACAATTCAAGATGAGATTTGGGTGGGGACACAGCCAAACCATATCAATAAATCTGTGTGATCCTGTGTTCAGCACACATACATTTAAGATATTTAGGTCTTCTTGTTGTATTGAACCCTTTACCATTATGTAATGCCCTTCCTTGTGTTTTTTGATCTTTTTTGGTTTAAAGTCCATTTTGTCTGAAATTAGAAATACAACCCCTGCTTTTTTTCTGTTTTCCATTTGCTTGGTAGACGTTTTTCTAGCCCTTTATTTTGAGCTTAGGGGTGTCATGGCATGTGAGATGGGTCTCTTGAAGACAGCATACCACTGAGTCTTTTAACACATTTTCTTTCATTTTGACTTTGGATAATCTGATAATTATCTGTCTTGGGGAAGATATTCTTGTGAAGTATTTTGTGTGGGTTCTCTGCATTCCCCAAATTTGAATGTTGGCTTCTTTAGCTAGGTTGGAGACGTTCTCATGGATGATATCCTGAAATATGTTTTCCATATTGTTTCCATTCTCTGCATCCCTTTCATGGATGCCAGTGAGTCATAGATTAGGTCTCTTTAAATAATATGGGAGATGTTCCTCCTGGCTGCATCTAGTAGTTTATCTTGGAGCAGGAATCCTCAACCAACGCCCCCAAGCAGAACAACCAAGTCAGTGCATATCCAACAGGTTCTCATGCCTGGAGCTGGCTCTTGTGCTGGCAGAGCTCTGAGCTCATTGCTCTCTCAGAGCCTGGACTCTGGTGTGCAGTCTTGGAGCTAGCAGTGGGTAGGGCAGCCACTAGAGAAAGCATGGCACAGGCTCTTGAAAATGTTTTGAAGTGTTAACATGTTGATTCTGCCAAGATTTACTTTGTAATGCGATCTGCAAAATATTTGAGTTACTTTTTCATTCAAAGCACATTATTTGTAATTCTTTATATCAAGAATTTATTGAAGAATGCAAGTAAAACTGAATAATTGTACATTTGTTTCATAGTTTATGGTCTAAATAGCATATTACTGAAAAGAAAATGGATTGAAAGGCAGAGTGTTGTGTTTCTGAAAACTTGAATTGATAGAGGATTCCACTATTCTCATTAGGACACTTCTATAAATTAATGGGAAATGAGAGTCATTGATGTATATTCTCAAGAGAAAAAAAGTAAAAACATTAACATATTAAAAACACATATCTCTTAACCAGTTATCTTCTGATTTATGTATATTGACTCTCACCACCACATGGAAATAAGGCCAATAGTTTCCCTATACAAGTCATATTTTTTTCATTGGCATATCTTTTCATGTTTCAGAATTTATACAACACTGGCTAAATAAAAATGTAATTGGCCTCTATCACATTTCAAGCCCTAAAACGATAACTGTGGCTCAGCTGGAATTTACTGTAGTGTCAAGAACATTTATCAGAAGACATTCATTCCAATGAAGTGGTTTCAGTATTATGAGCTAACTTTTAACACAAATAATGATCCATTTGAGAGTTACAGTCTTACCTGTGCTACAGATTTTGTTTCTAAAGAAAAAGTCAGGCCTGGCACGGTGGCTCACACCTGTAATGCCAACACTTTGGGAGGCCAAAGTGGGTGGATCACCTGAGGTCAGGAGTTTGAGACCAGCCTGGCCAACATGGTGAAACCTCGCCTCTACTAAAAATACAAAAATTAGTGGGGCATGGTGGTGGGTGCCTGTAGTTCCAGCTACTTGGGAGGCTGAGACAGGAGAATCGCTTGAACCCAGGAAGTGGAGGTTGCAGTGAGCCAAGATTGCACCATGGCACTGCAGCCTGAGCAACAGAGCAAGACTCTGTATCAAAAAAAAAAAAGTTATTCACAAGCTCAAACATTGACATTATTAAAAAAATACAAATACAGAAACTTTAAATTATTAGCATAGACCTAAATTAGTGTTTTAAAATTGTAAATTCTATTTGCAAACTTAACTCTCCCAGTCTATCCCGAGGGAGTGCACTAGACATCCTATAAGATTGTGCAGCATCTGTTGGCAAGAAGCACATTCTTTCATGTTGCAGGTATACTTTCTTTAAATTGACACACCCAGAGTGCCCATGTGTGCAAAGGATTGGTATCATTAATATTATCAGTTAATAAAACTAGATTTTGTTTTGCTTTCTCCTCCAAAAGATAAATCTCAAGTTTGGAAATCAGATAGACCTTCTGGGTACAAATCTTCTCTCCAGCTTATGAGTAGTTTTTCCTCTGGAAAATTTTTCCTATGAAAATATATACATACTAGACCTGACATATAGATATTCTAGACCTGAAAAGTATATATACATATATATATATAAAACCTATACCTGTCCCTGATACTCATAAGAGGTGTTCACCACATTTCAGGGTTATTTGATATATTTTTTATTTTTGTTTTTGTCACTGTGGCAGGAATATATTCACACACAAAAAAAACACACACACACCAAAACAAAACCACACAGGATTGTTACTTTCTTTATATTTCGTCTAATACTCCACACACACAAACACAAAAAAGTAATTGAGTCATTTCCAAAAGAAATTCAGTTACTTTAGTAATTTCCAAATTATTTTACAAATTTACTAGTTTCTCCTCAAATTCATTCATTGCCCCCTGCCATTCTTTCATCCTGAGGTTAGTCTAAGCATTAGGACACATAGAAGGCCATGTGAGTTAGTGGGACAGGAGGCACTCACTTCCTCTTATCTGGCATCTGGTGAGATATACAGACGCAACCTATCCTATCAATGACCTCTCTGTTGCCATCCATGTGGAGGATTTTTCTCCATATGGCAACTTGCTGTTCCATCGTGCCATCAGAAGCTACCATCCTTTACCAGCGCCTCTACTTTACCTGGCAGTGAGCTCTTCTTTGGGTGTCTGGGAAGATTCACTAGAGTACAGTCCGTGAGGGCTTTTATGCACTGCCGATTCTTAGTCCTACTCAGACATCTATTCTCTACAGATACTTGTAGAATGAATGAATGAATGAGTGAATGAATGAAGAAACAAACAAATATCATGAGATTCTCCATAGGGAGGAAGATGTGGAGCTATCCTCAGACACTCTCTGCACCCTGCCTCAGCCACTTTCACTGTAGGGAATCCAAGACACTACAGGATAAGCACATCTGTGAGGCTACCAACTCGCATGATTCTGGACTGACAGCAGGCCACAGGTCCCTTCCTGTCTTGATTGATATCCCCCACAGCACCACAGGGAGAACCGGCTGAGTGTAGACCCTGCACAAATGCAAAAGAGCTGTTCTTCCCCTCCCCTACACCTTTCCTCCCAAGCTCAGATGACCTTGGCTAGTGCCAAGTATAGGAGATGTAACTCATTCAGCAGGAGTTGTCCCCAAAATACTTCTATGTGACACCTAGACTCCAGCTTTTCTGTCTTAACTTGAAATTAAAGAGTTGGGAGAAGACTGCAATGAAAGATATGAAGGTCTGTGGAGAATGAACACATTAGCTAATAATTAATATATAATTGAGCCAAATTCATAAACAAAACTTAACCCTCTCTGAGCTTATTTTCTTATCAATAAAATGAAGGAGCTGAGTAATATGCAAATGGTAAAGCACTCACAATCATTCATTAAAGCACAATGAATTGTGACACAACACACAACATATATTGTTGTTTCTTTATTTGAGGGTCTTAAATGAAATTGGGAGTAATTGTATAACTACATGTAAAATTAAATAGTTCAAAATAGATATATGAGAACTCTTAGTAATTGTATTCTGCAGAAAAAAACACATGAAAAGTTAATCATAGATACTCAAATAAAGGATTGTCATTTGTATAGTTATAATTTAATGTGATAGGTATTGCTAAATACATTATAATAAACTAAAAGAGGTAAGAAATATTTTGACATTTGAAAGCATATCTATAAATTTTCCTTTGGCTACCCTGTCTCTCCCTCTCTTTGCCCGTTGGTTGTCTATTTCTTTTTGTCTTTCTATCTCTCCTTTCTCATTCTCATCTTCCTTCAGCTCATTTTCGATCCTGAACTTTTTTACTCATGAATTCAGAAATAGCTGGTTAGGCAAAAAAAAAAAAGGAGAAAGAAAGAAAAATCAAACATACTTGTAAAGGTCTAACTTACCTAAAGCCACAAGTCTCTGAATTCACTCCCTTTTCAGTTCAGAAAGCATGCTGGAAAGGAGTCAGTAATGTGCCTCAACTATCCCAGTGTCCCCAAAATGGGTGTCAAAATACAAACACACCATTTAAAATATGTTTTTAATTGCACGCAGCTTTCACTTCAGTCTGCAGGTCTGGAAAAGCCTATTGCACACAGAACTCTTTCAAGCCAGCTGTTCCAGGGGCAGACTACTGCAGCTTTCAAGGAGCCATTCATGGGGCCATGATAGGTTTATTGTGGTGGCATCTTCCTAACGTTTGCAGTGCCAGAGCTGTGCCAACCAGAACTTTCAGTTAGAGCCATCATTGATGTGTCTGCCAGTCACTCCACTATGTGGAAGACTATCGCTTAGCTTGATGGAATGGTTCACTGTCTTCCTGACAGATTGCAGCCAGTGCTACTACAGTGGAGCTACAGATAAATGTGGTATTTAAGATGGAATTCTCTCCCACAAACTGGGGGAGAAAAATGCTAGCCCTTGTAGTTTGCTCTGGTTCTTTCTCCTTTTTGTTTTACCAAATAAAATATAGCTTATATGGGGGAAATTATTATTTAGACATACTGGAAATAGAAGTTATCATATCATATTTAAAGGTCTAAATACCTGTCTTTATGACAGGAAGTATAGATATTGTTTGATTGGTATGTGCAAACAAAATATTCAGCATAGTCTTTCCCAAGTCATCCTAGATGATAGGATTTTAATATGGTATCAGAACAGTAAATCTGACTCATGCACTATGAGCAGAATTCCTAGAACTTCTAGTCTCTTCAAATCCCTTCTTTCTAGCTCAAAAAAGTCTGTGGAAAAGTTCATCTATGCATTTTTCCTTTTCTTCCATCTTGTGACATTTACCATTTCCTCCATTATTTCGAAAACGAATGATCTAGTCTTTTACATTGGTATCATTGTAGCTGCTCCTGCACTCTGCTCTAACAAACTCCACTGGTGCCAACAGAAATACCCCTTGTCCCTCGTTCACTTCTGTTACTTACTCCATTCAGTAGACCACCACCTGGTGCTGATCCACTACCCCATTCCTCATAAAGCTATCTGCTCTCATCCGTGTTTTCATATTTCCATGGCCCTATGCATCTAGTTGTTTTATTCCTGGAGCTCCCTGACTTTTAATGGATTCCTAAAATCTAGGCCTGGAAATTACCAGAATGCCCACTATGCTGTACTCAACTCCTTACCACCACCACCCCTGGCCATCCAACAATCAAGCATTGCTTCCTGTCCATCTCCTTTTTAACACTAACAATTTCCTTCTTTCTAGTGGGACGTTTCCTTTCCTACCCAGTAAGTTGCCCAGCGAGGAAGGTGGTCTTTGTGGCCCCTGAATGCAGGGAATGTCAGTCTTGCAAATCCACTACCCTCTTTATGTTTTGCCTTGCCTTTTTCCTGAGATCCCGCAGAAGCTCACTCAAGGAGCTCCCCCTGGTGGCCTTGCTCATTAAGACAGATCTGAATTGGCAATGGTCAAACAGTAGCCTCTTCAGGAATTCCTGCTGCACTATGGATTGTTGCTGGAAGGAATGGAAAAAAATATAGAGGTTAAAATGGCATCTCAAAGGAGCTAGCAAGAGAGAATTTTTTTTTATTCTTTCAAAGATGGAAGTAATAATTGTCTCCCTTTAAGACCTGCTTATTACACCACATATTTTGTCAGATGACTTTTAGGAAAAGCAATGATCAAGAAGCATGCAAGTCTTAAAAAATGAATAAAGGTTGGGAAAGTACACGGAGGTGCAGAGGAGTGTTAGAGAGGTAATCCCATATGTGTGAACATAAGGAGTGTTCTACAGTATGAAAAGAACCTGGTCACTGTGATAATATGACTTTGTATTTTGCAGGTAGGGGAAACTAATTTTTCAGAGAATATATACTGTAGAAAATAATACCTCATAAATCACTGTGGAGGCAACATTGGAATGGAGTTGGGGGATAACTGTGAAGGGAAAGGAGATATCTCACAGTAAGGAAAAGTGTCTGTCAAAAGCAGGTAAGAGTTTTAAGATGTTTGAAAAACATCAACCACAGAATTGAGTTAGTGAGATTTTCCATGGCCCTATGCATCTAGGTGTTTTATTCCCGGAGCTCCCCGACTTTCAATACCACCACCAACAACAACAATGCTTGTGTCTGGAGCAATAAAATTCCCTTTTCAAGCAATAAAATCCTCTCTTGTCTATCCTGCTTCTTTGAAATGACTTATTATCTTAAAAAGTGTTCCGTTAGAGAAGGAGTCGGCCACCTACAGCTAGTGAAACCAGCTTCTCAGGAGTGTGTGTGTGTGTGTGTGTGTGTGTGTGTGTTTCTGCCCTTTTTCCACTTAGCAGAGTATGCTTCTTATATTCCCTCAAAAAATCAGAACAGATTGTCATTTTGTTCAGAGAAAGACTTGGGGTGCAACGCTAAAAATTCCTGTTGGAGATCTTTCCATTTGTAATGTATTTTGACCAAGTGAGCTTTTTATCTTTGCCTCAGTAACCTTCGCCTTATCACTCCACAGGAGCCAGCTGCCTTCCTTCAGGTGTCATTCTGACAGACACAACAGACAGCCCTCTCCCTTCCTATCACACATTTATCTAGACTTCCTTGGAGTGAGGAAGCTTTCTCTTTCTCAGGCTATTTACTCTCAGAGGCAAAGGAAAAGTCTTTGCTTCAAAGATTGAGCTGCTATTTCCTGCAGTCAGAGCCACACAGGCTGGAAGAGCACATTGAAGCCTGGTCATCAGAGATTCTTTCATGCTTAACATTAAATAGTGACATGCATAGAGTTGTTTAAAAGGTGCACAACCCAGTATATTTCATTGCAATATCTACACATTAATGTAGTTGAAAGTGGATTTGGAAGTGAGGAATAGATTTAAAGTACAACTTCATGACTCTGCATGAATTTGTCTGGTTTAGACCAGTCTGTTCTAGCTATGCGGAACCACACCAATAAACAGGCCATTCATAAAGCAGTGTGTGTTCATTGTGGCAGCACATTTTGCTCAAAATCTTTTAAATTATGCCATAAAGAATTTGGGCATAAGTCCATTTCAAACCCTTACACTGTCTCAGGGGTGGCCAACATAAAGGTTTGTGCCAAAAAATGCCATCTGGGTTAATTTTAAGATTCCTTTCCCCACCCCCACACACCACATTTATGATTTTATCCACTAGCCACCTACAGAAAACCTACCTACAAAATTCCACCATATGCCAGTCCTGTCCACACCTTCACAAAAACCAACATAATAGAAACTATTTTTCTAAACCACATCTGGAGTCATTACTTAGACCCGCACTTGTATTCTCCCAAGTCACATACTATCTTACCACAAAAGACGATATTGGATTCTTGACATTCTCTTTTTATAAGGTCACCAATCCCTGTGATATGATATGATCCTTGAAACAGTTCATTGTCTCAGACTGTGTAAGAAGTCAAAGAAAAGGAGTATTAATAGACAAATGAATGTTACATAAAATAAAAATGGATAGCTTTTTTATTGTACTTTCTGTGTGCAACACTAAAGGAAGCCCTCATATCTTTATCTCATTTAATTCTGACAGGAGGGCTATGTGATAGACAGTAATATTGTCTCCATGTTGCATATGAGGAAATTGAAGTGCAGCATGTTTAAGTATACTACTATAATAGAATGGAACAAGGCCCTGTGCCCATACAATCTGGCCTTGAACTCACATTCTTAGTCACTATGTTTATGTGACAAGCTTCAATTCATTCATGAAAAATTCTGCCTTCTATACTGTGCTAAGCTTATTCAAAAGTTTAAAAAGAAAAGGACAAGAACAAAAATTGTATCATTGGTTTCATGTCAAAGTTTATTTTCAAAATCAGTTTGTAACTTTAGATGGGTACAATTTTTCCCTTGTCTCCTGCTTTCATATAACTAGAATTCATAAGACTCTATTCCAGAGACCTTTCTCGTAAGGCTTAGATGTTTGGGGTATAAATCTAAGCAAAGGAGAATTTTTCAATAGAAACTTAAAATGCTAAGACAGGTACATTCTTCATTCACAAATGTTGACTACTGAGGATATCTTTTGTTTAAGGTGAAGTGCTGGGCAGTATATAAAGCAGATTAAACTAAACACATTGGCTGTGATATCCTGCACTGGGCATCAAGTGGACCTGCGCCAGTCAGAGATGGCAGGAAGCTGCACGTCAAAGGGCAGCTGTCAATGTCAGATACACCGGAGGACATCTCCACATGCAGTGAAGCCAGACATGCCTGTTCTCAGGGACTCCACCAGCCCAAGTCCTTTCTTCCCTATGGAGCTTGTCCGCAGATTTCCTCCTTATCTTTCAAAGTTCTAGAAATACACAATAATGACTGCAGCCTGTCAAGGACTGTTTTTCCAGCTTGAATCCAGTAACTAAAGGCACCTGCCCCATGCTGTTTGATTTCCTGGCCTCCCTCAGCACCCCCACCTCATCACCAAAGCCATTTTAATTAAAAATGATGCAACATGCCTCCAAACCTTCATTCCATTCCTCTTTTTTATTATTATTATTATTACACTTAAAGTTTTAGGGTACATGTGCACAATGTGCAGGTTAGTTACATATGTATACATGTGCCATGCTGGTGTATGCTGCACCCATTAACTCGTCTTTTAGCACTAGGTATATCTCCTAATGCTATCCCTCCCCCCTCCCCACACCCCACAACAGTCCCCAGAGTGTGATGTTCCCCTTTCTGTGTCCATGTGTTCTCATTGTTCAATTCCCACCTATGAGTGAGAATGTGCAGTGTTTGGTTTTTTGTCCTTGCGATAGTTTACTGAGAATGATGATTTCCAATTTCATCCATGTCCCTACAAAGGACATGAACTCATCATTTTTTATGGCTGCATAGTATTCCATGGTGTATATGTGCCACATTTTCTCATTCCATTCTTCTTTACTCAATTTCATTCAGAGTTCCACTCCCTAAGAAAAACATATTCCTCAATTTTTTGTTCATTTTGATAATCCACTGTTCACTCCACCTGTGACAAAACTAGGGGTAGAGGGCTGGGGTGGAGTCTACTTCTGGTGAGTAATGTACAGTGGAATAATCTCTAGAGAGGGAGATAAACTCAAATTATACTGTAAGCAATTACAAGGAAATGCAAGTCACACACACACACACACACACACACACACACACACTGCTCTGGAAGCCCTGAGGAAGAAAAAATTCAGTCTGCCAGGAAAAAACTGCAGACAGTCCAGGAAAGCAGCACAGATGTGGTGCCATCAGGACTAGGCTATTGGCAGAGAATTATGCTGAAAAGGTGAACTGAACCTGGATTTGGAAGAAACTTAAATGCCCTCATTTGGCGCATGGACTTATCTTTAAGCAATGGGGAGCCAATGAAGACCTTTAACCAAGGTACCTCAGAATATATTACCTTTACTTACTGTTAAAATAAAGGCCAAAGTAATAGTGTCTTAAACAATGTGAAAATTTATTCCTCTCCCTCACAGCAATCCAAGGATAAGCAATCCAGAGCTGTTAGGGCACCATCCCATTGCTGGAGTCCCAGGCCCCTTCCACCTTGTTGCTCTGCCATCTTAAGCAGGTATCTCAGATGGTTGATGCAGCCCCCACCGTCACATCTGCATTCTAGCCAGCACTAAAGGAGAACAGGGCAGAGGATGAAATAGTGCTTTTGTTTTCAAGTCCGTGAGCCAGAACTTGCACCCATCAATTGTTTACATAGCCCCTTGGACAAAGTTTAGTCACATGGTCACACCTAGCTACAAAGCAAGCAGGGGAATGTATTCTTCAGCTTAAATGTTTGTTACATCAAAGGAGGAGAAGATAGATATTAGGAAACAGCTAGCATTCTCTGCCTTACAAAAGAATAAGTTCAGTGTTTTGAGATACATACTTTTAAAAAATGAATAGAGTGTCTGGAGAGAAGGAGGAGGTCAATTAGAAGAATATCAAGCAGGCTGGATGTGTGCTGATGATCTGATTAAAGCAGGGACCGTAGAAACAGAGAAGAGGAAGATCATGTTGTTGGCCATACATCAGAAAGGTCCAGAAGCTGGCATGTCCAGCATAGAGGTAAGTATTGCCAAAAGCATGGATTCTGCCTACTTTACTAAATTGCTCCATTGAGCAGCAGCAGCCTCAGAACAGCCACTTCAGGCAATCCTCTTTTGTGATACAATATAAACTCATGCTCTATTCTGGTCACTGTGAAGTCAGTTGCTGCTTCCCTTTGCTCAGTATCACAGTGCCCTCCTGAGCTCAAAGTGGCACATCGGGCTCAGTCTTGCGTGATGAGCATGTTGAACACAGGTGGTAATTAGTAGCAGGAGCTTCATACATTGTTGCCTTGGGGAGACTTCCCTCTATAGAGTAACTGTAGCCGAATTGTTACCCACATTTTTATTTTTCAGGCTGACTGATATAATGCACTCTGAATTATGAAGCCATAAAACCATTTATTCATATTCTTACAGAGGGAAAAGCATAACCTTCGTCCAGCTGTCTGATGATCCCCAAGATCTAAATTAGGCATGTACATGCATGTTCACTGCTAATATTATTTGGCTACAAATCAAGAGTTCTTTTCCCCTCTATGTGTGCATGAAAAGAAGAATGTAGAACACAGTTATATCAAAAGTGTTATACACTTCACATAACTATTCAAAGCCTGGGTGTACATTTTATAAGCAATGTGCTTAAATTCATAGTTGAATGAATTATTTTGTGATTGTAAACACAGATTGATCTCATTCAAAAATCTACTATTACTGAATATATTGAGAAGCTGCCATCGAGAGAGACTTCTATCTAGGATAGAGCATAACTTCTCTTGTGATAAATGCTTTGTGTTTCCACTATTTTTAAGGCAATAATTGAGACAGTTTGGCTCAAAGGGTTTTTCTATTTTGATCCTCTACTGAAGATGCCTTCTATGACTATAGAATCCCCTTCCTCACTTTTTTCATCTGGAAGCAGGCTACTTATGATTAAATGTCGACCTTGAAAGTCTTTATGTCAAGCAAATTGAAGGAACAGAAGGATTGGCCAAATATAAAGTCTGCCGTAACAGTTCTTTGACTTCCTCATGTCTATCACATCGTTCACTGCATTGAAGATAGCTATACCCTTTTCAAGACCTTGTCACCATCAAGATATATTACATCTTTGATATTTTAAACTTTATACCCCACTCTCTAACCACAGTCTCCTATAAGTCAGGATCCTGCCCATCCTTACACTCATATAACTGCTTGTCGCTCCCATTCAGACCTTCATTCCCTAGAGGAAAGGAATTCATCCCAGCAAACTTGGAAACTACCTCATCAGCACCCTTGACTCCTCAAGCAAATAGTTATTGAGAGTCTGGAATGTAGGAGATAAAAATATTTATCGTATGATTGAATAAATGGCCCTCTCCCCGTATTTCACTACATGCTTCCAGCACCCTGATTCTGCAAATCTCTACCCTTAAACCAGTCCCAAAACTTACCTCTTCAAGGCCTGTATCTGGACTGATGTCACCTCAGAGGAAAGTCACAGTGCTATGCAGAAGCTGCTGTGACAAATTCTTCATCTGCAATTCCTTATGGACTCGTCGTCCAGTGTTGTTCAGTAGTCTTTTTGCTTTTTTTTTTTTTTTTTTTTTTTTTGCCAGTTCCCTTCTCATGCCCCACAGTGGTGTTCTAAATCTAACCTAGGATGGGTTTCCTTCATCCCTCAGACACATCAAGGGCCGCTTACTCGGGTTAGAGGGACTTGAGTTGATGAGGGCTCCCAGCCACGTTCACCAGCTCCACTTGATCCCCACCATTACAGTTTTGCTTTCCTTCACTCTCAGAAGCAGTAATATTCTTGGAAACCAGCCTCTCTGGGAAACCTACAGACACTATCCCCACCTGGGTTCTTCCTTGTCGCTCTATCTTCTCTTTCCTCTACATTTTTTTCTATTGTAAAGTGAAAAATGAAAGTGCATTTCAATACTGTCTACCTTTATTAATTCTGTGACACTGGGAAGAGAATCTTTATCATATCTTCATATCTGTGCCTCAGTTATATTCTACGATAAATGGGAATAATAATAATACCACATTCATTTTAAGTTTGCTGTGAGGATAACATGCAATAGCATGTGAAACACGCTTATTCCCCCATTGGACATTTTAGCAACCGCCTTTTGATTTCCAGTTACTATTGAGTAACAATGCACCCCAAACCTAGTGTTGTAAAATCATAACCATTTTACTATGATCACCTATTTACTCACTTATAGATGAGTAAGTTGAATAAAGCACAGCGAGAACTTTTATTGCCAAACTTTTTAAAGGTTATTAGTAATTATTTCTGTATTTATCAGTAAATCCACTCCATCGATGATCAAATAATCATCACATCTACCTTTTAAGTATTTAACAGGTTTGACTATTCCCTTCATAAGCTTTGTGCATAACTTTTCATTTACCAAGTGATGACTCTTCTCCACAGGCTTCTCATTCATAACTTCAATAAGTATTTTTTGACTGCCTTTTCTTTGCTGGGGAATATTTTATGTGCTGTAGAGAGCAGTAATCAAGAGACAGATACCTTCCCATCATTGAGCTTACATCTTAGTGGAATCCCATTATGTTACTTATGACAGCTTATCACTATTAATGGTTTTTCCATTGTTTCGGAAACTCATCTGTGTTAGATAGGGCTCTCCAGAGAGACAGAACTAATAGGCTGTGTGTGTATACACGCATATATATAGACAGAGAGGGAAAGAGAACAAGTAAGAGAAAAATAAATTTGGTTTAACAAATTTGCTTACACAATTGTGGAGACAGTAAGTCCAAAATCTGCAGGGTAGGCCAGCAGCCTGGAGACCCAGGAAAGAATTGATGTTGCAGTTCAAGTCCAAAGACAGTCTGCTGGTGACATTCCCTCTTCTTCTAAAGAAGTCAGTCTTTTCTATTAAGGGCTTTGACTGGTTGAATGCAGCTAACCCACTATGGGTGATCTGCTTTATCTGTCTACTGATTTAAATGTGAATCTCCTCGAAAAAATACCTTCACAAAAACATCTAGAATAATGTTTGACCGAATATCTGGGTAACATGGCCTAATCAAGTTGGCACAAAAAAATTAATCTATCACAAACCCATCCCTTTTCAGCTTGGCACCCATGTACATTTTCTTAAACCATGTTAATCTCCAAATAAAAATAACAAGGTCATACTTTTACATAACATGATACAACTAACCTATGTGTGACAGAAAATGCACCAACCCTTTCCCCAGAAGGGTTGCAAAGTCCATGGTGTTGTTTACTCTTCTCTTTGATATTCTATAACTTACATATTATGATGTAAAGTTAATGGTACTTAAACACTATGATATGAAGTCAATATACCTTTTGTTACATAATAAGGAGATAAGAGAAGAAAACAAAGATATCTTCTATACACATACACATACATATTCATAACAAAATAAGGAAGTAACACTTGACAGAGACCTCATTTCTGTTACTGGTCATGTGGTCATAGATGGATTTACAACTACTTCCTTTCACTCTCTATCCTGTATTTCCTTTGCCTTTAGCTGGTAGCTGGTCATGGTTCTTTTCCTGTTGCGGTGATCCAAATGTCGACTTCTGTCGACTTCTGAAGGATCTGGTCCATTAGCAGTCCTGCCTGAATTGAGTTGTTGTAAATTTCCACTGAGTTTAATCAAATGGCAGGGATTTCCTGTATTCCAGACATAGTCTTTCTTATCTCTATTGTGGAGTTGCAGTCCTATTTTCCCTGGATAGTTAGAATCAATAACTCCAGCCAGCAAAGTAACTTCCTTTTTTGCCTGTTGATTCAGAAACAAAAGGAGCCCAAAGTGGCTCGGTGGCAGTCTTAACTTCCAGTTCAATGAAATCATTGCATCTCCCGATGGAAGCATTCCTCCTTTGAATTAAAAAAAAAAAAAAAAAAAAAAGAGTTACAGGAACTCAAAGTAAAAAATTTGCTAGTGGATCACTAGGGGTAATAGTGAGTGGTACCACTCCCATTTCCACCCCTTGATTTCTAGATATATGAATCCTGGCCATGGGGGAAACAGCATCATTCACTGAATGTCAACTCAGAGCCTATACAGCTTCCTGAAAAACCTTTCTCCATCCCTGCAAGTATTGGCATCTAGCTGGCACTGTAACTGTGTTCAAAAGGCCATTTCACTATTCTACTAAGCCAGCTGCTTCAGGATACTGGGAAATGTAGTGAGACTAAAAAGTTCCATGAGCATCCACCCACTGCCCGCATCACAGCCTTTGATAATATTTTACTTTTTTTTGTGGTAGTTTGGGTCCTATTTTAACCTCATTTTTTAAATTTGCAATTGATGTTTGATAAATTCACCACTTCAACCCTACATTAAGCTTTGTTGAATCCCCAGTAAATGGAACTAGGTCAGTTTAATCACAACAGGAAGACACCAAGTGTTTAGAACAATAGAGTTCACTGAGGTTTTTTTAAACAGAAACAGTGCAATCTAGTCAGAAGACTTGACTTTAAATGTAATAACCAGGCAGTTAAAGATCCTCCATTTTCACCCTCTGTAAAAATATAGATTTTGAGGAATTGCTCCAATTCACCATATCATTTTGAATGCAAATTAGGTTTAAAAAATAAAATAAATTAAAAATAATAGAATACTCAGTTTATTTCACACACTGTGAAATAGAATGTATACAATTACAATAATAAATTTACATAATTTAAAATCATTAAGTCACTTGCATTAGTCTAATTTTTTCATAAAATGAAAATTATTGTGTAACCACAGATTTACTGACACACTACCTTTCTCCCAGGGTAAATTTAGTTTTAAAGGTCACATTCTCTAAACATTTCCTACAAACTAAATGCAGACTTTTATGAACCAAAGCACACTAATGGACCCTCTGATGTGAGCAAAAATAATCTGCAAACTGAGATTTGACCAAAGGGTGTGTGCAGTGTATACCTATAAATACAGAGTAGGGAATATGAACTGCAAAATCAAATAAACTCACTGTGACTAAAAAAATGTTACATAAAGATTTACACAAAGACATTTTAGATGATCTTAAAGACTGGGGCACCTTTGCATGGAAGGTTAGCCCCAAATATTTTCCATTAAGCCACAAAAAAATGTGTGTGTGCACATGTGCAAACTAACACACAAGTGTCTAGAGATAGAGAGAGCATCAGTTAGAAAAGGACAAGAAATCATCCAATAAAAGTGGCAGACCTGTTTCCCTTTTAACAGAATAGCTAAAACAAAAATTAGAAGATCTCTAAAAGACACCTTATTACTGTCCCTATTTCATAAGTGGCAATGAAGCATGACAGAGGAAAGTCTTGATGAAAACCACACAGCCTATTAGTGCTGCAAAGGGAATTGAATTCAGGTCACCTAACTGCAAGCCCAAGATTTTATCCTAACACTAACAGTTGTATATTATGAAAAATGCAATAAGAGGAAACCCCAAAGCTCATTGAACTAAAGTCAACAGCTGTTCTCCCGTCATTAGTTTAATGAGAAAATGTTACATTTCATAGGAAGTCTGTTTTCAAATTTCATATAGCATTTCCAGAAATCTGGCCTTCAGGCTTTATCTTTTCTTGTTCCACACAGTGAAATAACGTGTCCCTGGGCCTGCTAGAAAGAGACGTCTGTCCTAACGCCTGCACAGGTCTGGACTCTGCCCTCCACTTTTGCCTTAGCACGGATCAGCTTTCCTTGAAAATTAGCAAGATTCCAACACTAGCACATGAGCAGCCAACCTACTACTTTGGAGCCTAACTTTGTGCATGGCCCCTAGAAATTAAATAACTATTACAGACACAATTTGAAATTATGTATTCTATGGGCTTGCAAACATATTCAGAAGATATAAATTGCAGATGCGTAACAGTGGGAAAACGGGCTTGACATGTATATTATGTGTGGTCCAGAGGATTCGATTTACTGAGATACCTAGTGTGAGGTTACTAGCATGGGTTTTTTTTCTGCAAATTCTAAAGAATATACACTTCTTGGGGAAATGAGCAAAGATTTGACTTAATGGATTTCATATAATAATGTATCCCTAGAAATTCCAAATGAATATTTCAACATTTCTGTTGGCATCTTTTTCACATGTTGCCAATGGTTTTGATTTTTCTCTTTACTGGACAGTGTAGCTATTTAATCATGCTATTCCAGTTTTTATCACATTTGTAATAATTCAATAATTCCTTTTAGAAATATATTTTAGCAAATATACTATATGCAAAAATGTGTAGATATTATTCTTGCCCATTAGAACTTACAACTTAACAAAGAAATTGATGTATATATGAATCATAATTTAAAACAGAATGCAATGATTTATTTGAGAAGCTTTAACTGATTTCTAAAGTTGCCATTTTCCATCAATTTTACATGTGCTCATATGATTAATCTCTCATGTTTAAACCAAAAATTAGTTTATAATTTTACCTTAGCTTTTAACTAAGAACGCTGCCCTTTTCAATTCAGTTAACTACAGAAATAGCACACGAAATCTAACTCTTGAAAAGCTCAAATCTTGCAAGAGTCAGATAAATAGTTTCTTTTTAGGTAAAGTACACATCAGTGTAGAAGTCCTTATATTATTCACTGTTGAACACTTACTCTGTAATATTTCTCAGCATGGAACTTGAGTGGATAAAAATAACACAATTTGACTCACTATTTGGTAACCAGGGCCTTTCGAATAGAAACTGCCTGTTCAGTCAGAAGGGGCAAGTTCTCGATATACAGTAATTACTGCCAATGGAATGCCTTATTTGTTCCTAAAGTGTGTATTATTACATATAGATAGCCTCAGTATCAGAATATATAGAGATCAAAGAGTTTTGTTTCTCTATGTTTCTAAACATAAAAAAGTATTATATCCCACATTAAGAAGTCAATACACTATTACAACAATATAACTATATGATTAAGTATTTCTTCCCATTCAATTATGCAACTCCCAATTATAAAAAGGAAACTGTTTTATTAGTATGTATACAGCATCAATAAAACTGCTTAGATCCGTATTTTAGGTAGCACCTTAAATACCGGTGAGTATTTTTCTTCCATATCATGCATGCTTACCACTTCTACATACAAATATTAAAATACAGTGATCTAAAGCCCCAATTTTATGAATGTTTTAGCTTTCAAATAGCTAGTGGATGTTTTGCTGGTTTTCCAAATACAGACCCAAGATCACCCTCTTGCTTACTATTTTATTTTTCAATGTTGTTCACTTATCCAGTGAAGGAAAATAACAAACAATAATGAACTGATTAAAGTTTCCCACTGAGCAGTACAAGCTCAGTTTGAATCTCTAGTAAAAATTATTTTCCTTTCTTTTGTTTTTACTTTACTTTCACAAACATTAAAGAATGTTCTAGGCTTTGCTAGTTGATTATTCAAAACCTACGTTGCTAACTGGTGTTTTTATAACTTCAGGCTTAAGTGAAAATGAGACAAGAAATCTCAGTTGGATTTTCCTATGTTGTTATTATATTTTTAACATAAATTATTGTTGCTGAAGTTATGCACAAAGCCTAAACCATTAATTTTTAGTATTATAAAGTTGCTTTTAATATTAGTTACCTTGTAAAATAATGTAATATGTCTATTTACCTAAAAAGTCTCCTTTTCTACAGCTAACATCAACTATTTAATTACATAATAAAACCCATTACCCCTGTGAAATGTTTTACCTCCAAAGAGATTGTACACGCTCTTAGACTATTTTTTTGGGGGGTGGGGTCAGCAAAGATTGGCAGGAAGTCTTTTCCATACAATCAGAATTTTTTTTTTTTTTTTTTTTTTTGAGACTAGGTCTCACACTGTGACCTAGGTTGGAATGTAGTGGTATGATTACATCTCATTTCAGCCTCCACCACCTGGGCTCAAGCCCAATCTTCCCACCACAGCTTCCTAAGGAGCTGGGGCCACAGGCGTGCATCACCACTCCCAGCTAATTAAAAAATTTTTTTTTCTTTTAGAGATATTTTAGAGATAGGGTCTCACTATGTTGCCCATGCCAGTCTTGAGCTCCTGGGCTCAAACAATCCACCTGCCTCAGTCTCCCCAAATGTTGGGATTACAGGTGTGACCCACCAAGACAAGCCAATCAGAAAATATTTAATGAGCACTAATTACATGATAAGCAATGGGGTTTTTATAAGGAAAAAAATGTGATTAATGTCCTCAAGTGATCAACAGCTGGATGCAGGAATGCTTACATTATTTGCAGGCCCATTGCCAAATGAAAATTCAGGGCCCATTGTTCAAAAATTATGAAGAATTTCAGACACAACTGCAGAGCGTTAAATCAAGTGTGGGGTTCTTCTGAACAAGGAGTCCTGGGTAACTGCACAGGTCACATGCCCTTGAAGCCCACCTTGGCTCAATGACTAAATAGTAACAAGGAGGAGATTTTCTAAGGGGATATCACCAAATAGGTATCAGAAAGATGACCTTTAAATCTCTTCCAAAGACAAAAGGAAATTTAAGATTCTAGGAAATCTGTGCAAGAAAAATGAAACAAATGCACATAATAAGATAAATATCAAAGCCAAAGATCTGTAATGAAACAGGAGGTATCTTAAGACAGCTGAAAGACAACCTTGCAAATACAGGTCTTCTGATGTTAAGTACCACATAAACAATTTGTGGGGAAAATCAGTAATAGATCAGAAAGAGGAAGGAACATTCTTGGCTGGAGTGTGCAGGAAATGCTTTCTGGAGTGAGTGAGACCTGGCCTTGCTCTTGACTGAGAAGTTAGATTTAGCAAAGCTCACACTGATTTGACACATAACATGGCTTTTGCAATTGGCAATGATTTTTGTTTCCTAAATTAAAACACTTTATAAAATCCTTAAAATATTTGAAAAAGTCGTAAGTCCATAAGTCTCCAAGATAGAAATTTTAAAATATTAAACTATATGAAGTAAATATGAAGCAAAATTTTATCACGAGTTGTAGTGAAGCTTCTAATTATATAAACACTTCATAAAAAATAAGTGCATTATACCTAGAGGCCTAGCTTGAGCCAACAGATGCCTATAGAATTTTTCAGATCAAATTTACCAGTTCTTCTCTTTAGATATATAAAATACAAAATACAGATATCATTTGCTTTTTTCCCAGTATGTTCACTACTGTTTAATATTTATCAAGTAGAATTAGCATTGCATTCCATCTCCTGTCCTTTGAGTATACATTCTCCTAGATTTGTGTATTTTTTTAAGTGAGAATCTTACCGAAACAAAACATCTGAAACTATCTAATGAAACTTCTCCTTTTCCAGCCAGCAATGCTAACATTCTCTGTAGGTGGTGCTGAATGCTTAAATAGTGGTGTGCCTTAAATGTTTAAAAATGGGCTTCAGCATGGTGTGTAGGAAATGGGGCAGTGTCCTAATTTTAGCATTTGCTGATATTTATGTTGTAAAAACTTCCACTAAAGAGTATAAGAGAAATCTCTCTTCTATCTTTGTAACTTGTCGGTACCTATAAAACCACTCTATTGTAAGATTTTAATTAAAAAATAAAATAAAAACCTCTTATGCCCAATTTCAAGCTATCAACTTGACATCACAGAGCATAGAGGTAAGATGGGCCCAGATGAGCAAAATCAGCGCTTGGGATGAGAGGAAAGAACTTAAATGATGAAGTAGGCCCAGAAGTATGTAAAAGGCATTGGTCCCAACACACTGCCAGGATGGATGCAGTAAGAGGAGACTGTAAACACTGGAGCCAAGGTAATGTGCAGAGCCTGCAACTTAGAGGAACATGGTGTAAAGGTTATCCCTGTCACTGTTGGTTCATTGGGATTCACAACCACAGAGTTTTCCAGCTTTTCCTTAGAAGGACTTGGAGAATTCGTCATGGAATTCTTCACCAGTCATCTCATCCAGAGCTTCCCCAGCTTCTCTAAAGTAAGAATCAGCCAAAGCATTTGCTAACAACAACAACAAGAACAACAACAAAATTATTGGACCTCCAATCCAGAACTGCTGAATCAGTTTCCAGGGAAGAAGCTTGGAAACCCCAGAAAATTCTCATCACTAGGAAAGGTTGGAAAACACTGGCCAGCTCAACCTCCTGGCAACAAAGGAATCTCCCTTACACCATGCGCAACATGTAACCAGCCATGAGTTCTATGTTGGCCAAAAACCTGCCAATGAAGATGGTCAGCAGCATATAACTGTGGACAGACCTGGTTGAAATCCTTCCTTCACTGTTTGCCAGCCATGTGACTTTTAAAAATTCACTGAGCCTGTCTGAGTTTGGTTCCCCTTATCTGCAAAATGGAGGTAATAATTGCAACTTCATGGCATTGTTTTGCTGAGCAAACAAGATGCCATATGTAATGCACCTAGCACAGGGCTGGCACCAAAGCACCCCAGCATATATGAGCTAATGCAATTTAGACAATGATTCTCAACCTTGCTGGCATGTACATGTCACCTGGGAGGTTTTTGAAATCCCAAAGTCCTGGCTACATGCTAGCCCAAGTAAGTTAGAATCTCTGAGGATGAGATCCAGGCATCAATATTTTAAACTTCCCCAGGTTATTCCATGTGCAGCTAATATTAAGGAAAATTCAATAAGCATCAAACAAATTTGAAAGGCTGCCCAACTCAGCAGCTGGAAAGCCATAATGATTACCTTGTATTTCCTTTGAAAGAGGCACAACTACAACAATCATCATTGGTATCATCAAAGAGTATATTTTAAGCACCCACTGAGTGCAAGATAATAAAGTCCCTTTTCTGGAAGATCTTTGAAACACCAGGAAGCCTACTACATGGATATCCTCTTTGCTTAAGCTTCATGGGTATATTTTCTTCTTGTTTATAGTTTCAAGTTGTTAGATGACTTCTTGTCACATTTGTGTTGTCGATGGTGAGTTGCCAGCAGAGCATCATCTCAGGAGAAATCACTGAATACAGCTTTGCTTGATGCAGGTAGCTAAAGGAAAGAGGGAAACATTCTGAATAATTAGAAGGAAAAAGGCAAGAACGGGATTCCCTAAGGAAAGAGCTCCTGTCAGAGCCAATGGAAGCAGATGCTCCAACAAAACGAGGCTCAAGAGGACAAAGCAGGAACCTTTTCCTGTGTGACAAGGAAAGGGTCAAGAGGACCAATTTCATTTAGAATCATTAACACCCAACAATTGATCAAAGGTATTATTACAATTTCACCTGTTCCTAAATCCTGAGAAGCTTAAGACATGGCCTGTGATTAATCAGCATGACAATCATAATTATGGGTAAATGGAAATTAAGACGTTTTATTTCTATCAGTTTTACTGAAATCTTGTCCCTGCTTTGCCTATGTGATGCCGACCCAATCGTCTGTAAACAGGGAACTGAAAGCTTGTTTCATTTTTCAAATCCCTTTACACCATCAGAGTCTGAATCAAAAGGCAACCTGCCATTATGTTTAAGTTACAGTGATAATAATTAGAGTGGTCTAGAATTCCCCACCAACTATTTTATCTTAAGAAACACAGGTTTACACTCTTGCTGTCTGCCTAGCTGTCAATCCATACACAGGAGACACTAAAAGGATAAATTAACTTGGTGACTCCTTCAAAATGGTATTGATTCAAAGATATATCGGTGACAACCTACCCTCAGAGGAGAAAGGACCAGCTGCCATTCACAGAGTAAATACATACTTTCTAGGTCGGGGCACTGACGTTTCCTGAGACCTCTAAGAACCCAGCTTCTGACAAAGCTGTTACAAATGTAAAACATTTAAGTGCCCTATAATTATGAAATTATTATTTTAGTTTTGTTTTGTTTCATGAATTTTACTTGTTTTCACATATAAGCAATGTTTTTCTCCATTTCTAGGAGAAAATAATATTTTACAGCATGAGAGAAACCCTCACATAAAGTACAATAGCTTTTGATTTGGGCCACTATTTGCAAGGACAAATTAAAGCATAACAACAGGAATTTTGGAATAGAGAAATAATTTGAATCAATAACAAAGAAACAGGAGATGGAGTGGGGGAAGAAGGGGGAAAGCTTTAGTGCCCTGATTTGTTCACATTTCATAAGAACGAATTACTTAAAACTGGTAAATCAAGTAACTGCAACACATTTTTAAAACTTTAAGACTTTTATTTTAGTTTCCAGGGTACATGTGCAGGTTTGCTATATAGGTAAACTGAGTGTCATGGGTGATTGGCATACATATGATCTTAAAGTCATAATTGTAGGCTTTGATTTCTGAAATGTAAAAAAAAAAAGCTTCAATTCACTTAAAGTTAATTACTTCTTGGTTGTTTCTCTTCTTGGAGATATGTATATATATATTCATACACACACACATACACATATACTATAATGTAATTTACTGATATTAATGTAGGTTATATATTATATAAAAAAGAACGTATATGTTATATATAAACATATTATTATGTATATGTAATTATTTATATTCATATTTATAGATGCATACATATATACACACATATTCCTATATACACACATCATCTATGCAATCACATATGTGAAAAAAAAGTCGGCTATTTATTTTGAAGGCCTATTCTAAAGCTTAATCTGCTCTCTTGGTGCACGGAAACTCCACAAATATTATTCTTCCACTTTTCTAAATTTATTTGTTTATCACGTTTTTCTTGTTGTTATTAACCCTGTTTCCAAAATGACACCAGTTATAGCCAACTAAAATTTTAGAATGTCAATTCTATTTCTATATTCAGTGATGTGATTGATTGTTTTTGTATCAAATAATTAACATACATACTGAGAAAACATAAGATTGATGTTAAAAACAAAACAGAAACAAGTGCCTTACTAACAATGCAGCAGCGTTTCTTCTACTCCTGTTGTCTTGTGATTTGTACTTAATTATTTCAACAAACTAGAATATTGTTATCCTTAAGATAACAATGCATAAAGGAAAATATCTCTGGGAAACATGAAAAGGTCAAAATAAAGAGATAATTAACTACAAAATAAAATGGCATTTATCCTATAGTTATAGCAGAATAAATATATGTACTTACTAGAAATATCAAGAACGACCTTTTTATCAGTAGAAAGTTTTAAAAGTAGCTGCTATATTTCATGGGTAAAACAACCATCTCTTGAAATAAATGGTCTGAGATAAATAACTGAATAAGATATATTAAAAGAGAAAGGATAGCCTTTAAAATTAGAATAATAATGATTATCTGATTCTATTGCTAAGTAGTTAGAGCAATTGAATTAGAAAATGCCTCAAATGTTATTTTGAAGTGATATCTGCAAGCTCCAGTAGGTCAAGTATGCCATTCTTGAGAAAAAAATCACCACTAATTTGCCAACTTCCTGCACCTTAAATTGACATCAGGGATTTGGAGCCAGCCCAGAGGTGATATTTTAAAATATTTGCCAATTTATTACATAAAGATCCTCATCTACGTGTCTTTTTTTTTTTCTTTCCCTTTTTCCCCTCATCTTCTCCTTTCTGGTCATATTACTTGAATCCATGCTCTTTCCTTCTAAGGATTCATTTTATAACATTGGCTTCAGATGATTTTCAAAAACTACTGCTATTTTACTAATTTAATGCCCGGATACACAATTAATTAAAATGTGCTATTCATTTTTCTCCACATAAAAAAGTTATTATTAAGCATAAGGTGGACTTTTTTGAAAGTTTCAAAAGACAGAGCTTGCACTTCTCAATTCAATGGCCTTGCAGCTTAAACCTACACACTGCACTGGCTGTGGTGCTGGGCTCTGAAGATAGCAACCTTTCTAGTCACAAGTAACCCTCTCTATCTAGTTGGCAATTCAAATAAGTAAACAGCAAAAATTTAAGTATGGTATAATAAAAGCATAACTAGAATTATTTTTCTTTTTTAGCTTAAAACAAGACACATTTATCATCTTACAGTTCTGCAGGTCACATGTCTGAAATGGGTCTCACCGAACTAAAATTAAGGTGTTAAAAGGGTTGGGTTTCTTCTACAGGCTCTGGGAGAGAATCTGTTTCCCTGCCTTTTCTATCTTCTGAAGGCTGACTGTGTTTCTTCCGATGCTCATGGCCCCTTTGCATCTTCAAAGCCAGCAATTGTAATATTCTGGCCTCTGCTTTCATCATCACATCTCTTTCCCTGACTCTGTCTCTCCTGCCTTCCTCTTTGAGGCCCTCTGTGATTACATTATAAGGACCCCTGTGATTACATTGAGCCTACCAAATAATGTAAACTAATCTTCCTATTCTAAAGTCAGCTCATTAGCAACCCTAATTCCAGGAGCAACCTGAATTCCACCTTGCCATGTGACCTAATACAGTCACAGTTTTCAGGAACTGGGAAGTGAACATCTTGGGAGTGGGTGGTGAGAAGACATTCTTCTGCCTACTGCTCTTTCACATGCCATACAAGGCACCTCACCATGTAGACTCAAACTGTCTTTCTGGTCTTATCTCCCACCACACACGTACCAGTAACATATTGCTGCATAACAAGTTACCCTAAAGCTTAGTGGCTTAAAATATGTATTATCTTGCCATTTCTATTGGTTGGGAATGCAGGAATGGCTTAATTGGTTTATCTAGCTCAGTATCTCTCTCAAGGCTGTATTCAAAATGTCACCTGGGGCTGCTTTCCTCTCAAAGCTCAACTGAAAAAGAATCTGCTTTCAAGCTCACTCACATGATTGTTTGCTGGATTCTTCCCTCCCTGGCTATTGACTGGAGGCTACTCTCAGTTATTTTCCACATGGGTTTCTCCATATGGCAGCTCACAACTTGGCATCTGGCTTCAACAGAGCAAGAAGCAAGAAGAGCCAGAGAGAGAATGCAAGCAAGAATGAAGTCATTCTTTTGTAACCTCATCTCATCACTTTTGCTGCATCATATACATTAGAAGTGAGGCCTACTCACCCTCTAGAGAAGGGTATTGTATAAGGGCATGAAAACCAAAAAGTGGTAGCATGGGGCCATGTTAGAACTGTCTAGTGCATCCCAATATGTACCTGGTACTCTCACCTCACAAGACAATCTATGTTCCCCAAGAAAGAAAAAAAGTGCTTTGTAACCCATCTTCTCTGTATTCATTAATCCACTCATTCAAAAATATCTATTTGACTGCTATTAAGCAGCACTACAACCCTGCTCAAGATACCACGAATCAGAGGGAGAAGTGATTAGCACTGCCTGGGAGCATTTCCCACTGGAACTGAACTCTGCATTGAGTTTTGAAGAATTAGGAATGGTTCACAAGGGAAGCAAGAGATGAAAGTCGAGTCTGAGCAAATGGGCAAAGAATGAAGATTATAGATCATGATGTTGTGTTTCAGGGAACTATAAAAGTTTCTGCAATGACGGAGTGTAATTATTGTGCATCTAATGAGGGTATGAGGAAAATGGAACTGTGGGATGTGATGCTGGAATGATACCCAGGGGCAAGATGAAAGGTCATGATACAGGGCTTGGGCTTATGGGTTAGAGGTGGCAGTGAAAGGTTCCAATGGTGAGATGAATATTTTGGATTGATGGCTCTGGCAGCCAGTGTGACAGGGAGTGGAAGATGCAAGAAGAGTAACAGACTGAACAGTTAAGAGGCTATTCCAGTGGCCAAAGCAAGCCTTTACCAGGTCATGAGAAAAACAATGGCACTGGTAATACAGGAGTCGATTTCACTGAGACCAAAATCCAATGCTTCGTGAAATTCAGAAGTATGCTATGTGATTCCATTACTCTCAAGTGTTCTTGGTTTTCCACAGTCATCATGTTGCATGTGGATTCCTAAGGAAAGAAGCACTAGAAGGCAAGTCCAGGACAAAGAAAGATTCAAAATCTGATAGACAATTGACTTAGAGGGTTCAATGAAACCCCTAAATTTTTTGTGTGTGCATGTTTCTAAGTGGATCTATACTTGCATAAAATTCTCAAGGCATCTATGATATAAAAATGGTGAGAATCACTATTCTATATACAAGCTATTCTCGTCTAGTCTTGTGTCATTTAAAATGCCTCAAAACATTTTTTAAATGTCTTTTGCCACTCATCACCTAATGACCAGACTACAATTTTTAATGGATTCTGAACTTTATGTCTTAAACCATTAATTGTTCTTGCTTACATGGCTGCATACTTTGAGGCTAGATCTGAATATTTCTTACATGTTAATAAATGGAAGTAAAGATCAGCTATTCATTATAACACTACTAAGACGTTGCTTCTTGTAAATGGATGGGAAGTGGGAATATGACTTTGTCTGGAAAAAATAACTTTCATAAAGCCTCTTGTTCAAGTACCCATTTCCTGGAAATGAACTACTCCATACTTTGGAGATATAATCTAATGGAACATACTTCCCTGGGAGGTTAACTTAAGTGTTCTATTTTCGAATGTGAAGAACTATTTAAAACTGCCAGTGAAAAAGAGTGGGTAAAACTTTGGCATTTCTCCCCCTTGTTTAGTGATAACTTTTGATATTCTCTAGTCTGTGTGAATACAATCTCACCACAGCAGTCCTCACACACACTCTCAAGTTCAGTCTTTCTTACACTTCACCAACTTACATGCGAGAAGACCCAGGGTGATTACCATCATATCTGAAATAAATACAAAAGGAAAATATCTTCAACATAGTGAAAATGCTAGAAAAAAAGCACTGCAAGAAAATGAGGTGCTTAGACAGCCCCATGGATCTAGTAATAAGACATCATTTTAAGACTGTTAGCAATGTTCAAAGATTTTTGTCCTTCATCAGTCTCTGCCAAGGGACATAGCCGTAAACATTTAATTATAAAGCTACATGGAGCAAAGAGAGACAGCTTGGGAAATCTGCATACTGGTAGTAAGATGTGGCATAATTCACTTAAAAATAAAGAATGTTAGAGACTGTTAGAAGTGTGCCACTGTTTTTTGAGAAAAATACTAAGAGACATTTCAGAAAGCAGCGATTTTTCTGCATTATTTTGTAAAATCTCAGATAAAAGCTAGGAGTTCCAAGGAATGATAACATCAGTTTGGAAATTCTGTATTCTCTATTATAAACCTAACTACAATTTCAAGAGGGTAGTGGATAACTCTTCTTTATCTCTGATCATTTGCAGAGCTCAGCACAGTATCCAGCGTGGGTGATATCTGCATAAATAAATTAAGAACAAATGCTTCAAAACAAATTAGCAGCTGATAGAGATAATATTTGAAATAAAGGTGTTATTTGGGAAAACAGAACCCTATGACTCTGTCACATTAAAATTCTGTAATTGTATAATACTGTTTCAAAGATAACACCCATCCAATAAATATTCTGCTCTGTGAAGAAATGCCTACACTAAGCATGGAGGAAAATCTTCCATTGGATAATGAAGCATAGTTTTAGATCTTCTTTCACTGCACAGGCTCCTTTCATAGCCCTTCCAGGAGGTGGAAAGGGTTTCTAACAGTGTGTTCGCATGGTCAGTTGTAATTCCTATATTTACAGTTTGAAGATGGTTTTCACATAATTGCTTCTCTGTTTCTATTCCTCCTTCCACTCTGTCTACTCCCCCTGCATGTGGGTGGCATTAGAGAGGTTGTGGGGATTTGGGGAATCCTGTTAAGGGGAAGTTGAGTTGAAGATATGGTTATCTTGGATTTAATGAGATATACAGTTCTTTCCAATCATTTCCATGTATGGTTAAATTATTGATGGACATCCCAGTGTAGAAATGAATTTCAGGAATCCTTCTACCCCTAGCTACACCAGCTCACCCAGCTTCAAAACATGTATATGCAGGGGCAGATACCTAATCGGGATATAAACTTGTATGCAAATGCCTGGCAGATAGTACATAGTAGCAGGAGAGAAAGTAGGTTTAAAATGAACGGGACCAAGGGAAATTCTCCCAAATCATGTAACTCACATTCCAAAGACACTTCCTAGAAGTCTTCCTAAACTTGACAGAAATCTTAAAGCTGTACATAACATTATCAATAAGGAACTGTGAAGCTGAAAAAGCATTTCTAAATTACCATCAATAGGCTGGGTGCGGTGGCTCATACTTGTAATCACAACACTCTGGGAGGCTGAGGCAGGCGAATTGCTTGAGGTCAGGAGTTCGAGACCAGCCTGGCCAACATGGCAAAACCCCATCTCTACTAAAAATACAAAAATTAGTTGGGTGTGGTGGCACATGCCTATAATCCCAGCTACTCAGAGGCTGAGGCAGGAGAATCGCTTGAACCCAGGAAGCAGATGTTGCAGTGAGCCAAGATCACCCCACTGCACTCCAGCTTGGGTAACAAAGTGAGACTCCATCTCAAAAAAAAACAAAAAAGAATAAAAAAGAAAAGAAAAAAATCAATTTTCAATTTACTATGTTTGACAAGAGACTAAACTCTATTATGTCTATAGAAAGTGATTTTTAAAAATTATTTTCATAGAAGAGGTGATCAAGGAGTAAGCAGACATCGACAAGGAAGGAAAACATCATTAGAGAAAGTTAATTACTACAGCAATATTTTTGAATTTTATGTTGTTTGTGGTATCTGATGCTTTTTAAAGTATTGTTGGCGTTATATTCATTTTCTTAAAGATGACTCCCAAATGTGTATGTTTCAAACACTATAAAACCTGAGTGAGGCTGTGATTAGAAAAAACAGTCAGTGGCCTTGTTGTAAATTAGTTATTGGTGAGATCACGAAAGTTTTACTTGGGTCATGTGACAGAGTTTGGATTAGAAAAATATTATCATAGTTACTTGTGATGAAGTCTCTGAAAAGTAGGGATTCTCTTTAAGAGAATGCACTGTCTAAACTCATCAAATATTGAAAAGTTGCTTTTAAGGTATTTCTAAGACTATACCACTGAATATTTTGTCTCAAAGTATTTTTACTTCTGCCTTTACATTTTTAAATAGTAACTACATGTGTTTGTTTAGCACTGTCCATATTTCCAAAGTGCTTTTTCAAATTCTGGATTATAGTTTCTTGGTGGTAGTAATGGATCTTATTTCAAAATAGTAGCTTAGTGCCCGGCACTGAGTAGGTGGCCAATAAAGTGTTATTGAGCACATCAATGACTACATTTAATTGTCCAGAAAATTTTTAATTTCAGATTATTGTCAGATTACCTATGAGAAAACAGACGCAGAATGTTTGCCCAAATTCACCTAAATAACAAGTAAACAGGATTTAAAATTTCAAGAAGTAGAGGTTTCAAACTGTATTGATAGCACCCTACAACAGCAAATAAAACCCTCAGCCCTCCTCTACATAGGCTATTTCAAAAGAAACTCATTTAATACTAATAGACAAAAGAAATTATTGTTGTAAAACATTTTAGGTAAGGCATGTTTGTAACAAATGCCATTAGAACTGATAGCAGCAGCATATCCTGGTGTTAGACAAATTATTTCAGCATTACATTCATGTGGAAATATATTTATTAAATTTAAATTTTATTAACTTGAGGACTGTAAGTTTGAAAATGAAAACATTTCTCACCATCTGAATTTTCTCTTCACTTGGAAAAGCATTTATCCAGTTGACATACAGTTTTATACTTCCAGCAATTAAATTCAACATTTAATATTGCCAATCCCTGTTAGAAGATAACTATTGTCCTTTACTAGCCTCAAATGACCACTTATTTTCTACCAAATAGCAGACATTAATGTAATTGACTCACCCAGTCAACTGTGCTGAATTGTTTAAACGGACAAGGGCATCTGTGCAGGCAAAGAAAGAGCCTATTTTGTAGACCTTTGATAATGCCTGACATCTTATAAAACTTTCACAGAATTCAGAATTTTTGAAATAACAATTGGAATTTTTTTTTTCCTAAGGAAAACAAAAATGCAAGGAAGTCTTCTACCAAGGGCCACTAGGTAATTATTTGTAAATACTTGTTCCAAAACACTCTGATGAAGCCAAAAATTCTTCGTCTCCAATAATTGAACATATTGGGAGAACGAAATAAGATGGCTTTTCCAATTTTGGCTATAATATCTCAGTTCTTCTTAAAGAAAATTAGAATCAAAAGAGCATCAAAAGGAAATTCTAAAAACAACTCAATTCTTTCACAGTGCAGCCCTGCCTGTAGAGAGACAGCCTTAAGGAGCCACAGACAACAGACCCTATCTGCTTCTTGACAAGGAGGAAGGCTGCAGAGCTGCTCCAGGAGGGGGTAGTCACACTGTGATTTGCCACTCAAACACACAGCTTGCTTATTCACTCAGCTGTGCACTAGGTTTCAGGTTTGAGTTTTAGGGAAAACTGAAAATTCAAGAGTGGTAACAGATGCTCCTCATCTTGAAGTTTCTGCCCACATGCTGCCACTTGAGACAAGGAAAGAAGCAGCTAATTCAGCAAGTCTGGGAAATTGGGAGTTTGATGTGGGGCCATAATATACTTGCTAATACATCAGATCCCCCCATCCCTGCACTTATACCGATGCCAAGCCCCACCAGTCTTTGAGCATTCCCTGAAAAGACATTGCTGGCAATAGCATCAAGCTCTGCAAAGGAAGCACCAAATCTACAAAGTGCACACCTCCGGTAAAGAGAAAGTTTAACTCTCTTCTTGGGTAGTGGTGGTGGTGGTGGGAGGATGGCAGTGTATTTGATGGCACATTCGAAGTTGGTCATATAGAAAAATGAAAGAACCACAGAGAAAACTGTTTATTCCTTACTTACAGACAAAAACTTTCTGTCCTATCCAAAGGGATAAGTGGTTTCTATCCTCCACTAAGAGGTTGAATGAGCCAGATAAAGAGGTAAGCCAAGATTAGGTTTTATGCGAGTGCCAGGCCATGAAGAAAGCAGAGTAGAGAGAGTTATATAGAAACTGACTAATCTAAAAGTGGTCTCATGAACATCAATCTGTCGAAACCTAAGGTCCCAGCTTCTGTTAATACCTTCCTGTTTACTCCCATCTCTCTCCCTCCCTTTTATTCCCACTGCCAAATAATATTTATAATCCAAATATTTCAAGACTTGAATCTGAATTGTCTGTTTCTAAGGATGTCATGAGTCAGGTTCTTAAATTATTAAAACATGTACACCTCCAGACCCCATGTAGCAGACACTGTGGCCAGCTCACTCAGCAATCATTCCAAACCTCTTTTAGTGCGCCTTCCTGTCTGCATTGGCTTGAAGGCTAAATACAAGATTTTCCATACTCTATAGCAGCTAGGATTCCAGACATAATTTAGATCTGCCAATTGGTATACTCCCAGGAAACTGAATCTAAACTGAGTTCCATAGAAGGAGATGAGCACAGCGTATGACATGCATCTTTCTGGTGTCAATAGCGGCATGGGTTTTGTAGGGCTGGAGTTGACAGTTGTGGCTGTGGTTTCTTGATTCAACAGGTTCTTGAAAGAATCATCCATTGTTCCCTTTGTAATCAAGCTCTGCTGTACAGTTAGAAAAATCATTCCAGAAAGCTTCCAGTGTCTGTTTTATCAGGTCTGCCAATGATTATGCGAGCCATAATAGCCCCTTGAGTTAAAACCAGCTAGAATGGATTTTGTGTTCTGCAGCTAAAAACCTGACTAATGTACTCTTTCTCCATTTTATAGTAGGACCTAGAAACAAGGGGAGAGAAACAAGTCAATGCTGTGGGAAGAAACCAGTCTATTTAAGTATACTTCCTTCTCTCAGACACCCTATTCATGCTTCCAAGAAATTTACAGCTGGATAAATTTACAAAACTGTGAGTGTCACCATTTTAATTTCCAAATTAGATGTACTAAGTTCATAAAAATCTATTATTCAAGCTACCAGGTCACATTGATTCAAAGAAATGTTCTATCCATAAAAAAACATACTTTTATGTACCATCGACAAAACATTTAATAGATTTTTATTCAAGTGGTCCACTCAGACACTGGTTGTTAGAAGGGCTCCCAGAACCACTGCTTTTCCCATGCTCTAAAAATTTATTCTTGTATTCTAGGTCACTTGTAGACTTCTCTTTAGGGTCCTAGGAGCTTGTACTCTAAAATATAGTAGAAGCTATTCTATTTGGAGAAATATGAACAATATTATTTTAATCAAAATGATTCTATATTATTGGAGTTTGGCCTGAATATGTTACAGGAAAGGGGTCTTGATCCAGACCCAAAGAGAGGGTTCTTGGATCTCGCTGAAGAAAGAATTCAGGGCGAGTCCACAGGGTAAAGTGAAAGTAAGTTTATGAGGAAAGTAAAGGAATAAAATAATAGCTACTTCATAGATAGAGCAGCCCTGAAGGCTGCTGGTTGCCCATTTTTATGGTTATTTCTTGATGACATGCTAAACAGGAGTGGATTATTCATGCTTCCCCTTTTTAGACCATATAGGGTAACTTTGTGATGTTGCCATGGCATTTGTAATCTGTCATGGTGCTGGTGGGAGTGTAGCAGTGAGAACAACCAGAGGTCACTCTCATGGCCATCTTGGTTTTGGTATGTTTTGGCTGGCTTCTTTACTGCAACCTGTTTTATCAGCAAGGTCTTTATGACTTGTATCTTGTGCCAAGCTCCTGTCTCATCCTGTGACTTCGAATGTTTTAACTGTATGGGAATGAAGGCCAGCCTCATTTTACCCAGCTCCTATTTAAGATGGAGTTGCTCTGGTTTACATGCCTCTGACAAATATACAGAAGCACCCATCACACACAAACTAAAATTATTGTATAGAATGGAAGAAAAGTATTTGGAAAATCTTGCCTTAGAATTACCCTTTCTACACAGATTCTCATTAACCATCCAGTAAGGAAACGACAAGGAGAGTCCCAGGTTACCATACCTACTAAAATTCTCACTGTCTAGGTTATCCCATTCCTTCAGCATGTGGTCCATTCTCACTTAGAACTGTGCTTCTGGTACATGCTAACAGTGATGAGAGATAGTTAACACATAATCAGAGAAATCCAAACCTCTGGAATGGTGTAATTGTAAAAAATAAGGATAAATTTTAATTTAAAAAAGAAATACATAGAACTGTTCTATTAATGCAAAAAGAGGTTTTTCCTTGGGAAGAACATAAAGTCATTGCAAGCTCACTGAAGGATCTTTTTTTTTCTGTCTGTTCTAATACATAATTCCAAAGCATACAGTGATGTTTATTGGGCCAAAAATGATTGGTATCTCTGAAAAGAAAACTTTTAAGAAGCATTTTTAGAGATTATATAAGAACAAATTAGAAATAAAAATAAATGGATAGACCATTTCGCTAAGCATATTTTATTAGCTGACAGGTTGTCTATTAAATAACCTAACCATACAGAAGTAACTCATGAATGGAACTAAACTCCCGAAATGGTCTTTTGATACAAAACAAAGAAATGAGAGCCTAAAACACATTGCCTAAGTAAAGGTTACAAAACTGAAAAAGGGCCAGAATGAGATTCAAAAAGTAAAATCTTTGAAGGAAAAAATAAGGTCAAAGTCTTCTGATCCCATACTAAAACTACTGATTTTTTGTTTGTTTGTTTTGCCTTTTTTGAGATGGAGTTTCGCTCTTGTCGCCTAAGCTGGAGGGCAATGGCGTGATCTTGGCTCACCACAACCTCCGCCTCCCGGGTTCAAGTGATTCTCCTGCTTCAGCCTCCCAAGTAGCTGGGATTACAGGCATGCGCCACCACGCCTGGCTAATTTTGTATTTTTAGTAGAGATGGGGTTTCACCGTGTTGTTCAGGTCGGTCTCGAACTCCTAACCTCAAATGATCCACCCACCTCGGCTGCCCAAAGTGCTGAGATTACAAGTGTGAGCCACCTTACCCAGTCAAAACTACTGATTTTTCATCAGCCATTGAGTCTGTAATTATGCCATGCCAGTTTCTCTGCTAAGCAATTGTTAACAGAACACAATGTTAATCACCATAACATAATTTTGAGTGTTTACAATGTTCTTGACTTTGATAGGTGCTACAGACATAAAATTTCATTTAATCCTCACAATGATCTCAAGATAAAAGTACAATTATTATCTCCATTTGCATCTGAAAGGGTTGAAAAGAAGAGAGTTTAAGGAAATTACCAAAGGTCGTAGAAGTTGAAATGGGATTTGAATCAGGTTTTCTATTTCAGACTTGGTACTATTAACTTGTACACAATAATACTTTTTTCATAGCCTTCTCTTAGGACTAAAACTAATCGTACCAAATAGGCACATTCCTCTATGTGACTGTCCATCCATATGTCAGGGTACAAAGGAACATGTTCAACCACCGAACAGGTGAAAACTGAACTGGGAATCCACAGTGTATCAGTTAGGGCATTTATATTACAAAAGAACCAAGCAAATCCAGCCTTTAGTCCAAGCATGTGTAAGCAATAAAAAAAGGAGCTCAGTGGCTCAGGTAACTGAGAATTCCAGAAGAAGTGATAATATTTCTCTTTTACTTTATGCTGACGTTCCATTGACACCAGGTTCCAGAATCCCCCGCTCCCTCTGCTCCCTCTGCTTCTGCATTGGCTCCAGTCACAGAAAGCCTCTACCTGGTGATAGTAAGATGGTTGAAGGAGCTTTAGCTTCTCATCTTTTCAAGTTCGAGTCAAGCTAGAAATAGAGAATACTTCTTCCCTGGCTCAGATCAAAAGATTGGGAGTAGCAATCCATTACTTAAGTTATGTAACTTGAGTCATACCGAGACCAACAGTGTGTCCAGGGAAATGGGGTGTTCTGGTTGGGTAAGGCTGAGGTCTTCTACTCCACCCCTGGAGTCAGGGAATGGGGCTCATATACCACAAAACCTTAAATAAAAAAAGGACCGATCCTCAAACAAAACACAGAGATTGCTACCAAAAGAAATAAATGAATGTTGAATGATTATAAAACCAAGCTTGTCAAATATTCACTGCTCTAGCAACTGACCTTAAGCAAGTCACCAGACATTTCTCTTGGACTCATTTTCTTCATCTCTACAATGAAGGATTAACCTAGATGATTTCTAATATATATCTGAATTGAACTTAAAGTTCTATGGAAAGTCCTAAATCATAAACATTATTCTTTGGTACACCATCACTTCTATATTTGACTTTCTCTTCCCTTTAATGCCACCTACTAGATGCTTTGGCCTCTCACATTCTTCCCTGCTTACCCCAGATCTTCCTCCTTGGTAAGACTAAAATTCGTGATGAAACTCTACACTCCATTTAGACTTCTCTCAGGCCTAACCCACAATCCCCCACAAATCTGGTCTTCTCCTGTGCTCCCTTCTAGGTAATTTGCAGATATAAATATATATTGACATACAAAGAACACATTAGGTTCAATCAATAGTTTTAATAAAAACTGTTATCATAAGTGCTATCTGGTGAATAAATTACCACCCCTTGCTAATATGCTAATATTGCATTCATTCATGTCTGATATGAACAGTGGCTTAACTCCTAAGACTAACTCTCTTCTGGGATTTGCTGTGGGTATGTTTCATGACATTCAAATTCAGCATCCTACACTTTCTATAAGCAAAAGAAGCCCTTCTACTGTTACTATTTTTAAGCCCAGCCCCAGAAAATTAGATTAATATAATGTTTTTTGAGTTGATAAGTTCTATATGGGCAGGGATTCTATCTTATTCATCTTCACATATCCTAAAACCTAGAACATAGTCAGAATTAGTATGGGATGAATGCTGTAGCCTACTGCCCTGGAACTGTCAACCTATAAAGTGATTACGTATATATAATAAATGTATATAAGCTTCAAAGTTTCAAAGTTCTCATATTCAGAATCCAATCATTCATTCATCCAATAAAAATGTGCCAGACAGATTTCTGGCACTAAAGAGTCAACGGTGAAGAAAATAAATAAAAATTTTATTCTGATAAAACTTACATTCTATTGAGGATACAGAGAGTGAAATAATAATTAAATATTATAATGTCAAGGAGTCATACATGCTAGAAGGAACACAAAGTAGAAAAAAAGAAATAGAGAAAGATGAGGATGGTGTTGATTTGGAAAGAGTGTGCAAAGATTGTCTCGAATTAGGAGATTTTGAGCAGATTCTCTGTCCCTGGTCCTCACTGTACAAAACAGGAAAGTTTGCTTGTCATATTTCATATCAAAAGCTCTACATAAGCAAGAGACACAGTTGAGTTAGAAAATATCTGAATTGCTCCAAATTCCATGCTACTGATTCTTTTGTAATTACTGATAAAAGATGTCAAAACTAGATGTATTATAGTTATAGAATGAATAAAACTCATCCTCAAAGAAATTCATGATGAAAGAAGCAATAAAAGTGGTGTCAAAAAGGTAATGATCCTTGCAGCAACACGTTGATTGCAGCTTTGTTCTGCTGGGGAGGGTAGTCTGCAATGTCACTCAGGCAATGGAACCTGGACAGTGCGGTTTCTCAAGGCCTTGCTGCCGTGGGGCATGCACTATAGATGCAAATATATGTTCTTTCCTCATCATTATTCATAATGGCCCCCAACAGACTCTTATAAAGCAAAACATCATTCACTAAGCTCAGTATCCATGAACTTAAAATATGGTTCTTCACTCATGTGTCACTAATTACAACTGAACTAACTAAAATGTATTTATAAACCATTATCCCATAGAGGTTACCTCAGGCCATTTTAGGAGATGCTTTCCCAGAAAGTGATGCTGTTATAAAATTTTTAAAAGGAACTTGAAAACCAAGTAATGGATAATTTTTCCTTCCTAGTTAGAATGTCACAGAAAATCCTGAGTTAAAAAAGATGCTCAAAAACCCCAACACTTCAGTATCAAGCATTTTGTTTTAATTATTCATTTATGAAAACATAAACATACCCACACACCTCAGTTTTAAATATCATGTAAAATGAAGAGTCTGACTTAATAACCTATTCCTATTCTGATTCACTGCAACTCTAAAGTTATACGATTCTGTGGTTTTTTTTGAGTTTTATTTTTATAGATTTAGGGGGTACAAGTGTAGTATTGTTACATGGATATATCTTGCTGTGGTGAAGTCTGGGAGTTATAGTGTAACCACCACTCAAAAATAGTGTACATTGTACCCTTTAGGTAATTTCTCATGCCTCACCCTTCCTCCCACCCTCCCATTTCTTCTGTCTCTAATGTCTGTAATTCCACTCTCTATGTGCTTGTGTATGCATTATTTAGTTCCCACTTAGAAGTGAGGACATGCAGTATTTGACTTCCTATTTGACTTTGTTAAACTTAAAAAATAGAAATAATGGGCTGGGCGCGGTGGCTCACACCCGTTATCCCAACACTTTGGGAGGCTGAGGTGGGCGGATCACAAGGTCAGGAGTTGGAGAGCAGCCTGGCCATCATAGTGAAACCTGGTCTCTACTAAAAATACAAAAAAAAAAAAAAAAATTAGCCAGGCATGGTGGCAGGTGCCTGTAATCCCAGCTACTCGGGAGGTTGAGGCAGGAGAATCCCTTGAACCCATGAGGCAGAGGCTGCAGTGAGCTGAGATCACACCATTGCACTCCAGCTGGGTGACAGTGTGAGACTCCATCTCAAAAAAAAAAGAAAAAAGAAATAATGATAAAGTTAAACCCGAATGTGATGTTGATGGAAATAAATCCATTTTTCAGGTACTCTCTTTTAAAGTGAGAGATAAATTATTTGACATCATAATGAACATTAAAAATACATAATACCATTGAAAAGACGAAATAGCAAAACTCTTTATTACATCAAATACGTTAACTCTATAGATGCACACACACAGACACACACGCACAGGGAAATGTGAAACTAGAGCTTTTGCCATATAATTGAAGCCAAATAAAAATATAGTTAAATATCTAGTTTTTGTAAATAAAAGGAATTATTTGACTGAATTATGTTTGACACAATCTATAATATATAATACATACAGTATATTATTTGTATAAATGTAAGTATGACTTTAGAATTCATGTGATTTTATATGTCTGTACATATAGACACACATTATATATAATACATGTATATATATACAAATATATACAAAACTCTACATATATATACACACATACATATATACATTTTAGCCTATTACATTTCTTAGGCATGAATAAACACCTTCTGGTCTATAGCACATAATGACAGAATAATGCCCTCATAGAAATTAAATAGTCTTTTGATCTTTGTTCCCAGCCCTCTATTCCAAAAAATATAGTTCAAGATACGATAATTTAAAGAGCAGCAGAACTAGCAACAACTATTCATTTTACTCTTAAAAAGATGGCCAGGTCTATTTCTAGGTCAGAATTGCTTTCCTTGACTTGAAAATATCAGGCACACCTCAAGTTTACAAAGCCTCATCATAATTCTGTACCTGAGCACAACACTTTCAACATTTATGAATAAAAAAATGACCCATACCATGAAACAACAAAGGACTATGCTCACCTTAAAACAAAACTACTACAAATGTCTGAGTAATAATTAAGTGTATGCAGAAAGCATTTTATATGAACTACCTGCCTCTAGGATTCTCCTCCTGGGAAACATTATTGAGGATTTTAGCAACATCTAGAGACAGAGGCAAATAGTAAGGTAATATGTAGAGTGACATAAAAGTTGTACTGTGTGTGTTCTGTACTATAACAGTTTTATGGGGGAAAATGAGTATGGAGTAAATAAAAAAGAAGAAACAGAGATAAAGGGATGTAAATTGGGGTATGGGGAATAATTCAAGTGAATGAAAGAAGGTTTTATGAACTAGGCACTGGAAACCTAAAGAAATCTTATGGGAATGGGGTAGTAAACAAATGACCCACATGTGCCTAAAACAGATATAGAATTGATTCTGTATTCTGTATTCACATCTGACAACTTAATGACTATAAATCTGTCAAAAGTATTTATAATTCCAGAGGATTTGAGAGTGAAACAAGTATTGAGCTTACAGTTCGAATTCAAGCACAGAAAAAAACATGCTGTCAGAAATATTGTAATGCAACAACGTAAGCTGATGGTAGGTCTAGAATTACAACTACCAAGACAAGTAAAACCTCACTAATTCCAGCAGTAATTTTAAATTCTCAATAATTAAGCTGACTTTTATTAAATATTAAAACAATAATGATGTTTAATTATAGCTGCTAATTACTGAGCTCCTATCAGATCAGAGTCCAGGCAACAGTCTATGTTCTTTAAAAACATTACTCACAGCCAGAGTTAGCAACAACTCAATTCAGTGGTTAAGCTCTTTTTTTTTTTTCTTTTTCTTTTTCTTTTTCTTTTGAGAGTCAGACTGGGAAAATTCCCTTCCTGGTTCTGCAGTTTCGTAGCGATGTGGTCTTGAATATTACATTACTTGACTTCAATTTTTCATCTGTAAATATAACAATCTTGCTATCTACTTTGAAGTTTTGTCATAAGGTTAAAATAAAACAATGTGGTACTTAGCATGTTGCAGGAAGAGTGAGCACAATAAAATGATCACTGACTGGTCACCATTATTATCAGTAATTTTCCCAACAATTTTTCAGGTAGAAATGATTATCCCCATTTCACAATTTATCTAATAAAACATAAAGCTATAAACTGGAAACAAATCTGTCTGGCAAAAACACACAAGCCAAAAAAAACCCACCCAGATTAAAAATATGTATATATGATACTGCCTAATTAATAAATTGTGTGCTTATGTCACTGTTGTCAACTATATTTGGTCATTAGCTTACAAAGATTTAATTCACATTTATCTTTTGGCGCTACAGAGTAACTAAAGTAATAAAATGCTAAATAAACAATTGAAAATGGAGGAACAGCCCTCTAAGCTAATGTTTATTAATCTTATCGATGGCAGAACATTTTAATATTAGCAAATCAGCCTTGAAAAGTGAATTTATGTGCAAAAACAATGGTATTTAAAGGCAATTTTTGTTGATGTAAAATGCATTACATTATTTGGCATTTTTGCAATACATAGGCCATATTTATATCATTTTATTTTTATTTTTGTCAGTTTTCGCATGTCAGTAAAGATACACCTTTCACATTTCTTGTAGAACTAACAAAGTGTGTTGTCCTAGAAAGTTGTAAAATAATCTTTAAAAATAAAAGTGGTTGACTTCACTATGGCAAGACATTTTAGGAAGAGTTCCAGATTCTTTCAGACCAACTTAAATTTCAGGCTCCTTATTTTTCCCAGAGGTTTAATCTATTGTACTACATTGAGCTGATTCCAAGTATGAGGTTTTCCAGTAAATATGATTTTCCTCTTTGATCAGTTCTGGGAGAACATGATAAAAGAGCACAGAACAATATGTGAATCAAATTTTTTAAAAATTTATTTACTCAGGTAGGCATTTTCTTCAAGCACAAATTAATGTAAATCAAGCATGGGGAGAACTCTAACCTTTGAAATTATACTTGCATAGTCAGATTTCCCTAACAAAGTGCATGTTTACAGTATCTTTTATTTAAATCAATATCCTTTATGCATGAGCAGAGAAAGGAAAAGAGAAATGCCAACAGCAAATAGAGAGAACCCAAATGATTTAGCTCAGCAGAGTGGAATAATGAGCCAATCTCTCCCCAGCGTCCAAGTCACTCTGTGATATTTAGCTAGGCACTTACAGAACTATATTAGCTCTTTCAGGTCATTAAGATGCCATTTTGTGCACTTCCATAGTCAACTTACTCTCTGAAGCGTCCAAGTTGCTACTGGAGAATGACTGCAGCAGTGGGGTGAATAAACTGCCTGATTAATTTATGACTTGATCACAATGTTAGTTAACGGGTAGAGAATTTTCAGGGAGGGAGCATTTATCCGATGTGTGTTGGGCTGAAATGAACTGAAACATTGAATTAACAGTATGGGATGAAAAAAATATTTGTTTGTATCCTTTAAATATAATGGCATATGTAGAAAGAAAGATCCCTAATGGTATCAATTTGTATAACAATTCTTTGGGTACCACTAATAAAGATGCTATTGATTAAAGTCTTGTCAGCTTTAACTACAAATCAAAAAGTTACACACGTGCCACATATCGTTCAAAAAAGAGTCATAATCATCACATTTCACACATTTTCAAATATGAAATTTTATAGTTTGAGTCAATTCAATCATAATTTTATATCCATTTGGGACCTCTAGCTTGTATTAATCTATCAAAGATAAAGTCCTAAAGTCTTATTAAAAATGTTGCTTTGTATAGGAGACTGTTTTGATGAGAAAATATCCTGTCAAGGGCATGCCCTCGGCTTTTAAGTAGTAGGGGTGTCCACTCTCAGGCCCACATATAAAACCAACTTAAGTTCTGGAACCCATTTCCATGTTCTTTTCCTAAGCAGACGCCCTGTACCATCACCTGACTACCCTCATAGGAATGATGGAGCTGTCAGTGTCTGTTTGCTCCCCACGTTTGTTCCTTAGTGAAACATTATGGTGAACTGAATGATTTGCTTACAAGCTATTACAATTCACCCGTTTTGTTTTATTTTGTTTTGTTTTTCTATCATGAATCTATTTAAGTCACAGATGATTTGGCCAAAGAAAAAAAATTTTAATTTTTATAAAACTTATCTAGAATTTGAAGCTTCTGCTTACAGATTGATATCAATAAGATGAGAATTTGAAAAGAAGTCCTTAGCACTATACATTTTACCTGAATAACTAAGAATATAGAGAGCTTGCTCATAGTTCTTACAGATGAAAACATCTCTATGATGGCAATCTAAGTGCTAGAGACAAATGTTCTTTTCAACTATATGATATTTAATTAAACATATTCTTTACCAAGAAAATCAATCATAATAGTAAACACTTTCATAGCCTTTACTGTATGTCAAGCATGTTCTAAGACCTCTGACTAGCTGCATTAATTTAATCAATCTTCTCAATCCTATAGGCTAGCTTCTGTTATTATCTCCATTTAGCAGTTAAGAACAGTAAGGAATAGAGAAGCTGAGTATTCATCCAGTGTTGTCCAATTAGTAAAGAAGAGACCAGGGATTCAAACTCAGGCAGCATGTCATCAAGTCCAAGCTCCTGGCCACCATGCTATGATCTTCTCAATGTCCCCATAATTCTCTTACAGACACATCTCATGGGTTTCAGTAACAACATGCTACGATTCAGTACTTTCCAAGCTTTTCACATCATGGCACACATAAAAGAAGAATTGCATTTAAACAGTAGACTCAGATGAAAGTATGAGGCTGCTTGTAGTCAGAGATACCATCATAGGGCTTACTGTGGCCACTCTGGGGATTGAAAAGGTCAATGTCTCATCCATGCCATTTCAGGCACACAAATGTGCCTTAGCACAATGGTTAATAAGCTTCCTGGAATCAGCTACTAGAGCCACAGTTTTCCAAGGCAGAGACAAATTCTGAAATACACCACTTACATTTCTACCAATTTGCAGAAAAGGCAAAACCATGAAGAGGATGAGTTCAGGTGTAGATATGATCAACTAGGTCATAGGTTAACTATCAGATAATCTTAAGCAAGCCACACATGTTTGTGAATACCCTAAAAGTGGACACATTTACAAATCCACATTAAATACACATTAACCTAATTTCCATTAATACTTTACTGGGGGTCTGAAGAGCTTTTCTTTGAAATTGAAGACCTTCCACATTGTACAATCTTTGGTAAGAGCAGTGCTGATGAAAATGATCAATGCAATCCTATATAAATAATTTTCAGCATTGCAGGTGGATCACAGATGGCAGAGAAAGCTCATACATGTACACCTGCTATAAATTCTTAATTTATTCAGTCAAGGATACCAAATGAATCACTTGTAGGTGGTGTTATAGAATATGCTGCTGGAACGACATCACTTTAGGGTATGTTTTCTGTTTCCTCTACTCAGTTTCTCAGGATACTCTTTGCCTTTAAGATCCTGCCAGTGTTAAGAAAGAAGCAAAATACTTGTTATACCAGTACTCTTTTACATTCCGTCTTTCATCACCAATCCAGAAAAACTTGCACCCATGTTCTATATACTTCTTTTAAAGAGACTATTAACAAATATCCTTGTTCCTGATCCAAATTTAACATAAACGAGTTTTCTCATCTACAAGGAAAAAGCATTGTCAAGTGCCTTATTTCCCCTAAATGGTATCTGTATCTCTAATAGTCCAATGTTCTAGAAAGCCCACTTTCCAAAGGTACTATAGCACTCTTAATGTTTCTTTATTCCTGAGTTAAATAAATGCAGTTATATTAACACATCCATCTTTCTTAGACAACTTATTTTGTCTATGTTATGAAGGTGAATCTAATATTATAGAATTGTTTTATTCACTTCATTTGTTTAACTTATTTGAGCTTCTACAAAACAGCAAACACTGTTTAAGATACTGAAATACAGTTCTCAAGGAGCATCAAACCAGTGGAGAGGGACATGAAAAAGGCACACATGACAAACAATATAGCAGAAGCTAGTAGGAACAAAATACTGGAAGTGGTGAAAGTAATGGCTTATTGTGGGCTCATGGATGGTACTAACTTCCACTGTGTACTTATAGTTGGTAAGAAAATTTTATAGAATAAGGGACATGCAAACTGGACCCTGATACATAAGTAGAAATTTTCAAGGCAATTAAAAATGGGAAAGACATTCCAAGCAGAAGGATTAATATATACAAAGGAAGAATGCGATGAAAATTGTTTTCAGGAAATGGTGCACAGTTCATTGGAGATAGGGCAAAGGATGTGCACAGGAGGTGGTGAAGTGGATGTGAGAGACATACTCTCAGAAGGTAAGCCAGAGATGCAGAGGAAGCTAGAATTTGAAATATCTCCTTGCCCCCACCTGCACAAATGATTTGTTTTTGTCCTGTAAGCTACTATTATTATTTACAAGTTTTGCACTTATTAAATAGCCTTCCTTCTCCCTTCTTTATGGACTTACCTCTTTAACACCATAAACATTAATTTTTCAAATAAATTAATTATTAATTTTAGAAAATTATACTATCTCAGTAACAGGATTTTACCTATTAACCCTAGGTTCTTATCTCAGTACTGGACTATCTAAATCCCTCTGATCTTTCCCAGAAGTTGGACATCCTTGCTGTACTTGCAGCCAAAATTACTGGCTTGCTGGTAATGCCTTAAAGGCCAGGGATTCAGGGATTCAACTGCATTCTATCGGTCACATACATTGTATAGAATCAATTTTACCAAAGTTATATTACATTGGATAAATCTAGGAGTAGAAAAACATCAACTCTGAAAAATATAGACTAGAAATAAAGAGTTTTAAAGTCCTAGGTATACCACAATTCCCTAAACAGATTCTGAACTTTCAGCTTCAAAACAATAATTCTTAACCTGTTCTGCTACCTCTACAAGCTACTGTGGGTGTTCTCTTTGGCATCATAAAAGTTATATTTCCTGAATTGGTTAAAGCTGTTTCCTGGGTATCCTCTTTGATGAATACAAGCATGTTTCAGCGTAAAAAAATTCTAAGTCAATAATCTGTCATAACAGTTCCCTTATTCAGACTCCTACATGAATTTTATTAAAAGAAAGAAAAACTAAATTGCATGAATTCATTAAAACTATTCAGTACACTATAATTATAGGATTACTCAAGTGCTTCCTTTGAACAGCTGCGATCTTTAAAATTAATACTCACACACGCTGCACGTGCACATACACTTTCACACACACACGTACCTTGCTTGTTAACACCTCTCCCAGAAATGAATCTAATGGTAGAATTAGGGGTATTTAAAACAATAAGGAGAAGAGAATTGGGGGTAAAATAGTGACATGAGCAAAGATGTTTTCCCACTGTCCTCTCGAAGTATGGAAGGTCTATGGAAATAAAAATTTAAAATAGGGAAAAACTTCCACCCATCTGGAAATTAGAAAAGATGCCATCAAAAATCAGAAGCTTTGGTGAATTTCTTCAAGATAGAGTCCAGACAGGACTGGACTAAGAGAGACCTAGAGACATGCAAAAATTGAATTTACCTGGGAAATAAGTGTGGGAGAATTTGAACAAATCCCACATGGTTCCATTGACACAGAGTTGGGGGCGCAGGGAGAGAAAGGAGGTCGGGGTACACCAGATGACCACACCAAGCAGCATCTCGGTTTATGGAGTTTCTATTCTACAGTCAGCAATCAGAGAAAGAAATATCAGCAAGTGGGGACTTTCTCGAAGAACAGATTGCTGTCCCAAAGAGAAAACTTAATTGATAAAACTTCTTCATGGAATGAGCAGCTACAAGAAGCTATCGTCATAGTTGGCAGTGGCATACCTGGCACATTTGATAAGCAGAGTAGATAATTTTTAAACCACCTTTCTCTATATGGCAAAAATAATAATCATGTAATAATCAGTAATAATCATTATTTTATTTATTCTTTTTAGTTTTAAAACAGTTAACATTAAATGGAATAAAATTTTATTTTAAAAAATATTTAAATGCAGGAAAATATTTTATTCATGAACTGAATTTTGTGCTTACTAGAAAAATATGATTACGTTGCCATTCTCATTCTGTTTCACTCCTTTCTATTTTAAACACAAATAAAAACTCCAGGTGATCACATAGGAAAACTGACAAATAACTATAGATCTGATTATTAATTTTTACAATCACTATTCAAATGCAGGATTGAAGACTCAAGCTATACCTTAAGTCACCATTATTACAATTGTTAGCACATGATGATAATGAAAAGCAAACTGACTTTTAGTTGGGTTTATTATTGTTTTTAAAGTCTCTTCAGACAATGCACCCCTTATTACCTGCACTCTAAGCTCTGATAAAGAGAATGAACAGTAGATTGGATTCTGCCTAAGGTTATTTTACTGTAGTAGAATGTAAACTCAGGAAATCAACCCAGAACTCAAACAAGTAAGACTAATAGATGAAAATAATGCAGTGAAATATGTTAGATGTGGAAGACTCAGAGAATTCAACCTATAATATGCATTCCAGGAAAAAGAAAAACAATTTTTAAGAAATCACAAAATTAATTTTAAAAGTTTATTTAAAAAAATGTTTAAGCTGAAGACATAAATCTTTATCAAAGGGATTTGGCAAATATAAAATGTAAATAATGAAAAGTGACAATATTGTAATATATCCTAGTTATGACCCTTACATTTCATAGGGGTCTGGGAGGCATCCAATTACCATATAGAAAAGCAGATCACTTTCAAACGAACACAAAATTCAAGTTTGATTTAGATATCTCCTTCCCAACACTGATGCCAGTAAACAATCAAGCCATAGCTATGGAGTTTTGAGACAAAAAAAAAAAAAAGTTAAACCCAAGATTTATTTCTCCGTCTTTGATTCTGTTCATGTGAAAAATCAATAGAAAGGCATTTTAGTCATTAAGCGGTCAAAAAAGAAATTCATGTACCCTTTCTGAAAATGATTAGATATTGTTTCAACTCACAAAGGGATAAATAAGATCACAACAGGGCAAGAATGAAAAGTGATTGTTAATAATACACTAAGAAGTGGTAAGGTAGAGGAGAAGGAAAATAAAGTAAGGCTTAATTTTCATCTAACCTAACTTCTAATTACAGCTTCACTCTTCACATTGAATATTAAGCAGAAAGAGTAAGTCCAAATATTTTCAAATGTCAAATGTAACCACTATTAAAAATATACAGAACATGTAACTTCCAAATCATGAAGTGAAAAGGGTAGGGTAAAATAACAAATAATCATAGAAAACAATGTGATGGCAAGAAGCCCAAATATATCAGATATGGTGATTAATGTAAGTAGATTATGCTTCCTATTAAAATGTAAAGAATGCCAGGCTAAGTTAAACAAACAAACAAACAAATCCCAAATATATGTAATTCAAATGTAGGTGAGATTACACTCTCCTATAAAATTAAAACAAACAAACAATCTTTGTATTATCCCATGTTTTACAAGATCAATGCTCTGGCGTGGTATATACCTATAGTTACTGCTGGGCTCACAGTCTTTTCATTTCTGAACTCAGAATCTCACTTTCATCTGACCTCCAGCCTCTCTATCTTCTGCTCCTGTTCTTTTCCTGAATTTCCCCATTCCCATCCTCACAGACAAGCAGTGGTAGGGGTTGCAGTCATCACTGAGGCTTGGGTACCATGGAAAGTGCTATGTCACCCTGTCGTATGTCCTTCTTTCATCAAAACTCCCTGCCAATCTTCAGCCCTCTCAGAATTCCAAGAACTCCTTACCCATTGTGCTTGTAGAAAACGCAACAACCCTCCTTTCTTAAGAAGAGTAGTTTATCTAGCTTTTGAGTCACAAATAGGCTTCCATCCTATCTTTGCTCTTCCAAAGTCAATAATATCACTATTCAAACAACCCTTGCACTCTTGGTCTCATCTTTTAGAGGCCCAGAAGAATAGGCTTTGAAATTTCTCAATTCATTTTCCCTCTTCTATAAAATTATGTAAATGCAAGTGAGCTAGATATTTTCTTTTTTCAGGAATATAAATTATGCTACCACCTGTTACCATATCTTCCCCTAGTTCCTCAAGACAGATGCTGTTTAAGTCAATTTGGATCTTAAATTATACTATTTTCCTCTATTATAAAAATGCTGTTTGTATAAGAAGTATCTAAAATAAAATTAGGTCAAAGATTTGAAGTAAAAGAATGAGCAAAAAACTGATCAGAAAAAATGTAAATAAAAGAAAACAGTGATAGTAAATATCAGCCTAAGAAGAAACAAATCCAGGGAAAAACATCACATCAGAAATTCATTATTTTATATTGTTAGTAGGTAGAGTTTTCAATAAATACACAAGACTCATTGACCTTTATGTGCCCCATAATAAAATATCAACATAAATGTAGTTAAACTGTCAGAAATACAAGAAATTTTCAAAACCCATTTATGGGGAAGACCAATATATCTCTAGTGCATCTCTCTAGCTTTTTAAAAAATAGAAAAACTATTTGCTAATTCTATAAGAACTGTATTTTTAAAGCATTTATAAAGTACTTATGGGAAAAACCTCATTAAATTAAAATAGAAATCATTTAATGTCAAAATTATAACACAATAAATTTAGAAACTGGTGTAATTCTAATAAAAATCTTAGGAATTCTTTTTTGGATTTTTTGGTGTGATTTTCCAGTATGTCTAGAAGAATAAATGATTGACAAAAATACAAGAAAATATTTTATACATATATTATTGAGGGAAATATGCTGTGCTTGATATAGAAATATAGAAGAACAATTCTTAAAATATAATGGTGCTGTCATAAATATAGAATGTGTGGAATATAAATCAAAGCTCCAAAACCCAGCTATGCATATATACATATGAAAATGTTATTTCACATCAGAGAGGAGAGGATGGACTGATATTCAATAAAGTGTCTTAACGGATTCACTATTTCACACTCAAAGATATATTCCCAATTAAGTGTAACGTTGAATTTAAAGAAGAAAATGCTAGAAGAAGATGTGAAGGAATGTAATTACACTGTTGATTTTTGGAAACTATTAAAGATAGGATAGAATAGCATTAAATTCAAAGATTTATTTTTAACTCAAAGTTTCAGAAGCAAAATCAGTAGTATCTGTAGGCAAATGATAAGCTTCCTAAAATTATCTCAAGGATATAACAAACAGAAGGTAACAGTACATTTAACATACAAAGATTTTTATGACTACGCACATGCACTCCAGTTAAAAAGAGAGAAAAGATTGTTAAAGGACATTAAGAGGCTGACTATAAGAACAGAAATAAAAATGGTACATACAAAAAAATGCTCAGTCCCACTTCTAGTCAAAGCAATGTAAATTAAAACAATAATCAGATACAATAATTCCTTTGTCAAATTGCTGAAGTCTTTTGTTTGTATGTTTTTGTGTTGTTTTGTTTTAAGATAAATTCTAATGTTGGCACTGCTGTTGAGAAACGTCTGCTCTCTCACATTGCTGGACGGATTGCCTATAGTAATAATTTTCTACAGTGAAATTTTCTATGTATTAAAAGCTTTAAAAAAAAAAAAGCCTTATATTTTTTCCATACAGTTTGACTTAATAGTTCCATTCGTAAGTACAAATAATCAAGTGTAAAAGAGAAAAACAAGAAACAGCCTAAATAACTAAAAATAGGGAATTGTTTAAATAAATGATAAGCAAGTGTAAAATTTGCTTATATTGTAAATATTGTATATCTTGATTAAATGTAAAATTTGCTTAATATGATAACATGATAAGCAAATGTAAAATTTGTAATATAAAAGCATATTGATTAGTGACAAATGAAAATGTTCAGGATTCATTTAACGTTGAAAAACTATTTACAAAATGATCTGATTTGTCAAAACAAAAATAAAAACAAATTCACTAATGGTTTTATTATTGCTCTTAAATTCTCCACAGACACTGGATCCCTGAGAGCCTGAACTGTTGGGAGGCCTCTTCTACCATCTCACCACTAAGGTGTGGCTCTGAAAATATATTTCTGTGACTACTGGGCAGGAAAGGAGATTTTAAAATGTTAACAGTATTTATTTCTATGGAATTATAGGAGTTATCTTTTTTCACTTTTCTGTTTTTTCGATCTTTTTTTTCAATGAATATGCATTTATTTTTAAACACAAGAAATGTCTATTTTAATTTTAAGAGAGTCAAAAGCTATTATGACTAAAGTTTTGATCATAGAGACACACACACACACAAAGAGAATTCATGTAGATATTCTTTCCTCTTCAGATCCAGAGTTTCATGCAAAACACACTTCCTGACTGAGTGGCAACCTTCTCTCTCCTTGAGTTTCTGTGAGTTAGTCCTGCTCATCTCTGCCCCGTTCTGATCGTACATCCCAGCCCTACTCTAGCCCCACCCCAAAATGTTTGTCCTTCCTGCCAAAACTACCTAATATGCTTATTTCCTTTTTTAATTAACATATTTTTTCTTAATTTTTTTTATTTCAGTAGCTTTTTGGGGTACACGTGACTTTTGGTTGCATGGATTTACCACCAGCAATGCCATCCTAAAAATCTCAAAAAGCCTAACTTTGCAAAGTGATATGGCTGACAGTAAAGGAGAGAGAGGTCTAAAGAAGAGGTGGAATGGAATGGTATTAAATTGCCAATGGCAGCCATTCAGCCCCTTTGTCCTACTATTGATTGGGCCTTTTACCTCTACTGACAAGAAGAGCATTCGGACTGACTCCCGCTTGCTGTATGGCTCACACTGTCTTTTCTCTTTTTCTTTTTTTTTTTTTTTGAGGCTCTATTAAACCTGGGTTCAATATACAATAATTTCTTAAATTACAAAGATTACATTCTTGAAGAAAAATTATGGTTTTCAAGAAGGTAAAATTTGCAGAAACTTCCAAAACAAACAAGATGTATAAAAACTAAAACTATTCCATGACGTCAAAATCTGTTGAGGAAAACCTGGCTGCTGCATTCAAATCTGCAATGGCAGAATCTCTCCCTTGTTTTCTGTTACGCAAACAGTCCCTCTTTTAAAAATGTTTTTAACATCTCTATTACTGTAGTAGTCCATTCTTGCATTGCCATACAGAAATACCAGAGGCTGGGTAATTTATAAAGAAAAGGGGTTTAATTGGCTCAGGGTTCTGCAGGCTGCACAGGAAGCACAGCAGCTTGCATCTGCTCATCTTCTGGAGAGGCCTCAGAAAACCTATAGTCACGGAGGAAGGTATAGTGGAGCGAGCACCTCATATGGCTGGAACAGGAGGAAGAGAGAGAGATCTGTTTAAACAACCAGATCTCACAATCACTCACTCACTCACTATCACCAGAACAGCATGTAGGGAATGATGCTAACCCATTCATGAGAACTCCAGCCCCATGATCCAATCACCTCCCACCAGGCCCCAACCCCAACAGTGGGGATTACAATTCAACATGAGATTTCATGGGGATACAGATCCAAACCCTATCAGTTACCATCTTCTAATATAGTCTTTTGAGTGTACCTTCTCTCCAGATGCATCTTTGAAAGTCTCAGCAAAATATACTATGCCTATGTGGAGGCTACCCAGCTTGTCCAAGGGATGGACACCCAATCCCACCTCACGACACTTGTCCACATAACCTGGAGGATATAAGAACAAATTTTGTCACGTTTAGGGAGCTGAAGAGAAATACATACATGCAAAAAGGCAGGGCTTTTAATAAAACAGTCTTGTTTCTTTTCAATCTGCAACCAAACCCACCTTCCTACAATGTGCCTACCAGAAGTAAAATTCAAAGTATAGCTAATACATTATAGATTCTTTCCATCGTTTCATGTTAGAGGTGGACTTGTCTTTTAAAATATACATTGCAGATAATTAAGAATGGACTATTCTAATAGAGGTAAAGCAAGCAAAATGTTCTGTGAGAAAAATTATTTATCTTTTATTTCAGATTGTGTTTGGTTCTTACATTTGAATATGAATTATCTGGAAATTCACTTCAAACTGAAGCGCTGTGGTGAGAACCAAAACACTAGGGAACTAGTTTGGGATCTACCACTGAGTAATCTCTGCGAGTTATTGACCCTTTGCAGCCTCCATCTCCTCTAAGGGAAAGCAAAGGGTGAGAGCAGAGACTGAATCTAGGGCCCCTTACAGCAGAACAAATCAAATCTTCTCTCAGTGTGTCTTTAAATAATAAAATCTTGCTGTGTAGAATTGCTGTCTAGATCCCACTGCACAGCTTCGTCTTATAACTCATTCCAAACTGGAAATAGCTTTTCTCTCAGGCTCATGAGGAACTTAGCTTAAAGCAGACATGCACGGTCTCATTGACATTCGTTAAATGTAGAGCCTTCAACATGTTTTCTTTATAAGTAAAAGCTACATATGATGTAAAGAAAAAAATACAGACATAAACCAAATTAAATAAGTGAGGCTGTTCTGAAAGATGTGGGATTCCACCATTTCATTCCCAGCCCTATCTCCTCAGCCATTAAGGTTTCTAAGCTGCTTAAAATCCGGTTGCCACTTCCTTTCCGGGAAATCTAGCAAGAGATAGCTGAGTGTGTCAAGATCGGAGGCTGTAGCTATCGACAGGATTTGGGAAGCTGGATCTTGCAAGTCTGACTAGATTCCCAACGAGAGCGGCCCTTGGCCAACTCTAAGAATTGCAGGCACATATCCAGGCAATTAGTGATTGCACTTAGGGACCAAAACATCCGAGCAACTTGATTGGAGCCTTTCTCTGTGTGTGTGATCCCTCTTGGTTGATTAATGAGTGAATATGCCCTCATTTATCCTCTTTGAGGATGCAGCTGTGGAGCCAGAGTACATAGGCATATCCTGTCTTAGCAAAGTGCTTTTCTTTCTCTTCAGCTGCTTCTCCATCCCAATCCTAAAATGGTATCTCCGCTGAGGAGTCTCATGCCTAACTTCTAACAGAGTACAAGGTTGAAGGACTCCGTTTTAACTCTTATTTTGCTTAATGTCACCCCAAAGTTGGAAACATTTCAAAAGTACACTTCTCAATAGGGCAACTTTGTTTCTAAATAACATGATCATTTAACAAGATACAGTTTACTTTGGCTGCTATTTCAAAATCCCCTGCCCAGGCCTCATGCCTGTGGTCACTTGTCTTTGGATGTCTTACAAATGGCCTCCTGCTTGAGGTATTTGGGAGAGTATCTCTTGAGTCACTATGTATTAAAGTTTAGCTAAATATACTAAATTATATATTTCAAATTAAAATGAGTGTTTTCAAATGCATACATACAACGAGGTGATATGTTTACAAAACAAGGTCAAATTTAGTTACAGGTGTGATGGAAACTGTACATATCCTTATTGGAAAGGTCTATAATGTTAAATGGGCAAATTCATGCTTGAATATGAAAGGCCTCCATTTGTAGCTTGTATCAATGACCACTTTTTAAAACATGCAAAATAACAACTTACGATACGAAGAGACAGTCTGTGGATATTGCCTACAGTTCGTTGGATAGATCCTATTGCCACTCACCAATTGCTCATTTCAAGTGTTCCAAAGTTTATTGAATTCCTGTAGTTGGAGGATTTTTTAATTTTCAAAAAATTAGACCATTGCAACCCACCTTGAGATTGCAACCATTCACCCTGAAAAGTACTCATCCAGAATTCAGAATCCTGAACTTAAAAAAGAAAAATGTAGCTTTAGAACTGAGATCTTGCTGTTCTTAATAATGTTCTTATATGCCAAAGCAGCTTATAAAATAACTATTAAAAAGATAATTTTCATTCACATCCTGAGTATTGTACATGCTCTCAAATCACATTCTAAATCTGACTTGTTAGTCAATGTGTGATTCTCAAGTTCTATGAGAGCAAAAGAAATGAGATTAGTAAAGCAAAACATCCCTCAACATTTTTATAAAGAAATACACCAAGTGAATCATTCTTATTACTAATGTTTTGTACCGATCCACAAGGCTAGAAATGGTGGCCATGTAACTCACAAGATGGGTACAAGAGGAAACCCCTGTAAGATTTTCAAAGTAGCTACAAAATGGAAAGTAAATTTAATATGGTTTCTCAAATATAACGTTGAAAGTGTAAAGAATGCCATTTAGTCATAATCACTGTCATCTTTTGCAGTCTCCTACCTGTCCCTGCTTCTCTTTCAATGCTTCCAAGAATCTAGCCTTCACCAATTTCCAATCTGAAACCTAAAACCAAAAGCTCTAGAAATAAACTATTTGTTGCACAGTGAAATTTGAGAACCATTTATTTATAGGAAATATCTGAAGTTCTTCCAGTGAATAATAAAGTGTTTCCTTGATCTTAAATGTGCTTACTGCATGCAACAGTAGTGACTCCAAATATAATTGCTACAGAGCTGGATTTGAGTACAGTAGCATATACATTATCTTATCTCCAAAATATGGTTCCCTTGAGAGATTTGGTCAAACTTTTCTTTGTGTTGTCTGTTTGTTTGTTTGTTTTTGAGACAGTCTCACTCTGTCACCCGGGCTGGAGTGCAGTGGTGGGATCTTGGATCACTGCAACCTCTGCCTCTGGGATTCAAGCAATTCTCCTGCCTCAGCATCCCAAGTAGCTGGGATTATAGGTGCGTGACACCACACCCAGATAATTTTTTTTTCTTTTTTTTCTTTTTTTTGAGAGGGAGTCTCACTCTGTTGCCCAGGCTGGAGTGCAGTGGCGTGATCTCTGCTCACTGCAAGCTCCAGCCCCCGGGTTCATGCCATTCTCCTGCCTCAGCCTCCTGAGTAGCTGGGACTATAGGCACCCGCCACCACGCCTGGCTAATTTTTTTTTGTATTTTTAGTAGAGACGGGGTTTCACCGTGTTCGCCAGGATGGTCTCAATCTCCTGACCTCGTGATCTGCCCATCTAGGCCTCCCAAAGTGCTGTGATTACAGGCATAAGCCACCACACCTGGCCGTCAAATTTAATGTCACTACTTATGACAATGAATTTCAGAACAAACTCATTGGCTAGAAAATGACGACCACCCTGACAATAAAATGGCTAATACTCATTGAAGCACATACTATAAACCAGGCATAGTTAAGTTTTACATTTATGAAATCATTTAATCTTCACAAACACCTTAACATTTTTCATTTTACAATTAAAGAAACTGAGACCCAGAGAGGGCAATTTGTAAATAGTTTCAAGGCTACTAAAAGGGATGGTCATTTTCTCTGGAATATACTTTCTTGTCACTAAGTGATGATAAAATTATTAAGAGAAAATAAAATATACATGTAAGGTTTACAAAGATTCCCTCTCTCTCTCTCTCTCTCGTCTTTTCTTACATGCTAAATTGGTTCTGAGTACACAGACATGGCCTCAGCCCTGGTGAGAAAGTCACTTTTTATATATGACACTCACGGTTCCTTTTCAGGCTGAGCAGACAGACCTGAGCTAAAGAGCCTGCTCCTCAGAAAATTATGAGCCATTTTCACCACCACAGTGTCAGTAGAGAGGAGAAAGTGCCTCTCCACACCACCCTTGACTTCCACGGCTGTCTTGTGGATGGTCTCTTGGATGCCTCTTCTGCCTTCAAAGCCCTATTATACTAGGCTTTCCCATTCACAGTGAATGTCTTCCACTTTGCTAATGTCTCCAGAAACACAATATATATCACCTGTTATCTGAAGGTCAATCTGGTTGACCAGGTCCCAGATCAACTAAACAAAGCCTGTTCCTTCAGCAAGTTTTCCAATAGCTGGTCCCCAGTAGAAGACACTGCTGACATCTGTGAATATCACCTTAATAGGGTGACTGTGGCATTCTAGGTCATTCCAGAAGGCACCCTACAGTGGCACAAGTCTGCTTCTAGCAGCTGCAGGCGCAAGACAAAAGAAGCATACCTCACTACGGGGCCACTGATTTTCCTGGAAAAGTCTGGTGACCACAATACGGAAAGGTGGACCTCTTCTGCCCATACCCTTGTGGTGTTGGGCTGAGGCCTGGCCATGGAGGTGTTCCCGATTCTGGCTGCAGTTGTTGTGGGTCTTGCCTGAAGGCATCAACTGGCTTCCCACCCCTTGATATGCCCTGTGTCTGTTTCCCAATAAAAGCAAACAATGAAAAAACAAACAAAAAAACAAACAAAAAACAACTCACAATGACCTGCAAGTGAGCACAGAACACTCACATATGCAAATACCCCATACTAAACTGAACGAAGTCTCTTTTCTATTCTTCTTGCCTTTCCTTTGATAATAAAGTCATTTAAATTTTGCAATTTCCCACCCACAGATTTATACCTTATGTTTAGTGGCTTATTTTACATTTGGTGTTACACTATTGAATCAGTAAAAGAGATTTGTTTTTTTTCCTTTTCAGTGATCAAGCAAAAAAATCATATTGCAACAAAACATAATAAAAAATTAATCTGGCCACTTCACAAATTGTTGGCTCTGTGGCCATTTAAAAACTTAATTATTAGAAATCTGTAACATGTACTTCTCTAAGTAACTGATATCTGAGCATCACTAATACTCCACTTATTCACTTCCCCTGCTATCAAAGAAATGTTATATTTATGTACATATGTAGTTGTCTTTTCTGGCAGTGTAGTTGTGTATATGCATACACATCACCTGTAACCTGAACAAAAGGTTTTTACTAATATATTTAGGACAAACACTGATACTTTCAAGACTGAAAGACACATTCCAAAAGAATAAAATTAGGAGGGTGAATTTTTTTTTCAGATAACAGCACATAATTTATATTTTAAAATATTGAACAAATGAGAAAGAATGACCCTGCAACCTGGCTGTAGACTTAATTACTAAATGGTAATAGCCGTGGAATGATGGGAAAGCCAATTACTATAAATGCTGGCTGCAATCCGACCTTGCACTAGAATTATTCCTTCTAAGCCCTTGTAAATATGATACTGCCTCTTAGAGTAAAAACTAGTCATGGACGATCTAAACCACTTAATGAAAATTTTTTATGATTCAAAAGCCCAAATAAAAATTTCACAAGTGCAAAGGTAAGTTCTACCTTCTTTCAAGCTTCTAGACACAGGAGAAAACACACACACACACACATACACACACCCCTCTCAATGCAAAATAAATAACATTTTGTACAATTTCTAGCTATGAGGTGAGTGCTGTGGGAGGAAAGCACTAAATAATAAACACTTTCATAAGGGGTTTCTAAAAATGACCCCAATACAAGCAGTGAAAATCCACAGATCAATGGAATACAAAAACTTGTTCACACAAGAAATCATCCTTCTTAGTCTCTTTTAAAGATACAAACTGATGAGATAATCTGTAAATTCAAATACTTACCACAAGGAATTTTTTTAAGCCAAATTAGTGTTTACTCAGTATCTCCTCTAAACCAAACTATGCACAGACTCCAATGGGTAGGGGAGGCAATTTATTTTCTCTTTCTTCCTTTGTTTTTGAGCCAGAGTCTTGCTCTGTCACCCAGGCTGGAGTGCAATGGCATGATCTCGGCTCACTGTAACCTCCAGCTTTCGGGTTCAAGCAATTCTCCTGCCTTGGCCTCCTGGGTAGCTGGGATTACAGGCTTGCACCACCATGCGCATCTAATTTTTGTATTTTTAGTAGAGACAGAGTTTCACCATGTTGGCCAGGCTGGTCTCTAACTCCTGACCTCAGGTGATCCACCTGCCTCAGCCTCCCAAAGTGCTGGGATTACAGGCATGAGCCACCACACCCAGCCCTCTTTTTTCTTTCAGTAGTAACTATTGAGCACCTACTAGACTCCAGGCACTCATCAAGGTGCTCAGAAGTTTGGTGGTGAAAGAAAGAGACACAATATATGTTCTGCTTCTACCTAATAGACTGTATATTCTAGTAGAGCGAGTATATAGTAAACTAGATACACAGCAATGATAAGTGCCATAAAGAAATATAAAGCAAAAAAATGAACTAAGGAGTGTGGGGAGAAGCATACAGCAATTAGGCTGGGTGTGGTGGCTCATGCATGTAATCCCAACACTCTGGGAGACCAAGGCGGGTGGATCACCTGAGGTCAAGAGTTCAAGACCAGCCTGGCCAACATGGTGACACCCCATCTCCACTAAAAATACAAAAAAATTAGCTGCGCGTGGTAGTGGGCATCTGTAATCCCAGCTACTCAGGAAGCTGAGGCAAGAGAGTCGCTTGAACCTGGGAGGTGGAGTGTGCAGTGAGCCAAGACTGCACCATTGCACTTCAGCCTGGGCAACAGAGTGAGACTCTGTCTCAATAAATAAATAAATAAATAAAATAAGAATACATCAATTGTGGGTGACTGGGGAAAGGTGACAGGGAAGATAGCAAATGAGATAGAGGAGTAAACTCAAAGAACGTCTTAGGAAAGATCATTCCAGGGAAAGGGAACAGCAAGAGCAAAGCCTCAAAGGCAGGAGGCTGCTTACTTATAAGAACAACATGAAAGCCGTGTGGCTGAAGTGGAGTGAGAGCCAGAGAGTAGTAGGTGACAAGAGCAGAGAGGTAAAAAGGGACAGATTAACTAGAGCCTCACTTTAGGTCATTGTGGCCTTTCATTTTTACTCCAAGTGAGAAGGGAGCCATTGTAGGAGTTTGGGCAGAGAGAAAGGTGCTCTAACTTAGGTTTTAAATATTCGTTCTCAGATTCATGAAGAAGACAGATATATAACTAATTACACTACTAAGAGATGAATTGCAGTCACTAGGATATTATTAGACATAAACCCTGAGTGCTTACTATACACTAGGCCTCCTGGTGTTATTTCACAAAGGGGCACAGTCAACCTATTCCATACCTTAGTTGAGGAAATTGAGACTTGGTGACTTTAAGCAAGTAGTCCACTATCACACAACAAGAGGTAGCAGAGCTGGACTTCAAATGCAAGAGCTCTGAATTCCTACTCCTAGGAAGGAAACTTCATGCTTTTTGCTTTCTCCACGTTCCAGGAAACACAACAGAGGGACCAATTTGCTCTCACTGGAAAGCTGAAGAGGGCTCCACAGATAAGGTAACACTTGAACCGGGGCTTGAAGAAGGAGTCAGTTTCCTGGAAGAGAAAGGGGGCAAAGGAATGAATGGCATGTTTAGGAAGGTGTTTTGTGTGGCTGCAGCTTAGTAGCCCACAGCTGAGGCCAGGGGTGACACTAGGTGGGTGGTTTTGAAAGATTTTTCCCTTTTCTAAAGTAATTTTTTCTTATAACCAAGCAGAAGTAAAAAGAACTCCAATGATGTGTTTACTTGTAGACAATAACTGAGTGTATAATTATATATTTACAGCTGACTTCACCCATAAACAACAGACTTTCTGAGAGCCAGAAGCTGCTGTCTTGCTTCTGTTGCTTCCGTGTTTCTAACACTGTGCCTGCAGTAAGTGCCCAGGAACTATTTGTTGAAGCCTATCATCAGTAAGAGTGGTTATATGAGTTTTCAATAGCAATAGATACTCCTTTTTTGCCAGTTCAAGTCCAGAAGTGGGTGTGAATGGCAGTCACACAGAGCCAGCAACCATGTCGTCTGCCCTCTGAGAAAACCACAGAATGCACACAGCTGGTGTGTCCTATGCTGGTGGCTAGTTACTCTCTCTCAGCCTAGATGTGGGTGACTAGCAAGGCACCTGGCTACCACTCTTAGAGCAGAGTTCCCACAAATTCCACGAACTTGTCATCTGAGAGGGAAGAATCAATCCAAGTAGGAAATGAACACACTCCATTGGGTTATCAGTCCTTGGCAGGGTAAAGTATATGGGACACCCCCTCATTGCCATGTCTTGCTTATCTGGAGTCACACAGGAGACAACATAGACATCAAACAAGTTCCTTTTCCCATGGAAGTAGCATCTAAAAGAAAATAACACCCTTTTGGAAAAGGAGCTGTGTCTGATTAATCTAGAGTGATATGAGGGTCTCAAGTAAGCATGTGAATAAAATAGAACCACTGAAATTCCATCAGTTTCAAAAAGAAAGGATCTAGACTTTAAAAAAGAAGTTGTCAACTTTTCTACCAAAATTTTATAAATGACTCTCCATGATATGGGACACTAAATTTTTACAATGGAAAATAATGTAGAAATAGGAACAAAAGCAAGGGTTTTCTATAGGAAAAGGGTGTAAATAGTGCTGCTTCATGGCAAACCACCCAAAAAAAAGTCTCACTTGGAATATGTATAAGTGATCTAGATAGATTCCAACAAATAAGTATTTATATAAATTGACTTTTCAGGTTCCTGCATCATCTCCAATTTATGTTCGAATACAATAGTCCTTCCTTATCCACAGAAGATGTTCCAGGACCCCCAGTGAGTGCCTGAAACTACAAATAGCATCAAATCCGACATATGCTATGATAAATGTAAAATTGATTAATTGACAAATTGATTAATTTAAAAATGGGTACATTAAGGCTTAACAACAACAATAATAAAATAGAACTATTATAACACTATACTATAATAAAAGTTAGATGAATGTGTTCTGTCTCTCTCTCAAAACATCTTATTGTACTGTACTCACTTATTTTCAGATTGACCACAGGTGACTGAAATTGTAGAAAGCAAAACCATGAATAAGTAGGGACTACTCTACGTATTTCTATTAAAAATGAATTGACCTAGTAGTTAAGAATGGCTAGGGTTTTGTAACTGAAACACCAGGGTCCTATTCTCATCTCCACAAATTAAAAGCTAGCGGATCCTGGAACATTACTTAATCTTTCAGGCCCATCAATTTTCTCATTGTAAAATGGGTCTAATAATACATCTCTTATGGCTCTCTAGTTTAGGTTATATAAAATAATATGTCCAAGATTCTTAGTATACATTTGACACATTAGATGCTCTACATAAATGGCAGCTACTATTATTATCACTATGGTTTTCACATCAAATTCTTAAAGGAGTCCATTATCCCCAAGCCAAAAACAAAGGTGGAAACCATTTATCTAAAACAATAGTTCTCAAAGTGTGATCTTTGGAGCCCCCAGACCCCAAGACCATTTCAGTGAATCTAAGAGGTAAAAACTATTTCTATAATGGAACTATAACATTATTTGCGTTTTTTATTCATTGCGTTGACATTTGCACTCATACTGCAAAAGCAGTTGTAGATAAAACTCCTATCTTAGCACAATTAGGGCAATGGCATCAAACCACACTAGTCTTTGTTGTATTCTTCTTCATGTACTCCCAACTTTAAAAACAAGATGGGGATGGGGGGGCATAGTAGCCCATTTTACTTAAAGTCTTTGATGAATAAAATGAAGTATATTTTAAGACTCTACCCTGAGTTCACATCTTTTAGATCATTTATTCTTATTACTTGAAACATAATAATTATATATATTTATGGTGTCCACAGTGATGTTTCAATATATACAATGTATAGTGATCAGATCAGGGTAATTAGCATATCTCTCATCTTAAACATTTATCATTTCTTTGTTTTGGGAATATTCAATATTCTCTCTTCTAGCTGTTTGAAAATATATAATATATTATTGTTAACTATAGTTACCCTACAGTGCTATCGAACTCTAGAGCTTAATAATCCTATCTAGCTGTAATTTTTTCTTTTAGCAATTCTCTCCCTATATCTCTCATTTCCCTTCCTAGTGTTTAGTATTTTCTTTTCTACGTTTTACTTCTATGAGATCAATTTGAATTCACATCTTTCAAGTAGTTTGTGTAACTGAGTAGGAAGCATGGGTAAGACACCCCTGCTGCATGTAGGAGTATGACAGTGGTCTCCAGGAAAGGCACTTATGCTGCTTTTTTGGTAGAAACCAATTTTTATTTGAAGGAATGACTAAAAACAAATTACAATAATACAGACTTGTGTATTTGGCATGTGTTTTGTCAAAATGAATGATGTGAACCTGTCAGCTCAGAAAAACAACTCATGATATTTGTTGCAAGTAATAAAATATGACTTCTACATGGAAATTAGAATGATAAATTTTATCTGCCATTGTGAACCTGAGAGCATCCTAAAAATTAAGACATTTATGATGGGATTGGTAGGGAAATTAATAAATGTGATATTTTTTTGGACAGAGTCTCACTTTGTTGCCCAAGCTGGAGTGCCATGGCATAATCTCAGCTCACTGCAACATCTGCCTCCCAGGTTCAAACAATTCTCATGTCTCAACCTCCAGAGTAGCTTGGATTACAGGTGCGCATCACCACACCCAGCTAATTTTTGTATTTTTGGAAGAGATGGGGTTTCGCCACATTGGCCAGGCTGGTCAAGAATTCTTGGCCTCAAGTGATCCACCTGACTTGGCCTCCCAAAGTGTTGGGATTACGGGCGTGAGCCACCATGCTTGGCCATAAATATGATTTTTTTATATAAAGTGAAACATGTCAGCCTTTTAAAAAACTATGTACCTCAGTGAAACTGTATTTTCAAGTGACCAACCTATGATGTTATAAAATCAATCATAAATGTGTACAGATTTGTTCAAAGTGCAAGATAGACCTTTGAATTTTAATATAACAATATAAAAAGCTCATTTACATAATTTCAGATTTTACACTACAACTGACCTTTAAGAAACTACCACATATCAAGTTTTGGTATAATATGAAAGAATAATATCCATAATTTTAAAAAGGCTACTAAAATATTTCTTCCTTTTGCAACTACATATCTGTTTGAAGCCATATCTCTTCTATAAACTTCAGCCAAAGTAACATATGATAACAGGTAGAATACAAAAGCAGTATGAGTATCCAGCTATATTTTAACTGTCAGATATTAAAGAGATTTGCACAGATTTAAAATAATTGCATTCATCTCATTAGTTTTTGTTTCATAAAATAAAATTATTTTATAAAACATTATTTTAATGATATGTAATGGTAACATTTTTATTTAAAAAAAATTTTTGAAATTCCCTGGTTTTCTTTTCCTTGCTTTCTGTCTCTCTCTTTCTTTCTTTCTTTCTCTCTCTTTCTCTTTCTTTTTTTTTTTTTTTTTTTTGAGACAGAGTTTCGCTCTTGTTGCCCAGGCTAGAGTGCAGTGGCATGAACTTGGCTCACTGCAACCTCTGCCTCCTGGGTTCAAGTGATTCTCCTGTCTCAGCCTCCTGAGTAGCTGGGATTACAGGCGCCCGCCACTACGTCTGACTAATTTTTGGTATGTTTAGTAGAGATGGGGTTTCACCATGTTGGCCAGGCTGGTCTCGAACTCCTGACCTCAGGTGATCTGCCCACCTTGGCCTACCAAAGTGCTGGGATTACAGGCGTGAGCCACCATGCCCAGCCTTCTTTTCTAATACAATAAAGGCATTACATATCACCCACATAAACAAAAACTCATTAGGGTCCTCAATAACTTTTGAGATTTCCAAGAAATTTTTAAGAACAGAAACTTTGAGAACTGCTGATCTAAAATGTGGATATTTCAGCATATATTTCCAGTTTGCCAATGCCATGAGGCTCTTCCAATAAAATGTTACCCTTGGATATAAAAAGTATAAGGAAATGTCCAAAGTTGTGCTAGGAAATCAAATTGCAAATAAGCTTTTTCATGAACAAGTGTAAAAACAAACTCCTAACTCCTTTTGTAAGTAGAAATGCTATGCCTATAAAGTTTATCCACAGAAAGGAATCACAGTAGAGTATATTTTAAGACATCAATTGAGTCATTATAATAATAAGATAACAAAAGGATTTATATAATATATTGCCTTATCATAAGAATTTTAGACACGTTTTCTCAATTAACTTTCATTAGAGTCTCAATAATATTAGTTCTATTTTAACTATTATTAATATCTGTTTATAATGAGATGGAAAATAAAGAGTGGACAAGTCAGTCACAAAGCTAGTAACAGCTGCAGTCAGGATGTAACCCAGACTTAGCAGCTTTCAAATTCCACACTCCAGGTTTGTTAATGAAACCATAGTAAGCCTCTACTTGTAATTCTGGGTGGTTTGCTATGGCTACACCCTGTTAGGATATCTTAATTAATGTTACAGTGTTTCCAATATCTCAGTGGCTGAAAAACAACAATGATTTATTTCTCTCTTATGCTATGTGACTCTTATGAGTTGAATGCAGCTTTGCTCCATATTTTAATTCTTGACCCACACTGGTGTGAATCATCTGCTTGAAATATTGTCAACCTTGTGGTACAGAGAAAAGAGAACACAGTTGACCATATTCTGCCTCCTAAAGCTTCTCAGAAGTGTTACACTCCACTTCTACTCATAGTTTATTGGTCAAATGAAGTCATATCACAAAGCCTGAGTACAACAATGTGAGTGGTTTAATACAATATGTGGCATACTGTAAATGTGACACAAAATGAATAGAAAAGTCAAGATGAAAGCAATTAAAATCATTCTTAGATGGCATTACAATTAGCACTAATCTATTTTGCATTAAATTAGATCTCAGGATATATCACTGGTGTCAGACATAGCCTAATGGATAAGTTGGACAGAGATGAGTTCATCAGGTTTAAAATTATTTGTGTAGTATGAATATGATGTTATATGTGTATTCGTTAGGCTAGGCTACAATCTTGGTGCTAAATCAGCCCCTGACATTCTATTTCTGAAGTCCATTCTAGAGACAGCCAAAAGTGATTTTGTTATCCATTTCTCCATCACCAATCAAGGATATGCTAATTACTATATGTAAAGGTGAGAGGTAGGTTTTAATAGGTGAAAACAGTGACTTTTCAATTACCATCACAAATGGTAGAAATGAGTTTTAATTGGTTAAATTAAAGGTATTCAATATACATAAGTTGGTTAAGATCCTTATGAGATAAGCCCTATTCTTGCCAATTCAAGCATTTGAATTCACATGATTTCTGGTTGCCTGATGCAACCAGATAGTAAGAGAATCTTGCCTCTAGACTCTTAGTTCTGCTGAGTGATAATTTGTATAAATTGATTATTGTAGCTCCTCAAAGGACAGAGAGCTTAAAAAAGATAGCACATGAACTCTTGTGTGCCTGCTTGCTAATTAATGTTGGTCAAGGTTTAACGTGTACATGTAGAGCACAGTTTGGTTGGGTAGCTTTATTGTCTATTCAAAATAACTTAAAAATCTATGAACATATTGACAAAGGTTAACTTGTAACAGTGTCCTGATTTCTTAGTGCTTTAGATTTTTCTGAATCATATTTCATTTAATTAGTTTTGTGTGCATATGATTTATGTTTTGTTTTGAGACTTTTTCCCCCAACAAATTACACCCAATTGCATGATTTATTTCAGCTCAAATAGAATTAAACCTTAATGTAACTTAATTTGAAAAGAAAGCATAACCAAGGGCTAAGTTAGTATGTACTATCTCCTATAATAAACCATTAAAAAAAATTGAAAAGACCTAGTAATTAATCATTAATTGTTATTCACCAGACATTTAAGGGCAAGTTGTAACATTATTGTGGACTCTATGAATGAGAAGGGAAACTGGCTTAATTTTAAACATGACTGAGAAAATAAATTCAATACCTCCCTCTCATATCCTTAATCTCTAGGTAAAAATAATATTTGCATTATGACCTTACCTTTCACTCTGACTGAGGTGATTAAAAAAAAAAAACAAGGAAATTGTATGTGGTTTTAAGCATCATGAAATCTAAATCCTCGAGGGACTTTTAGTCATGAAATCTCTCTCATACCATATTTAACGATTGTTTTTGAATATAACTTTCTATGTCATGTTATTCAGATTTCCACAAAATAAAAAACATACTTAAATCATAGCAGTAACTTTATATAAGTTCTTGAGTTATGTCTTGAATAGTTAGTTCTATGCTGGTCCAAAAACTAAACAAAAATTTAAAATTTTCATATACTCCTTAAAAATAAAAGAGTTCAACTTCATAAGATAAACATCACTACCATAGTGAGATGTCAACTTTATTGATTTTCCTTAATATATTGCCTAATAGGTCAAACATTATTGAAAACTAGGCAAGCCTGAAGGTGGACTACTCATTTGCATATGCTTCTGAATTTTAAGGGTCTGTAAGGAGAATCAGGACCCTGTGATGTCAGTGTTTCTTAAGTACTTGTTTGTATTCAGTAAGATGACTTGAATGCCCACTGTGCATGTGCTTTGCCGGTTTCTTTTTTATATTTTTGCTTCATTATTCCAATGTCCTACACAGAAAAACATCAGATTAGTATTTCTGTCATATCGTATTTATCAGTGAGTTCACTTATTAGCAGAACAGATATAGCTTAAAACAGATATAGCAGCTCAGGCTGCCATATCAAAATATGATGGATCGGGTAGCTTAAATGACAGAAATTTATTTTCTCACAGTTCTAGAGACTGGGAAGTTCAAGATCAAGATAACAACAAGGTAGGTTTCATTTCGAGTCCTCTTCTCTTGACTTGTATGCAGCCATGATCTCTTTGTGTGTGAGAGGAGAGGGAGAGAGCAAGTTCTCTGGTTTCTTTTACAAGGATACTCATTTCATCAGACCAAAAGTTGACTGCCATGACCTCATCTAACCCTAAGTATCTGTCAAAATCCCCATCTCCAAATAGCATCACACTGAGGCTTAGGGATTCAACATATGTAGTGGGGGAGGACATAAACATTTAGTTCATAATATCTTATAATACAACCCATATGTGCACATTGAATAATTTGATCCACTTAAAAAGAATTCTATGAAATATTGAAGCCAACAACAGACAGGCAACCTTAAAGTATTTACATAAAGGCAATTTTTAAAATGTGTGTAGATTTTGCATGACATATTTTCATACTATTGAGTTGAAGAAGTAGATTCTTAAATAAATACTTTAAAATCAATGGTATTATACATGAATATGATATTTTGTTTCTGAATATTAAGACAGGTAATAGTATTTGATGATACTGCCCTGAAAATGAATTTCATTAATGAAAATGATTTAATCTCCAATCTCAGAATGGTAATTCTTGACAAAACTATTTATCTTTTGATTGTTGCAGCTGTAAAGCTCAATGTCAAGTTCACAGTTTGCATATTTGTGCAGATTTGTTTAGAAAATGGGCTCTGTTGTGAACTTGTTTCAAAATTGCCAAATGGGTGTATAATGAAAACACATCTGCTAAACAAATAGAAAGACCAAGTTTGAGAAAGGAATTAGCAAGAAAACATTAGTTTAAAAAGTTCTTTTATAATTAAACTGTATTGCAAATGAAGTGAATCTTTTCCCAAACATGCTATTCATAGCATCCATAATCATCAAATAGCAGGCACTTCAGGCAGAGCCAGAAGTAGATCGGCCTCGAGCAATTAAAAATAAAGCAGAAGAGGGAATGGCAGATTGCGGATGAGGTAGCACTGGCATGATCTTCTAATATCGAATACCAAGAAAACAACATTTAAACATGATGTTAGAAAAATAATAATATTTAAGGTGACTCTTTATGTGTGTTTACCCAATGGGCTGAGAAAAAATTGTAAAAGGGTTTTCTTTGATTTAGGGTGTCAGCATTCTAACCTGCTCAAATGCCACATCATCAGTGAGGTTTTCTTTTAATATACATATACATACATACATACATACATACATATATATACGTACACACACATATATATACATACACATATATAATACTTATATTCATAAGTTTTATATACTTACATTCATAAGTATTATACGTGTAAGATAGGTATATTAAGAGAAAACCCCACTGATGGTGATTTTTCATATATACAAACATAAATATATAAATATAAATGTTTAAAAAATATATATATATATCTCAAGCCCCCCAATCGCAGCCTTGCAATCCCATCTCCCTTTGTGTGCTATATATACATACACATATATAATACTTACATTCATAAGTATTATGTACTTATATTCATAAGTATTATATGTGTAACATAGGTATATTAAGAGAAAACCTCACTGGTGGTGATTTTTCATATATACAAATATAAATATATAAATATAAATGTTTAAAACATATATATATATATCTCAAGCCCCCCAATCACAGCCTTGCAATCCCACCTCCCTTTGTATGCACCATCTAACATACCATCTGTTTTCTTGCTTATCTCTTTATCGTCTACCCCACTCAAAATATTATCCTCAGGAAAAAAAAAAATCATTATCTTTTCAGTTCTCTCCTATATGCTAAGAACCAGTGCGTGGCATAGGGTTGGGATCCATAAAAATGTGTTTAGTAAATGGATGAATGAATAAATAAATTAAATATTCACATCTCTGAGCACTAAGAGAAATGGTATAAACATCTGCTCAGTATTTATTGGTGTACTTCTGTCTAGATGAAGAGGCTTCTTTTAATACTACAATTTTATCAAACATCCGTGGGTTTTTTGAATAACATTCCACTCTGGATAAGAATATCTTTGTAAATATGGAATTACATCATATTTCCCCATGCAACATTATATCCAACGGAGAAACAAATTTGCTTCTTGATTATAAATCTGCATTTGGCCACTGGTTATTATTTATTACTGTTTCTTCACACCGTGTATAAGAATTCACAGTTTTCTACACATCTTTCTAAGTGAAGCTTAGTGAATGCCTTTCTCAAGTAGCTTTTCTATTTGAAGAAGTAGGAAGTGATACTATCAATTCAAGAGAGAGAGAGAAAGAAAGGAAGGGAGAAAGGAAGACAGGAGACAGAAAGGAAGAAATTCCCTAATAGCATTACACAGTGTATCCCTCATTTTTCTCTCCCATCAAATCTTTATAATAATTGGACGTTAAAGGACAAAATTGGTCACTGAGTTCTCTGTCTTCAGCAAACCTAACTCTGTCAGGAGCATAAAAAATATTTTCAAAATGCAAAGCTGTTTAATTATGATACCCCTATGCTTAAAACACTACAGTTACTTCCCATTGCTCCTAATGTAAACAGCAACATCCTCAACATCCTAAAATATCCACCTGGTCTGGCATTTGCTTATCACCCTAGCCTTATTAATGATTATATTAATCTGTTCTCATGCTGCTATAAGAACATACCAGAGACTGGGTAATTTATAAAAGAAAGAGATTTATTTGGCTCAGTTCTGCAGGGCTGGGGAGGCCTCAGGAAACTTACAATCATGGCGGAAGGGGAAGAAAACATGTCCTTCTTGACATGGTGGCAACAAGGAGAAGTGTGAGCAGTAGGGGTGAAAGTCCCTTATAAAACCATCAGATCAGCCAGATGCGGTGGCTCACACCTGTAATCCCAGCACTTTGGGAGGCCAAGGCAGATGGATCACAAGGTCAGGAGTTTGAGACCAGGCTGGCCAACATAGTGAAACCATCTCTACTAAAAATACAGAAAATTAGCTGGGTGTGGTGGCAGGTGCCTGTAGTCCCAGCTACTTGGGAGGCTGAGGCAGAAGAACCCGGAAGGCAGAGGTCGCAGTGAGCTGAGATCGCGCCATTGCACTCCAGCCAAGGTGACAGTGCGAGACTCCGTCTCAAAACACAAAAAACAAACAAAAAAATAACAACAAAAAAAAGATCTCGTGAGAACTCACTCACTGCACGAGAACAGCAGCATGGGGGTAACCACCCCCGTAATTCAATTACCTCCCACTGGGTTCCTCCCACAACATGTGGGGATTAGGGGAACTATAATTCAAGATGAGATTTGGGTGGAGATACAGCCAAACCACATCAATGATCACTCTGTCCCTCAGTCTATGAGCTCCAGCCAAGTTGCCTTCTGTCTGTCTCTAAAGTCTCCATTCTCTTTCCAAATGCCATGGATTTGATTATACTCTCTGTTTATAAAAGCTTTTTCATCCTTTTCTCTTAATTTAACCTTCCTCATCTTTCAAATCTCAGCTCAGAGTTCCCTTTTTCTTGAAGCTTCCCTTTAACTTCCTCAAATTCTCATTTTAGGGTAGGTTCCCTTGCTTTAAACTCACATATAAAGTTTTTTTTCTTTGGTTCCTTCTTTCTTTTCTTCTTTTTTTTCTGATAGAATACATGTTTTAATTTGTAATGATAAATTCATTTGCATTTCTGTTTGACTACTACTTGTCTCCCCAATTAACCTGTAGGAGAGTAGAGACACATCTTTTGCTCCCCATTATTTCCCTAACTCAAGAACAGTGCCTGGCATATGTGATAGGAGGTTACTAATATTTATTGCATAAATGAAAACAGGTAACTTATGAACTGCTTGACTTGCCTTGCTAATGGAAGTCAACTATTGTTTTAATATGCCTTTACTTAATCAGTAATAGTTAAAGAATGAAATGATGTTTATGACCTTTTCTTCTTGGTATGCACATAGGTGATTAAAGAGCAGTAAATGAAGAAAGGTCAAACATTAAAAAGATTCAATATCAGGCACTTCTCACCTGTTCTGATGCCTGTAAGTTCACCTAATGTTAGGACATGCATTCTCATAGGAAGTAGAGAATACAATAGCATTTGTGAACAAATGCTATATTAATTTTGCCTATGATTTTCAAGGAAACAATTTTGCAACCAGATGTTGATAGTAATAATGAAATCAATAAAAAGGAAAAAGTTGGAAAATCTGAAAATGAAGCACCCAGATCTCAGGGACATTTTCAGGGAAATAAATATGTAGTTACTCTATAGTGAAAATGCCATGTTTTGTGGTGCGAAGTGTTTCATGCCTCACAAAATAGAAGTTATAAAAGATCAGTCAGTAATCAAAGAATATGCATAACACCATCCCTTAACCAAAGGAAAGGATGACACAAAGATGATAAATGAAGTGTCTCTTCAGAAATGGAAAAAAAAAATGAATGAAGACCTCAGACATTAAAATGGGTCTGGCTTCTCCATGAGGTTTCTGAGAGGATTTTCCATTTTTCTCATTTGGTTTCTCCGGTAATTTTATGTGAATTTGAGCCCAGAAAATGCTCCATTAATGCTTTCCACACAAACTCAAATCAACAAAAATGATTAGAATATACAGAGAAAAGAGACTAGGTGTTGGCTGATGTTTTTATTGTGGACTTAAATAGTTGTGTGGCCATTATGAAATAATTTAACCTCTCTCTTGAATCTTACTTGCAGCATGGAATTTAGTGAGAAACATACCAATGATAACTGCTGTGCCTTCTAACACATGCCAGAAAGGTGATACACATTAATTCTTTCACTTTAGAGTGTGTGTATATGTGTGTGTGTGTGTGTGTGTGTGTGTTTATGTGTGTGAACTCAAGGAGTGTTTAGTGTCCTGAGAGGGCTTTCTTTGATCTCCCTCCAGAATCTCTTTCTCACCTACCCAATGATGTGTGGAATTCCTTAAAAGTGAAACAGAATTTTATTCTATAGTTAGCATTAAAAATAAAAACACAAATCACCCTAGGAGTGACATTTCAAATTTCATATTGAGACTTAAAAATATTTCCAGGAGACCTTTTCCTGAGACTAAATTTTGACAAAGTTAATAAAGCTGAGGGTAGTGAATACTAAAGAATGGGGAATAAAAATGGCAAAGCTTAGAGCACCAAAAGCACATTTCACTTGCTTTATGTCTTTGCTGGGAGCTGGCCCCAGAGAGCAACCTGGAAAAGACAGTTGGACATACTTCAAGTTTAGGTAGCAAACACTACAGCTCCACCCGTATAGAAGCATGCGTGTATAGGGATGTTCCCTGGGCCCAGGTGCCATTCCTGGGGATTGGCACTATTCCCACATACTTATGGGACTAAGACCAGAGACCATCTAATTGTAAAAGAGTAAATAGAACATATTGGATACCAGTGTTTAAAACACTGAGAGAAATGACAGTTCAAGTAAGTTAATGAAACAATTTTTGCTTGATTTTGACCATGTTCTTATGATATAATTATGTTTGCTTATTTATTTGGCAGCCAGAATGAAAACTGTATCTTTTTAAAATATCTGTAGAATCTGGAGATACTCTGGGCATTTCATATAGCCTTATGCTTGTAATAACAATTGGTTGCTAAGGATCACAGTACGGATGGCAGATACAATTACTAGGTGGATGCAGTGTTTCTGACAGTCTCGTCTGTCTGATTTTGATAAAATAACAGTCCAATGAAAATGAGTTTCTGTGTTTTGCAGAGTATTCTAGCATATTCTTGCATATTTCTAGCTGAAACCTACATAATAGTGCCTTCTTCTGATCTAATGTTAGTCCCTTTCCTTCCAACACCTTTTAGGCCCATATTTTCCTTGTTTTCAATATATTTTTATTTCCTTTCTTTTTTGCTATTGTCACTGAGGAAGAACAAGGTGAAAATCAAGTCCAGGAGGCTGCTGGGCCTCCATGAGAGTATGCAGTTGGTGTCATGTTGGCCCAAATTCCACAGGCCTAAGGAAAACAAAAAGACGTTTAAAAGAAGGTAAAAAATGAGGTTGTTATTGACATTCCAGAGAAAGACAGCAACCCAACATCAGGGACAAGGTTGGAAACCAGAGAGATAAGGTAGAAATTCCAGTCAGAAAAAAAAAAAATGGTCTGTGACCGCCTAGGTCAACTCCCCAAAAGCCTTTCACCTGAGTGATATTTACTAGACAATTCCCACTCCCAAGAGCTTTCCTAATGGGAATCTGAAAAATGCTTTGGACTTCTGACGCCTTCCAGTGCTTAAGATTCCCTCCTCCCCCGCAGCAGATAACATTCATCTTAGTCTTGTTTAACAATCCAAGAACCCTTTCAAGATTTTGAAATTCAAACTCCCGTGAAGACTGACCACCTTAATTATCAGGGGGTTGAGAAATTGCTATAAAACCAGGTCGGGTAAGGGGGATGGGGAGAAAAAGAACAGATAATTATAATGAAATCCAGGATGCATATTCCCTAGCACGCCACTACAATGTGGGCTGAAACTGCCGATTCCTGGTATCACTTTGAAGTTAACTACTTTTTACTGAGTCCTCTTGAATGATTCCAGGAAGGGCTTTCTTAATAGCGAAGGGTGAATGTAGAGTAGGGAGAGTCTAGTGTCTTTAATATTTATGCCTCCCAGGTACACAAGCCAAATTTATCATCAAGACATTGAATACAGAAGATTAGGTTCACAGAGGTCTTCTAAAAATCATTTAGTTTCACCTCTGCTTCTAAATAAATAAGTCATTCTGAAAATTTTTTAATTAATTAATTAAATCTTACCTAAAAAAAATCTTCTGACAACCAGATAGCATCATTTCTCTTCATAAAACATTCCAGAGTTAGAACTAGAAAGCTTCTGATATATAATACAAGTTTATTTGACTGCAGTTTAAGATAATTTCTTTTTTTCTTTTGTTTCACTATTTTTCATACATAAGCATCTTTTGTTATATTTTAGATAAATATACCTAGACGTGTGTGTTTTTTTTTGGTTATGAGATTAAAATTACTTATGACTGCATATTCACTTTTGATGCACAAATTAGAGGGAGAAATTTGACCTTTATAAACACACCTCTTTATGTGATATGTAACTGGGTAATTTGCAATATAAGGGTGACAATGAGGAAAATTCTTGGGGTAAAAGCACATTTTGTGACTTGCTCCCATTGATTCGATTTTTACTACAATTTTGTGCCACAGCTGTAATTCCCTGTTTAGTGTTCTACATGAAACTAAACCCATGGAGAAAACTACCTCTTATTTACATGAGGTAATATAGAACGAGGGGCAAAATATGCAGCAAACCTGTTTGGGGGTACCCACTGCTTGCTTCAGGGATGTTTTTGAAAATGAAAATTAAGTCTACATGACCCCAAATGCCTGCCAACCAGGGCTTTGCTAAATGCACACTGTGCATGCCTCCACAGCCAAATTGGGGCGGCTTTGGCCACTCAGCCTGGGCTCAAAGCCACTCTGGTTGGCAGTCTTGCCAACCAGAACATACTAGAGAGGTGGGGCTCTCAGGCAGCCTTGCCGTCTTTCCACAACTCTGCAGGTGAAAATTCTAACAGGATTTCCTGAGAAAACTTAGACCCAGTCACCAAGGACACCCTACAGAAAGATTGCCCTCAGTAGTTGTAGAAGCCTGGTGGCTACTCTAACTCAAGCCCCCAGTGATGCTGAAGTGAAAATGGAAATTATCAGTTTTCCCTAATTCCTATGATATTCCTGTTCCCCCTACACTATGAAAGTATGACCTTGGCTAACCCTCCAAAATGGCATCGAACCCTAATTCTCTAACAATCTCATTGTCTTTTATCTACTTCTAAAGCTGGATTTTTTGGCAATGAAGGAGGTTGCGAGTAGGCAACATGGTTGTAACTAATCTCATTAGCAGCAGGAGCCAGCTTAAGTCTCAGGAGATGGATACTTAAAGCAATGGTTCCAAGTGTTGTAAAACTGCCATGAAGTGGAGATTCAGCAATATCTGGGTCAAATGGATAATTGCAAACCGGCAAACCAGGTCATCCAGGTCAATCGTATTTCAACTGGGACCTGCATTATTTAATCTGGCTGCCCCAAATGATCAGATTAACTAAGAAACTGTCAAGCTGTTTAGATCTTTTAGTCTACAAATGTAAAACTGTAAAAAAAGGAAATCTCAGAGATTGCAGACTGTAGGGAATTTAGGAAGTGCCACCAGATCCTTCCCATAGAGTGCTCTCTAGTAATAAAAAGAGATGCATATGCATGCACTTCTCTTGTGGCTCAGTAGACTACAGAGTAATCTGCGGCCTCTGTTCTAAGATGTGTTTAACACTTTTTACCTCTGCAGCTTCTGCATTAAGAGTAAATCTATAATGGAACCCAGCCAACTGGAGAGCTGATTATTTTTGAAAAACAATTTGGTTCTTGGACATTGTTTTCTCTTGTGGAACAAGAATTTAAATTCATGCCATTGCTTTGCTCTTCCTCGACCCAAAGGAAAATTAGAATAGAGTGTGGATTCTGAAATAGGTTGTACTTCTGGACTCATTGGTGCTTAATAATAGATATCTCTAACCCCTAGACAATTAACTAGTGCTCATATATAATTCCCTTGACTCACAGCAGGGAACTAAAAAGGGTAAAGATAAATGTAAAATCTAATTGGAATTCTTACACTTTTCCCTATAGCCAAAATGGAGACTTGAAAATTTATGCTACACAATTACAGTGTCTCTTCACATTCAAGGAAAGGAAGAGTGAAGCAGTAATCTAAAATATCACTCAAGGTCAGAGCACATCACTGTTTCTGACTGCCTGAATCTGTCTCCAGCTTGGTGCTTACTCTTCCTCCTTGTGTTCTAGATCTCCTCCCTCAGGATTGACATTATAATTGGACAGATCCACACCAATCTCAGAGTCCTAAATTCTGAGCAGATTACTGTCCCCAGGATTGATAACCTAAGTTTGAGGTCTACATCTTTGTTCATTTCTAACACTATTGGCAAGACAGACAGCTAGCAGTCAATAGGAAAAACAAAAACAAAAACAAAAAAAATCCCGTTTGGTCACCCGTGGTACAATAACACATACATTATAAAACAGAAATATGTATTTATGGAATGCTGCAAAGAAAGCTCTAATCTGAGGAGTGGAAAAAAATAGTGAACAATAATGTAAACCACAGGCTTTCATCTATTTCATCCCCATTGCTTTTAATGTTTGCTTTTTCTTTTTTCCCCGAACTGGATAATTTAGACATTTCCTACAATAGACCTTCATTATAGTCCATAAATGCTTTATGGGTATGCCTGTAGAAAATTTGCTCCGAAGCTTGAATTTGAGCAAGGCCTTCACTTAAAGAAAAAAAGCATCATTGACATCTGCTGAAGTGTTAATTTCTCTGAAATCACAGAGGGTATTAACACAGTCTTTCTCTTGCTGAATAAGTTTTAAAATTTTTGAAAGAATGCCAAAGGGCTTTCATGCAAATGTTCTGTCATTGTATCCCTGACTTTCCTGAAATGTGTTTCTTTAACCTTTTATTCTAAACCTATGGCTTCAAAAAATTGATACATATTTAAAGACTAGTATAGTTCATGTACATTGGCAGCATCAGACAGGATTGATTCTTAAAAATTGAAGGGGAATATTTTCTAACTCTCCTGGATGTGAGAGTTTATGGGTGTGAGAAGGGATTGTCAAATTAGTCTTGTTACTTAATACTAAACAGGTGAAAGCAAAATGAAGTGAAATGGCTGAAAAATATTCTTCTTTCCATTCTTTGACCCATTCTCTCTACCCCTAAAATAGGTAGAATTCTTCATGAGGAATTTAATTCCTTTAATTTTTACTAGTCAGTGATTTTTAACATCCATAGAAAAAGCTAAACACTAATTGGAGGAAATGATCCAGGTAGAAGGAATGAGTAGCAGGGCAACTGAAACCCGGAAGGAGTGAAAGCCAAGTCAAGAGCTTGTTACTGAGTTGCCTTCCACTATTGGGATGAGAGGGGAAGCAATTGGCCATATGTTCTCTTCCTTTTTTGGCAGAGGATAATCCTTGTGCACTAATGTTGCCACACTTCTAGGATACAAATGTGTAAGTAAAAAGTGAGTTTCAGTGGCCATCCCATACCTCCACATTAAAGAAATCCATAACAGAGGCTAGAAGTGTGTGTAGCCAGCCAAACCAAGGTATCATCAGATTACACCTGTGCAAATGTGGCAGAAGCTTGGGAAGAACTGATTACGGCAGCAATGCTGGAGAAAGAAGAGGGGACAAGATACTTGAAGTGTTTGCAAACCAAAACCACATTAATGGTCCCTTTTGCTTCATTTTTCTTTTCACTGTGGAGTAAAGCAACCCAATAAACTCATCTAGGTATAATAGTCTTAATGGTTCATATCTTTAAAAGGCAGCTGAACTTTTAAAGAACTGTGTTTCTTATGGTGTCATGTTGTGTATTATTGGAGTACACATTTCATTCAGAGAAGTCTGCCCATTGCTGCCTAGAACTAATCACGGATGGCAACCATCTACTGTATTTACATATAAATTTATCCTGTCCCTTTCTTAGAATGGCATTAGAATCATGGTAGAGTAGAACAAATGTAGTTTTGTGGAGAGGTCAGAAGAACTTTCATAAGGTTATTTTAAATAAGAATTGCATTTATCAGGCAGGGCGCGGTGGCTCACTCCTGTAATCCCAGCACTTTGGGAGGCTGAGGCAGGTGAATCACAAGGTCAGGAGATCAAGACCATCCTAGTGAACACAGTGAAACCCCATCTCTACTAAAAATACAAAAAAATTAGCCGGGCGTGGTGGCAGGTGCCTGTAGTACCAGCTACTTGGGAGGCTAAGGCAGGAGAATGGCGTGAACCCGGGAGGCGGAGCTTGCATTGAGCCGAGATTGCGCCACTGCACTCCAGCCTGGGCAACAGAGCGAGACTCCGTCTCAAAAAAAAAAAAAAAAAAAAAGAATTGCATTTATCCTTTTTATTTAGTCATACTATCCTTCAACTAATTTTGGTTAAATTTACATTTCCCTAAAAAAGCATGTATACCATCTGTCACATTTGCCTGTTTGATGGCTCTTATCCGTGCTACAGTTTCCTATTTTTTTATTTAATCCTATAGATGTATTAATGTATGAATTTTCCTCTGAGTGCTCCCTTGGCTAGATGCCATATGGCTTCCTTATGCTTATTGATTTGTAAATATTCTGTATTATAGTGGTGATTTCTACCTTAAGGCAATAAATACTAAGTAAAGTATTTTAATATTTCTAAACGATTATACTTTTAAGGTTAATCCATTGTTGCAAATTTTTAATATTAAATAAAGCAGTTTTTTAAGGAACATGACCTTAAGAAAAGGTCCTATAAAAAAGACCTATAAAATGTCTCTTTTCAGGAATGTATTAGCATGCTAATTAATGGGCACTGGAAAAAGACAAAGGTCTCATATCTTTTTATAAGGCATATGTTTAAATATATCTAGTATATTTAAATAAATCATATTCTTCAACTCAGAGCACAGGTATCATTACTTACATTTTACTCTTTTGTCAAATACCACAAGATACTTTTAAATCCTTAACTTTTTGTTTTTTAATTCCTCCTTAACAGTTTTAGTTTATACACTTTAATAAAATTTTATTAGAGGATTTATTATCATTAAATTTTGTGTGTAAATTATATAGCTTAATAATATAAGAAGAGTGCTTTTATCTTATTTTGCACTTTTTGTTTTTTATTTATTGTCCAATATGATTGTATTCAATGCCTTCTTATAATTTGAATGTATTACATGTGCTTTTGTAATTGCTTTAATACTTAATTTTTTTGTGTTTAAGTATGTCATTGAATTTTGTTTTACTGTCTAATCTCTCCTATTTACATCTCCTATTATAATACAAATATTTTATCTTATTCTGTTTACTTGTTAAATAATTTCTATTTATTTTTAATAATGCTTTATTGATGTTTTATTTATTTTCTAATTTCTGCCATATGGGCTCTTTCTGCCATATGGGCTCTGATAGAGTCAAACAAATACAGAAACTGTTGTTTTTATATTTTCTATTGTTTTATATCATATTCATCCTATTTTAAATTGTATTCTTTTTTTAACATTTAAACATTATTTAACTTCTATGTTGAGTGAGATGCGTTTATCAGAAAGATGATCTATTTATACTACACACAGATAAACATCAGAATTGGCCAGAAGCAATTGAAAGATTATGAAATGAAGAATTGTGTCTATCCATTTCATCTTGAGTAGAAAAGAAAAATAAAATAAGAACAGAGAAAAGTAAAACCCAGGGAATAACTTGCATTCTCTTAACCACACAAGGAAGGTTTATTCATTTTCTATTGTTGCTGTAAAAATAGGCATAAATGTATTGGCTTAATACAGCACAAATTTATAATCTTACAGTTTCTGTAGGTGAGAAGTCTTGTGAATAAAATTGACAAGAAAATAGATTAACAAGAGAAAAGCAAGCAAAACTCATTTATTAACACATGCACCCAGAATACACCTGGGAGAAACTTAGAGGTGAGCAACTCAAAGGAGTGGTTAGAACTTGGGCTTACATAAACAATTTTAACAAAGAACAATACATTTGTAGAGAAGTGGCAAAACAAAAGGCTTCAGGCTTCCAAGGTGGCAAACTGTCGGAAGGTAAATAGAAGGAGGAAACAAATACAGTGAAGCTTGTCTGTAAAGGTCATCTTGGTGCCAACTTTCCGCTTTCTTCACGGACAGAAAACTTCCTCTGGAGAGAGAGTTTACAACAGCCCTCATTTCTCAAAAGCTTCTGTTTTGGTCAGATAAAGGAAGCCTTCTTTCTGAATCTGTTAAATCTTAAAAGCCTTCAACTCAAAATCATCCTTACGCCAAAGTGGCATATTTTGGAGTGCCATGTTCTGGGGAAGAATCTGCTTCCTTGCTCAATTAGGCTGTTGACAGAATTCACTTCCTGTAATTGTACAACTGAGGTCCTGTTTCCTTGCTGACTGTCAGCTGAGAGCTGTTCTCAGCATCTGGATTTCACCCCCTTTCCTTGGCTCATAGTCTTCTTCCTCTGTCTTCAAATCAGTAATGATTTGTTCTCACACTGCACTTCTCTGTAACTGACTGCAGCTGGAAGTTACCCCTCTTTTAAAGGCTCATGTGACTAGATTAGGCTCAAATGGATACTCCAAGATAATCTCTCCATCTCAAGGTCTACACCTGAATCACATCTGGAAAGCACCTTTTCCATCTAATATAAATGTATGGATTCCAGAGATTAGGGTGCAGACATTTTCAGAGCTCTTATTCAGTCTACCATAAAAGGGCAGGCCAGAACATATTAGAAACCAGACCAGGCAGCATTAAAAGTTCTGACTTATTGTGTTGATCTGCCAAAAGAACCTTATCATATTAAAATAAATTTTCATAAGAAAAACCAGATGCAGGCCGGGTGCAGTGGCTCACACCTGTAATCCCAGCATTTTGGGAGGCCGAGGCAGGTGGATCACCTGAGGTCAGGAGTTAGAGACCAGCCTGGCCAACATGGTGAAACCCTATGTCTACTAAAAATACAAAACTTAACTGGGCATGGTGGCAGGCACCTGTAATACCAGCTACTCAGGAGGCTGACGCAGGAGAATCACTTGAACCTGGGAGGTGGAAGTTGCAGTGAGCCGACATCGCGCAATTGCACTCCAGCCTGGGGGACGAGAGCAAGACTTCATCTAAAAAAAAAAAAAGAAAAAATCCCAGATGCAAATGAAGTAAACAATAATTAAGGGAGGAGCCACATGTACTTGGAGTGCCACCTTTAACAGAGAGTCTAGAAGACATTTGGAAATGATTTTTAATGGAGATTAAGATACGTGTCAATGAAGGAGAAGAATGTGACACTCGTAAAGTGAAGCACAAGAAAGACCTTCTGGGTATCACAGACTTATTGCTACTCCTGCTGACTTAGATTGGCATAGATGCTAAGTAATAAATCATGGAGTTGTAGTTTTGCATCCAAGTTGTCTCATCTAGTTACTATGGCACTGCTGATTAATGGAACCCTTACTTATTTATTTATTTTATTTTTATTTTTGTTATTTATTTTTATTTTTTATTATACTTTAAGTTCTAGGGTACATGTGCACAACGTGCAGGTTTGTTACATAGGTATACATGTGCCATGTTGGTTTGCTGCACCCATCAACTCATCATTTACATTAGGTATTTATCCTAATGCTATCCCTTCCCCAGCCTCCCAGCCCACGAAACGCCCCAGTGTGTGATGTTCCCCGTGCTTTGTCCATGTCTTCTCATTATTCAACTCTCAGCTATGAGTGAGAACATGCGGTGTTTGGTTTTCTGGCCTTGTGATAGTTTGCTCAGAATGATGGTTTCCAGCTTCATCCATGTCCCTGCAAAGGACATGAACTCATCCTTTTTTATGGCTGCATAGTATTCCATGTTGTATATGTGCCACATTTTCTTAATCCAGTCTCTCATTGATGGACATTTGGGTTGGTTCCAAGTCTTTGCTATTGTGAATAGTGCCGGAATAAACATACGTGTGCATGTATCTTTGTAGTAGCATGATTTATAATCCTTTGGGTATATACCCAGTAATGGGATCACTGGGTCAAACGGTATTTCTAGTTCTACATCCTTGCAGAATGACCAGACTCTCTTCCACAATGGTTGAACTAATTTACACTCCCACCAACAGTGTAAAAGCAAGAAACCCCTATCTATTAGGAAATGTTCTTTGACCAAACACAGAAGTTCAGTCTTCTAGTACTCTGTGTAACAGTTCAGGGCAATGTAATCATTCTAGACCTTGAATTCTACTCCCTGCCCTTGTCAGACCAGATCTTGGATTCTACTCCCTTCTATTAACCTTATCCTGGATGGTAGGGCCAATTCAGGGGAAGTAGCTAGGAAGACAACACTTTATTTCCCCATGTCTGGAGTCAAGGTTGAAGCATTACATTAAGAGTCCCATAGAACAATTCATTTCCTTCCTCATAGAGACAATGAGTTAGCAATGTATTTTTTTCTCATTCTATCTGCCCAGGTTATCAATATTTTCTGTTATATCTAAATTTTGCCATCGTTTATTCTTAGTATGTTTTATTTTGTTTTCCTCCTTTTTTGAGAATAAGATTGGAATTTATATTCAATTTTGTTAACAGACTTATAGTTACTTGCATCCACCTCTATCTCTAATTGTATTGCCAAACCCTTCATAAAACTGTTTTTCTATTCTTCAGCTCTTACTTGTACAGACATGATATTATATCAATATATATTATATCAATATGTGCCCAAAGAGCAATGGAAAATTTTTTGGAAATATTTATTTTCTGAAAATCATTTTACAGTGCTAATATTTAATCAGGCTCTATATGAGAGGGTCTTTTTCTTTTTCATCACCTTTTGGATTCATCCTTTTCTCTATATGCAAATTATTTTCTTCCACTTCAGACTGAAATACTCAGGCTTTCATTTCTATCTCTGTCTTCAAACTTGTTTCCTCTCCACTCTGTATCCATTTCTATCAATCTTCATGCTGGTGCCAGTCTACCTTTCTACAACATTTCAGCTTACTGGTTTCTTACCCGTGGCCTTATTAAAGCTTTCTAATACATGTTACTTCTACTTGGATTATCTTCTCCATTTCTTTATTCTAGTCTAATTCCTACATTTCTTTCAACACCAAATTCAGGTTACATCACCTTTACCTGATGGCACCTGCCAACCAAGATTCTCTTTGTCTCAATTCATATGATATCTATCATCCACTTCATGGACATTGGCTTGAATGATATGCATTTCTTGCTCTTCTCCTGTTGTTTCTATGAATCCAATTTTCCCTATTGTATTCATCCGTTCCCACACTGCTAATAAAGGCATACCCAAGACTGGGTAATTTATAAAGGAAAGAGGTTTAATTGACTCACAGTTCAGCATGGCTGGGGAGGACTCAGGAAACTTAAAATCATGGCAGAAGGGGAAGCAAACACATCCTGCTTCACGTGGCGGCAGGAAGGAGAAGTGCCAAGAAAAAGGGGTAAGAGGCCCTTATAAAACCATCAGATCTTATGAGAACTCACTCGCTATCATGAGAACAGCATGAAGGTAACCACCCCCATGATTCAATGACCTCCCACCAGGTCCCTCCCATGACATGTGGGGATTATGGGAACTGAAATTCGAGATGAGATTTGGATGGGGACACAGCCAATCTATGTCACCTATCATATTTTAAATTTCCTTAGAACAATGATTCTTATTCTTTTATGGCCTTCTCAGCACCTGGCGTGGTACTACATTCTCAGTAAGAGTCTGAAAGTGATATGCTCTCTACTGAATAACAAATAAGTTCATACAACATAATGCAGTTTAATATTTTAGTATAATTTAAACTTTAAACAAAAATTTAAAATATGTGCATGATTTTAAAATAAAGCTGTAAAAAAATAGAATAAAAACTAAGTCTCCTTAAACACTCTTTCCCCAAAGTAAACTTTTCGTGGTTTCTCATGCATAATTAAAAGAAATATTATTTATTTATTTATATCATATTAACTAGACTATCATTTAGCTATATGTAAATAAAATATATAGAAATCACTTCATATACACTGCCATATCTTTTTCTCATTTATAATTCTTTCTCACTTAGTTTGACAGTCTTTCCATGTCAACATTTTCAGATATTTTTCACTGATTTTTTAATGGCTATATAGCCTTTCATCATATAAATATGCCAGGCATCATCTTCTACTTGCAGATATCAAAGCTATTTCCAGTTCTTTGTTGTTACAAACAAATTGCAAACAGCTAAATAGGAAGTATACATTTCAAGCAAAAATCGATCTCTACAGAGCCTATCGCTCTGGGACAAATCCATCCCCATTCCTATGTTAGGTCTCTAAGCTCTTATCTTCAATTTATACTAGTTATGAGGAAAAGAGTATGAGAAAGAGCGTTTTTTGTTAAGTTAGAAAGCTTCCTAACAAAAAGTTTTAACAATAAGTGATTCAAGCCTGATTAAATGTTCAGTTTATGAAAGGAAATGTACGATGTTGAACTCACTAGCAAAAATTAATAAAGTCAATATTTGCACATCTGACTTCTGCCACTGAAATTATCATACTTACAATGCTACCTTGCTTGGGATTGTGGAAGTGATAGAGGGTGCCATGTGGATATATGGAGGAAGGATGTACTGGGCAAAGGCACAAAACAAATACAAAGGCTTCAGGGCAGAAGCTAGTCAGTCAGGAGAGTCAGAGAAACCAAAGGGACGCCAGTGTGGCTTAAGTTGGATAAGGAAGTGGGAGAATTGTATGAAATAAAGCGAGAGATGCTGTGTGGCACCTTGTAAGCCATTGAAAGTACTTTGCCTTTTTCTGAGTAAAATGGGAGGATATTGGAGGAATTCAAGTTGACAAGTTACTTAATCTCATTTACATTTTAATAGAGTCACCTGCTGTTTTGAGAATACATTGAAAGGGGGCAAGAGAGCAAAGAGACTTATTAAGAGGCTATGTTAAGAGGCTTGTTAAGAATGATTGTGGCAATGGACTGTGAAACCTAAGCTGCTGCATAAAGGGAAAAATGAGGGCATCAATGTGGGGGTAGACAATGAAAAATATGATAGAATCAATAGAATGAAGACCTCACTGGGGTGAAAGGTCTGGTAGAGTAAGGACGTTAGAGGGAGTGACTGAGAAAAATAGGAACTACTGGTCTGAGGGTAGGAAGCTTAAAATGGACATTATAAAGGACATGCAGTCATTGACGATGACAAGATCTAGATGTCATTTATAATGACAGGAAAAGAGACCTGAGGTACAGTAGAGGGTCAGGTCATTGAGACTGAGAGGCCAAGGCAATAAAAGGTTCATCTACATGCACATCGATATCCCCCTAAATTATGACCACACTGACGTTAGAGAACATGCTAGTGAACCAGGAGCTCAATTCTTCTGGAAGTGATGGGGAGGGACTCAGATCAGTGTAAAGGACTGCAACATGGAGGGTTACAGTCCTCCCTATTCAACTGTAGAACATACATTTCTTAAGAAATTCTTCTTTGATCTCATACAGAATAACTATGAAAAAGTGTCATAATTAGCACAATTTAGGGCCATGGTTACAAGAGCTGACTCCTGGAGCCAGACAGGCTGGGCTCAGATGTCATTTGCTATTTATCAGCTGGGTGACCTAAGGCAAAATGTTTTATCTCATCTGTAAATTAGAGATGATGAAAGGGCCTCTCTCGCAAGGTTGTTGTGAGTCTTATTTGAGATAATATATGTAAAGCACATAGACTAGTGCCTGGCACAGAATAAGTACCATGTAAGTGTTTGCCATTAATAATGTCATATTCTTCACTTGGGTATCACAGAGCATGTCATGGAAATACTCACCACATGCATTATAAGTTGGTTGGAGATAAAATTAGTAGAGAGCAATTTGTCAATGCCTTTACAAAGCAGTTTTGTCTCTAGGTATTTATCCTTTGGTCACACTTACACCTTTAAAAAATGTCATGTATACAAAACTATTACTGTTACATGATTATAATAGTAATAAGTTTGGGGAAATGTACATCCGTAGACTGTATTCTTATGCAGCTCTTAAACAAATGCCAACAACAAATGTACTAGCTTCATGGGACATTCTCCAGGATGTATTATTAGGTGAAAAAAAATCAAGTGCAGGACAATGTATATACTTTTCTGGCATTTGACACATACATATATATTTCTCTAAGTGGATGTGTATAAGTGAATGTAGTATTTTTTAAAAGTTACATGGGAAGTCTCTAGTGGCCTCTCATGAGGAAAGCTGGGTGACTAGGAGACAAGGGTAAGAGAAGCCTTACTTCTAAGTTTATATTTTGTACTGCATATAGGTATATATGTTAAAAAAAATAGTTGTTTTTGTTTTTTTTTTTGAGATAGAGTCTTGCACTGTCATCCAGGCTGGAGTGCAGTGGCATGATCTCGGCTCATTGAAACCTCCATCTCCTGGGTTCAAGCGATTCTCCTGTCTCAACCTCCTGAGTAGCTGGGATTACTGGCACCTGCCACCATGCCCAGCTAATATTTTGTATTTTTAGTAGAGATAGGGTTTCAACATGTTGGCCAGGCTGGTCTTGAACTCCTGACCTCGTGATCTGCCCGCCTCGGCCTCCCAAAGTGCTGGGATTACAGGCGTGGGCCACCGCGCCCAGCCAAAATGGTGTTTTAAAAATAAGTCTAGATATTATAACTTTAATTTTATATTAAGGGCAAATTATTTCAGCAAGTATTTCTTGACTCCCTCACTGTATACCAGGTCCACGGTGGGTACTCCCAGAGAGTCCGGGGAAGAAGAACATGAGTCCTTCTTCTTAGGCACCTGCTGGGGAGAGAAGATGCACCCACACAAATAACTAGAGAATAATACCAGAAAGTGTGTCGTTGAACATAGTCAAAAGTTCTAAAGTGGTTAAGAGGCTGGCAACTCTGTTTCTACTTGGGACTTTCAGAATGGAAACTAGATCTGGTTATATATTTAATTTATTTGGGATCTTTCATGAAAAAGATCAGTATCTTAAATATATTTGTTTAATTTAAAACAACAAAACAAAAAACAACTCTCAAAATTCTCCTTCATATTACAGCAGTACAAAAATAATACACCAAACCGTCTTTATTCTAGCTGCTTTCTAGTACCACTGGAACTAAAATACTCTATTTATTTAAACCTAAATTTAGCATGAGGTGACTGGGCAGCTCAGGACACTGCAATAAAATGTAATTGGCATTTTGATCCATGGCTGTTGATGAGAATGTAGGACGTTGGTATTTCCAAAAAATCTAAGGCCATGACACACATGGAAAAAAATACAAGTAAGAAGAAGTAATTGAGATTCTGAAAGGAGACTTTGAGAATTACCTACAAATAGATACTGACCTTTTTTTTTTCCTTATCCTTAATCCCCTTCTAACTGAATATCACTGCAATGTGTTGGAAGAGCAAGCACGGCTTCTGCGCTACAGGCTATAGCTGGTGTGTGAACACAGCGCAGTTTCTAATCCTGTACCAAATATACAATTAACTTAAAAATGGCTTTCTGTTTCAGTTTGTTTGCTCATAAGGTACAAGGCACTGATAGATATTTGAGGAAAATGAAAGCAATAGGCTCAAAGTCGTTCAACTGAGAAAAATAACTGCTTTGTAAGACAGGCATTTCTGAGAAACCTCTAACCTCAGCCCTCCAGCCTTAGCCCCACCTTCCCTCTGAAGTCATACATTAAGGGGAATGTGCTGTGTTGAGCAATGCCACACCACACACGGGCTGCCTACCAGGGGAAGGCTGTTTCCATGCCAGAAGGATTCCAAAGAAATACATTGAGCTTGAGGTTAATTCTGGAGTCAAACTCTTGCCCAGAGAGGGCCCTTGTGGTTTGGAAAGCCCACGAGACCCATCAGAGTAATCTGGCGACTGAGGCTTTGGGTTCACTCTAGGACAGAGGCAAAAACTACTTTGGCTAAACAGTCTTGAGCCAACTAATGCCGTCTTCAAGTCAAAGCCAAAACCTACCTGGTTTCTCAGGAGTCTTTCTGAGAGTTCCCAATAACCCCTGTACTGCCATGAGTGAGGCCGGTAATGTGCTGAGTGTGGAACCCTGAGGCAATGAGAGTGAGATCAGGGAGCAGTTTGAGAGGATATCACACCCCAGTAAGAAAGGTCAGGGCTAGATCTGCCATGTGCCCCAACATTTTCAGGATGAATTTAGCTTTCAGAATACTTGTGACAGCATCAGACTTCAGATTACCCCATCCCCACCCCGCATCTACATGTGGGTCTGACCTAGCTGATGAGCCTTTTTGCCTAAATCTCTTGTTCTCATTCATAATCCCTCCTAAGACCAAAATGATCCCTATCTTAGTTTCTTCATCGAGTTTCTGGCAGTACCTTTTTGTTGGGCTGGTTCTAGCTTTATGTATCCTTTATACAGGATAGCTTTGTCCTTTTATTTGCTCTGCTCAGACATCCTTCAAACGACGGGGGTTTCAACACTAACCTGGATACATTTTAAATTTAGGAGGCCGAAGTGGGTAGATCACCTGAGGTCAGGAGTTCGAGACCAGCCTGGCCAACATGGTAAAACCCTGTCTCTACTAAAAATACAGAAATTAGCTGGGCATGGTGGTGCATGCCTGTAATCCCAGCTCCTCAGGAGGCTGAGGCAGGAGAATGGCTTGAACCCAGGAGCGGAGGTTGCAGTGAGCCAAGATCACGCCACTGCATCCAGCCTGGACAACAGAGCAAGACTCCATCTCAAAAAAATAAAAAATAAATAAATAAATAAAATTTTTGTGTCAGGCAGAGTTAGTGATTTAGGCAGTGGTTCTGCCTGAGGCTTAATCTGTCCCAACCCCTGCTACTCTAAGCTGCTCTCTCCTAGATCCATTACCTAACTCAAAGCTTCTAGGGAACCTAATTGCTTGAGAAGCCCTATTTACAATATGTTATTGAAATGTACCTTGACTAAGAGTGCCTGGGGGCTTGGTCCTATATAGGCCTCATATGCACCATGACATCTCAGACATACTGAAATCAGATGACTTCTAAATGAAAAGAAAAAACAGGAATAATGTCATAGGTCCACCTTGACAAATGCTGCTATAAGGTAAGCATTCACCTTCTCATTCAATGGGTATAATTCTAAGGGTGACTAAAATTACAAGCACATTTTGGAGTTATTGCAATAAAACAAATATCACAACAAAGTGAGTCACACGATTTTTTTGGTGTCCCAGTGCATATAAAAGTCGTGTTTATAATATATTGCCGTCTATTAAGTGTGCAATGGTATTATATCTAAAAAAAATGCATATCTTAATTAAAAATACTTTATTGCTAAAAAATGCTGACTATCATCTGTACCTTCAGTGAGTGATACTCTTTTTGCTGGTGGAGGGTCTTGCCTCATTGTTGATGGCAGCTGACTTATCAGGGTGGTGACTGGTGAAGATTGGGGTGGCTGTAACAATTTCTTTCTTATTTGAAGAGACATAGTCTCTCTCTGTGGCCCAGGCTGGATTGTCATGGCATGATTATAGCTCACTGCAGTGTCAAACTCCTGGGTTCAAGGAATGCTCCTGCCTCAGCATTCCAAATAGCTACACTACAAACTCCACCATGCCTAGCTAATTGTTCTTATTTTTTAATTTTTTTGTAGCACCTGGGTCTCACTATTTTGTCCAGGCCAATCTTGAACTCCTGGCCTCAAGTGATCCTTCCCTGCCTTCGCCTCCCAAAGAGCTGGGATTACAGGCATGAGCCAACATGCTCAGCCTCAATTTCTTAAAATAAGGTCACAGTGAAGTTTGCCACATTGATTAACTCTTCCTTTCTTGAACTTTTTCTCTGTAGCATGTGATGCCATTTGATAGTATTTTACCCACAGTAAAATTTCTTTCAGTATTAAAGTCGATCCTTTTAAACCCTCTCACTGCTTTGTCAACTAAGTTTGTGGAATATTCTAAATCCTTTATTGCCGTTTCAACAATGCTCACAGCAGCTTCACTAGGAGAAGTTTCCATCTCAAAAACCTCTCTCTTTGCTATTTGCTAAGAAGCAACTCCTCATCCATTCAAGTTTTATTGGGAGATTGCAACAATCCAGTCACATTTTTAAGCTCCACTTCTAATTCTAGTTTTCTTGTTATTTCCACCACATCTGCAGTGACTTCCTCTACTAAAGTTTTGAATCCCTCAAAGTCATCCATGAGGGTTGGAATCAGTTTCTTCCAAACTTCTGTTAATGTTGATATTTTGACCTCTTCCCATGAATCACAAATGTCCTTAGTAGCATCTACAATGGTGAATCCTTTCCAGAAGATTTTCAATTGACTTTGCCCAGATCCACAGAGGAATCACTACCTATGGTAGCTATAGCCTTACAAAATGTATTTCTTAAATAATAAGACTTAAAAGTTGAAATGGCTTCTTGATCCATGGGCTATAGAATGGATGTTCTGTTAGCAGGTACAAAAACATTAATGTCCTTGTACATCTCCATTGGAGCTCTTGGGTGACCAGATGCACTGTCAATGAGCAGTAATATTTTGCAATGAATTTTTTTTTCTCAGCAGTAGCTCTTAACAGTGGGTTTAATATAATCAGTAACCCATGCTGTAAACAGAAGTGCTGTCATCCAAGCTTTGTTGTTCCACTTATAGAGCAAAGGCAGAATAAATTTAGCGTAATTCTCAAGGGACATAGGATTTTTGGAAAGGTAAATGAGCATTGGCTTCCACTTATAAGTCACCAGCTGCATGAGCACCTAAAAAAAAGATTCATCTTGTCCTTTGAAGCTTTAAAGCCAAGTGTTGACTTCACCTCTGTAGACATGAAAGTTGGCGGGCGCCTGTAGTTCCAGCTACTCGGGGGGGCTGAGACAGGAGAATGGCGTGAACCCGGGAGGCGGAGCTTGCAGTGAGCTGAGATTGCGCCACTGCACTCCAACCTCAAAAAAGAAAGAAAGAAAGAAAGAAAGTTCTAGATTGCATTTTCTTCCAATAGAAGTCAGTTTTATCTCCATTGGAAATCTGTTGTTTAGTGTAGCTGCCTTATCAATGATATTAGCTGTATCTTCTGGATCACTTGCTGCATCTTCTCCATCAGCACTTGCTGCTTCACCTTGCACTGGTATGTTATGGAATAGCTTCTTTCTTTAAACCTCATGACCAACCTCTTCTAGCTGCCAAATTTTCTTCTTTGGTGTCCTCATCTCTCTCAGCCTTCATAGAACTGAAGAGAGTTAGAACCTTGCTCTGGATTAGGCTTTGGCTTCAGGGAATGTTCTGGCTGGTTTTATCTATCCAGACCACTCAGACTTTCTCCATATTGGCAAGAACTTTCTTTTGCTTTCTTGCCATTTGTGTGTTCACTAGAGTAGCACTTTTAATTTTCTTCAGAAACTTCTCTTTTGCATTCACAACTTGATTAACTGCTTGGCACAGAGGCCTAGTTTTCAGCCTATCTTGGCCTTTTACATTCCTTCCTCACTAAGCTCAATCATTTTAGTGCTTGATTTAAAGTGACAGACGTGCAAAGTGGCCTTTCACTTGAACACTTAGGGGCTATTGTAGTGCTATTAATTGGCCAAATTTCAATATATTGTTGTGTCTCAGGGAATAGGGATGACCAAGAAGAGAGAGACAAAGAAACATCTGGTTGTTGAAGCACTCAGGACACACACATTTCTAGATTAAGTTCACATCTTATATGGGTGTGGTTAATGGTGCCTCAAAATAATTACAATAGTAACATCAAAGATCACTGATCACAGATCACTATAACAGATATGATAAGTTAAAAGTTTAAAATATTGCAAGAATTACCGAAATGTGACAAAGAAATATGAAGTGAGCACATGCTGTTGGAAAAATGGCATCAATAGACTTCCTTGGCTCAGGGTTGCCACAAACCTTCGATTTGTAAAAAATGCAATTATCTGTGAAGTGCAGTAAAGCTAAGCACAATAAAAGAAGGTATGCCTATACTATGCTTTTCTCTACTGGTGGAGAGGGTATTTCTTTTTTAAGAAAATGACAAAAGGAATTCTTGATCCCTTTAAATTTTTAAATTCAGGTTCTAGAAGTTGACGGAGCATGACAAGTACTTCTCTTCTCCTAGACCCACTCCACTGCTTCCAAAAGGTCATCAGAGAAGGAGCAAAGCTGAAACATGCAGAAGTACTGCATTTTTAAAATACTGCCAGATTTTGTGATTGATAGTACATCCAACTCAGTATATTGAAACGTAAATAAATAGGGCCCATGTGCACTAAATTAATATAGCTCCCAAGAGTGCTTGGTTTCAAGGACATAGTTTATGCTCTGCAGAATCTCCCTCCATAAAACAATAAAAATTACATAGCAGAAAGCAGGCTCTAAGTCAATGAGTTCTTCCTGAGAGTCCAAGCTTTATTTTGTGCTGAGGGATGTGTATGTATATGACAGGTTCCTTCCCTTTAGCGAGCCCACAATATAGCTGTGAAGGCGCAACATAGTTGTGAAGGCAAACTCATACCAAAGAGCAGCATAGCAAAGACTACTAAACAACAATTAAGGGCTACACTTTTTCTAAGCAAGGGAAGGCTGCACTCACTAGAGTAGACTTTGTGATACTGAAGGGTCATATGTGGATCTTGGAGGCAAGAACGGAGACAAGTGAATAGACAGAAACAGAATGACCCATCTGAGGTGGAGCAAACACGGTGTGTTCATGGACTGTGAAGAAGCCAGTTTGATTAGAATAGGCCATCTGTACTGTGTTAATAATTTCAAGAATACCACTTTCAGATTCTGTACAGTAGAGGGAAAAAATATATAGACCTAATGAATTTATATCAATGTAAAAAGGATAGGATTAATTTTTCTTTGCTCTTCCAGAATATATCCACCACAGTTGCTTCAGAAATTATACTATGGTTAGAAGCCTGAGGGTGGGGTTTTAAAACAAAGAAACACATTCTAGTTCTACCCATTGTTTTATGGTCTTCTTGTCTATATTTAACAGAAAGTTTTTTCGGTGTTGGCCATGTTTACTTAAATCCTTTCCTTTCATTCCAACTATGGCATTTTTAGCCTGAGAATCCAATCTGATACCTTTTCCTGTACAGACCTGGTAAAGAGTCCAGCAGACTGAAAATTCAAAATCAAGATTATATAGGATTCTGGAAAAGAAATAAATCAAAAGAGAAAAAGGAGGGAAGTTCTATGCAATAAGTTTCATGTCATATTTGGAATAAAACACAGAAACCACTAGTCTATAAAGCTCTGTCTGCCACTAATAAGCATACAATCTTGAGAGGGAAACAATGATAAAACTTACCTATTTCTAATAAGCGATGCATTACAAATGTAAATGTATTTTGAACATAGATATTATCATATCATGTATTCATTTTTTAATAAATATAGGATTGTATTCACCTGCAAAATGTATATGTCCGAACTTACTATTTTCTTTTTTATTAAAATGGATATTTTCCCCCTTTAAAAGTCTTATGCCTATGAAAATGTTAGGGAAAATTTGAAATTAATGAAAAAAGAATCTGTATGACTTTGGAGCAGCCCGTGGGGAGCTGAGGCCATCTGGCAGTGTAATTCACAACCTTCCTGGGACATGTTCCTCGTGCTGTACACTGCCCACTGAGTTTGTACTTCTCGAAAAAGACCATGTGAGAAATTAGCAACATTTTGCTCAAAAGGCAAGCTCCTCATCCCAAATACCACATTTCACAAAAGTGAATATAAAATATGTCCCTTATCCTTTGACAAGCTATTCTTCACAGAACTCTAATTTGTGCTGTTTCTCAATTGCCTCCCTGCACAAGTACACCACAGGCTGTGTCCGGAGCTCATAGAGGATGGGTGGCCGGCCAGGATGACACTCCCCAAGTGCCACCAGAGAGACAGACATGCGTTCTCCCTTCTCTTCCTGAAAAAGACGGAATAGATCTACATCTAGATGTTTCCCAAAATTCAAAAAAGAAGACCCTAAACAGCAAAATGCTTTAATTAGAAATCTCAAAAAATTATGAAAGCAAGCAAAGAGTTCCCCTGTCATACAGGCCTGTGAACCACATTTGGGAAGACAGTCAATGGGAGCTTTCTATCTTTTCTCACACAGGCACTATAAACCCTAAATTATGTAGTTACAAGAATGGGAGATGAGGAGTTGACATTCTGGAGAAAGTCACTCTTGGGGAAAGTGGAAAGAGCATGGGCTTGCGCCCGACAGACCTGGGTCTAGCATTCATTACCTAGTTGTGCAAGTCACTTAATGTAGCTGAGCCTCAAAGTCCACATCTGTAAAACAGGATAATAATTCCACATTTCCAGGTTGTTTAGACAATTGTAAGTAATATATTTGAAGGAAATAATATTTGGAAAGCCCTGAAAAAGTTATAGCTATCATTGATGTTTTAGCTGCCGGTGATGGTTATATCATTTCCACTTTTATTATTGACCCAACACAGAGAAAGTAGAAGCTACAGGGAAATGATGTGCTACATTTTCTAGACCCCCCAACCTACAAGCTTCAGAACTGGGAATATCCTGTCTTGTCGCAGTAACATCTTTTTTGCAGTTAGTACCAGACTCTTTCCTGGCACAGAGCATATTCTTTTTATGGAAGTGAATGCAATATTACAAAGATGCTTTTAATCAGAAACAGGCCACCTAAGCAAGAAACATCTCTTCAATAGGAAATAAAATGCTACAGCTCCATCGTTTTGCCATGAGGCAGGCAACATGCCGGGAAATGCTTTTGCCCACTTTTCACTCCTTGTCTAATCAATTTTTATTCTTTTCATAGTCACATGTAATGGGGTTGGAAATGGCTAAATAAAGTGAAAGATGTTTTGAATTGCATTACTAAGTGATAGCTGCATTATTTCATAAATGAATAGTGCTACTCATATTCATATAATTTATGAATTGAAGTGTCATTTAGGGGAAGACATCAGTGTCAGATTTTGCATTTAAACACCTGCATTAGCTGTCAGCTGTGTAAAATCCCATAAAGACAGACAACTCCACATTAGGCACACAAATGAGGGTATTCAAGGCCCACTTTTGCAACTAGACACGAAACTGATCATGGAGAGCTTTCTGTAGCTACCTTCCATCACAGCTTATTGAAAAAATTTTAAACCCTTTTCTGAAAACAGCCCCTTCTACATGATTCATACTAGGTAACAGTCTTTGGAGCCTTTAAAATTTCTTTTTAATTCTAGCTCTGATGAAATTATCGTTTTTATTGTTTACTTTAAAACAACATTTTAAGTAAAATTTAATAAACTATAAAAGGCAGTGTGGCAGGTAACAAGTCTGATATTTATATTGCAAATGCTAAACCTGTATTTCTGTACTACCAAAACCTTTCAAATTAGTAGATACTTATTATGATTACTCTGCTATGTAATTGTAGAAGTGGTGGTATTGGTAGTGTGTGTGTGAGTGTCTGTATCTGAGTGTGTGTGTGTTGCTCCAGACTGCAGGAGAGCTGGAAGAAAAAGTGGGGGAAGGGAAGAGAAGCGGTAGGGCGAAGACTTGTACCCATACAGGGTAGAAATATTAGCTTAGGCCCGGAGCAGTGGCTCACACCTGTAATCCCAGCACTTTGGAAGGCTGAGGAGGGTGGGTCACAAAGTCAGGAGTTCAAGACCAGCCTGGCCAAGACGGTGAAACCCCATCTCTACTAAAATACAATCTGTCTTGTTTTTTATAAGAAATCTGTCTTATTTTTTATATTATAAATAATGCATACTATGTATGCATTGTACAAATTGCTGAATTACATGAATTCCTGGAAGTACACAAAAAGATGCAAACAAAAAAACAATAAAATATCTCACCCATATTTTTGTTTCTCTGAGGTACATACTGTACCATTTTGCATATTGTTGGTTGTCTTCTAAGATTTTTTTGCATATATATTATGTTCACAAGACTTTTTATCAATTTGGTATTACCTCTGGAGAACAGTAGCAATTGACCACCAGGATGTGTCAGGAGATCTATGATCAGATCTCCTGAGAAATGAGTATCATGAAGACACTACCAAGCCATGAGGGATGTGCCCCCATGATCCAAACATCACCCACCAGAATCCACCTCTAGCATTGAGGATTACAATTCAATGTGAGATTTGGGTGGGGACAAATATCCAAACTACATTAAATGCTTTTCTTTTCTGGAGAAGGCTGAATCATGTTGATGTCTACAAGCAGTTATCCCTTGTAACTGCCCACCTATAGGCAATAGTGGTTAGGAGTAATGTCTCCCTCGCAAGTTTAAGTTCTCAAGAGCCTGATGCAGAGATGACCCTGACAAAAATTAGCCAGGTGTGGTGGCTGTAATCCCAGCTACTGGGGAGGCTGAGGCAGAGAACTGCTTGAACCCAGGGAGCGGAGGTTGCAGTGAGCTGAGAACACGCCACTGCACTCCAGTCTGGGCGACAGAGCAAGACTCCGTCTTAAAAAAAAAAAAAAGAAATATTAATTTTATGAAAGTTGTCAAATAAACCACAACTTAATGAAACAATTAGAGAATTATAAAATGGACTATATCTGTCTGAGCATGTAGTTGAGTGTGGACACATTAAGCCTGCATGATGCACAGTCTTTACCTCAATGAACAAGTCTGGGAGTAGAGAAACTTACTTAGGGGCTATAGGTAAACAAATCAACAAATGCACTCTAGGGTCATAAATGAAGTAATTTTTTTTTTTTTTTTTGATTCAGAATCTCACTCTGTTGCCTAGGCTGGAGTGTAGCGGCGCCATTTCAGCTCTCTGCTACCTCCAGCTCCCAGGTTCAAGTGATTCTTCTGCATCACTTGATTACAAGTGTGTTCCACCATGCCTGGCTAAATTTTTTGTTTTTGTTGTATTTTTTTAGTAGAGATGGGATTTCTCCATGTTGGTCAGGCTGGTCTCAAACTCCTGACCTCCAGTGATCCACCTGCCTTGGCCTCCCAAAGTGCTGGGATTACAGGCATGAGCCACCGTGCCTGGCCAATAAATGAGGTAAATATTTTGATAGAACTGTGTCCAAGGTATCATTGGCAGACAAAAAAAGAAACCACTAACTTAGCTGGTGGGGGGACAGGCTGTGTCAGAAAAAAGAAAGGTAGCATTGGTAGTGATTCTTAGAGAATGCATAAGTGATATCCAAGGGAGGATAAGAAGAGCAAGGGTATCTTGAAAAGCAGAAACATCACAGGCTGAAGGAATTCCACCAGGCGTAAGACCACATGAAACCAGAAAGTTATAAATGGTTTATCTGGAGTGTGGAAATATGACAAGAGATAATTATAACAATATACAGGTAAAGGACCTACTGAAACATACAACAACATAAAAAGGGTATTTCAGATGTAGGAACAAATCTAAGTAAAGCAAAATAATTGGTTAAGTGGTGCAGCTAGAATATTAGCATATGAAGAGGTCAAATGATGAGAGGGAATCATAATTAACACACAGAAAATAAGTCAGAAACCTGAATACAGACATAGGTTAACATGTAAAAGTAGCCAGGTGTAGAGGACCTGGAAATGGTGGAATGATGGTGAGCGAGAGCGCATGCCCCACATTTCAGTTGGTAGCACTACTGGGTCCAAGTCGATGGTTGCTTGAATGCAACCCCAGATTACCTAATCTCTTGATTTATAAAAAAAGAAAAGCAAGATGGTCAGGCATGGTGATTCACGCCTGTAATCCCAGCACTTTGGGAGTCCGAGGCGGGGAAGATTGCTTGAATTCAGGAGTTTGAGACAAACCTAGGCAACATGGCAAAACCCAGTCCCTACAAAAAGTACAAAAATTAGACAGGCATGGTAGCACATGCCTGCATTCCCAGCTACTCAGGAAGCTGAAGTGGGAGGATCACTTGAGCCCAGTGAGGTGGAGGATGCAGTGAGCTGTGATCGCACTATTGCATTTCAGCCTGAGTGACACAGTAAAACTCTGTCTCAAACACACACACACGCACACACACAAAAAAAAAAAGAAGAAAGAAAAGCAATTCACGGCTGAGTGTGGTGACTCATGCTTGTAATCCCAGCACTTTAGGAGGCTGAGGTGGGTGGATCACCTGAGTTCAGGAGTTCAAGACCAGCCTGGCCAACATGGTGAAACTCTGTCTTAGCTAAAAATACAAAAATTAGCCAGGCGTAGCATGAGCCTGTAATCCCAGCTACTCAGGAAGCTGAGTCAGGAGAATCACTTGAACCCGGGAGGCATAGGTTGCAGTGAGCCGAGATTGCACCATTGCACTCCAGCCTGAGTGAAAGAGTGAGACTCCATCTCAAAAAATAAATAAATAAAAATAAATTTTAAAAAAAATTAAAAAGAAAAGCATTTCACAACATTAAGTGTATTTTTCCAATTGTTAAATGTTGGCAAAAGATTTTAAAATGGTTTTTAAAAGTTTAGACCTAAACGAAGATAACTGTGAGCAGGTCTGGTTCATGGTTTTCTATTTGATGTCTTCTGATCTCATTCAATACTGTACATACAGGAGAATCCTACTGGACAGTTTATGATAGACTAAGACTTTTAGTCATATGAGATGTGATTTGGGGTAGAAGATGAAATGATTAAAACACAAAATTCTGTACTTAACTCAAGCATTTGTACAGTGAAATGTACTGTGGCCTTAACAGGATGTTAGCAACTAAGTCCAGAAATATTTGGGAAAGAAATCACAAAAGTAGGCAAACTAAGGTTACTTTTACCAGGGAGACTGCTTGATTACATTATACCGTCTTTAGAATTATAAATTATATACCTGTTCACAATGGTCAGTTAAATGCATTTTTTTGCAGCCAAAGAAATAAAATGCTATTTCATTAATTTTCATTGTCAAGTTGATATTTTCCTTTCAGTTGCTGTATTAGGCCATTCTTACACTGCTATAAAGAAATGAGACTGGGTAACTGAAAAGGAAAGAGGTCTAATTGGCTCACAGTTCTGCAGGTTGCACAGGAAGCATAGTGCCAGCAGCTGCTTCTGGGGAGGCCTCAGGAAGCTTTTACTCATGGTAGAAGGTGAAGCAGGAGCAGGCACGTCACATGGCCAGAGCAGGAACAAGAGAAACAGAGAGTGGGGTAAGGGGGTGCGCCACACTTTTAAATGATCAGATCTTCTAAGAAATGACTATCATGAAGGCATTGCCAAGCCACGAGGGATGTGCCCCCATGTTCCAGACACCTCCCACCAGGCCCCACCTCTAGCATTGAGGATTACAATTCAGTGTGAGATTTGGGTGGGGACAAATATCCAAACTATATTAAATGCTTTTCTTTTCTGGAGAAGACTGAATCATTTCGATGTCTACAAGCAGTTATCCCTTGTAACTGCCCGCCTATAGGCAATAGTGGTTAGGAGCAATGTCTCCCTTGCAAGTTTAAGTTCTCAGGAGCCTGATGCAGAGATGACCCTGACCTCAGATGAGCTTTTCCAGCAAATAATGATGCAATGGATCACTTTGTCTTTCAAATAACATTCAAATATCTAAAATTTAGAATAATAGACACGTCCCAGTGGTCAATTGTCATTGTTCTCCAAAGGTAATACCAAATTGATAAAAAGTCTTGTGAACATAATATATATGCAAAAAATTTTTAGAAGACAACTAACAATATGCAAAATGGTACAGTAGGTATTGCAGAGAAATAAAAATATAAGTGAGATATTTTATTGTTTTTTTTTCTTTGCATCTTTTTTGTGCTTTCAGGAATTCATGTAATTCAGCAACTTGTACAATGCATACATGTGTATGCATTATTTATAATATAAAAAATAAGACAGAAGAAATGGTTTGTAAAATAAATGTTGGTTTAATGTATGAAAATACAAGTTTTGTGATGGCCACTCTCAAGGATGAAAGTAAGGAAGAAGAAATGCAAATGACCTGCTCTTTTCTATTCTTGAAAGGAGGAGTACAGATAAAAATGTGTGGAAGTCTATTTAAATGCATTTTAATAGGTTATCATTGATATTTCCTTTCAATTCTTCTATATAGTAAGTATCTCTAAAATCTTTAAACATAAAAAATACATTTTTAAGGCCAACAAAGCAAGCTCTAAAGGGAAACTCCAGTTAAGGTTAAACTTAAACAAACAAACACAAAATCTGGGGAAAAAAAAGAAATTTGAAGGGCATGTATTTTATAACATTATGATAGACATGATAGATTTGTTTTAAACTTGATCTATAGCAACTCTGAGTAGATGTACTGAAATAAAAATCTTAGGTCATCAGAAGAAAGTATTCAAGTCAACATTATGAAATTGCCTTGATGTTCAGCAACGGCAGCAGCAACAACAAAAATATGAAGGAATAAATAACCAAACTTATGCTACAGTCAGCAAATCTAAAAAGTTAGGAAGTCTAGAAGTAGACAAAATGCTGGCCCCTTTGGACAATATGCATATTTGTTATTAATTCTTAGTGTTCCTTTGAGAAGGTGAATAGCTCAATAAGGCAAGAGAGGGGCTTGGTGAGACATGCAAAGGATTAGGGATAAAACTTGATTTCTTTAGGAACTGAAAATGATGCTTCTGATTCTCCCACCAGCTAAATAGGTCCTTAGTGTCCCTAATGCAGAGATAAATAATGCTAAGTGTCTTACCACTTCAGTGTTCCTGTTCCAATTAATATAATCCTCCAGGGAGAGAATAAGATATCATGCAAAAGCCCCTGGTACTTAAAATTGAACATTAAATTGAGCCAGATCTTCTCAACTGCCTCAACTACGCTTTTGGAAGTATAACATTTGGGACATCAGGGTAACATTAAAGGCAGTTTTGATACTCCAGGGCATAGCACTCCAATCGCCTGGAAGAATTAAGGAAACAATTTAAACAATAGGAAAATCTGGCTCGTTAAGAAAAATACTTGCTAGAATAACAAACATGATTTGTGTGTATTAGTCAGCAAGTTCTTTGCTCTCTTTTGGCTATGCATATGTAATATGCATATGTAATAAACCGCATCTATCATTTCTCTTCTCCCTGACATTTGTAACATCTCCTTCTATAGAATATTTGCTCACATAATTAGTATGTTCTTCACCCTGTCTTTTAACTCACTAATGGATTTTTAAGAATTTTAATTTAACAGGTTTAAGCATACCATCACACTCAGTTGCAAACTATATGGTAGATTCTCCCAAGTACCATTTATTCATATTATCTTATCTATTCAGATTCTGGCTGTAGGCACAGCCATGTTCCTATATGAATCTCAAAGGTCAGAAAATCCATTTCTCTCATTTTAACTGATTGAGGAATTTAAGACCAAGTGTGGTTCAGCGTCCTTTACAAGATAATTTATTGCTCTGAATATTTACTGCAGAATTTTAGACTAGACAATAACCATTTCCTCTGGAGATATCTCATTGGCAGTCTGAAGAGAATAGTGTTACTACGTGCAAGCAAAACTGGGAGAAAAAATATTTTATGAAGTAAAATTGTCAAAAACCTTTCTACTAATTAATAAAAAATAATAGTATGCATGAACTTGAAATGTAAAGGACTTGCACTTGAACCAAGAATTTGCACATTTGAAAAATAATAGATGCTGGGAGGTTGCAGAGAAAAGGAAACACTTACACACTGTTGGTGGCAATGTAAGTTAGTTCAACCCGTTTGAAAAGCAGTATGGTGATTCCTCTAAGAGCTAAAGGCAGAACTACCATTCGAGCCATCAATCCCTTTACTGGGTATATACCCAGACAAATACAAATTATTCTACCACAAGGACACATTCATGCAAATGTTCATTGCAGCACTATTCACAATAGGAAAGACATGGAATCAGCCTAAATGCCCATCAATCACAGATTAGATAAAGAAAATGTGGTACATATACACCATGGAATAATATGCAGCCATAAGAAAGAACAAGATCATGTATTTTGTGGGAACATGGGTGGAACTGGAGGCTACTATCCTTTAGCAAACTAAGACAGGAAGAGAAAACCAAATACAGCATGTTCTCACATACAAGTGGGAGCTAAATGATAAGAGCTTATGAACACAAAAAAGGAAACAGACACTGGGGTCTACTTGACGGGGGAAGGTGGGAGGAAGGAGAGGAGCGGAAAAGAGAACTATTGGGTACTGGGCTTAATACCTGGATGATGAAATAATATGTACAGCAAACCCCTGTGACACGTGTTTACCTATGTAACAAACCTTCACATGTACACTTGAATGTGTGTTCAAGGGTTGGGCAATTTACGCGAATGAGTGAAATCAGTTGTAAGATGACAGAGAAGTTGTTGAGTATATCAAACTGTAAATATTGTCCCTTTCAAAATTACTTTAATGCTAAAAGATAAAAGCAGCAGCAGCAGCAGCAGCAGTAGCAGTAGCAGTTCTGTGAGTTCCAAACCAGTTTCAACCTGAAGTCAACCATTTGTGATATTTTAAATCACACGGAATGGAATGAGTTATCTAATAAGTGACGTACTTTTAATCTATTTTGAAGAGAGGGAAAAAAACAAGAGTTAGATTTTCACTTCATGCTGTACACAAAAATAATTCAAAATGTTTTAAAGATAAAAGTATTAAAGTCAATACAGTGCAAGAAGTTTATGCTTTAATGCACTCCCTCTGTTCCAAACACATAGGAATAAAATATAGAAAAGAAAAAGCAAAAGGACATAACAAGATTAAAAGCAAAATAAAACTTTTTTTGAATCAGAAACAGAAAAGAAATTGAAGACACTGAGTGAGTTTCAAAGCCATTGGTCATCTAAGTGTCCAAAAGCAGGCAGAGTAGTTAAGGGTTCAGGTCCTATGAGCAAGAGACACCAAAACTGTTCCAGGTGAGTCAGAAACCACTGTTTCCAGCTACAGACAGGAAAGAAATTTCCTACCACCTACTCCATCCCTTGAAAAGACACTTAACAACAACAACAATAACAGCAACAAACTATTCCCAACTGTTTCCTCAGATTATTTCTATAGAGCAACTGACTTCAGGAGGTAATGAACACAGAAACAGTGTGGAATCAAATTTTAAATCAAGAGACCTGTAGTGTCTAGATTGCTTATATCCTTCAATATCACTGCAGGGAAGAAACTTTAAACCATAATTATGAGACCTTATTCTGGACTATGAGTTTGGATGGAAGCAACCTTAGAACTGCAAACCAGACATTGAAAGCAAAGAACACAGAATGTCTCAAAACATTTCAAATAATTAATATCATACAGACTTTGTTTTCTACCCCCAATGCAAGCAACTTAGATAGGAAGTAATAGACACATATGTAAACACAAACACACACACAAACAAATTAGAACCTTAAAATGATACTCTGACTTCTCTTCAGATGAGATAAATTTTTCATCTTTTAAGATGTTCTACTAAGTAGCTCATGAGATAAAAAGGAAACTATGATATAAATTATGAAACATTTAGACACAAATGACAATGAAAGTACTACAGAGAAAAAGTGGGATCCAGTTTTCACAATTGCAAGAATGAAAATATGTAAACTTAAGTTTATTTATTTGAAAAGGAAAATACTTTAAAACTAAATGACTTTTTAAAAAAGCTAAATGAATTAAGCATTTAACACAGCAGCTTAGGAAAAATAAGAAAGCTGAAGCAAGAAAATAATAAAGTTAAGAACAGGTATTAGCGAAATAGAAAACAGAGAAACAGAAGAATTAATGAAATAAAAATCTAATTTGCTGAAAAAGCAAATAAAATAGAAAAACACCCAATAAGACTAATTAATAAAATAAAACACTTATGTAATTAGCAATGAAATAAGACACACTTACACATATAAAGCACATTTAAAACCAAATTAAGTTCAGAAACCAATCTGATATATATGCCAAAATCCTAAATAAAATATTATCTAGATGAGCAAACTTGTGTGGAAAATAATACGTCATGACCTATTTCTGTTTATTTTGGAAATAAAGAAGTGCTCAATAATAAAAAATATTAAGTATTACACTAATGAACAGATGAGAGGGAAAACCACATGGCCATAACAATAAATGCAGAAATAAGTGTTTCATAAAATTCAAAAAACTATGATTTTTAAAATATTCAGAAAATAAATGCAGATGCTAATTTCACTATTGGATTTTAAGTCTTAGCCAATGCAAATATATTGAAAATATTTTGGAATTTAGAAATACTTTGGAAATGAAGAAACAAAATTATATGTACTGGCTATCTATGTGATTATTTGGAATTTTCACTAGTAGATTTCACAGAGTGTGCAGGATGCAAGGTCAACATAAAAATTAATAAGATTCCTACACACCAATAATAACCAATTAGAAAATATAATGTAAAATTTCTTGTCCTTTATAGATAACAAAAGCAACTCCAAAATCATCATGTATCCAGGAATAAAATTAAGAAAAGAAAACCTTAAGAACTTAAAGGAATAGTATTTTGTTAAAAGCACTTAGAAGCAGGCTTGAATAAATAGAGATATATTCATGGATGGAAAGGCTTAAAATTGCAAACATGTAAATTCTCTCCTTGATTTTTAATTTTATAAACACAAGTTTTATTTGAATTTTATGAGAACCATGTGAAGCCTTATTTTTTTTTAGTAAGCTTAGCCAGGAAGTCTGTATTAGCCAGTTTCATCAGAATGTCTTATTATTTATTTCCCTAATCGCTATCAGACGTATTTGCTTCAACTGGTTCTCAATTGTGGCTGTCCATTCACAACTTTAATTCTGTTATCTGTGCCACCTGACCTCGGAATTTTTCAGTTCTGACACCTAGTAACTGGGCTTGGCAACTGCTGAACTACTGAACTCTCTTCTTACCTCCTACCCTAGATCTTTTCTCAATAGTTTCTCTGGAACTGTTCCCTGAAACACTGCTAGTATGTAGTTGCATAATCCCATTGCACAAACCAGTCCTTGGTCATACCCATTGAATGACTTCTTATTTAGTTTTCAACCAAAAACCTTAGGAAATTTTTTTAATGCATAAATGCTTCATTTCTGCTAATATATGTCTCATAATGGTTGTGCCACCATCCCTGATGCTGTACCGCTGGAAATGGGATTTTCAGACCAAAACAATGACTCACTGAGGTGCCATTTCTAGAAATCTAGTCATTTCTACCTAGGAAATTGGCCAATCTCAGGAAGTAATAAATAGGTTACCAAAAGGGAAGTTAAAGCTTCAAATGAATTGAAGTTTTGTGAGATTTTCATGAATCAAAGCCATTTAAAAAAATAATAACCTTAGGTAATTTTTAACGTGTGAAGTTCGGATTCTTTCAGAACTAAAAAGCAATGACACAACTATTTTGAAAACTTTTTTTATTAGAAGAAATTTGGATAATGACTGCATTTTATGAGGTTGTTTTAAAAATACATTGTATATATGAAGGTGTAAATTTAACTGTCAAACACTTTATTTAAAAATTAAGTAGGTCAAATAATTTGTTGTCTTTGACTTATTTTTTGACACTACTTTATTGGATGTGAATAAAAATCAAATATTGAATAGCACCTTTCTCAAAAGAACTATTTAAAAATAATCTTAGACACAATATTCCATGGTTGTAAGTCCAAGGAAAGTAACAAAGATTCAGTCCCACAATCCAGATATTGGAGATTTAAAATTTTTATTTGTTCATGTTAAAAAAGAAAAGATGTTAAAAAGGAAAGCAGATTTTTTGACCTCTTAAAGTGAATAGAGACAGAGGAACAGCTGAGTTCAGAGCTATAAACTGGTGGTTTACTTCCCTTTTTCCATTTCTTTTCCTAATTCAGCTAGATATACATTCCACAGTGCTCCAGTTTTGCACAGACAATCTTCTCTGTTTCACTCCGACCTGACCTTGCCTGTTTTGAGTCCCATTACCTAAGAAACTTTCAAATGTTTTACGTATCTGATAAAAATGAAACAAGGATATTTTGCTTTTCAGTGTACAATGCTTCTATTTCTATCACCATGACAACTCCATGGGCAATCAAACATCTGGAAATAATCTTTATAGCATCCTTCCTATATTTTAAAGATAATTGCCTTGTCCCCTTATAGTTCTGAATTCATTATTCTCAGTTGCTTTAGCAAGACCATGTTAATATCAACATCAACAGACATGAGAAACTAAGGAGGACTAAACTTCTGTCTGTCACGATTGATTATCTAAATTTTTGTGGGTAAAGATGCCCCTGTACACAACAGTCTGAGCACGCTGGATCCTGATAACAGTATTATTTACTTATTAGTCTCCATTAATAATTTGTGGAAACTTGTGTGACTATAGCAAGTGTGAGGGTTAATTTTGTGTCAACTTGACTGGGCCGTGAGGTGCCCAGATACTTAGTTAAACATTAGTTCTGGCTGTGTCTGTGAGGGTATTTCTGGATGTGATTTACATTTGAATCCCTAGTCTGCAAGACTGCCTTCTCCAACGTGGCTGACCCTCACCCAATTTCTTGAAGGCCTGTAGAACAAAAAGGATGAGTAAGAAAGAATTGTTTATCTCTGTCTGACTACATTTGAGCTGGGACATTGGTCTTCTGCCTTTGAAATTGAACTTGAACTTACACCATTGGACATCCTGATTCTCAGGTCTTTGGACTCAAACTAGAATTAATACCATTAGCTCTTCTGGATCTCAAGTTTGCCAACTAGTGATCTTGGACTTCTCAGCCTCAATATTCATATAAGCTAATTCATGATAATAAATGCACCCCTCTCTCCCTCTCTACACCACACACACACACACACACACACACACAGAGAGAGAGAGAGAGAGAGAGAGAGAGAGAGAGAGAGAGATCTGTATCTGTCTATAGGTATCCAAATATCTATCTATCCTATTGATTCTGTTTCTCTGGAGAACCCAGACTAATAGAGCAAGTTTCGCTTATTCAACAAGTAATTACCAAGTACCTACCATGAGGTTGGTGGTGCCCTAAGCAGCAGGAGATAGGATTCATAGTTAAATATCTTTATTTATAGTAAAAGCCTACCTTATATTCTTACCATGAACTGAAAACAGTATGCCAGCCAGCTTTCTTTGTAATCTCTGTTGAAGAAGAAATCACCATTGATTCATTTGATCAACAAGTCTATGTTAACTATCTATTATTAGGTACTCTTCTAAAAGCTAGAAATACACAAGTGGAAGGCAGGAAAACAAACAACCCTGTTTCACAGAGTTTACAATGTAACTGGAGAGAGAGACGACAAAGAAAAAAAATAAAATACATAGTTGTTGGGAAAAGATTTTCCACAGGTCTCTCACATTTCTGCATATCTTGTTATGTTCGGAACTACTCTCCTAAAAATACTTATCTTTCTGATACTTGCATCAGAAAATACTTTCTGATGAACATCAGAAAATACAGTGTCATGTTCAGAGGAAGGTCAGGGTTGCTTACAGCCTAGGAAGACTGTGAGTGATAGGCTATCACTATATCACTAATATATAACTGTGTCACTATATCACTATATATAACTATGTCACTACATCACTATAGTGATTATGATAGGCTGTAGGCCTGAGTGAGATGGGAAGTCACAAGAAGGCTTTCAGGAAAGAAGTGACATAATTTGATTTGCAGCTTATTAGATTCACTTTGGTTTCTATGTTGAAAATAGCTCAAAGGAGACCTTGGCAGAAGAAAGAAGTCATGAGATTGAAAGGGGAGGCAGGAAAGGAGTATATAGCTAGAAATGGAGTGCTTGCCTGAGTTAAAAGGAGAGACAAAATAGTAGAGTTCTTTAGACAAAGGCATTCTCCTTTTCATATTTAAAACCCTAAATAGTGTGCTAATTTTCTCAGTAGCATTCTTCTTTAATTCATTGAACTATAATTGTATAAGCCTAATTAGTGCTAAGAGTCCATTAGGCAATAAAAAAATTTCCTCTCTAGTTAAAGAGTTGCACACGTCTTACATGTGAAATTAAGAAAAAATTAATTTTGATTACACCAAGTTAGAATCAATTAATTGATTATTTGCAACAGTCATTGAGAATTTTAATGTTTTCTGATGCATTAAGAAGCAAATAAAATTTAGACTGAAGTTTTTTTTCTGGTAAGATATGTCAATACATAAGCCCTTCTACTCAGAGGAAGGCTTTATCTATCACTCCAGAAAGTGAAAGTCATGGCTGGGAAGAAGATAGTCATGGGTATCCAAAACATCCTTTTCTAGGAATCTTTTCATTCTAAGCCAGTCATCTCAATAGCACAGAGATGAAATCTTCCAAATCTTGCAAAGAATTCTAGCTGATTCATTGAAAGAATTAACCTTTTATATCCTCTTATAACACACCTTATATGAAGATGAAGGGAGGAAAGTAAGAGGCCTGTCATGGTAAGAAAGCAATGAAAATCCTAGATAAAATTACAGGGAAAAAAAAGAAAACTATTTGTGTAGACTTCATCATCATCTATCTCTTTTTAAAGCCTTGGTAAAGATCTGGTAGCATCATTCTGGCCCACTCATCCAGAGAGCATTTGTGGTTAAAATACCCCCAATGAAAATATTCTATTCCCGAATAAGCAAGGCATGAGGAGGACGTAGAGAGAAAACACCAGCCTGACTCAAGTTAATGGTGAATGTTAGGAAATGGTGAGAAATTAGGTAGAGAGGGTGGGACCTTTTGATGGAGAACTTTAAAAGCCAAAGACAAAGCAGTTAGACTTGAGGCAACAGGGAACTCAAGTGTCTTCATAAGCGAAGGCTTATGTATGTCTACATACCAAGTAGTTTATCATCAATGGGAAAAAAATTGAACTTCAGTCAAACATTGGTTTCTTAAGTTCTATATGATGTTCAATGATGAGTGAAACTTGTTCTTTCATCTAGCTAATCTTCTAAGTTGGTTTACAGGTTTCATTCCAGTTGGTTTTCGGTTGCTTTGAGGTTTGGTTTCAGGGAATATTTTGAGGACTGCGTACATGTACTTTTTTGTTGATTTGTTCAATTGTAGAAATAATGTGCATTTTAAGCCTCTTTATAGATGAGAACCCTGAAGATCAAAGAAATAAAAGGATCTATTAATAAGGCTTGATAACAAAAAATAAAATATATTTCATTCTCAACAACTAGACAATGACATAAATTTTTGAAAAAATGAATTTCTGAGAAAGCCTGGGTACTGTGTATTTTAACTCTTCATCTATTCATCATTGTAATAATAGTTAGAATTCTGTGCTGGAAGATACAGCAATGGACATGGAAAATAGAGATGTCTAAAATACAATCTCTGAAGAAAAAATTGACATGCCAAGAAAGGGCGTATTGTGTGGTAAACTCACTGTTTATAATGCTATAATCAAGGTTTGAACAAAGAACCTTGGGGAGCAGAACAAATAATAAACTCTGCTATGGTAGTTGGGAAGGGTCTATTAAATGGCATAGTTAAAAGTGAGTGGGATTTATTCAAAAAGAGAGAAGGAATAGGCAAGAGCAAGACCTTCAGAAGACAATTTCCTCTATGGATTCCCTGTGTCTGAATATGCAATGAAAGTGTGAGCACTTTAATATATTCCCCAGGACAGCCACTTCACATAGTCTTCTTGAAATCTACGATAGAGGGTTTGTTAATTCATATAATGGGTGTAAAAATAAACTTCATCCATGAAATGAGTGCTATTTAAGATATGTAACTGGTTAGAAAGTTTTCACAACCCCAATTCTCTGGTGAAATGGAAGTGTAAGAATATATGGTTGATCTGTCAGTGTATGTATCCCTCCACTGCACAGAGGCTCAATCTCTAAATTCAACTACAAGTTTGCTTCAGAGCATCCTTGCATATATGAAATTTAAATCCAGATGAACTAATTTATGATGATGGAAACCAAACACTTGTTGGAAGTGGCGGGGGCGGGTGATGATTGGGAAGGAGAACCAGGTTATTTTCTGAAGAGGAGGAAATGTTCTATATCTTAATTTGAACATGGTTACATGGGTATATGAATTTAATAAAACTCAACAAACTAATGTTTATGATTGTATTGCAATTATATCTCAATAAAAAGTAAGAAAGAAAAGCATTGCATCTAGTTCACATTAAACTGTGCATGCATGTACTAGTCTGGAGCTTTAAGGGTATATGTGGTGTTTCACCCAAGCTAGAAGAACAGAACTTGTACAGAATCCATGCTTGCTTTTGACACCTCACTAATAAATGTTTGCACCTTTGGCATAATTTGGTCTCAGATGTTCTTTTGTTGTAACAAACAATCTAGCTGTTAGTTCATAGGAATAGTAGAACAACATCAGCACTTAGCTCTGAAATTTGTTAAAAAAAAATTCTAACATTAGCTAAGCAGATAAATGGGCTTTGGTAAATTTGCAACCATAAATAATAGCGATTTTCAATGTGAAAATTTGAATTCTAGCTAGAAAGGGAGGGCGGTGTGCTGATGAAGGTGGGCTTTAAGGGAGATTTGTCTTTTTGCAACCTGTCTATTTGCTAGTCTGCCAACTTTACAGTAGTGCTGAGCTCTCTCTAGAAGAAGTACCATGGATCACAGAATCTTCTATCCCCACAAGACCTTACAGAGTGTCTTGCACTGACTATTTTAATACATGCAAGGAAGGAGGACAGGAATAACATAGAAATCTTTTAAGTATGTGTTTTGGAATTAATCAATCCTGAAAGTTGTAAACCCAAAGGAGGAACAAAGAAAAAGCGAGAAGCTCTTATGAAAATTATTGATACTTCAGGCTCTTATGAAAATTATTGATACTTTAGGATACAGCTAAAGCAGTGTTAAGAGGACAGTTTACAGATAGAAAGATTTCAAATTAAGAATCTGGCCAGGTGCAGTAGCTCACGCCTGTAATCCCAGCCGTTTGGGAGGCCGAGGCAGGTGGATCATGAGGTCAAGAGATTGAGACCATCCTGGCCAACATGGTGAAAACCTGTCTCTACTAAAAATACAAAAATCAGCCAGGCATGGTGGCATGCACCTGTAGTCCCAGCTACTCAGGAGGCTGAGGCAGAAGAATTGTTCAAACCTGGGAGGTACTGGTGGCAGTGAACCAAGATCATGCCACTGCACTCCAGCCTGGGCAACAAGAGTGAAACTCTTTCTCAAAAAAAAAAAAAAAAAGAAACAAACAAAATCTAACATTGCATCTAGAGAAACTAAGAAAAAAAGAACAAATTAGCCTCAAAGTTAACAGAATAAAAAAAAACTAAAATCAGACAAAAATCGAATGAAACTGAGATGCAAAAAATTCATACAAAAGATCAACGAAACAAAAAGTTCTTCTTTGAAACAATAAACAAGATTGATAGACTACTAGCTACATTGAAAATGAAAAAAAAGAGAAAATTCAAATAAACACAGTCATAAATGATGAAGATGACATTACAACTGATCCAACAGAAATCCAAAAGATCCTCAGAGACTTCAGAGACTATTGTGAAAATCTCCATGTACACAAATTAGAAACTCTAGAGGAAATGGATAAATTCCTAGAAACACACAACCTCCCAAGATCAAACCAGGAAGAAAGTAAAAACCTGAACAGACCAACAACGTTTTTATTAAATCAATAATAAAAAACCCTATCAATCAAAAAAAGTCCTGTACCAGGTGGATTCACAGCCTAATTCTACCTAGGAATACATCTAACCAAGGAGATGAAAGATCTCTATAAGGAGAACTAGAAAACACTGCTGAAAGAAATCAGAGACAACACAAATAAATGGAAAAACATTCCATGCTCATGGATTGGAAAGATCTATATTTTTAAAATGGCCATATTTTCCAAAGTGATTTATAGATTCAATGCTATTCTTATCGAACTACCAATGACATTCTTCACAGAATTAAAAAAAAGGCTATGCTAAAATTCATATGGAATGACAAAATAGTCCAAAATAGCCAAAGAAATCTTAAACAGAAGGAACAAAGCCAGAGGCATCACATTACCTGACTTCAAACTATACTACAAGGCTACAGTAACCAAAACGGCATGGTACCAGTACAAAAATACATAGGGCAGCGGAACAGAATAGAGAACTGAGAAATAAAGCTGCACATTTATACACTCCAATATTCAACAAAAAATAAGCATGGGGAAAATACTCTATTCAATAAATGATGCTGGGATTACTGGCTATCTATAAGTGGAAGACTGAAACTAGACCCTAATATACAAAAATTAGCTCAAGATTGATTAAGGAATGTAAGACCTCAAACTATAAAAATCCTAGAAGAAACCCAAGTAAATGTTCTTCTCTATATCAGCCTTGGCAAAGAATTTATGACAAAGTCCCCAAAAGCAATTGCAACAAAACAAAATTGGTAAGTCAGACCTAATTAAACAAAAGAGCTTCTGCACAGGAACAGAAACTATCAAGGAAGTAAACAGACAGCCCACAGAATGAGAGAAAATATTCACAAACTATGCATCTGACCAAGGTCTAATATCCAGAATCTGTAAAGAACTTAATCAAATCAATAAGCAAAAAACAAATAACTCCATTAAAAAGTAGGCAAAGGACATGAACAGACACTTCTCAAAAGAAGACATACAAGCAGCCAATAAACACATGAAAAAGCGTTTATCCTTAGTAATCATCAGAGAAATGCAAATCAAAACCACAATGTGATGCCATCTCTCACGGTGAGAATGGCTTTTGTTAAAAAGTCAAAAAAAATAACAGATGTTGGTGAGGCTGTGGGGGAAAGGGGACACTTATGCACTGTTCGTGGAATGTACATTAGTCCAGCCATTTTAGAGAGCAATTTGGAGATTTTTCGAAGAACTAAGAGTTGAACTACCATTTGGCCCAGCCAGTCCCATTACTAGGTATATATCCAAAAGAACATAAATTGTTCTACCTAAAGGACACATTCACCTTTATGCTCATCACAGCACTATTCACAATGGCAAAAACATGACATCAACCCAGTTGCCCATCAAGGGATAATTGGATAAAGGAAATGTAATACGTATACACCATGTAGTATTAAGCATCCATTAAAAAGAACTAAATCTTATCCTTTGCAGCAGCATGGAGGCAGCTAAAGGCTATTTTCCTAAGTTAACTAACACAGAAACAGAAATCCAATACTGCATGTTTTCATTTATAAGTGGGAGCTAAATGTTGAGTACACATGTACATAAAGATGGGAACATTGGAGACTCCTAGAAGGGAGAGAGAGGGATGGGGTCAAAGGCTAAAAAACTACCTACTGGGTATGATCAATACCAGGGTGATAGGTTCAGTTATACCCCACACCTCAGCATCACACAATATACCTCTGTGATAATCCTGCAAGTACCCCATTTCTAAAATGAAAGCTGAAAAACAAAACAAAGTAAAAATCGGCATTGAGAAATGGACAAATACTATACCATAGAAGCATTGGAAATTCCATTATTATCATATTCCCTTATCTCCTCAATACCTTCTTCTTCCTCATAATTCTTGCCCTATAAAGACAATGAGTTTGATTTTAAAACTACTGCTTTTAAGAAGGCCAATAAGAAAGCACATCATATATGAGAAACATTCAAGCAAATAAGTCAGTCTTGGTTTTGTTAAATCTCTTAAAATGTTTTAAACTGTTTCCAAAAGTAATATAACCTAGGACTGAAAATCAATATCTGCATTATATTTTCAATTTTGTACTCATATTTTGAAATGTGGTGGTATATGCTTTATTTCTCCACAAATAAAATGAAACTGTTTAACCCTGATTGAGCAATTTTTATAGTGAACCTGATATTGCTGAGGTTATATTTCTCTACAAATAACAATGAAACGGTTTAACCTTGATTGAGCGATTTTTGTAGTGAACCTGATATTTCTGAGGTTATATATTTCAACCTCCTTATTGACTGAGTAAGTGGGAAAAAATGAACACACAATTGTACTGTGAATGTTGTATCATGAATCAGAAGAAAGCAACCTTAGACAACTAGTTTTCTCTATAGAATAGAAAAGAGGATAAAGAAACACATTTTTGTCACATTCATTTCTAAAATGTCAATGCACAGTGAACTTTGATCATAAAGCCAAGGAGATAGGGATTACGAATAATTTTTTTGCCCTTTTAACACACCAGCTATGTTAGATGTGATTTTACCTTTATACTTCCAGATGCATCACATTTATGCCCTACCCAGATTGGCTTATAGACTGAACACCTAAATTTTTCTGAAAATGCATAAGATCCTGGTATGTTCATAGAACACTAAGCACACAACATACCTAATACAATCTTTGCTTTTGTACAATCTGTTCTGACCACTATACCATGTACCTCAGGGACTTTGCTTACATATTCTAGAATGTTATTTAACCTAAAGATAAATAAAACTCTCTAAAAGAGAGTACAGAGGCTGCATTCTGAGGCTCAGGTCTTACTTTGTTCTTGGGTGCAACTCAACCCACAGAAAGATTATTCACACCCACACATAGGTCCAGCTGCAGTCCCACCGCCAGCTATGTGCACACCCAAAATGGCCCCTTTGTGAAGCAGGAGATGCTGGAAAGGAGGAACAGTATGTTCAGTCATTCTGCAACCGCTGGGTAAAAAGTTGACCTTTGGTCCAAGTTTAAGAATGTTATTGCCTATTCCATAGGGTTGTGAAAACCAGCACAAATTAAATGTCATTAAAAGAAAGTCATGTTTTAGAGCTTGGAATTCTTTATTTAAATTTTTGAGACTTCCTTGTAATGAAATTATTAACTTGATATTCCAACCTACGTTTGCAGAAGCATTTTGTTGTCAATTTAGAGTATGTTATTGATGGATAACTGGCCTAATAAGCCTGCACAAACTGTATGGGAATGTTAATGCAGAGTTGAAATAAAACAAAAAGTACATTTATTTGTTATATTAGGAGCCAATTTTACATGTAAAGGATAAAAAAAGTACTTTTACTGCAAAACCTGATATAAATGGTACTCACTGTAGAATAAAATTACTGGATACCACTTAATTCCCAATTAGGAATGCCAGAATGCATCAGCTGACAAGCATGCAAAACAACAATGGACAAAATGTGTTACATCAGAGTTTTTCAACCAGGGCATTTACCAACATTTAAGGATGGATAATTTTTTTGTTTTGTGGAGCTGTTTTGTGCGTTGTAGTACATTTAGTAGCATCTCTAGCCTCTACCCTCAAAAAGCCAGTAGCACTAATATACACTGAAATTGTGACAACCAAAAATATCTCTAGACATTGTCCCCTGCAGGGAGTCAGGGAGGTCAAAATTACCCCCTGTTGAGAATCCTTGTTTGATATCAAAAGCATTCTATAAATCTTGCAACATATGGTTCTAGTCATTTAACTGTAAAAGTGTATGAGCAATACAAATAATAACACAAAACAATGTTACAACCACAAGTAACTCTTCCGCTTGAGAATATTATCCTTGGTCAATAGCCGATACATGATCTAGTAAATGGAGTCATATTTATCTGGATGGATTTTTATTTTTATGTAGCTCTATTGTCCATTTTTTCTGTATTAAGAGTTCTGAGCTCTTATAAAATAGACATTTTCTCAACTTTTTACTTAATTTATGGGGCAAATGAAATGTGATCACATTTTCAGTCTCATTCAGTTCTCTGAAGCCATCAATAAAACTGAACTTGGAAAATACAACTGTCATTGTTTTATACAAAAGTAACCTTATAAAATTTTGCCTACCTAGAACAAAAGATAAGTAATCAGTACACCATGCTGCATACAAGCTCTTCTCCTGTATATTTTGAGTTTAATTTCCGACCTTACAATTTGCCTGTTTTTGCTGTTGTCATCTAATTTCTAGGCTTGTAACCAATGTCTTTTAAGACCCAGAAGTTCCCTCTACACTCTCCCTTCCTTTGCACGTAAGGAACCAGTGCAATTTCAAGAAAAGTAAAGCATAGTGTTGGGGCAGGGGAGGGGGGAGAAAAAGGGAGTTTACAAAAAGAAATATATAAAAATGAGAATATTAAGATATCTGCCTCTTTTCCTGAGTAGAAAACGTGTTGTGACAGCAGGAGTTTGTCTCAGCACGGCCTTGTTGAGAGGAGGAGAGTTCCCACTCCACCTGCTCAATGGCACCAACCAGAGACTGGCTAAAGTCCCAAGTCTTTGAGAGCTCTTAGAATATAATGTCACAAGAGAGGTCAGTAGGTTGTAGGCATTTTCTCACTGAGAAGTCCAATAAGAATATTTTCATGAATGTTTCTCATTATTTTCTTATATAGGGGAATTCAGGCACTGTCCAAATATTAATGAAGTATTCATCACACTGAGCCTGCTGCTTTCCTTAGTGGAAAAAGGAAAAGCCTGGCTATCCTTGTTTACCCCTTCCTGGATGAACAGTAAGAAAAGAAAGACTCGTTTCAGTCTGCATTCAGGAGATAGGAGGCCTGAGGGCACAGAATATACAAAACTCCTATATTCATAAACTTCTCAACCTACAGATTTTACAAGCAGAACAAAAATCGTTTCTATTCTGCATACAAAGAACAGGACTTTGCAGTTGTGTGCAGTCATTTCAATCTTTTCTCTCAGGGTAATTGCCAGTCTACAATGTGATTGCTGTTGTCATGCTTTATCAACATAAATCCTATCATTTCTGATTTATGAAAATTCAGTGAGAATATTATAAGTGTTGGCAAGAAGAGATATATATTTTCTTGAAAATAAAAGTAAAGATAATAAAATAATTGAAAGCCATGAAAATGGTGTAGTTTGGGTAGGGAATGAGTTATTTATAATCAGGAGCAATTCTATAAAACAAAGAATATTCACAAACAATATGAAAAAGGTATTATGTCTAAGTAATTTTTTATACTAGTTTTGCTATAAACATTTCCAACTGCCTGTAGGGTTTTTTTGACCTAGAAGCTTGAATACAATTTTAGTTTGGGTGAAGAAAATCATGTTGTGTTTCTTTGGTTTCTTTGTCTTATTTTGTTTTGTTTTGTTTTGCTTTGATGGTCTAGCATCCATTAGGGGTTGAGGAGTGGCGGAAGAGATATGATTGATGGTAATCAATTATTAGCTTGATCTTTGAATTTGCAGAAATAGTATGCCTACTCCACTGGCCATATAATATCAGAATGTCCAAATCATTCACGAAAAAAAAAAAAACAGCTATTAAAGGGAGTAGTTTTCAAAACTTTATTTACCCTGCTGTGTTGTCTTAACTTTCTGGCCTCAATTTCCATGTACAGATCTAAGGACACAGCTTACATTCAGATGACCATGTGCTCGCTCACACTTCATCACCATATTCAGTATTCTGTGGTTTCTTCTTTGGAAATATTAGCTAAAAACAAATTCAGTAGAGGCAGACCTGTCTTGTTGTGCTTGGCTTTATTACACCTGGCAGCTATTACATTTTTTTAAATGATACATAATAACTATTGTATGTATTGGGTACACAGGACATTTTGGTAGCTGCATAAAATGTGTAATGATTCAATCAGAGTAACTGAGATATCCATCATCTTAAATATTTGTCTTTTCTTTGTACTAGAAATATTTGAATTAATCTCTTTTAGCTATTTTGAAATATACATGATTGTTAAATATAGTCAGCCTACTGTGCTACTGAACACTAGATTTTATTCCTTCTATCTAACTGTATTTTTGTGGCCATTAACCAACTTCTTTTCATCTCCCTACCCTTCCCAGACTCTCGTTACCACCAATATACTCCCTACCTCCATAAGATCAATTTTTTAACTACCACAAATGAGTGAAACCATGCAATATTTGTCTTTCTGGGTCTGGCTTATTTCACTTAACATAGTGTCCTCTGGACTTATTTGTGTTGCTGCAAATGACAATATTCCATTCTGTTTTATGGCTGAATAGTATTTTCATATATATATATGTATATCCATTGATGTACACTCAGGGTGATTCCATATCTTGGCTATTGTGATTAGTGCTGCAATTAAACACAAAAGTGTGGATACCTCTTCCACATGCTGATTTCATTTTTTACAAGTTGAAGGTTTGTGGCAACCCTGCGTTGAGCAAGTCTATCTGTGCCATTTTCCCAACAGCACGTGTTCACTTTGTGTTTCTACATCACATTTTGGTAATTCTCGCAATATTTCAAACCTATCAATTATTATCATGTCTGTTAGAATGATCAGCGATCTTGGATGTTACTATTGTAATTGTTTTGGGGTGCCACAAACAGTGCCCATATAAGACGGCAAATTTAATTGATAAATACTGTGTGTATTCTGACAGTTCCACTGACTGGCCGTTTCCCCGTCTTTCTCCTTCCCCTTGGGCTGCCTTACTCTCTGAGACACAACAATATTTAAATTAAGCCAATTAACAAACCTGCAATAGATTGTAAGTGTTCAAGTGAAAGGAAGAGCCGCACATCTCTCACTTTAAATCAAAAGCTACAAATGATTAAGCTTAGTGAGGAAGGCATGTTGAATACCACATTAGCTAATCCTCTTGCTCTGGTTGGACAAGTTGTGAATGAAAGGGTACATTCTAGAATAAAATTTAAAAATTAAAAATGCTACTCCAGAGCTAGGCATGGTAGTTTACTCTTGTAATCCCAGCACTTTGGAAGGCCAAGGAGGGGCAATCGCTTGAGACTAGGAATTTGAATGGTCTGGATAGAAGATCAAACCAGCCAAAACATCCCCTTAAGCCAAAACCAAATTCAGTACAAGGTCCTAACTGTCTCCAGCTCTATGAAGTCTGAAAGAGGTGAGGAAGCTTCAGAAGAAGAGTTGAAAGCTAGCAGAGGTTGGTTCACGAGATTTGAGGAAAGAAGCCATCTCTGTAACTTTATGTGCAAGGTGAAGTCGCAAGTACTGATGTAGAAGCTACATCAAGTTATCTTGAAGATCTAGCTAAGATAATTGATGAATGTGGCTACACTAAACAACAGATTTTCAGTGGAAAAAAAACAGTCTTCTATCAGAAGAAGATCCCATCTAAGACTTTCATAGTTACAGAGAAGAAATCAATACCTGTCCTTCGAAGTTTCAAAAGACAGGCTGAATCTTGTTACAGAATAATGCAGCTGGTGACTTATAAGATACAGCCAATGCTCATTGCCATTTCCAAAATCCTAGGAGCCTTGAATCTATTATGCCTGTCCTTTATAAATTTAAAAAAAAACACATAACCTCAATAACAGCAAATATTTTTACAGCATGGTTTACTAAATATTTTAAGTCAATTATTGAGAGCTACTGCTCCAAAAAAAGAATTACTTTCAAGATATTACCGCTCACTGACAATGCACATAGTCATTCAAAAGCTCTAATGGAGATGTACAAGAAAATTAATGTCTTTAATGCCTGCGAATACAACATCCATTCTGTAGCCCATGGATCAAGAAGTAATCTCAGCTTTCAGCTCTCAATGTTTAAGAAATACATTTTGTAAGGCTATGACTGGCTTTGCTAGTGATTCCTCTTTGGATCCATTGAAAACGTTCTGGAAAAGGTCCATTGAAAACCTTCTGGAAAAACTTCAGCATTCTAGATGTCATTAAGGATATACTTGATTCATGGGAGGAGGTCAAAATCTCAGCCTTAACAGGAATTGGGAAAAAGTTGATTCCAAACTTTGAAGGATTCAAAACTTCAGTGGAGGAAGTCACTGCAGATGTGGTAGAAATAGCAAGAGAACTAGGATTAGAAGTGGAGCCTGAAGACGTGACTGAGTTGCTGCCTATCTCATGATACAACTTGAATGAATGAAGAGTTGCATCTTAGGGATGAGCAAAGGAAGTGGTTTATTGAGATGGAATGTACTCCTGTTGAAGATTCTGTCAACAAGGTTGAAAGGACAACAAAAGATTTAGAATGCTCTATAAACTTAGTTGATAAAGCAGCAGCAGGGCTTGAAAGGACTGACTACAATTTTGAAAGGAATTATACTGTATGTAAAATGCTTCTCATGCTACAGAAAAATCTTTCCTGAAAAGAAGAGTCTTCGATGTGACAAACTTCATTGTTGTCTTATGTTAAAAAATGGCCACAGCCACCCCAGCCTTTAGCAACCACCACTCATCAACAGCGAGGAAAGACCGTCCACCAGCAAAACATTGTGACTCACTGAGGGCTAAGATGGTCATTAGCATTTAGCAATAAACTATTTTTTAATTAGTTATGCACATTGTTATTCATAATGCTATTGCACATCTAATAAGCTACAGTACAGTATCAACATAACTTTTATTTGCACTAGGAAGCCAAAAAAATTGTGACTAATTTTACTGTGATATTTGCTTTACTGTGGTGGTCTTGAATAGAATCCACAATATCTGTGAGGAATGCCTGTATATTTGTAAAATTCTTTCTTGACAGCAAGATCCCCTCTCCTTCACTTTGATAGCCTGTATTCAACTAATTGCCAAATTACATAGATTTTACCTCTGAAATATCTTTACGATAGACCACCATCTTGCACTTCAACGATTAATTCCCAGAATTATTTTGCTTCACCTTCAATTGGGCTTCCACATCTCTGAATACTGCCCACTTCTTTCCTGCATTCACGTGTCAGTTCTTCAAACACACACTTTCAATCATGTGCAAAATCCCTACTGAAATACATGAATGTCTTCCAGCTACCTAATGACTTTAAATAGAAACCCATCCTGCTCATTTTCAAAGGTGCTAACACTGTAACCTCTACTTCAGGCCTCGCACCACTCCAGCTTCATTGCTTAACTCTGTCTGCAGTTTCCCTGTTCACCAGATTGCTAGAACATTTCGATTACCCGAGCAGGCGTGGTTTTATACCTGATATTCTTCTGCTAGGGAATTTCTTTGTTGCCTATTTTAACCTACCAAAACATTATTTATATTTCTAAATCCATTTCTAACGTCTTGTCTATTTTCCCAATTCCTCCCAAGTGTAGGTGAATGCTTCTTATTTTGCAGTGATCACTCCCTGTGGAGTTTTCTTTGTACCATTTTATGGCATTAACCCCACAAACACCACCTTGTACCATAGAATGTACCGATGGCTCATGCAATATGGTAGACCACCAGCTCCTTAAATGTAGCAACTGTAATTTATTCATTTTTGTGTCTTCTTAGTGCCTAGTACTTAATAGGTACTTCATGAATATTTATAAATTTATAAATTACTCAATAAAAATTAGGTTAGGAGCTTGAAGAAACATGCAAGTATATATTCATTCATTCAATAAATTTTTTGAATATATATATATATATCTCACTTGCCATAAACTCTTCTATGATACATTTCATTCAGTGCTAAGAATTTTTCGCAGATGGAAGCGATTAATATGTATTTGCCAATAATGAACAGAAAGAAGCCAACTCTACTTTTAGAATAATCAATCTACAACATAGCTTTCACCAACAAATCTGGCAGATATAATTTCTCATAATGTTAAAATATGTAAATGAAATTAAATCTCTCCATGTGTTAATTTAAGCATTATCTCTGCATAAAAATCATGGTATACGGGTATAAGTTTTCACCTTCCAGGATATGCTTGATGCAAAATAAACACATAGCTGTCAGCTCACAGCTTTGTATGATTGGTGTTGGAAAAACTGTAAAATTAGATCTGTTAGCTTTATAACACACTAGATAATGGTAAATTTACACTACAGTAACAGTAGGCATGCAGATGGGAATACATCTTCTTTGTGAAAACCACTATATCATTGCATTTACTATTTTTTGCTGGTATTTGTGTGAATGATTGAAACTGAGCTATCAGACGTAAAAAAATGGTATAGCTGTACTTATGTGTCCAAATACACATATGCCTACATGCAAAATTTTATAAATTACAATTTGTTAGAGATTGACTGCCACATGGAATAGAGACTGGGCTGTAAGTTCTAGCTCTAACTATGCCAAACTCGGCTTTATTTACTAGCAGCATAGTCCTTCAAATCAACTAGTTATTCTCAATTTAATTTAATGAGGTGAAAAATCACATAATCAAAATTAGCTTTGAGGAACTTCTGCTTCTGGCCAACATGGAGTAACAGGGACTAGATTTAACCTCCTGACAGAGACAATCAAATCTAGACAACATATTTGGCACAGTGGATTTTAGGACACTGCACATCAGGCCAAGAAAAACAGTGATCCCTGAGGATGGGAAATAAAGAAAGTGATTCTTAGGATTGCCCAGCTTATGTCTCAAGAGTTTCCAGATGATGCTACGGGCAGGGAGAAGCAAGGTGGAACTTGAGGTTCCCTGAGTTGAAAAGATGGAAGCTGAGACTCTACAGAGACCAAGAGGGTATATTTATCAGACAGAGGAGTTAATAGAAACCTGCACAGGAAAAGAACCTTGGATATCTGAAGAAGGTATCTGAAATATTCAGCAGAGTTTATATCGGTGCAAAAATCTGAGGAAATTACCCAAGTCTATGGGACAGAACCATCTGTAAGAATAACAGGGAACAGTTTCTGAAACTCAAAAAGGACAGAGGATTGTCCTGTTCCCACCAGCCAGACTAGAGAATGTCATAATTGGTAAAGACATTCAGGTAGAACACTCAGAATGGTCTGGATTCAGTAGTGAGGAATAATCAGTCCTAGATTAAACATACGTCTGGTCCAAAAAAAAGATGGAAAAAAAAAAAAAAAAAAGACCAGGTGCAGTGGCTCATGTCTGCAATCCCAGGATTTTGGAAGGCTGAGGCAGGCAGATCTCTTCAGCCCAGGAGTTCAAGACCAGCCTGGACAACATGGCAAAACCCCATTTATACAAAAAAGATACAAAAGTTAGCTGGATGTGGTGGCACATACCTGTAGTCCTAGTTACTTGGATGGCTGAAGTGGGAGGATCACTTGAACCCAGGAGGTCAAGGCTGCAGTGAGCCATGTTTGCAACACTGCACTCCAGCCTGGATGACAAAGTGAGCCCCTGTCAAAAAAATAAATAAATAAATAAAAATGAATATATATATATATAGTTTACTCCAATAAATCTTAAGAATATATATAGGAATACAAAAATAGCCAGAGCCAACAAGGCAAAATTCACAATGTCTGTCACTTAATCAAAAATCAGCAGGCATGCAAGGAACAAGAAAAATACTAATCATAAAGAAAATAAAAATTAATTGAATCTGACCCAGATATTAGAATTATCAGACAAGTACATTAAAATGATTATTATAACCATATTCCATATGTAAAAAAAGAAGTAAAAACATGGAAGACATAAAAACACACAAATAGAAAACCTACAATATGGGATATAAAATATACACCAAATAGATTAATGGCAAATTAACCACTGCACCCAAAGTAACCAAAAGAAATAAATAATAATAAAGATCAGATAGGAAATAAGCAAATATAAAAATTAAAAAAAAAAACAGCAGACAAAAATAAATGAAACTATTGCTGGTTCTTTGAGAGAATCAATAAAACTGATAAAACTGTAGTCAGGCAGATCGGGAAAAAAGAAGACAAAATTACCAATATCAGAAATTGGAAAAATGACATCACTACAGATTGCACAGATTAGTCAGGTGGAAGATATAAGATTAATATGCTAAAACCAATTTTAGTTTTATATATTAGCAATACGCATTGGATATTATAATTTTAAAATAATAATATCGGCCAGGCGCAGTGGCTCATGCCTGTAATCCCAGCACTTTGGGAGGCCGAGGCGGGTGGATCACGAGGTCAGGAGATCAAGACCATCCTGGCTAACACGGTGAAACCCCGTCTCTACTAAAAATACAAAAAATTAGCCGGGCGTAGTGGCGGGCGCCTGTAGTCCCAGCTACTTGGGAAGCTGAAGCAGGAGAATGGCGTGAACCCGAGAGGCGGAGCTTGCAGTGAGCCGAGATTGCGCCACTGCACTCCAGCCTGGACGACAGAGCGAGACTCCGTCTCAAAAAAAAAAAAAAAAAAAAAAAAAAAGTAACAGGCTGCCTCTAACATTCATATGGAAATGCACACAACTTAATATTGCCAAATATAACTTTGAGAAGCAGACCAAAGTGGGAGGGCTAACATTAACTGCTTTCAAGATTTATTGTAAAGCTGCATTAATAAATACAGTGTGGTATTAGTACACAAATAGATCAATGGAATGAAGTAGTTATTGCAGAAATAGACCTGCACATATGGACAACTGATTTTCAACAAAGATGCAAAAATAGAGAATGGATTGTCATTTCAATAAGTAGTGGCTAGAACAACAGAATACCCATATGCAAAAGCATGAACTTTGATACCTAATTTGTATCATAATGAAATTAATGCAAGATAAATCATAGACCTAAATATAATACATAAAGCTACAAAATTTTTAGAAGAAACACAGGGAAAAATCTATATGATCTTGGGTTAGACAATAATTTCTTAAATACCAATCATCTATCAGTGAAAAAGATATTAGTAAAGCAGACTTTACAAAATTAAAAACTTCTGCTCTCCAAATGACATTCTTAAAGAATAAAAAGAAAGTAAAAATAGACAGGAAAAAAAAATTTGCAAAGCCTATTTTTGATAAAAGATTTGTATTGAAAATATAAAAAGAACATGCAAAATGCAATTTAAAAAATACAAATAGTCCAATTAAACAAATTAAATAAATGTAAACAGACACTTCTCCAAAGAAGATATGTGAATAGCAGATATGTATATGAAAAGATTCTAAACGTTGTTAATTGTTACAGAAGAGTAAATTAAAACCACAATGAGATGCATACCTAACAGGATGACTATAATTTAAAGGACTAACCAAGTGTTGGCAAAGATGTAGAAGAACTGGCATTCTCATATACCACCAGTGGGAACATATCATGGTCAACCACTTTGGAAAACCACTTGACAGTTTCTAACAAGTTAAGCATAAACTTACAATATGATCTAGCCATTCCACTCGTAGGTATTTACCAAGATAAACAAAAACAAGTGCCCACACAAAGACATGTATAGAAATGTTCCAAAAAGCATTATATTTGTAATAGCCCACAAGTAGGAATAACACAAACGTTCATCTCAAAATAATTATGCTGAGTGAAAGAAGCCAAACAAAAAAGTACACACTATGTAATTCCATTTATATAAAACCCTAGAAAATACAACTAATTTGCAGTACAGAAAGCAGATCAGTGGTTGTTTGGGAATGGGGAGTGGGAGAGGTTAATGAAGAAGAATGACAAGGGACACAAGAAGACATCCAGGTGTTATATATATGTTCACTATTTTTATTGCGATGATGGTTTCATAGGTGTATACATCTATCAAAACTTTTCAAATTGCATATTTTAACTATATACGTTATATTGCATATCTATTTTACTTCAATAAAGTTTTTTAAAATTATCTTTGAAAACCCACTAACTTGCCGCTACGCTATAATAAACATACATATATTATTTATGCAGTACAGACATTCTTGTGCAGAGTAAACTATGGAAACCAAAAAAGTAGATTTAAAAAAGGACAAATGTAAAGTGTGCATCCAGCTACTGATGCATTCAAACCACTGAGCTTATAAACTCAATGATGAAGAGATGGATAGGGTGAAGAATTCAGAAACATTCTTCTGGCATGCAAGGCTTACAAAATTCTGTTATAATATAAAACTAATAATTTGAATACATGTTACTAGATGTGTTTGTTATTGCACAAGATAATAGAATCATAAAATTTTGTTGTTTGTTGGCATATATTAAAATTATTTATATGATGAGGCTTCACTGCAATTTCTGCCTATTCCATTGTTTCTTGGATGAATATAAAAATCAGCTTCCACCCCAGTGGTCTTGTCTTTGCCTGTTTTATGCTGTCTTAACCATATACTACAGACTGGGTAATTTATTAGAAACAAACTTATTTGGCTCATGGTTCCAGAGGCTGGAAAGTCCAAAATCAAGGGATCACATTTGGTGGTGGGCTACTGACTGTGTCATAACATGGTAGAAGGCATCACATGGGTGAGAGAGTGAGAGAACAAGGCTGAACTCATCCTTCTATCAGAAACCCACTACCGAAGTAAGTAACCCACTCCTGAAATAATGACATTAATCCATTTTTGAGGACAGAACCCTCAAGACTTAATCACCTCTTACAGGTCTCACTTTTCAACACTGCTGCATTTGGGATTAAGTTTTCAACACAGGAGCTTTAATAATACATTCAAACCATAGCAAGCCTGCACAGACTAGTGGGAAAGTCAACATGTAACATTTATAACACAATGTTGTTACAGCTATACAAACAGAGGCAATTGATTTTGTTAGGGACAGAGGATTCCACAAAGCTGTAGAGAGGAGGTGAAATTAGAACTGTATGTTGAATTGTTCAAGGGAATTGAAAGGGAAGAAAAAGATTACTTCAGAAAGAAGTGCATTCCCTTGACCAAAAGCAACCTCAAAAATAATGAAGTAGGCCAGAAAAAGTGGCTCACACCTGCAATCCCAGCACTTTGGGAGGTAGGCAGATCACAAGGCCAGGAGTTCGAGACCACCCTGGCCAACATGGTGAAACCCCATCTCTACTAAAAATACAAAAATTTAGCCGGGTGTGGTGGTGCGCACCTGTAGTCCCAGCTGCTTGGAAGGCTGAGGTAGGAGAATCGCTTGAACTCAGGAGGCAGAGGTTGCAGTGAGCCAAGATCATACCATTGCACTCCAGTCTGGGTGACAGAACAAGACTCTGTGTCGAAAAAAATAATAATAAATAATAATAATAGTAATAATAATAATGAAGTATGTACTCCAAAAATAAGTCTTTTGAACTTCCCCCAAAGCTTTTAAACTGCTATTTCCAAGCCTTGCATTGACTACCATATTTTGAGCTTTTATATGTATTATCTGACAGTTTCTTGTCCTTGGCAAAATGAACGATATATTCCCAATTTATGGATTTGAAAATACATACATCACTTTATGCTAAGGTACAATGTGATCTTAGAAGTTTACGGCAAGAAATATTTATTTTCTGCTCACATTACAGATCTACACTGTGGATCAACTGTTGCTGTGCTCAACATCTTCTCCTGTTTACTGGGACCAAAGCTGAAGGAACAACCCTTACCTATGACATACCAGTACCAATCTTTTAACAAAAGAAAAGACCAATAGTAGTGCCGTAAGGTGGCTCTTAGAGCTTCTGTTCACATTATATTGGCTAAATGGTACATGGCCAAATGTACTATAATAGAAGGATGTCTAATCCTCCCTCAGAGAGACGTACCATGAGCCATGCGGGCATGGGAAGAGATGTGTCATTCTCTCCCTATGAGGACCTGCAAATATATTGAACCTCATGGAACTAAGACTTTAAAAAGTTGATGTAACTTGCAGGTCATATAACTGAGCCACCCAGGCTGCAGTGCAGTGGCATCATCATGGTTCATCATAACCTTGAACTCTGGGCTCAAGTGATCCTCCTGCCTCAGCCTCCTGAGTAGTTGGGACTACATGCACACACTGTTATGCCTGGCTAATAATTTTAATTTTTTTAAGAGATGAGGCCTTGCTCTATTTTCCAGGCTGGTCTTGAACTCTTGGTCTCAAGTAATCTTCCCAGCTGACCTCCTAAACTGTTGGTATTACAGACATGAGCCACCGTGCCCAACAACAATGAATTCTGGGCAACAAAGCCCAGAACCTAGGCTTTTTACACTCTAACAAGCTTCCCTTCTCATGAGCCTTGAAATGGCAAGACTGATCATGATTCATCTTAATCGTAGGAAATGCTCTTTGGAGGGAACAGGGAATCTAAAGTATATGTGGTTGTAGGAAAGAGAGAAAGAATGATATAGACACAGAGGTACAAAGACAGAGACCCAGAGATATGAACTGCAGAGAGAAGTAGACTGATATTGATAGCTTAGTCTTCCCTCATTCTGTAGTTATAGAAGAGGATAAATTCTGAATTTGTCTCTGAATTTATGATATGCCTCCCTGAATATGGAGAAAAATATTAATAAGAGTCTGAGAAGTCATGCAACACATCACTTGGCATTTATTAAGTACACTGTGGATAAAACACTAGACTAAGTTCTCCAGAAAGACATCAGTTTGGCCGTTTTGGCTCATGCCTATAATCCCAGCACTTTGAGAGGCCAAGGTGGGTGGATCATTTGAGGTCAGGAGTTCAAGACCAGCCTGGCCAACATGGTGAAACCCCATTTCTACTAAAAAAAATACAAGAATTAGCAGGGAGAGGTGGTATGTACCTGTAATCCCAGCTGCTTGGGAGGCTGAGGCAGGAGAATTGCTTGAACCCGGGAGGAAGAGGTTGCAGTGAGGCGAGATCACATCACTGCACTCCAGCCTGGGCAATGGAGTGAGACTCTTTCTCAAAAAAAAAAGAAAGAAAAGAAAGACATCAATCAGACTGCAACCCATATGCAACAATATGAGAATGCATACAACCCAAACAACAAATGCTTAAGCCCTATAAGGGCAACTTCAGATGCGCTGCTAATTGGGAAGTTATCCTCAATGCAAGGTAACCTCAACTAATGTCAATTTTTAACAAGAGTTTGCAAACACGGTCACATGGCTCCTCTTACTATTCTGCCATGAGCAGTCCTTGCCCCTCTGGGTTTACTTCCCTGGAGTCCTTTAGTAGACTAATATTTCTGTATTAAAACTGAAGGAAATGCAATACAGAGAAACTGGTCCCCTTGCCTGGAGTTGTAACATCAATCAATGGAAGAGGGAAGCCTTCAGTAGTCACTGAGTCCCACTCATCCTCTTCTGTCCTTGGAAAGGTTCTGACAATGTCACTTGCCCAAAGTCAAACTTCTTTGAGGTATTTCTTCTAAAATGTTTGTAAGGTAATAATTGGAGGAGACTGCATGCAGCAAAGAAAAGAAGATAATTATTTGGCACTCTACACATGACAGAACTAATTAATTGTCTGTCCTTTTTAAAGAAATGCTGTCATGTTAAGTCTGCACTTAAGCCGTGTTTTAAGAAGGCAGTTGCTAAGTGTATCTAGGGAAACCTGGCAAAAAACTGTTTATAAGTACATTTTATTTTACTTTATATAGAATATGTCAAATACCAGTTGGCAGAGGTCAAGAAAGAGAAAATACATAAAAGATCAGATTTTAAGATTGTATAGTGTGATTCTCAGATTGAGCACAGCTGTGTCCACTGGTGAGAGTTAAGATATGTCACGGCCATAGCTTGGGAACTACTGGGAAATCTACTTTCATGGAAACCTAACGGGACCCCTAGGAAATAACTGAACCTGTATACATTGCTGGGGTTCAGACATACTCACATATTTCTGGAAAACTGAAAGGGCAGACAGAAGTGTATCAGCAGGAGAAGAGTAGGAGGGTAGGGAGTGGGCTGATAGCAAATGTGTTCCCAAAAAGACAGCCAGCATTCACACTGGCTCAAAGAAAACACAATGGAACATGTATTCACATAAATGCAGCAAGGGGGCTATAATTATAAAAATGAAATTTCAATTTCTCAATGGCAGGTGCTGTCAGTGTCCTGTTTCATTCACCAACAACCATGGTGGACATTCCCATGCATGGCTGACAGCCTTTCAGAGCCTGCATGTCTCTGTTTTTCAGTCTTGGGGCTTTCTGCAGTTGTGGGAGCTTGCTCAGTGCTGTGGGATAGCTCCAAAATGCTGGAGATTTAACCCCCAGGGACATCCTTTAACAAGTGAGATATGTGAGTCAGTGGATAAATACCCAAGCTTCCCAGGCACCCAGTAGGACAATTCTGAGTTGTATTCTAACCAGTATTTCAGAGAGTTCCTAGTAAGATGGAACCATTGTTCCTCCATATACACAGTGTTTAATGCATCTTTGTTGGTGCTTCTTCCTCTCTCTCTCTTTCTCCACTCCTTTACTTTTGCTTCCTGCAAACACTTCACAAATAAACCACCTGCTCCCAAATTCTTGCCCCAGAGTCTGGCTTTTGAGGAATCTAAACTAAGTTACTAACTGAACTCAGTGTCTCATTGGGCCTAAATAACTCAACTTTTGAAATCCATTAAAAAATGTAATACAAAGGGTAAATCTTTGTATTACAAGGTAATACAAGGTAAATCTTTATCATCCATTTCTGCCAGACCATCTCAAGTCACTGGCACCATGAAGATTCAAGGTGGTCACCAACAAAGAAATTCACACCTAGTAGGTAAGTGAGAAGAACGGAGTCCTTGCCAGACAATTCCAAAGAGCACTGGGGTACAATACGAGCTAAAGAGCAGAGGCAGCCCTCACTACCCTCTTGGGGTGACAAGTGCCACTTAAAGAGATCAGCTGAGTGATGTGAATCAGTGAAGAGCAGTGGCAGGTTAAAGTCCCAGAGGAGGAGAGAAATAAAGGGGAATGTAAATGTAAGTTTGTTTACTCCTAAGTTGCTTAGATAGTGAATATTTTGAAATTATAAATAGTAATTGGGAAAAGTAAAATCTGACACAGAAATGAAAATATTCTCTATCTTCTTATTGATCAAGACAATTGTGGTTATTTCTTCCTTGGGGCTTGGTTTTAGGAAATGAGTGTTGAGATCACAGGCGGCAAAACATAGAGAGCTAAAGAGAAAATAGGAAATAATGAAGAACCACCCAAGTAGTGAACCAAAGAAGAGAAGAATCACTGAAAGTATTTCCAGAACTGAGCTCTTGGTGAAAGATTATCTCCAAAGTTAGGCTGAGAAATAGACGCAAGAGATTAAAGAGAAATCAATGTAATAATTAAAACACCTAAAAAGTAGTAAGGTAAGCTACTAGTATACAAGTTTAAACGTCCAATTTTGAAGGAAATGTTGCATTTAGAAATTTTTAAATTTTGCTTAGCAGGAACCCAAAAGCCATAAAGGAGATAAACAAGTTTCATAATATCAAATAAAAACATTTGTTAGGAGGCTGAGGCAGAAGAATCACTAGAACCAGGGAGGCAGAGGTTGCAGTGAGCCAAGATCATGCCACTGCACCCCAACCTGAGCGACAGAGTGAGACTCCATCTGAAAACAAACAAACAAACAAAATTGTATGCTTTTTTGTTTACAAAAAAAATTACACACAAAATAAAAAAAAATATTCACATGCCTAAAATAGTTAATTTATGAAAAGCTTTTGCAAGCCAATAAGCAAAAGATAAGAAAACTAATTTTAAAATGCATCTAAGGATCCCACTGGATAGTTCACAGAAGAAACCCTAGTGTCAATAAATATATAAATGAAATATTTCCCTCGATGGCCTTCTATGCCTCTGCATATCACTGCTGCTTTAGCATGGACTCTGGCCTGGGCTGTCAGTCACTTGGTCCCCTTTGATGGTTTCCTCCGGCCCTTCTTGTAAGAGGAAGACATTTAAGAAACTCTGCTCTTCCTGGTCCAGCATCAGGGTGAAAGAGACACAAGACAAGCACAGCTTTCTACTTCGAAGATTGACAGTATCTTATGACACAACTCCAGTTACTTTATTAGCAGTCTATTTTCTCTACCTTACTTAAAATGCTACTGGTGCTTGCATCTAAGAACAATTTCTATTATATATTCAGATCTTATTCCTATCTTATAAATTACCCTATTCTAGCATCAAGAAGGTGTATAGGGAAGAAAACCCCACCTGTTACCCTAGCATCAAAATTCCTAGGCTGCTACAAATTTTAATAAATGTATATTCTAATTTTATGAGATACAGAATAATAAATCAGCTTAAGCCAGCAGTTTATTTTTTATTCATCATTAATTTTTATTTTTTTTACCAACAAAGTTTAGTTTCCATACAGACTGTCCAAAAAATGCCAATCTAAACTATGTTTCAATAGTCGTATTGGGAAAAGTTTTCAATTAGCAATAATCATGCCTCAGATGGAGCTCGTTGGTCATAATACTGCCACTGAGCAAAGCTAAGGAGGTTTATTTTATTTTGATTTATTTTTCCATTTTGTATGGTTTGAAGGTTTGTTCCTTCCAAAATTCATGTTGAAATGTAATTCCCAATGTGATAGTGTTGAGAGATGTGGCCTATTTAAGAGGCACTTGGGTCATGAGGGCTCTGCCCTCACGAATGAATTAATCCATTCACAGATTAATGGGTTATCAGGTAATGGGACTGGTAACTATATAAGAAGAAGAGGGATCTGAGCTAGCATGTTAGCACACTCATTCTCCTTGCCGTGTGATGCCCTGTGCCATCTCAATAGTCTGCATAGTTCCCACCAGCAAGAAGGCTGTTACTGTGCGCCCATGACAATAGATTTCCAGCCTTCACTGTAAGAAATAAACTTCATTTCTTAGAAGACAGGCTAAGATGCTAATGTAAATGTGAATTTGAGGGGAAACATACGCAATTTAACTTGAACTGAGATCTTTCCTCCACATCTTGGTAATGAGCTTAGTAATAACCCAGTCTCCTCCAGACCAAACCTTAGACCTCAAAATCCAAACAACAAAACAATTGCACAAGGAGAGAATCACGCGACAAGCAAATGCATTTCTCAATAATGAATACTCTGTGATATACAACTGGACAAAAAGAGGAATACAGACAAAGATAATATGCTCAAGGCTGGGAATTATTAGTTAGTCCATTCACTTTATGAAAAGGATTACCTCTGTGACCACAAATAAATTCCAAAGCCTCTGATGTCATGAAGATTTTTTTTCTTCTTGAAAAAGAGACAGTACTAGAATTCCACTCTATTGATTTCCAACTCTAAAAGGAAACTCTAAAAGGATTCTTGAAGTAAAGATATGGACAGAGGGATTCACCTACTGTATTCTCTCCCTACCATTCTAAAAAAGGTTTGCTATAGGTAGTCAAATATATACACAGGCTATACATTTATAGCACATATCAGAACTAGAAGGAAGTAGCTTACATGAGCTAGAAGACATAGAGGAAGTCAGGAAAATTGCTACACTAGACACCATCTTTCCAGGGTGCTGGCCCTTGACCCATATCATCTCATCTCTGAGATGAAATAATTTATGCTTAAGATAATTTATGCTTAATGACACTGACTCTTTCTTTTTGCGTCTTTGAAAATAGAAGAAAAAAGACACCCAAGAGAGATTCCATAAAAAACTGAAATTTATTTAATGCATGGTTATTGGCCTACATATGGCCAAGATCTATTTAGTTCAAACTGCTAAGTATCTTCACTGGTTCTCAAGAAACCCCCAGCTTTGGTTCCACTGCTCTGACTTTTCTGTGCCATTTTAATTGTTCCAGTAAGATGCTGCACAGTGAACAGCCAAGCATTGAAAAATCAGCAATTTGCCAATCTGACCATTATAACCAAAAAAGAAATACAGAAATATTCCCTACTCAAAGCAGAAAAAAAAATTGTTTCTTATAAATAATGCAGTTTTATTATTGATATCATTGTTGTTATCATTATTGATCTATTTGATGTGACAGAGACAGATGGAGATGTTTCAGGACAGTTCTCCAGGTGGCCTTGGTCTTACTCAGTTCTCCTCCCTTTCCCACTTGTAGTTTTTCCCACTTGTAATAAATGTAGAATTTGCTGAGTATGCAAAAAGCCTAAAATGTGGGAGACTGACCAGAATAGCCCAGGCTCTGTTCCAGGGCCCCCTAGAAACAGGATGTCCTTTACTGATTTAATTCAGTGTGTCATGTAGCCCTCAGGTTATAAAACCTAGGTCAGGCCGGGCGCGGTGGCTCACGCCTGTAATCCCAGCACTTTGAGAGGCCGAGGGAGGTGGATCACCTGAGGTCAGTAGTTCGAGGCCAGCCTGGCCAACATAGTGAAACCCCATCTCTACCAAAAATACAAAAATTAGCCAGGCATGATGGTGCATGCCTGTAATCCCAGCTACTTGGGAAGCTGAGGCAGGAGAATTGCTTGAACCCAGGAGGCAGAGGTTGCAGTGAGCTGAGATCACGCCATTGCACTCTAACCTGGGGAACAAGAGAGAAACTCCATCTCAAAAAACAAAAACAAAAACAAAAAACCCTAGGTCAGACTTATTTCTGGGGTCCCTCATCTGCAGTGCAAGTGAGGTACATGAGATGAGAATCCCTCTATCCTGGGCAGCTTTCCTGAGCCTTTGGGGACAGGCTCAGAATGAATCCTGGGCTTCTGCCACCCGTGTTTTCTGTATATAAGTAATAAACCTGCATTATGTAACTTGTGGTGTGTGTGGACGTTCTATCTCACCAGACTCAGATAAGCTGGTAACCAGTGTACAGTAAGCCTGCTTCACAGACGTGTGCTAAGGTCTGCTCCTATGACAGTAATTTTGTCAATTTCTTCTTGAATTTTTAATATCTTTAGTTGTACATGTTTCATAGATTTTATTTAATGATTCAACAGTTATGGCTGTGATATTTTCACTGTGGAAATTAAATCTTTGTCAATATTTTAAAACATCTTCCTCTCATATTATGATTTTTGTATTGTGTTTTCTAATCTTAACAAGGATAAGCCACTATCTTTCAGTTGGCATTTGTCTGACATATCTTCCACTCATTTCTTTGCTTTTTGAGCCTTTCAATTTCTGAAGTAAACAGGTTTAATAACACCCGCACAGTCTTTGAAAAGGCTACAAATCAAAATAGTGAGCCAAACAGATCTCCCTTTTTGAGACTGAACAGACACAGAAAAATACCTTTTATTGGACTGGGGGGGATGCAGTTGGTGAGGAAGGACAGAATCATGCTCGTGGGGGCCACAGGAAGCTCTCTGTTTTGTTAGTGCTGTTCTTGTAGTTATTGAAATTATGAGCAGTCATTGAATAACTGTGATCTTGGAGAGTTTCCTCAACCTCTCTGTCTCTCAGGCCTACCTTGTCTATAAAATCAGGATGATGACAATACATAATTTCTAGGACAATTGTGAGGATTAAGAAGGTTAATATAAGTAAAATGCTTAGACCAACTCCTGATACATTGCAAGTGTTCACAAAATGTGAGGTAATATCATTATTTCTAATGTTACTTATGTCACAATCTTTGTTCCATTCCAATTGTTTCCCAATTTTCCTTCAGCTATGGAGCCTGTCATTGGACACTTAGGGGTATTGCTGATAGGTTAAAGCTGCAGTTGTCAGTAGGAATGAGAACCCATTAAACTGTGCTTGCTGTTTTATTCCTTTAAGTTTTAACTTGGTAGAAAATGCTGTACCACAATTTTTTCCCCACAATATAAAAAGGTTTATAGAAATAGATTATCTTAGACCTCCTCAAGCCTCCCTTCCCAAGACAAAAATGTGTAACCAGGTTTATATAGTCTTTCTGAAGCATTCTATAAACCCTTTAAAATAAAAAATTCAAGGGAAAAAGAAATTCAAAAGGCAGTGCTCCATCTTTACACACTCTCCTGCCCTTATCAATACCTGTTGTGTATGGCATAGATTTTTTCCTATTCTAAATTTACCATAGTTTACTTATCTAGCAGAGTATTCCACCAGCAGTCTATTGATAAGACAGTTAATGTATTCCTTGTTTTATTAATTATTTTATTTGCAAAAAAAGAAAAAGTCACAATGACTATGCTTGCACATTTAAATGCATACTTTCTGTAAGATACAGTTTTAAAAATAGAATTCTAGGCCAAGAGTATGAGCACTTTTAATTTTGGCAAATATTGCCAAGTTCCCTTCAATGGAGTTTCCACCATTTACATTTCCAGCAATAGTGTGTAAGTATAGATTTCTGTTTTTCCCATACACTTGCTCTCAGTATATTAGCAAATCTTTTTATCTTTGCCAGCCTGATACTGGAAACAGTTTTTCATTACAATTTTAGCTTACTTGTCTTTTATTAAGAATGAGATCTGACAGGGCACAGTTGCCCACACCTGCAATCTCAGCACTTTGGGAGGCTGAGGCAGGAGGATAATTTAAGCCCAGGAATTTCAGACCAGCGTGGGCAACATGGTGAAACCCCGTCTCTACAAAAAAAAAAAAAAAAAAAAAAAGCAAAGTATTAGTCAGGTATGGTGGTGCATGCCTGTAGTCCCAGCTTCTCAGAAGGCTGAGGTGGGAAGATTGCCTGAGCCCGGAAGGTCAAGGCCGCAGTGAGCCGTGTTTGCACCACTGCACTCCAGCCAGATTGACAGAACAACATCCTGTTTCAAAACAAAAACAAAAAAAAAATGAGATTGGTGGTTGCATTTTCCACCATCATCTAACAATTGTGTTAGTGAGATGGTGTATGTGAATATGTCAGTCTTTGCTTAGCTGTATGTTTTGAAGCTCTAAGGTTGGCAGCTGAAACCTTAGTTTTTTCTTATCACAGAAATATTTTTAAAAAACCAAACTGCAGCTTTCTTAGCTTAATATTTTTGTTTCTCTTATTTCATACTTTTTAAACCAATTCAATAACATCTCTAAATTGCAGTGGCTGCAAAAGTTCTCAGGGAATTTTTACACATCTATTTTCTTTTCTGTGAAAATATACTAAGAAAATGTAAAGAAGGAAATCCTTTTCTGCTTGCCTACAGCAATTCAAAGTCCACTGATGAATGGTTAGCTAGTAAAGCAAGGCCTCCAAAGCAAGGAAAATAGAATGATTAGGTTCTGTATTTCAAATTAGGAATGTCTACTCTGAATATATAAGCAATCAGATAGCCATTTATGCAGAAGTAAGAGGAGCTAAAGATTAATTCATTGTATCAAGCATAAAAATACAACTTTTCTCAAAGAATAAAACTTCCTCTTAAGGAGATTATAATATTTAAATTGTGGCATTTCCCATATTATTTTTTTCTGCTCAGGACTAAGTATAAATACACAGGCATATGTTTTAACAAAGAAAGGAAAATATATTTTTAGCCTGAAAACTGAATCACAAAATGCAATCTGAATATGGTTATTAATATGAATCATTTCTTACAGAGGTGAGAACTCCTCAAATGAGTTGATATTTCTATTTATAATCTAAAACACAGATTATCTAAAAACTCTTGTTATAGCTGATTGCTCTGTTACAGCATGTACAATGACAATACTTGAATCAATAAATGAGTTGTGCTGAACAATTTTATTGTTATGTTAAATGGTAAAGATTTCCCCCAATGTCTGTTTCTTGTATTCATATTATTTTCTATGTCAAAAAGATTCTGGTTTAATCTAATTTTTCCAAAATGATTTATCTTAACCTTTCACTGGAATTTCTAAATAAATTAAGAAGAATAAAACACTCTAGAACATGCATCTAAAGATTGCATATTAGATAAACTAGTAAAGGTTAGATAAACCTTTACTAGTAAAGAGAATTAATAGTTCATTGAGTTATTATTTTGACTACTATATTTATATATTAACAAAATGGAAAAGATGTATAACATAAGACAGAAGTGACAAGAATCCCCAGAAAGAAGTTCAAAAGAGTACTTTTTATTGAAGCACATCCTTACTCTATGAGGAATTTTTTCTGCAAAATGTATTGAAATGTCTGACATGTTTGCGTTAACTTAGAGAAGACTTAAGAAACAGGTGGGGGCATATAGAAATAAAATATTTATTAGTCGGCACTTTAGGAGGCCGAGGGGGGCGGATCATGAGGTGAAGGGATCGAGACCATCTTGGCCAACATGGTGAAGCTCCATCTCTACTAAAAATACAAAAATTAGCTGGACGTGGTGGCACACACCAGTAGTTCCAGCTACTCAAGAGTTTGAGGCAGGAGAATCGCTTGAACCTGGGAGGCAGAGGTTGCAGTGAGCCGAGATCACGCCACTGCACTCCAGCCCATCAACAGATTGACACTCCATATAAAAAAAAAAAAGAAAAAAAGGTTTATAGTAACAGTGTCAACAAAACTTGAGAAAAGAAACATTATCTTAGTATACGACATAGGGTACCACAACTGAGAAATGAATGTTGATGTAATAAAAATTATGATTTGCTTATACTGAGCCAGTGAAAGATGGAAAGTATGAATGGATGTGATGGTAGCCTCCTCTTCACAGTGAAAAGTCAGTCGTATTTTAAACTCAGAGGTCAAGAAGAAGCAATTTAAGCAAATTACTCAGATTAATAGAAATTAATAAAAAAATTGTTAAAGGATTTGAAAGAGGTTGCTTCTAGAAACCACGAAGCGTGACACATGGGAGGACAGAGGCATGCTGTTTTTTGAAACAAGAACTATTTATTCTAACTTGTGTTCATGTATAACTTTCATAAAAGTTACCAAGTTAAAAATAAAAATAAAGGTAATATAATCTTTAAACTTTTTTCAAAGAATACATAAATAACTGAAATGTAATTTTTATAACCCTTTCATCATTCTATGCCATAAGTGGTCATTATTAACTGTCTGTTTGGATGTGTGTGTGTGTGTGTGTGTGTGTGTGTGTGTATGTGTAACATAAACTGTTGATAAGAAGATTTACATGTGGTGGAGGAAGATGGATGTCGCATGAGTATTCTTTTATTGTTTGCCTACATTAATCCATTAAGGACACTCGGTATCTTTACTTCAGGGTCCAGTGAGATTCTCCACAGATAGTTCCTTTGCTCTTCGCTCTCCTGCTTGAAAATATCATAACATCTAGGAATTGGAGAGTCAACATAGAGCACATAAATCTTCACTTTCATTCCGCCTACGGTGAGGCATTCTGTTCTAGAAGTGAGACCTTCTATAGGGAACAACCTGCCAGCATGGAGCAGGAGAAATGCTGGGCTGCACAGAGCAGAGGTGAGCCCTGGAGGACTAACTTTTCTTAAAAGACTTCAACCAAACACCCTGTTTTTAGTTCACCTTCATCTCCACTTCCAGCAGTGTTTAGTGTCAGCAATTCTCAAGCCCTTTGGAGGTCTCCTGGTGTAAATCAGTTTGCTTCGAACTAGTGTTTTGCTTCCCGTGTCTGATTAGGACTTGGCTTTCTAGGATCTGCTAAGTCAATTACCGCTCTTCCATTTGTTCTTCAGCTTCCAGCATTTCATTGCTGATGTCTCCTCTTCCAATCTCTTTGTTCTTGTTTATTTATAACCTTAAAAAGTACCTTTATTGTCATTTTATTTTAGTTTCAGGAGGCAGGAGAGGTTAACAGCTAGTCAACTCACCATGTTTAACTTTCCAATTTGCATTTTATAACATACTATTCCTTCTAAAAAGCCTTTAAAAATTGATACTAAACAAGAGATATCTGCTAATTTATTGTAATCCCAAAATACTAGATTTTCTGACAACAGAGGTAGAGTCTTTTATTAAAAAACTAAATATAATTGGATAGCAAGCAATACAAACACACTTTAAAGTAATTTTGATAGAATTTTAAACTCAGCCTCCATCCTGGAACTTAGGTAAACTGAGTTTAAAATGCCTGCTCTAATAAGTGTTGAATACTTGAATCCTAACTTTTGGTATCAGTATCATAATGGTTTTCTTTCTGCTTTGAAGTAAACAAAAGATCCAAAAAATAAAACAAAAACTTGACCAACTGTGAGACCCATCTCCCATTCACAAATTCTCATTGCATCTGCTAAATCTGAAACACTTCAATCATTAGATACCTGCAAACTTATCCTCATAAATGTTTGTTAAGAGATTTAAATTTGAGTAAGAAATGAAGGTGGTCATCTTTACAACTAAAAACCATACATTCTGTTTCAACATTGTAACTTCTTTTCCAACATATTAGAACAAATTTTGGAATATCCTGGTTTGAAAAGAATTCTTATCAAAGGTTATATATGTAGTGGTCCACGAATATTTACCACACTATTAGACCTCACTAAATGTCTGGGACATCAAAGAAGCAGCTTTCCCTTGTTACAGTTATCTGTGCCTTCCAAGCAGTGACCTCTTACCAGCTGGGTCATAAAAACACAGCAGGGACCAGAGAAGAAAAACAGTCCCTATTTGGGCTTGTGAAAGTACATATCAGGAAGGTCCACTTTAGGAGAGGTTGGTGATGAAAATCAAGGGATTTTCTCAGCATTTCTCATGAACTGATATTAAATTACATTGACTATTTGTACAACTGTAAACATCGGTATTTATAACAAATGCAAGCCAGCACTGATAGAAGTAAAAAGACAATTTCCATGAAATATTCTCACTTGCCCAGTTTAAGATAAGGAAGCATTCTTCAAGATTGTCTTAACAACAACAAAAAAGGTATGTGCTAGAATCTGTTGGGCTATCTCCTCCCCTTATCATTTCAGGGGCATACAAAAATTTCTTGGGAAGAAAATGGTTTGCATAATTTGGAATCATAGTCCAAGTTTATCTTGATATTTAAATAACAGACTAGTTCCAAGATTTCCCATGCTGCCCTCAAGGTCATTATATCACCAATGTTCTGGAATCAAAGAAACCTGTGTTCAAATCCTGGGCCCACCACCTGCTTGCTGTGTGTATTTGGGCAACTCAGATAATCTCATGTGTGTACAATTAAAAAGAAATATTAGAGTTCTTCTGATTGTAAATGCCAGAAACCCTAACAAAATTGGCTCACAGCAAAAAGAGAAAGAAAGAAATAATGTATGGATTAACATAATTTATTGGTTCTGCTGTCCTCCAGGTTGACTTAGTTTACAGGAGGATTCTCCCCATGGAGAAGCAAAGATGGGCCCTTGCCTTTCCAGATATATGTATCAATGATACCAGACAATTCAGTTAAAAAGGCCACGTGTCTCTCCCTCAAAAGTCACACTAATCTCCAAAACGGATTCTGAATGGCTTTTCTTGAGTTCTGCCCACCCTTGAGGCAATAACTTTGGATAGTGGAATTAGATACAGATTGGTGAATTTGATTTATGTCAAAAGGAGATGACATAAAATGTAATTTTATAACCTTAAAAAGTACCTTTATTGTCATTCTATTTTAGTTTCAGGAGGCAGGAGAGGTTAACAGCTAGTCAACTCACCATGTTTAACTTTCCAATTTGCATTTTATAACATACTATTGCTTCTAAAAAGCCTTTAAAAACTGATACTAAACTAGAGATATCTGCTAATTTATTGTAATGCTAATTATATTATAGAATCATATATGATTCTATATATGTAGATTATATAATCTATATATATAATTATATGTATAATTATAGAATATACCACTGGAATTATCTGGATGGGTAGTTTCAGGAAGAAAAAGATGAAGGCAATTCAAAAAGTAGCAAATGTCCATGACATGGTCTACTTACCCCTATTTTATACTCATCATGACAGATATGTAATATAACTTCAGTAAAGTACCTGATACAGTGACTCTCAGTAATTGTGTTTAAGAAGCTCACTTACATAGGTAAGTCATTAAGATCCATACATTTCACCTATTTACTTAAACATTTGATTTTTGCCTTTTGCTCAGTAATGTCTCAAGCATCTAACCAGATACTGTCTCTTTAATTTCTAAGTATATGATGAACATGATCAATTAAAACTAGTACTTGCAAATAAAATAATCCAAAGATTTTTAAAAACAAAGTCTGAAAACCTTAGCAATCAAGATACAGATTGCAAGCAATACACTGAGGTCCTTAACAAGTCACAAACTGCCAAAGAGCAGAAAACTGCCCGACTTCAGAATAGGAAGCTACATGGAAGTATCAACTTTAACCTCCACTTGGACTGGCTGAGACAGTAGCCATAAACAGCCGCAGGAATGATTTCAGACTTGGATTTGATGTATTACAAAAATGTCTTGTCGAGTCCTGAAAATGAAATCTAGTCATCAAAGTTGCTCTTCAAGCAAATATCTTAAGTTCCCAGAATTAGAGACTGATATTTTTCCTGGGTCACCATTACAATTGTAAGAGTGATTGATACACCCAGTATTTTAACCCAGATACATCTACTTGAGAGAGCCCCTCTTTGCTATTTATGAGATGATGTTTGTCAATTAGCCAGAACTGAGTATGTGCTAGAAGGCTGTGCTATCATTTAAGAGTGGACTTGAATCCACATTCGTCTGCTACTGTGAAACGTGTGGTTAGCTATGTTTTAATTGACTTAAGCTTGGATTGTCTATATGCTGCAGTCATCTGGGAAGAGATAGGGAAGAGAGGTATTTCTGATGGAATATTTTCACAAATTTTGGTGAAAGTTTATGGAAAATTGGATTCTCATACTTCTGCTTACAGATGAATCAATAAAAATTATTTTAAAGAGAACTCTATAGATCTTTACATCTCTGAATTGGCTGCAACTCAATGCTGCTTTCAATATATAAAAGTCAAAATTACTTCACATTTGAGAACACAGGGCTTTCTCTGTCAGCAACTGTTATCACTTGATGGTCATGCTCTCCTATCCTCTTTTGCAAAAGAATAGCAAAAGTATGGCAAATTATGTAAACTGCTTATTTATTTATTTATTTATTTATTTAGCTGCTTTTTAGAACAACATGAATTCCATGTATTCAAACAAATTTTGACTTCATACTGAAATGTAAGCAATGAGTTTTTTGTAATTAGGCAACTGTTTTTACTGTACTGGTTTTCTTACTGCCAGCTTCCAAACATTGCTTTCAAAGCTGAAAGGGAATCTGCTATTAGCCTACTTGTCAACACACATCACTTTATGGAGGGGATTGTGGAGATCATTTCCCAGACTCAAGATAGCCACACTATCTTTTTGGGAAAAGTCTTTTTCTTAGTTTTGCTGGATCCTGGGTTGGCTATGTGCTACTTTTAATCTTGGAAACTTCTGTAAAGCTTTATAGATTGTAAGAGAATAATCTTCTTATGGAGCAGACATAGTTTAAATCTGGGAATTTTGCATGTGGTTAAACAAGGAGGAAATTTGTTTTGCCGATTTCCTGGGGTTGATTATTTTTAAGCATGATTATATTATTTACCAAAGATAAATATAGCCTTAGAACTCTAAAGACCCTAAGAGCCCTTCAAGGGTGGAATAGAAGGATGGTATATAAAGAGATTTATTAAAGGATGTAAAATTGCAGTTAAATAAGAGGATAAGCTCTAATGTTCTATAGCACTGTAGGATAACTATAGTTATTTATCCTATATAATTAACTATATATTATATAGAAAGTTATATATTTATATATACTGTATATAATATAGATATGTAACTATATATAATATACAGTTACATGTAACAATATATAATATAGTTACACGTAACTATATATAATATACAGTTACACATAACTATATATAATATATAGTTACGTGTAACGTTACGTGTAACTATATATAATATATAGTTACGTGTAACTATATATTAAATAAGAGGATAAGCCCTAGTGTTCTATAGCACTGTAGGATAACTATAGTTATTTATCCTATATAATTAACTATATATTATATAGAAAGTTTTATATTATATATATCTGTATATAATATATAGATATGTAACTATATATTATATATAGTTACGTGTAACTATATATTATAGTTAATTATATAGGATATAGTTATATTATATATAGTATAACTATATAATGTATAGTTATATAGTCCTATATATTCTTATTATATATAGGATAACTATATCCTATATATTATATGGTTAACTTATTAACCACATAATATGTAATTATCTTATATATTATGTAATTTCAAATAACTAAAAGGAGGATATTGAATGTTCCCAACACAAAGAAATGATAAATGTTTGAGATGATGAATATGCTAATTACCCTGGTCTGGTCATGATACTTTAAAAATATCCAAACATCACTATGTACCCCTTAAATATGTACAATTACTATATGAAAATTTAAAGTAAAATAAAAAATATAATGAAAAATGAAAGTAATAATGAACGGAAACATGCATTGGCACCCCAAGTGGGGAAAAACCTAAGTACATATATCATCAAGAAAAATTCAATTCCTATTATTTAGGTACTAATATTGAATAATAAAATTCAGAAGTATTCATCACTCATGCAAAGGAAGCAAAGGAGCAAAGGAAGGTGAAAAGTTATGCAATAGAAAACAGCCTCAGAGGAAGGTGAAAAGTTTCCAAATAGAAGGTGACCTCAAGTGGGAGGTGAAAAGCTTTGTAATAAAAGAAAATCTCCAGCTAACAATTGATAATTCCATATAGTGAAGAAGATATAAATAAACTTCTTCTCCTCAAGTAGCTTATAATCTAACTAGAAACAAGACATATTGAAAGATATAAAAGCAAAAATACCATAAAACTGATTACTAACAAAAAGTGCTATAAAAAACTCATTGTTGAGTTTAAAAGGCAACATTTAGAATTTTAAGTTGAGAGAAGCGTACAAAAAGTGGTGAAGTTTAATTTGGGCCACAAAGGAGTAGGATTTTGATAGAGAAATGTGTTGAAGACCCCCTGGGTAGGGAAAACTAAGTGAGCAAAGACATGGAGGAAAACAACTTTAAAGGAATAGTGATTAGATAAGTTGGATTGGATTAAAAGGTTTGTGTGAGAAAAAGAGATTAGCTCGAAAGGTTTATAAAAGGTAAATTGTGTGAGCCCTCGAACGCAGAAGAAAGGGATTTAATCTCTAATGCGAGGGAGATTAACCTTAAAGAAGATTGATGGATGCAGGGTGAACTGGAAGGAGAAGCTGAAAGCACAGGGAGTATAAACTAAACTTTGTGTGGCCCTTTCAGATTCAGTGCAATTGATTGATCTCACAGCGGATGGAGCTGGCGCAGTATCTATCAGTGGGAACGGAAAGGAAAGGATGGATTCAGGAGACATGGCAAAGGAATGCCTGATTAAAGGAGAGGATATCAGACTTTCTGGGTCTGGGTGGCTGGAAAGTGGTGATACAGCAGAAAAAAAAAATGTGGACATCAAAGGATGTTTTTATAAGGAAAAAGAGAATGCATTTAATTTTGAAAACAAGTTTTCTGAACTGATGTCCAGTGGGGAGCCCAGAATCTGGGGCTGGAGAAATATATTTGGTGCCTGCCCTCATAGAGTTAATAGGTGAACTACAAATGAAGAAAATGACCCCTAAGGGAGAGAGTATAAAGATGAAAACTGAACCTCAGGAATGCCCATGTCTCAGGATGGCAAGGTAAAGAAAGAGGAGGCAGCAATGAAGAAAGAAACTAGATGGAGAAGAGGTTCAGAGACAGAAAACAAGGGCGGAGTTTTCAGAAGGGCAGAGCTCTCCTTTGGATCCACCAAGTCTTCTTAAGATAAAGAGGCCATTTCTGCTCCCCACAGTGTGGTAAGCGTAACAGGAAGAGGCTGCCTTGCAGGTTCATCTCTGCCAGTGTCCAGGTGGATAAATGCACTCTTGGGAAGTATTTTATGGCCAATTGGCTGCTCAAATTAAGCCACAATCTCCCATTGTTTTTATCTGTAGTAGCACCGACATTTTGATCTCAGTAACTAAAAATGAAAAAAGAAAGAAGGAACAAAGGGAGGAAGAAAGGAGATAATATTAAATAATATAAGATGCTATAGGAAGATTAAGCAGTATGAGGATTATCGTAAAAGAAGCAGTGTCTTCTGAGAGGACAGGAAGGACATCTGAAGTAGAAGACAAACACTGTATTCTTTAAGCCAAGCTGTGTTAATAGTTAAAATGTCAACTATCTTCACTGTGATAAGGCAAAAAGAGAAGAAATCTGGGAATTTTCTACAGCCCAACACGTTGAATTTAACTTTGCAGATTTCAGTAACTGTGAGGATGGCCTTTAATTTATACTACAAAATATGCATTCACAGTAGACTAGTGAAAAATGTTACATAGTTTTTGTAGCATCAGTTTTAAGTGGAAGCTAAAAGGGAGCATTACTCAATATTTAAAAGAAAGTTTTCTCTTTATTAATTTGGAAGCATTATAATACTTTGGGTGGCCAAAATTTTGCCCAGTGAAAACTAACACCAAGAGCTTCCTAATTGACTAAGCACACTATTCTATTTTAAAATATTGAGTGAAAATTTCTTGGGCTTGGAATTGAACTGTTCAATATCTCTTTCCCTCATATTATGTCCTATAATAATTAAAACTTCAATTTCTCTCTGAGGAATACTTAACACCATCTTTCTCACTTTCTTCAAATATTAAACGTGGCTGCTAAATCAACCATAGATTCATAAAGCTAAAATAAATCTCAGGATCATCAAGTCTTAGATTCAGAATAAAAGATATTACCTAAACTAGTTTAATCAGAGAAATGCATCCCAATAGTTTTAAAAATAACTTTTGGTTTTTAATATCTGTTGGTTTTGCAATGAGCTACCAAGTCATTTGTTACCATTTGGGCTCATCCCTGCAATTTTTTTTTTTTTTTTTGAGATGGAGTCTTGCTCTTTCACCAGGCTGGAGTGCAGCGGCGCACTGCAACCTCCTCCTCCCAGGTTCAAGCAATTCTCCTACCTCAGCCTCCAGAGTAGCTGGGACTACAGCACGCCACCACGCCCAGCTGATTTTTGTATTTTTAATAGAGACGGGGTTTCACCATGTTGGCCAGGATGGTCTTGATCTCTTGACTTCATGATCTGCCTGCCTTGGCCTCCCAAAGTGCTGGGATTACAGGCATGAGCCACCACCCGAGGACCATCCCTGCAATTTATCTAGTAACAGTGTTTCTATGTTTATAATAAAAGCACTGGGAGGTTTCCCAAAACACAACTTTTAAAATATTAAATACATGTATTCACATATACATAAACAAATATAAATATGCCAGTTACAATTGGATCTTGCTGTAGCAAGAGAGCCCTAAAAGAATAGTGCAGTGCCTTACACAAGCATTTTATTGTTCTCATATAAAAGTTAGGAGTGTGTAATACAGACAATTAAGGTAGCTCTGATCCTAGGCTTCTTCCATCTTTTGTTTGTTTAATAGGGCCTCCATTTCCAAGGTCTCCGCGTGTTCCAAGATGAGAGACTTAAATTACATTTTTCCAAATAAATGTGATTTCTAATATTCCACATTATAAATAACTCTGTAATGAATTCATTTACACACACACTTTTGTTTATATCTCCCATTTTTCTTAGATTAAAGTTCTAGTGCCAAAATGTCATCCAGAAAGAGCATAACAAACTATAACTTTACCAGCAGCCTACAACAGTACCTTTTTTGCCAGCACATGCCTTTGACAAAATTGAATGTAACATTCTCTCAATTATTTGATAGGTGAAACATTTTTAAAATAATTTTAATTTATACTTCTTTGGTGATAAGTGACCTTAAGCAATTTTTGTGAATACTAGCTAATCATATTTATTCTACTGCAAATAGTCCTGATACTCTGATAATTTGTTTGAAACTGGAATGATAAAATCATGTGAAAACACTTTGCATATTATCAGATGCCCTGTAAATGTGAGATGTTGTTAGTGTTACTGTCTTCTTAATAATAAGAATATCTTTCCTTTCTACTTTCAGAATTAGTGTTCAGGTCAAGTATAATATTTATTATATGTGACAGTGCTAAGAAAACTTAATATACTTTATAGGTAGAAAGCATTATTATTTTTGGAGATATTCAAAACTTTCCAAATTATTTGACTAACTGTCACAAATAAAAGATGGGGCAAAGCATGAAAGTAAGAAAGCAGTTTTTATACTGTCATCACCTCACTCGTGCACATCTTCACATTGCCATGGGTCTGGGTATATGGCAAAATTAAGCTTTTCTACTAAGTTCCCCCAAAATCACCATTAGCAGGAGATAAAATCGATTTGGGAAAAAAACCCAACAAACTAAGGTTTGAAAAAGAAATGGAGCTGCTTTCCAGACTTCTAAGAAAAAAAAATCACCCTGGGTTTTAAAACTGACCTCATCTTTCTTCTAAGAGAAAACAAAAGTTATGATACAGGAATTCCCTTAATATCTCTCCCTTCTCCTTAAGTTGTCTAAGTCTAAACACATTATTTGCTTTTCTCTTCACTTAGGATAGGAGATGTTCCTTTATACATTCCCCCATGCAAGCTCATTTATAGCCAAGGCTGCAACTAATCCATGTGCTTTTCTCTCAACTAGATACCTCCAACTAAATCTCACTACACATCAGATAACCCATATTCACTTCAAACAGAAACTAAATTCATCAATATTTTTCTGCAGTTCAGAGTCCCTTAAGCAAACACATTATATACTAACACTTTGCCAAGAACAGACACCTTTTTTGGTGCCAATCAACATTTCAAATGCATATAATTTATGTTAACAGGATTTTCAGATTTGGAACACAAAGTGAAGAGGCAATGCAATACTATCTAACTCCACCTTATATCTAAATTTTAATATATTCTGATTATGCTGGTTATTTCAAAGTAGAATGAAGAATGTTTGTTTAAATTATACGTGATTTTGTCAGAACTTGAAATAATCTCTTGGACTTATGCAATTATTATTTTTATACATGGCTTATTTTTATATTACTTGATTTGTCATGGTTGCTGGTTATCCTGTGGGCTTGGTAAAAAGTTAATGCAAAAGAAATTAGAGGGAAACAGACATTAACAAAGCAATTCCAATAATATATATACTTTACAGAAAATGAAATGAATAAATGTTTCCAAAAACTAATATTCTTAAATAAATCATAATTATTTTTCTGGAGAATAGTCCAACATAATTCAGTCCTTGGCTACTAAAAGTTATATGTCCCTGTCTAGGAATGATGAAGTGTTTCCTAAATGGCTTTGGAACTATAGAATGCGGAGCACAATATTCTGCAGTGAAGGGTGGTTCTTTATGAAAGTTGAGAAACATACGCATAATGATTCAAGTGCCATCTATAGGAAATGTTAAAGTATGGTTAGAAATGTTGCAGAGTTGATTGATATGTAACCTTTGGATAATATATTTCTTACGCAAAATAAATTAAGCCTCTGGGCCTTGATTCTGAAATGATTAAAAACTTCTCATGCAATGTAAATTATGGACTATAATTCTGACCTCTTATGCTTTCAGTGTTGGCTTTGTCTACACATTGTCTAGGCTCGATCCAGCACAGTGACTGAGTATGACTAAACAACTGACGCATTAGTTACAATTTTTTCATGCTGAGGATGTGTTATGAGTGCTGCTGTTAACAGCTGTGATTGTTGTTTGTAATTATCTCTATTTTCCTCATAGGTGGTCTCTTTGCTGCTACAGCTTCTAAGCAATCATCTGAAATGTTGACATCTTTTAAAGCTGTAATATTCAGGACTGAACTTCCTCCCACTTTATTCATCTTCATTAGGAAAAACAAAAATCAAAAAACAAAACCCCACAAATTCTTAATGACTGCAAAGTCAAATGTGTATTCCCTAAATCTGCTGTCACAGATGTAAAATAGAGAATGTTGCTTATTACCTAGATGTTTAAATAAAACAAATGTTTGATATTAAACTAAGGAAGGACTAAGGAAAGGATAACATGTTGTATCTTAACTGAAGATTCTGATTGGTAGTGGCTGCATTTGCTGTTAAAGATCATGAATCTATATTTAATCCTAGCAGATGGCAGCGTTCAGGACATGCTACCTCAAAATATTGCACCTTAGCATGCTGAATATTTTAAGTTAAGGAATTTCAGAAATGTCATGTGCAGGAAGGACTTTCTGACCTTTCCCAGAAAAACACGTCGTAAGACCCTCATGTGAGAGGCATTCTTCCTGTACCTGGAGAAAAGGAGCATCCTTACTGCCAAAGACAAAGGGACACATGGAGAAATGTAAACAAAGAGGCCTTCAAGTTCCCGCCACTTTATAGTTTACCTCATTCACTTTCCCTTTGTCCTGTCATATTTCTTCACAACTCTCCACTCTTCATCAAACCTCTCGTAGTAACACTCAGGTTTAACCACTTATTTGGGTCCTCACTTTCTTATGAAGGCTCCTGCATCATGTAAAACTTATATGAAATAAATGTGCACGCTTTTCTCTTGTTAATCGATCTTTTGTTACAGAGGCCTCCGTTGAGAACTCAGAATAATTGATATTTTTCCTCCTCCACTCAGAGGAGCAGTTAATTATTCATTTGCAGTGTCTACCCTCAGTGCATGAGTGGTAATTCAAATCTACTTATTTGGGCTAAGAAATTCTAGACAAATCTGATTGCGCTTGAGGGTATTATCTCTACAATAAATTGCTTTTTAAAACTGTTGTAGAGACAGGGTTTCACCACGTTGGCCAGGCTGGTCTCAAACTCCTGACCTCAGGCGATCCACCCGCCTTGGCCTCCTAAAGTGGTGGGGTTACAGGCATGAGCCACCATGCCCAGTGAAACCCCATCTCTACTAAAAATACAAAAATTGGTTGGGTGTGGTGACAGGCACCTGTGATCCCAGTTACTTGGGAGGCTAAAGCATGAGAATTGCTTGAACCCAGGAGGTGGAGGTTGCAGTGAGCCGAGATCATGCCACTGCACTCCAGCCTGGGTGACAAAGCAAGATGCCATCTCAAAGGAAAAAAAAACAAAAAACATCATAAGCAGTGTAAAGTATGCAAGTGCTGTGGTTTGTATATGTCCCCCAATGAAACTTGATCTCCACTGAAACAGTGTTAGGAGGTAGGGCTTAATAAGAGGTGACTGAGCCATGACAGCAAAGTCCTCAGGAAAGGATTAATGTCAATATTGAGGAAGTATGTCAGTTATCACAGAAGTGGGTTGTTATATAGCAAGTCTGGCCTCTGGTGCCTTTCTCTTTTCCATGCACTCTCCTGTCCTTTGCCCTCTGCCCTTCCACCATGGGATGACGCACCTGAAGGTGCTCACCAGATGCCCTTGCTATTGAACTTCCTAGCCTCCAGAACCATGAGTGAAATAAAGTTCTGTCATTACCCAGTCTGTAGTATTTCGTTATGCAACAGAAAATGGATTAATACAAGATGTATAGTTTGACTTGAATCCTCATGACAGAGGCATTTGAAATAGATTAAAGAGGAATCCATACTCAGGAAGTACGCTTAAGCACTTCAAACATTTTATCGAAATCTTTACAAGAAGTTTTTTTCATGTAAGAAAGCTTATCAATAGGTTTTCATTATTGAAATGAATAGTTTCTGAGACATATGATTAGCTGGAAAAAAGGATGTGAGCATAAACAAAGAAGGCAGAAAAATTCAACAAAATCAAATTATAAATCATTTGAGATTCAGAGTCCCAAAAACCTTGGACCACTCCACTTCAAGGACTACTCTGTCATTGGCCCAGCTAAATGTTGGCTGACCCTGCCATCAAAGTATTGGTGTATTGACCTCAGCGTGAATCTTTCACATGATATGCTTGTCAGAGGAGCAGAGAAAGGAGATGGACAGAGTTAGCAAGATCATATGACTGTATTTTCCCCTATCTGCTAGTAGATGTACATTAGGCAGAATCTGGGTCAAAGACTTGCTTTTATAAGAAAATATCAACTGGTAGCATGAAGGTGAAAAGGGGACATGGAGAACCCACCTGTATCTATTCACCTGAGCTGCTAATATTGTTGGCCAGCAAAATTGGCTTAGGTTGGGTCACAAAAGGGCTTACTATCCCATCTTCCTACCTTTTTCCCCTTATTCTCAGATGCATTTTATGTGTCGAGTTTCATTGAAAATGATCTCCTCCATAATCCTTCTCTGTACTAGTTTCTTGATACTTTTACTCCATAACTTTTAAGGAAACACTTTTTAAAAATATAAGTTTCAAATTGAGTAGTAACAAATTTTACTGTAATTTTAAACCAATAAAATTCATAGTTACTAATGTCTGCGTAAGTGTCTCAACACGCTAAATACATAGTCATTATTTTTTGAAGACTAAAAGGATAATACTTTGCTATTTGTCAGGTATCTAGGCAACTTGAGGAAGAACGAATCACATTTATTCTGGATCACAATTTCAAAAATCCAACTGTGTGCCACTGCCAACTCAAGAGAACTGCTGCTCACACAGTCAAAAAAAAGCAGCTTCTCTCTTGGTGCCAAGATTGTCTTACTACTAGACTAATAGCTTTGCAGGTAACAAAACAGAATTTCAAACATTTTACATTACTGGTATGACACACGACAAGTATGAATGTTACATTTAATGTTTCCAGCCTTGCTTATAAAGTAAGATATAATTTGTTGTTGGGTATTTATCTGGGATATCTTTATTTTCCCAGCCTTCACCTTATAATCATTGAACAGGTGAAAAATCAAGAGCCTCTGGTTCAAGAGGTCCAGTTCAGGTAAAAACAAAGTAGTTGGTATCAGACTAACCCTCCCACAGAAAACAATGAAAAACTTGGACATGTTATTAAAAGACAACTATTTGAAAGCAATGAAGAGAGAACAAGAACAGGCAGAAACTGATGAAAGAAATGCATGGGATAATATCATATTTATATGGTTTTTTTCCCCTCAGGAAAATATTCAACAGCATAATGACAGCCAACTAGAACCCAAGAAGAAAGCCACAGTCTCTTGGGATGAGGCGTCAGAGGGCAGAGTTCAGTTAAGGTTATACTATTTTATGTAAATAGCAGGAAAATAAAAAGTATTTTTACATTTGTCATATCGATTGGAATTATTTACTATGGGAAATGAGCATCTTTTCATTTTGAACATGACTTCCCTTTTGGACAATGGAAATGCTTACGAATTATATTGAATATATAAATTTAGCTAAATATCTGTGAAGGTTTTTGCTAATTAAATGTGAAATGGCACCAAATATTATTCCAAAAGTACTTAATAAATGTGATGGCTAAAAAGTTGCTAGACTTATAAATTCCAATGGTAAGATTTGCAAGCTAAAATTTAGAACTTACTCTTAAGGAAGATCTAGGTTTTTGAACTTATAACTTTAATGAATTAAATTCAAATTATTGAAAGAAAAAATAAATCTTTGGATAGTTTTTTTCTTTGCAAAAAAAAAGAAAGAAGAAAAAAGGAAGAAAATTAGAATCCTCAAAGACACCAAAGACCTTTCATTGTCAGAGACAAGAGTGTGACTACTACACAAAGGGATAACAGGACAGGACATTCGGAGTTCAAGGAAATGGGCAAGTCAGGGAGTCAGAAGGACCTGAGGAGCCAGGGGGAATAAAGTAGGAAGAAGCCAAATATAGCAAAGACAGGAAGGATCTTGATGACTACTGAAGTCACCCTTTGTTTTAGCCAGGAAACTTAAGAGAGAGAGAGAGAGAGAGAGAATTTGTGTATGTGTGTGTTTGAAAAAGAGAAACAGAGAGAGAAAAAGAGAGGAAGGGAAGGAGGGAGAATAAGACTGATTCTATGTAGATTTAGATAATATAGGGAAAAAAACACAGCAGTCAGGACTTCTTACTTTTCACCGAACCAGAGTGTGTGGGATACTGCAATCCCATAGCTTGTAAGGGAAAGTGAGAGGCCACAAGAAATGATTGTACAGGAGTAAATTGCTGAAATCCTATAAACCTATCATCATTCATTTTTAGAAATCAACTATTTTTGTTCCACAGCAGAATGTTAACCAGAGTTTGGACAATAAAATCTACTCCAAAGTGATAAAGTAAATAATATCAACAAGGAAACCAATGCAGCCTACTTGAGTACTCATTCCTTGAAAACCAAGGACTCCCAGAACCAATATAATGTGTACTTCTACAAACCACCTTATCCCTGGTGAGCAGAACAACTGCTTTCCCTTTGCCATTTCTGACTTCACTTTTTATTTGTAATGCTGCCACAAGTAAGAATATACATTAAACATATGTGTTTATAGTGACATATATGTTTTAAAATCCACCTTAAATATTTTATGGAAAAGTAAAATTTATATTTAATAACAAATAATACAGATAATTGGGCAATAGATACTTGCCTTAAATTATTTTCATCTCAACCTTGAAGTATATTTCTTTACTTTAAAATTTATTTGTTCTCCAAGATTTATTAGAATTTTCTCACTATGATGGAAACTCAAAGAAGACAAATTTTGATTTGCTTTTTCTGATTCACTCATACTGCTTAGTAATTCTGGACATTAAAAAATACTGACTTGTTCAAGTAATGATGCTTCAAAGAATTCTACTGCCTTTGTCATCAACTAGGCAGAACTTCTGGGCTGGAATTTCATTCAGGCCCCTCATGATTAATAAAAAATCTAATGATATTAACCAGTGGCTCTCAAACATTTTCTTCCCCTGCACTCTTGTGATATGTAGCACATCCCTATTAGTAACTAATAAGGGCTTGCTGTCTCAACTTGAGATGGAGGTCAGAAAAGATGGATTTTGAAGAAGCATAGGTATAAGTCTAATATTATGCTTTACTCTCATTCCTGTAAGAATAATGTGTATATACGGTGCTATGGTCTGAATGTCACCCCTAAAATTCATGTGTTGGAAACTTAATTCCCAGTACAACTGGGTTGGGACTTGGAGTCTTTTGGGAGGTGCTTAAGTCTTGAGAGCTTCATCCTTATAAATAGATTAATGCCATTTTAAAAGGGATTAACAAGAATAATTTTATTCCTTTTCTTCACTTTTCCATTCTTCCATCATGTGAGGAAACAGCGTTTCTCTCCTGTAGAGAATACAGCATCAAGATACCATCTTGGAAGCAGAGAGCAGCCCTCACCAGATAGCTGAACTTGCTGCTGCCTTGATCTTGGACTTCCCAGCTTCCAGAACTGTGAGAAATAAATTTCTGGTTTTTGTAGATTACCCGGTCTCAGGTATTTTGTTATAGCAACACAAAACAGATTAGAAAAGAAATTAGCACCAGAGGTATGGGGTGTCACTGTAATAAATACCTAAAACATGTGTAAGCAACTTTGGAACTAGAACATTTTTGAAGTGAATGCTAGAAAAAACCTATATTTACATGAATGGAGCATTAAGGGCAATTCTGGTGAAGGCTCAGAAAAAGAGAAGAGCGGTAGGGAAAACTTCATTATTCTTAAGAGATTACTTAAGTGATTGTGACCAGAATACTGGTAGAAATATTGACAGTAAAGGCCATGGTCATTCTGTTGAGGACTTAGATAGAAATGAGGAATGAGATATTGGAAACTGGAGGAGAGTCCAACTCTGTTACAAAGTGGCAAATAACTTGGCTGAATTATGTCTATGTTCCCAGGACTTTGTGGAAGACAGAACTAAGAATGATGAAGTAGGATATTTGATGAAGAAATCTTTAAGCAACAAAGTATTTGAGATGCTGTGTCACTTCTTTTACTTGTTTATAGTACAATGCAAGAAGAGCAAAATAATTTAAAAGTGGAATTTACAATTAAAAGGGAAGCAGAACGTGAAGAACTGGAAAATTCTCAGGATGACCACGTAAAGGATACAAAAAGGTGTTTAGGAGAGAAAACCAAGGGTGTGGCCAAGCAACCATTTGATAAGAAACAGTTCAGCAGGACTGGTTTCACAAGATACATGTCACAAAGACCCTGCTGATAAATCAGCATTGCCATAAAGAAGCCAGCCAAAGTCTGCCAAAACCAAGATGGCAATGAAAGTGACCTCTGGTCATTTTAGTATGTAGAGAAGGAAGCCAGGTGCTCTTCATTCAAGAAAATGGGAGAACGACCCTGAAGGTACTTCAGAAACTTTATGAGCTGCTATACCCATTCCAGGCCCACAGTGGTATGGCCTTATGGGCAGAACATTTTTTGGAAAGAGACCCAGGCCCTCCATGTGACCTTGGAGCTCACTTCCCAGGGACACTGAGGGTCTCTGCTCTCTGCATTCTGCACAGTGCTCCTTCACCACCCAAGCTATATAGCTCAGTGGGCCCAGGTGCAGCAGGAGTCACCACTCCAAAGGGTGCAAGCAGTGAGCCTTGGTGGCATCCACAGGGTGCTAATTCTGCAGATGCATAGAGTGCAAGAGCTGAGGAGGCATGATTACCTCCCCTGAGATTTCAAAGGATGTCTCAGACAGCCTTGGGCCCAAGCAGAGAACTGCCACAGGGGTGGAGCTATCATAGGGTGAGCCCCAAAGTTGGGATTCAGCCTAGGAGACCTCATAAGTTCTTGGCTTTACAAAGGAAGGAATTCCAGAGCAAGCTGACAGAGTAAAGTGAAACCAAGTATATTAAGAAAGTGAATAAATAAAAGGGTGGCTATTCCGTAGGCAAGGCAACCCTGAGGATTACTGTTTGCCTGTTTTTATGGTTATTCTTGATCTTATACTAAACAAGGGGTTGATTATTCATGAGTTTTTCAGGAAAGAGGCAGGGAATTCCCAGAACTGAGGGTTCCTCCCCCTCTCAGACCACGTAGGGTAACTTCCAGACATTGCCATGGCATTTGTGAAAGGGCATGGAGCTGATGGGAGTGTCTGTTAGCAAGGTAATGTATTATAATTAGCATGTAATGAGCAGTGAAAATGACCAGGGGTCACATTCATTGCCATCTTGATTTTAGCAGAGTTTGGCTGGCTTCTTTACTGCATCCTGATTTATGAGCAAGGTCTTTGTGACCTTATCTTGTGAAACCATTCCTGCTGAGCTCCTATGTCATCCCCTTCCCCCATCTCAGAGACTGCATACTACATACTCCTCCTTAATCTTAAGGGGCTATAGAAGGATGAGAGTGTGTCCTCTATAACTGTTTCATGCTGAACAAGGGTCATTGTCCCTACCTGCTCTGTAGGCATAGAAACTTCTTGTTACTGGATCTAATGACTTACAGGGACGTTATCTTTTGTGCAGTGGCAAAGGCTGGAACCCTTGGGCCAATTATCATTTTTATCTAGAACTATCATAGCCTTCAAAACATAAACTTTAGCTGTCTGAAACCCTGTCGAAAATAACAAATAATTATTTTTTAAAAAACTCAAATAGCACCTAGTAATAATAAAATGCTTAAGCCAAGATTAGCAATGCTTATAAAAGAAATAGGGTGCCATCTGAAACCTAAGTGAATAGGCTAGAAAATCAGTCTCCTGTTGTCTAAAATACAAAGCAAAACAGATTTTTAGTAAGAGGGTTTTTTAAGGAAACAAAAGAAAAACAAAGATTAATAAATGTTGGGCACAATTTATCCAGATGTTAGATTGTTAGACTTAAAACATCTTTAGTTTATAGAGAAGGAAGGCAGTGGCAATCTGTTTCTTGTTTTTCTTGCCTGTATCACAAGGAATAAGCTGTAGCTTGCAAGGCCTCAGGAAAAAGGTAGTAGTAATAATATTATTGAGTTTAGTCAGAAAGATGGAAGAAAACTTTGAAAATGCTCGTTTGTGGACTTGAAGCCTGGACAGAATTTATGAGTCAGTCCAACTTGCAGAAAATAATAAAAACTCAAAAACAATAGGCAAGAGTAGAATCTAACAACAGGTGTACTATAATTTTTTTTGAAACATAATTTTTCTGTCTCCTGTCTCTCATTTTTACCAAAGACAAATCATGGTAGGACTGAATTGTTTGCAAAATAAGTTTCATTATTATTATTATTATTATTATTATTATTATTATTATTGGTCTAATCTGCATAAATTGCAGCAAAAATATTTATTTGCCAGACAGTCCCTTTTAAAATTGGCTTTGATGGAACTTTGTTCCATAAGGAATCTCAGCTAGACTTTTTAAAGCCTTGAGTTCAGCATCAGATTTATCTAGGCCTGCAAATATCTATATGAGGTGGGTGAATTCCTCTCCTCTTGAGGTCCCAAGATAACTTGCAACTCCTGGACATGTCAGAAAGTAACATTCTTTACTTACCACAGGTCAGAAACCCTGTACAGGGACTACATAGACAAACTATGAAGACAGTTTTCCCAAGGGGCTTTTATTAACTCTTTGAGTCAACTTTGATACCATAAAGCAGTCTGTTTATATTTGAAAGCATGCCATTCCAGTCAAAGCGTTAGTAAAATAACCTTCATCTCCAATTGTGTCCTGTTACCAAAGAAAACAGATTCTTATTGCACTTATGCAGATAACTATATTGCTGTAAGTTAAGAATACTCAAAAATGGTTTCCAAATTCTAGATAAATCAAGCAGATAGAAAAACACATGCTCCAAAGTTTTCTTACAGTAGTATTCTTTACTCAATTGCTGAAAGCTATAAATAGCTCAAAAGAAAAAACTTATCTTGACTCTGAAGAAGAAAACAGAAAGAATCAGCAACATTTTAAGCAAAAAAATCATAAAAAGATTATTTCAGTCTTTTATTAATTTAGTCCATGCTATCAACTCTTGTTTTGCCCAATATTGGGCCAACAATCCTTATGAATATGTTAGCTTTCTACAGGAGTCTTGGAAGTTTTTTTTCTTTATTTTGCTCTTTGGGGTTTTGGAGTTTTTACTCTATTTGAATGGCACAATTTTCAAAGTTATCAGTGACTTGCCTTTAAGAGTACCCATCAGGCTGGGTGCTGTGCCTTACGCCTATAATCCTAGCCCTTTGGGAGGCCGAGATGGGCAGATCACTTTAGGTCAGGAGTTCAAGACCTGCCTGGCCAACATGGTGGAACCCCATCTCTATCAAAAATATAAAAAATTAGCCAGGTGTGGTAGTGTGTGACTATGATCCCAGCTACTCAAGAGGCTGAAACGGGAGAATCACTTGAACCCGGGAGGTGGAGGTTGCAGTGAGACAAGATCATGCCACTGCACTCTAGCCTGGGTGACAGAGCGAGGCTCCTATAGCTAAGTATAAACTGCCTTTTGAAAAGAATTAGAACAAGTCAACAATTGTCCATGGGTAACAAAAGACTTAGGACAGCCACAGTCCTAAGATGTAATTAGCATGGAAATCTGGTAATCTTTGTGGTAAACAGCAATTTACATTTTATATTTGACAATACTCCTTGTATGATTTTAATATATCAAATTTAATATATCAAATAAGCCAAATATTTCTCTTTTGGACATTACAGGATCTAATATCAAAAAGTCTTAATCATGTTAAAAAAAACAAACAATTTAAAAGTGATCTTGGAAAGTTTGCCAAATATCAAAGGTTTAAAACACTTCATATTACACAATAGAATCCCAGGTCACTGTAAGTCATTTATTTAGGCGAAACAATAACTCAAAATTTCAAAAAGGCAAAAATCTTTACTGATTGGTAGAGAGCAGACTCAGCTTTTCAAACAACAAGATCCAATAAAAACAGCACAAGCCCAACTAAATCTGTTTCTTTTCCATCCCCCTTTTTTACCTGCAGTTTATTTAAAAAGCAAACAAAAATCTTTTATTGTTTCTCAGTATTATACAATAATCTTATTCAAAAGAGAAACTAAATTCCATCTTTGCATTAGTGTATCATTAATGCTAAAGCTAATTTTTAATAAAATCTTATAAACAAATCTATCCAAGTTTAATTCATTTTACCATAAGGTAAGATTTCCATAAACCTTTTATAATCCTTTATAATTTTCTATTAAAGAGCAGATCAATGTTCCCCAAAACTTTTATTCTGACATATAGGCCCAAATAGCAGACCTGCAACAGTATGCTTTTATTTTAGTATTCAATTTATGGAAAAACTAAATAATACTCTTTTAATTTTAGTCAACTTGCTCACACACAGAATTCTTTAAAAGGCTAATTTTTTCATAAATCTTCCACAACTTACTTAAGCCTTTAGTTTAACTTAAAATGATTCTTAAACCCTCTAAATTAGACAAAATTACTTTCTTTTTAAAAAACCACATTCTCATACTTTTTTTTTTTTTTACCAAGAACACTTACTTTATATTATTTTTAATGTGAACAATTTTAATTACGTACTAGGGGCAGAGCCTAGGGTACAAGACAGAACTCCAGATAACATCTGACTCTTTCCAGCATAGCTAGGGAGCATTGTTAATTCTATATGTCCCCAGGCATTACCTAGTATCTAATCGCTCTAGAGCAGGTAAGTCAAAAATTATCAAAAGTAATAAAAGTGGTTTATATCCTTAGAGCATTTAGTAAATCTAATGTAGGACCAGCATAATTTAGACCAAATATCTAAATTTTGAAGACATTTTTATTTTACTTTACCAGTAATCTTTAAACTGTCTTTGTTTTTAAGACTGTTAGAGTCACATGAACTAAAAGGCATTAAAGTTTTTATTTTTCTGACAAAATATTTGACTTAAGTGCTTTTTTTTTTTTCCTTCAGAGTCTTGCTCTGTCACCCAGGCTGCAGTGCAGTGGCGCTATCTCGGTTCACTGCAATTTCCACTTCCTGGGTTCACACCATTCTCCCACCTCAGCCACCCAAGTAGTAGGGACTACAGGTGCCCACCACCACACCCAGCTAATTTTTTTTTTTTTGTATTTTTAATAGAGATGGGGTTTCAACGTGTTAGCCAGGATGGTCTCGATCTCCTGGCCTCGCGATCCGCCCACTTTGGCCTCCCAAAGTACTGGGATTACATGCACGCATGAGCCACCATGCCCAGCCTAAGTGCTTTTTCTAAAAGCCAATTAATTAGAGCTCTTTCATATATTTTGTTAGTGAAACATTACACACACAACACATATAAATTCACAGAAAGAGGCAGATCTGGTAAGTTGATAAGGTTTTTTATTTGTAGTAAAGTTTCTCTTTTTAATTTTAAACCATCAGTCTCCGGATTACCTGTTCCCTTGTTCTAAACAACTGTCAGCCAAGTAGTTTCAAATTTGCATTTTTAAAGGCATAATTTTTAAGTGAAAAATGGCATGGTTGAAAGTTTAGTCAAAACAGTCAAGAAAAGTAGACACCCTTACACCTGGAGATTTCCTTAAACATGTAAAAATCTTAATTGGATTACTGGCTTTAGAGTGGAGCCTTTTAAGGAACAAGACCAAGAAAGCCTGCAGTTTCTAGGGCCTCATTGGTGAGCACAGCTGGAAGGCAAAAGGAGATCTCTCAAAAATAATTAATCTCATTTTTAAACTGAATTATTGGTCCCTAAAAAAGTGACAAACACCATGGATAACACAGTGCAATGCTTTCACTGTGCATTTTATTGCATGGGCATTCCCCGGAGGCTGGTGGGTAACCCAAAGCCAATTAGCCCATCTATAATTAGCCCATCCTCCATGGGAGTCTTACATCTCAGTGGAGGTTGAAAATGCTTCCATACCTTCCAGGAGGTCAAAAGCGTACTTTTCTTATGCAACATCAAAGAGTGAAGTATTCCATTCTTCAGTAACTGCCCTTAGCCATTCCCAAAAGTGTATTTCCTGTCTAGCTATTATACACCAAGGTTAAAAGCTTTTTAAAATGTAAAGTAATTTTTGATGCTCCCAAAAGTCAAAAAGCTCAGGTAACACAATTCAAAACAGAGCAAAGCCCTAGATGTGGAGAGGTATCTATCCACTCACAATCCCTGGGGTTCCATGAAGAAAACAGACGTTTTCCCCAAAATGGAGTCTGCGGCACCTCCACGTTGTTTTCCAAGGAGTCCCAGACTGTCAGAAATTACCTTAGGTTCTCTCATGTGGACACTGAGGAAGGCAAGAAGACAGACTGGAGAAATAATTCAGTCAACTGGGAAGAAAAACAAAACAAAAAAATCCCTTTTTATCAAAAACACAAGATCCAAGAAAAGAAAAAGCATAAAGAGGTTTAAATATATACATACGTACATATATGTGTGTGTGTGTGTACATATATATATATATATATATATATATATATATATATATATATATGGCAGCTTGGATATCCCTTTTTAATTAAGCTGGATTTTATCTATAGAGCTCTTTTTTAAAAATACATTTAAATCTCTTAATACCAGACCAGACTCTAGCCAGGAAAAACAGCTGAAGCCTCTGGTTTTTTAAGCCTTTTTTTTTCTCAAAAGTATTTTCCCAAGTAAAACCCATAAGCATTAACTAAACTTATGACTTCACCACAGACACATGAGGTGTTTCCAAAGAGATGGCAAGTGATTTTTACAAGATCTAGAATCACTGCTACGGTAGCTTGGAGAAAAGAAAATTCAAGTCAGGAAATCAGAAGCTGTATGTGGAGGGAAAAAGAACAAGTAAATAGCAAAAGTCCTGCAAGTATCAAACCAGAAAGAACGCATTCCCTAAGTTAGGAATTGAACCCAGGCTGTGAACATAAAAGGCTAAAGCCTTAGCTAATGAGCTACATCATGGGGAAGCATCATTTGCTCTTCCCAGAAGGTGTCTAGAGCAGCCATTTTTGAGTTTACAGTGGATATACCTTTTCAAGGGAAAAGGAAAAGATAAACATCTGAGAAGCCTTAAAAGGAAACAGATTTTAAAGTCAAAAGTCAATATTTCTTGCAATCTTACTGAAAGCAAACCAATACATTAAAAAAAGAAAACGAACTTGTTTTAACATAAGAGACCAAAATTTAGATAATCTATCACAAATAAATTTCCTTTCAGTTATGGCTAATTTAAATATATATACAATTTTTAATAAATTCCCATTTATGAACCTTATTACAACTTACACAGACCATCTATGACATGCTTGGACTTTCTGACTTGTCCTGTATTTCCTTCTTTCCTAAATAATCAGTCATTCTACTTTAGGACAAGAATTTACTATGTAAGATTCTCACATAAAATTTCTTTTCTTTGTAACCTTCCTTACCAAAAATACATCTTCATATCCATAACTTTCTTCATATCTCTCTCCCCTATTTACCTTATTTCTATTTTTTTTCCTAAATCCATATTTTAAACTCCACTTTAAATAACAGCTGAATTGGCCAAAATTTTTTTCAATAAAAGCATATATTCTTTGGCACATTTTATACACAGAATTATATATGAATTTTTAGTAACCATAATTTTAGTGAACTTAAGTCATGTGAACTTGAAAAATGCTTGGACTTATTTATTTAATTTATGAATGCTCTTTTATTTATAAACCATTTGGTACCCCACAGACACAATATATACCATAATAAATGCACATACACATAAACACATCTAGACATGCATACACACACATAAACAAAGATCCAGTGACTCTTATCTTGAAACTCAAGCCATGACATAGTAACACAAACTCATTATTTTATAAAAGGTAGCTGGATCCAAATTATTTCTCCGACAGAATTGGTATTTGTCCACATGGCTAAACTTTGCTTGCTAATTTGAATTTGCTCCAATTCCCTAAAGGGCACCCTAGTGGTGAGTCCTTTAGGACTTACCATTTTCCCCATGTCTAACAAATATCTTTACTAGACACATACATTTTTCTAAGTCTAGTGAAAGCCCAATTATTTTCCCCTGCAAATTCCCACCTCCTGTAGCAAAGCATTAAATAAAGGTAAAATAAGAAAAAAAAATGCTGTTACGGAAAATAACTTTGGAGTAGAAAACAAGAAAAAGTGAGATCAAAATTCACCTAGGGTGGGAATCTCACCCACAATCTTAGAGGGAATACAAATGCCAAAAATCCCAGAGCATCCCAGGGGTGGTCAACAGTACCAAACCCAATGAGGTTCCCCACACCAAATGCCAAAAATCCCAGAACATCCGGGGGGATGGCCAACAGTGAACACCAAAGGCATGTGTGAGACCTAACACAGTTGGGGCCACAGAACAACATTGCTCTGGCATCCCAAGGTCAGTAGAACAGGGGACCCCTCATAACCAAGTGTCCTACCTTAAACAATTGCCCAAATAGCCAATGCAAAGACAACAAATGTGACAATGAAGTAAGCATAAACATGCATTTCAGCACTAAGAAGAAAAAAGTAAAATAAAATGGCCATTCATTAGAAACTAAAGACAAAAGGTTCGAGAGATGGAGTAACAAGGGGAGTTACAAAGAATGTGGCTGACCAGGCATTCTGCTGTCCAGGATACATAGATAATGGGAGATGGCCAGGGTCTCATGTCCACTTCTCGGTCTGTCCAAAGTTAAAAGAACATAGGATAGGACAGAGGAGCCAAACTTGAAGGGGAAAAAAGGTAGCTAGTTGAATCTGGACAAAGGGAGACTCATTCTCCTGTCAGGTCCAAATTGTGACAATCAGTCTTAATTTGGGTTCCTGGTGGAGGTCTCCATTGTCCCTTTGTGGTCACCAAAGAAGATGTCACAGGGAGAACCCCAAAACTGGGGTTCAGCCAAGGAGGCCACGTGGATACTTGGCTTCATGCAGAAAGAAATTCCAGAGCAAGCTGGCCAAGTAAAGTGAAAACAAGTAAATTATGAAAGTAAAAGAATAAAAGACTGGCTACTCTATAGGCAAAGCAGCCCTGAGGGCTGCTGGTTGGCTATTTTTATGGTTATTTCTTGATCATTTGCTAAATAAGGGGTAGAATATTTGTAAGTTTTCCAGGAAAGGGGTTGGGAATTCACAGAACTGAGGGTCCCTCCCCTTTTCAGACCATATAGGGCAACTTCCAGACATTGCCATGAAATTTGTAAATGGTCATGGCATTGGTGAGAGTTTCCTTTAGTATGATAATTATTGTAATTAGCATATAATGAGCAGTGAGCACAATCAAAGGGCACTTTCTTCACCATCTGGGGTTTGGTGTGTTTTGGCTAGCCTCTTTACTGCATCCTGTTTTATCAATGGGATGTTTGTGACCTGTATCTTGTGAAACCAGTCCTGCCAAACTTCTATCTTATAGCTACTGTAGATGGCCCCCACTGGGGTAGTGCTTAATGAAGCCTTGAGGGCAGGAGACCTCAGAACTGTAGAGCTACCAGTGTGCAGTACCAGCCTGAGACCGGCAGGCACCCAACTCCAATTCTTGAGAGCAATGGCAAAAGGGTCCCTTAGAGCCTTGGAGACCAACCCCATATGCCGTGTGTCCAGGCTGTGGGGCATAGTGTTAAAGAAGATGATTCTCCAGTCTTATATTTAATGGTTTGCCATATTGGATTTTGACCTTATTTGGGAACTGTTACTTCTTCTTTTTTACCTATTTCCCCTTTTGGAAATAAAAATGTCTATTCTATCTACACCTGTCCCAAAACTTTATTTCAGAAGCAAATAACTTGTTTATTTTGCAGGCTCGCAGCTGGAGGGAAATATGCCTCAGAATGAGTCATGTCTTGATTCTCATCCATATCTGATATGGATGAGACTCTGGACTCTAGACTTCGAATTGATGTTAGAATCAGTTAAGACTTTGGGAGCTATTGGGATGAAATAAATCTATTTTGCTTGTAAAATGGGCACAAATTTTGGGGGCTGTGACAGAATGCTATGGTCTGAATGTGTTTCCTTAAAATTCATGTGATGGAAATGTCATCTCCAGTGTAACAGTGTGGGGAGGTGGGGCAGTTTGAAAGGTGTTTAGGTCTTGGGACCTCACCTTTATTAATAGATTAATGCCATTATGAAAGGGATTGACAGAGGGAATGTTGGCATCTTTTTTGTCCTTCTGCCGTCTGCCATGTGAAGATATAGCTTTCCTTCCCTTCAGAGGATGCAGCATCAAGGCAACATCTTGCAAGCAGAGAGAAGCCCTCATGGAGAGCTGAACCTGTTGATTCCTTGATCTTGGACTTCACAGCCTCCAGAACTGTGAGAAATAAATTTCTGTTTTTCATAAATTACCCAGTCTCAGATATTTTGTTACAGCAGCACAAAATGGACTTGGACAAATGTTAACTTGATGGAGGAAGATGAAAGGCAATTTAGATAAAGAACTTGCTTTTAGGAAATAAACCTTTATGTAAACATAAAATAATTATTTATCAGTCACGTATTATTCCTAAAACATAGTGAGGAAGAACTTACTTGAACTCTTAAGCCAGAATTATGGGCTCAAATCCAAATGCCACCACTTCTGTGGTATGTGGCATTGAGCAAATTCCTTAAACTCTTCTGTCTCCATTTCCTTATTTGGTGATGCAGGGAAAACAATAATGGTACCAACTTAATAGCCTTGGAAAGATTTAATGAGTCAATATTAGCACAGAAATTGAGACTATGCCTGATAAAAGTAATTCAATCAATATAAGCTATTGTTGTTATGGTGGTGGTTATTAAAAGAATATATGGCCTGTTTTTAATTATATTTTTGAAAGTAATAAAAAAGAACTTTTATAACATATATGTATTAGTCCTCTCAGGCTGTCATAACAAAATACCATAGATTGCATGGTTTAAACAACAGAAATTAATTTTCTCATAGTTCTGAAGGCTTGAAGTCCAAAATCAAAGTGCCAGCTGATTGGATTCTGGTAAGGGCTTTCTTCCCAGTTTGCAAATGGTAAACTTCTTACTGTGTCCTCACATGACCTTTTCTCTGTGAACATGCAGAGAGAGATAGACATCGTAGTGGCTCTTATCCTTCTCTTAAAGATTATTTGTAGCCACATTTAACCTTAATTACTTCCTTAAAGGCCATGTCTGCAAACATATTCATATTGGAGCTTCAGCATATAAAACTGGGGGAAGACAGTTTAGTCCACAAGAATATATAGTCCGGATATTTGGCATTTTTAATCAACGTCACCACAATATCCTTCCCTACTAATTAGCCAATATTATTTTAGCTGAATTACTCACTAGAGGAACAATTTAATGGCACATTGAAAAATTAAATTCCTGATTCTTAAATTCCTCTAAAAATAACATTTTCAAGTAGAACTAAATTAATCAAAATTCAAATCCAGTATTTTGCCTATACTCTAATGCAGTGTTTCTCAAGGGAGAGTGCAATGGGTAGAGATAACAGCAGAGGCAAGGGGAGCAGCCCAGAGATGGTATATAACAATTCAATCAGAATTATCATGGGGAGCTTTCTCAAAATATATGTGTCTTTCTCACATGATACTTTCCAACTCAGAAAAGCTGCTTGTGGGTATATTTGGGTACTATTTAAAAATCCCTCAAATTTCTTCCATGCCTTTCCTTTCTTTCCAAAGGAAAATTATACAACTATTTCCCTGTCAGACCTATTGGCTGCCAGAGCAATCAGCTTCCACTTCTCAGTGAATATCAAGCATAGTTATTTAGGGTTTTTTTTAAGCAATTGAGCCAGATACCTCCTTATTCTTCAAGTCTATGAACCAAATTATTTTGCAGAAGAGAATTTTTTTAAAAAATGCATCAAATGGTATCTAATATATTGATGCCATTTTGTTTTAGAAATACTTTCTAAAAATGACTTTAACTTATTTCATCTTATGGTTACTATTAGTTTCCACTACTAGTGTAAGATCTCTTTATTCCTTTTCAAAGCACATTAAGAAAGTATAATTCTAAGAAAGCAATTCACTGGCTGTCTTAACATATCAAAATTATAATGATTTTAAAAGAGTAGCAAAATGTGAAAAATTACATGGACATATGAATGTTGACTGGAGCTGAGAGAGGACACTATTTACTGCTCAATATAATAAATAAGTTACAAAGTTAACTTTGAGAAATTAGGCATAAATAATGGTACATACATGAAATTAGTGGAGCTGGCTGACATTGGTTCACCTAAACTGATTTATCAAAATTAGGAACTCTGCTAGCCATTAGTTAAAATATCGGTAGCTTAAATTAACCAATTTAGAGGTGTTTCACACCACAGAAATCAGCAAATTCTACAAATCGGGACACTTTCCTGAAGTGCTAGTTGTTAAACACTTACCAGCATACCATTCAGTGTAACTTACTTATCCACATTTATAGCTTTAATTATAAACAGGCTGTGTGAATACCAGACTTTCCCCCAACTTCCTGCTCATCTATTCATTCTCAGTTCTTTCCAGTTCATCTGTATAGAACTATTTAAAAAACATTTTTTAAGGAGGAAAAACCTAAATAAAAAGTATATTGGTTTAGTAGGTACAGGTTTATTTTGAAGTAGAAATGTATTTCTCTATTCCTCCCATGAGGAGATATATGCATACCATGGAATTTCTACATCTTGAAATCTAAATCTACAGCTTCTTTGCATAAACTCCTATATGTTTGCAAATCAGTGCTGTATATAGTACATAGTATTCTATATGTCAATGATTCTCAAATGGTAATGGACCTAAGAATACTTCAGTGATTTTAAAAACAGTGAGATTCTCAAGCCTCACTCTAAAAGATACTGATGCTGTAAACTCAGAGTAGAATATAGGAATCTGATATTTTAGAGTACTGCAGGTGATTTTGATGCATGCGGTCCTCAGCCTACACCTTGGAAGCATTGTCATAAGGTGGTGTACAGGGTGGTGGCAGAACATCTGCAGGCTTTTGAAAACCTTGCCAAAAATTATATTCCTGCCTAATGTAAGTAGCAGTATTTGTTTAATCTCTTTAAGTCATGCTCTTATCACAATATCCACTGCTCCCAGTAACCCTGATCAAATGAACTCATCCTCTAATTTGTCCAGATAACTCTATCCCAACACGTTTTCCTCTCTGAAATGTGTATTTTACTTGCCAATTGATAACCACTAATAAACTACTAGTTTTCTTGGCTAGGGATCAAAGATTTGGTCTGACTGCTAAGTAAAAGCAAAACTTTGCTGGATTAGGACTTCCCCAAGCACAATTGTTCAGAGTCATAATTCTCAGTTTGCAACCTTTTCCCTGGAGCCCCTCAGAAATACCGAACTAGAAATTTAAAACCTTTTGAATTTACTTAGAGGCCTGCTCATATTTGTCAAAGGAGTAGAAAAAAAAAATAAACTACTTATCTTCAATCCTTTATTATCTATGGGGTTAATATTGGCCTAACATCTCCTAAGACAGTGGCTAATTAAAGTAATCTCCTTGCTTATTTGAGTTTGATATCCTAATGGAACACTGCTGATTACCAGTACTAGACCAATATTTTTCAAAGGTTTGTTTTATATGACTCCTTCCAGTTAAACTAAGTGATTGTATGTCCCAATCACTATTCTAGGTGTTTCCAAAATGATTTTTTGCAATTGATTTCCAGTTCATATAGTAATATAATACTTACACGTTTTCATTTGTTTTTGCCTATACACATACTTTCTCTGAACTTAGTGAACTCTTCCATTTGTGCCTCTGAGGACATTTTCCCTCTTCCAAGCCTGCACACAAACATGTAGATGTGAATCACCTACCGCAGAAATATGAGAGAGAAAGAGAGAGAGGGAGAGATTTGGAGGCTCATGGCAGAAGAAGATTTTAATTGGCACAGTCTATATAGAGGCAACCTGTTGAGAGGAAGGAATAAAAAGAGAGACACCATGCAGAAAGAGGATTCTGGAGAATGCACAAGCCCTTGGAAGCTAACTTTCCTAGAAGCAAACTCAGTGTGCACTTGTTCCCTTTTGAGGAGCACTCCCTTCAGTGGACGGCCAGTGGTCCATGTTACTTTTGGTTTGCATTGACTCTGGTCTAGACAGCAGAGGGACAACCCAGAGTGAAACCTAGTTCTGTTTGCCTATTTCTCAATCTGTAACACATAGCAACCTGTTGGCAACCCAGAGGCAGAAACATCAGGATGCTTACAAGATTTAAGAAGAGAGAATAAGGGGCTAAACAACTAATTGGTGCTTAGAAAACTTGTGAGTTAAAGATGATATGAAGATAAATCCTTACCCTCTGACAGATACCACCAGCCTAAAAATACAGTGCTTTTGTATAAACTACAGAAAACTGTCCCTTTTGATAAAACAAATATAAAAAGATCTCAATTCTCAATAAAGAAATTATAGAAAGGTGGGCAGATGAATTTCAAAAAAGTACTTAGGTAGAAGTGAAAGCATGGGCTGGACTTCAGAGCACAGCCTGCACAACCGTGCTCAGCATACTAGCCATAGCAGGACTAGAACCAGGTTGGAATTGTTCGTGTCTTTGTAACTGCCTGAACTACCCCCGGCTTGGCTAACTTTTATCTTCGAAGACTCAGTTCAGGCATTACCTTAACTTACCAGACTGGGTCAGCACTCTTTTTTCCAAAAAAACCCTTGAATGCTTCTGCCCTAATACTAATGTAAAACTATGATCTTGAAATGACCTCTTTATCTATTTGTCTCTCTAACGTATAAGCCTATCAAAGACAAATTATGTCACATTGATCTTAGAGCCCCTAACACCTAGCTTAATGCCTGCTATATAGTAGTATCTTAATACATGTGGGATTAAGTGTCCTCCCCTTGTAAAGCCATGGCATATTTACAATGGCATTTGCTCCTCTATTAAACACTTCTAAAGAGAAGAGAAAAGCCAACGGTGCAGAGATTTTAGTGACATGCAGACACACCATTCCACTCAACAGATTCAGTGAAGACTCCTTTTTTTTTTAATTAGGCAAGGATAAATAGAGCATTTTGAATTATTAATGCAGACTGCCTCTCCTTTAACGTAAGCACATATTCAGAAGGTAGATTCTTAAATATAAATTCCTCAAACCTTAATTAATTTTATGAATTTTATGAATTAATTTAATGAATATTGCAAATATATATTACTTTGCAATATTATGAAAGGTACTAGCTAACTAGCTAACATTTATATTTACAATGTGCATATAGAGTTTCTGACAATTTTATTCTTTTTTTATTATACTTAAAGTTCTGGGATACATGTGCAGAACGTGCATGTTTGTTACATAGGCATACATGTGCCATGGTGGTTTGCTGCACCCATCAACCCGTCATCTACATTAGGTATTTCTCCTAATGCTGTCCCTCCCCTAGCTCTCCAACCCCCTACAGCCCCTGGTGTGTGATGTTCCTCTCCCTGTGTCCATGAGTTCTCATTGTTCAGCTGCCACTTATGAGTGAGAAGATGCGGTGTTTGGTTTTTTGTTCCTGTGTTAGTTTGCTGAGAATGATGGTTTCCAGCTTCATCCCTGTCCCTACAAAGGACATGAACTCAACCCTTTTTATGGCTGCATAGTATTTCATGGTGTATATTTGCCACATTTTCTTTATCCAGTCTGTCATTGATGGGCATTTGGGTTGGTTCCAAGTCTTTGCTATTGTGAACAGTGCTGCAATAAACAAATGTGTGCATGTGTCTTTATAGTAGAATGATTTATAATCCTTTGGGTATACACCCAGCAATGAGATTGCTGGGTCAAATGGTATTTCTGGTTCTAGATCCTTGAGGAATTGCCACACTGTCTTTCACAATGGTTGAACAAATTTACACTCCCACCAACAGTGTAAAAATGTTCCTATTTTTCCACATCCTCTCCAGCATCTGTTGTTTCCTGAGTTTTTAATGATCACCATTCTAACAGGCATCAGATGGTATCTCATAGTGGTTTTGATTTGCATTTCTCTAATGACCAGTGATAATGAGCTTTTTTCGTATGTTTGTTGGCCACATAAATGTCTTCTTTTGAGAAGTGTCTCTTCATATCCTTTGCCCACTTTTTAATGGGGTTGTTTGTTTTCTCCCTGTAAATTTGTTTAAGTTCCTTGTGGATTCTGGATATTAGTCCTTTGTCAGACAGATAGATTGCAAACATTTTCTCCCATTGTGTAGGTTGCCTGTTTACTCTGATGATAGTTTCTTTTGCTGTGCAGAAGCTCTTTAGTTTAATTAGATCCCATTTGTCAATTCTGGCTTTTGTTGCAATTGCTTTTGGTATTTTAGTCAGGAAGTCTTTGCCCATGCCTATGTCCTGAATGGTATTGCCTAGGCTTTCTTCTAGGGTTTTTATGGTTTTAGGTCATAGGTTTAAATCTTTAATCCATCTTGAGTTACTTTTTGTATAAGGTGTAAGGAAGGGGTCCAATTTCAGTTTTCTGCATATGGCTAGCAAGTTTTTCCAACACCATTTATTAAATAGGGAATCTTTTCTCCATTGCTTGCTTTTGTCAGGTTTGTCACAGATCAGATGGTTGTAGATGTGCAGTGTTATTTCTGAGGCTTCTGTTCTGTTCTATTGGTCTATATATCTGTTTTGGTACCAGTACCATGCTTTTTTGGTTACTATAGCCTTGTAGTATAGTTTGAAGTCAGGTAGCATGATGCCTCCAGCTTTGTACTTTTTGCTTAAGATTGTCTTGGCTATACAGGCTCTTTTTTGGTTTCATATGAAATTTAAAGTAGTTTTTTCCAATTCTGTGAAGAAAGTCAATGGTAGCTTGATGGGAATAGCATTGAACCTATAAATTACTTTGGGCAGTATGGCCATTTTCATGATATTGATTCTTCCTGTCAATGAGCATGGAATGTTTTTCCATTTATTTGTGTCCTCTCTGATTTCCTTGAGTTGTGGTTTGTAGTTCTCCTTGAAGAGGTCCTTCAGATCCCTTGTAAGTTGTATTCCTAGGTATTTTATTCTCTTTGTAGCAATTGTGAATGGGGAGTTCACTTATGATTTGGATCTCTGTTTGTTGGTTACTGGTGTATAGAAATGTTTGTGACTTTTGTACATTGATTTTGTATCCTGAGACTTTGCTGAAGTTGCTTATCAGCTTAAGGAGTTTTGGGGCTGAGACGATGGAGTTTTCTAAATATACAATCATGTCATCTGCAAACAAAGATAATTTGACTTCCTCTCTTCCTATTTGAATACGCTTTATTTCCTTCTCTTGCATGATTACCTTGGCCAGAATATCCAGTACTATGTTGAATAGGAGTGGTGAGAGAGGGCATCCTTGTCTTGTGCCAGTTATCAAAGGGAATGCTTCCAGCTTTTGCCCATTCAGTATGATATTGGCTGTGGGCTTGATATAAATAGCTCTTATTATTTTGAGATATATTCTATCAATACCAAGTTTTTTGAGTGTTTTTAGCATGAAGTGGTATTGAATTTTATGGAAGGCCTTTTCTGCATCCATTGAGATAATCATGTGGTTTTTGTCATTGGTTCTGTTTATGTAATGGATTACATTTATTGATTTGCTGAACCAGCCTTGCATCCCAGGGATGAAGCCGAGTTGATCATGATCACTTTTTAATGTGCTGCTGGATTCAGTTTGCCCGGATTTTATTGAGGATTTTCACATCAATGTTCATCAGGGATATTGCCTGAATTTTTTTTTGTTGTTGTGTCTCTGCCAGGTTTTGGCAGCAGGATAATGCTGGCCTCATAAAATGAGTTAGGGAGGAGTGCCTCTTTTTTTATTGTTTGGAAGAGTTTTAGAAGGAATGGTACCAGCTCGTCTTTGTACCTCTGGTAGAATTCAGCTTTGAATCCATCTAGTCTTGGGCTTTTTTTTTTTTTTTTTTTGATGGGTAAGCTATTAATTACTGCCTCAATTTCAGAACCTGTTATTGGTCTATTCACGGATTTGACTTCTTCCTGGTTTAGTCTTGGAGGATGTATGTGTTCAGCAATTTATCCATTTCTTCTAGATTTTCTAGTTTATTTGCACAGAGTTGTTTACAGTATTCTCTAAGGGTAGTTTGTATTTCTGTGGGATCACTGGTGATATCCCTTTATCATTTTTGTTGTGTCTATTTTGATTCTTCTCTCTTTTCTTCTTTATTAGTTGGGCTAGGGTCTACCTATTTTGTTAATCTTTTTAAAAAATCACCTCCTGGATTCATTGATTTTTTGAAGGGTTTTTCCTGTCTCTATCTCCTTTGGTTCTGCTCTAATCTTAGTTATTTCTTGTCTTATGCTAGCTTTTGAACTTGTTTGCTTTTGCTTCTTTAGTTCTTTTAATAAATATTGATGTTAGGGTGTTGGTTTTAGAACTTTCCCACTTTCTCATGTGGCCATTAATGCTATAAATTTCCCTCCAAATACTATCTTAGCTGTGTCCCAAAGATTCTGGTACATCGTGTCTTTGTTCTCATTGGTTTCAAATAACTTCTTTATTTCTGCCTTAATTTCGTTATTTACCCAGTAGTCATTCAGAAGCAGGTTGTTCAGTTTCCATGTAATTGTGCAGTTTTGAGTGAGTTTCTTAATCCTGAGTTCTAATTTGATTGCACTGTGGTCTATGAGACTGTTTGTTATGATTTCCATCCTTTTGCATTTGCTGAGGAGTGTTTTACTTCCAATTATGTGGTCAATTTTAGAATAACAGCAATGTGGTGCTGAGAAGAATGTATATTCTGTTGATTTGGGGTGGAGAGTTCTGTAGATGTCTATTGGGTCCACTTGGCCCAGATCTAAGTTCAAGTCCTAAATATCCTTGTTAATTTTCTGTCTCATTGATTTGTCTAATATTGACAATGGGGTGTTAAATTCTCTCACCATTACTGTGTAAGAGTCTAAGTCTCTTTCTAGGTCACTAAGAAGTTGCTTTATGAATCTGGGTCCTCCTGTATTGGGTGCATATATATTTAGGATGGTTGGCTCTTCTTGTTGAATTGATCCCTTTACCATTATGTAATGCCCTTCTTTGTCTTTTTTGATCTTTGTTGGTTTAAAGTCTGTTTTATCAGAGACTAGGATTACAACCCCTGTTTTTTTATTTTTTAATTTTTAATTTTTTATTTTTTGCTTTCCATTTGTTTTGTAAGTCTTCTTCCATCCCTTTATTTTGAGCCTATTTGTGTCTTTGCACGTGAGATGGGTCTCCTGAATATAGCACACCAATGGGTCTTGACTCTTTATTCAATTTGCCAGCCTGTGTCTTTTAATTGGGGCATTTTGCCCATTTACATTTAAAGTTAATATTGTTATGTGTGAATTTGATCCTGTCATTATGATGCTAGCTGGTTATTTTGCCCATTAGTTGATGTAGTTTTTTCATAGTGTCTATGGTCTTTACATTTTGGTATGTGTTTGCGGTGCTGGTACCAGTTTTACCTGTCTATATTTACTGCTTCCTTCAGGAGCTCTTGTAAGGCAGGCCTGGTTGTGACAAAATCCCTAAGCATTTGCTTGTCTGTAAAGGATTTTATTTCTCCTCCACTTATGAAACTTAGTTTGACTGGATATGAAATTCTGGTTTGAAAATTCTTTTCTTTAGGAATGTTGAAATTGGCCCCCACTCTCTTCTTGCTTCTAGGGTTTCTGCAGAGACATCTGCTCTTCGTCTGATGGGCTTCCCTTTGTGGGTAACCCGACCTTTCTCTGTGGCTGCCCTTAACATTTTTTTCTTCATAGCTCCCTTGGTGAATCTGATGATTATGTGTCTTGGGGTTGCTCTTCTCGAGGAGTACCTTTGTGGTATACTCTGTATTTCCTGAATTTGAATGTTGACCTGCCTTGCTAGGTTGGGGAAGGTCTCCTGGATAATATCCTGAAGTGTGTTTCCCAACTTGTTTCCATTCTCCCCGTCACTTTCAGGTACACCAATCAAGCGTAGGTTTGGTCTTTTCACATAGTCCCATATTTCTTGGAGGCTTTGCTCATTCCTTTTTATTCTTTTTTCTCTAATCTTGTCTTCACACTTTATTTCATTAAGTTCATCTTCAATCTCTGATATCCTTTCTTCCACTTGATCGATTCTGTTATTGATACTTGTATCTGCTTCACGAAGTTCTCGTGCTGTGGTTTTCAGCTCCATCAGGTCATTTATGTTCTTCTCTAAACTGGTTATTCTAGTTAGCAGTTCCTGTAACCTTTTATCCAGGTTCTTGGCTTCCTTGCATTGGGTTAGAACATGCTCCTTTAGCTTGGAAGAGTTTGTTACTATCCTCCTTCTGTCAATTCATCAAACTCATTCTCTGTCCAGTTTTGTTCCCTTGCTGGCAAGGAGTTGTAATCCTTTGGAGGGGAAGAGGCATTCTGGTTTTTGGAATTTTTCAGCCTTTTTGTGCGGATTTTTCCTCATCTTTGTGGATTTACCTACCTTTGGTCTTTGCTATTGGTGACCTTCAGATAAGGTTTTTGCATGGTCATCCTTTTTGTTGATGTTGATGCCATTACTTTCTGTTTGTTAGTTTTCCTTCTAACAGTCAGGCCCCTCCTCTGCAGGTCTGCGGGAGTTTGCTGGAGGTCCACTCCAGACCCTGTTTGCTTGGGTATCACCAGTGGAGGCTGCAGAACAGCCAAGATGGCTGCCTGCTCCTTCCTCTGGAAGCTTCATCCCAGACGGGCACCTGCCAGATGCCAGGTGGAGCTCTCCTGTATGAGGTGTCTGCTGACCCCTGCTGGGAGGTGTCTCCCCATCAGGATGAACGGCGGTCAGAGACCCACTTGAGGGGGCAGTCTGACCCTTAGCAGAGCTTGAACGCTGGGCTGGGAGATATGCTGCTCTCTTCTGAGCCAGCAGGCAGGAACATTTAAGTCTGCTGAAGCTGTGCCCAGAGCCACCCCTTCCCCCAGGTGCTCTGTCCCAGGGAAATGGGAGTTTTATCTATAAGCTCCTGACTAGGGCTGCTGCCTTTCTTTCAGAGATGCCCTGCCCAGAGTGGAGGAATCTAGAGAGGCAGTCTGGCTACAGTGGCTTTGCTGCACTATGGTGGGCTCTGCCCAGTCCCAACTTCCCAGCAGCTTTGTTTACACTGTGAGGGGAAAACCGCCTACTCAAGCTTCAGTAATGGTGGACGCCCCTCCCCTGACCAAGGTCAAGTGTCCCAAGTCAACTTCAGACTGCTGTGTCGGCAGTAAGAATTTCAAGCCAGTGGATCTCAGCTAGCTGGGTTCCATGGGGGTGGGATCTGCTGAACAAGACCACTGGGTTCCCTGGCTTTAGCTACCTTTCCAGAGGAAGGAATGGTTCTGTCTTGCTGGGGTTCCAGGTGCCACTGGGGTATGAAGAAAAACTCCTGCAGCTAGCTCGGTGTCTGCCCAAATGGCCACCCAGTTTTGTGCTCGAAACCCAGGGCCCTGGTGGTGTAGGCACCCAAGGGAATCTCCTGGTCTGCAGGTTGTGAAGGCTGTGGGAAAAGTGTAGTAACTGGGCTGGATAGCACCATCCCTCACGGCACAGTCCCTCATGGCTTCCCTTGGCTAGGGGAGGGATTTCCCTGACCGCTTGTACTTCCCAGGTAAAGTGACACACCAACCTGCTTCTCCTCACCCTCTGTGGGCTGTACCCACTGTCTAACTAGTCCCAATAAGATGAACTGGGTACCTCAATTGGAAATGTTGAAATCATCTGCCTTCCGCATTGGTCTCACTAGGAGCTGCAGACCAGAGCTGTTCCTATTTGGCCATCTTGCCTGAACTCTGATGATTTTATTCTTAAGTACACAAAATACCATCATTACAATCACTGGGATAATACTGTAATTACTGTATCAATAATCTTGCATATTAAATTTTTATATTTATAATTTAGAATACAATAGTCAATAAATAAATTTTTGAAAACGTTATTATCATTCATTGTTCCAAAAGGATATGTGTTAAGAATTCCTAATGATAGCATCCTTTGAAACCTTAAGATCTGCTACAGTCTATAAAGCCAGGGATGTGAGAACCTAGGACTCTTCTGACATTTTCATAGTGCTTTCAGTTTTTGTAAGTAGTCATTTATGACAAAAGGTAATAAACCATAAAAGCTGTGCTGTGGTGGCAGTGGTTTCATAAAACTGCCTCAACAATGAAATTAGTAATATACTGCACTGTTTGATAGCATGTCTTTTTCAGATGTTATCTAAATGCAACTTTCAAAACCCTGGGGAAAAAGACATTACATTTTAATTTTATGGGTGAACTACAGTAGGTTCAGTGTACATTAATTGAAATTCCTTTGTGCTTGGTCAACATGATAGCCAATGATTATCCAAACTTAAATTTTTTTAAGCTTGTCTTTTTTTTTCTTTGTAAACCAAGGGAAGAAAAAATGAAAATATTATGTGAACAAAAACTTAGTTTTAAGGATGATCATCAGATATTGCTTACACAGGAAAAAATGGAAAATATCATACATGCCTCATAACGGGACATGAGTTACATGAACTATGGTACAGCCATATATAGAAATATACTATGCATCCATAAAACAAATGCTATAAAATATGTTTATCATCTCAAAAGGATGTAATTATTTACTGCTCAGTTTTAAAGGCCAGGTTAAGAAAATATTTGTGCTTATATATATAATAGGTTTATACGTTATAAGCCTTAAAAATATTTAAAAAAATTAATATGACTAACAAAAATAGTACAAAGGTGGTTCATAGGAATTGGGAAAATATATATGCACCGACTTCCTAATCTTTCATAGCAGTATTTAACAGATACTTTTCAGAGTTAAAGTTTTCTGACTCGCACTGTTTTAAAAATATTTCACTTTTATTTTAGAAGCTTTTGGCAAAATTTGCTGAAATAAATTGCATAAAAACTCTTTTTATTAATCCCTCTCTGAAATATTGCTTACTTTTATACTCAAATCTTTTAAATTCATGTTTTCTTCTGATGTTTGTAATTCAACTCAAGGTAGTACTGTACTGATATGCTGACATACAATCCCTGCTAAAGCATTGGTCATAAAGCAATGAAAAAGACCAAAGACAAAAGATAAATAAATGGACTGTAACTACATGCAGAAGTAGAGCTTCAAACTAGCATGAATGTACAGTTTAACAAGGAGATGATGGCTGAAGTCCTGAAAGGTGTATAGACTGAGGACAGAGAAGATTGAAGGTTGCTTAGTTAATAGGTGGAGGAACCCAGAAATAACTCTGCTAGCAGGAGCCAAATGTTTCTGTATTTCACCGAAATGAGAAATGCCTTGATTAATTGATTATCCCCTGGTTTGGGCTAGAGGATAAAAAATAGTTTGCATAGTACCAATGAGAGAGCAGAAATAAAGGGAAGGCAAATTCAGGAAATAAACAATAAATGCTTAGAAACAAAACTCCATATCACTTGCAATTCAAGGAAAAGTGAATGAAACAGCTTGGCTAAAGCTAAGCATGACTGCAAATCTGTAGGGAAGACAGGGGGTCTATTATGGAAGAAACTGAAAGCTAAGTAGAGTAGTAGACTTTAACAAATATGAATAATCATGGCTGATTTCTAAGTTAGATTTTGAAAATATTTAAATGGTATAAAATAAATCGGAAGTCTAAAAGAGGAAGTGAAGAAACAACCTTTCCAAACAGCCTACTATAGTCCAGGCACAGTGCTCAGTAATTTCTCATTTAATATTTATAACAACTCCATGAGGCATATATGACAATTTTCATTTTACAGATGAGGAAATTAGAGCTCAGAGATGTTATTAAAAAATAACATACCTGCTCCAAGTCGGGAAGAATAGACACTATTAAGGGACTGTTTAGGATGCAGGCTTTTAGAATGATAGTGTAAGGAGATCCAAAAATTTGCTTCTCCATAACAGTAATTAAAACATTGACAAAATTGTCAAAATCAACTTTGTCAGAACCCTGGAAATGAACTAAAGGCTTGTAAGAATTTAAGGAGTGTTTACTCAAGGAAAATGCCTAAATTTTGGTAAGGACAGCAAGCTTCTGTGGTGTTTTAGCTTCCCCTATTTCCATTCCTTACTTCCCAATTCTATAAGAGTCATGAAAATCAGCAGCATTATAACCATGGCAACTGTGAAAACCATCAGCCTAGCAGCAACTTGAGGAAGCCGACTAGGTTTGGAGCTCCTTAAAAAGCACTATCCTTTGAGAATTGCTTCTAGTTTCTCTGTCTGCCAGCTCTCTGGAAAATCTCCATTCACAGGGCTTTTCATTATTTGACTTGACTCAAAACTCCTTCAGTAGGAAAATCCCTATTCATGGAATCTTTGTCAAAAATAATTAGCCACAATTGCTAGCAGTGCAACTGCCTTAACTAGTGATACCAGTTGAAGAAAAGAAGAGGCAGACCAAAAACACTTAAAAAGAGTATCTGAGTAATTAAATGTCCATAAGGGTCTTGGAAGACCTCCAACATATTTCTGGGAATCTAGAAGGCCATATTTATGTACGGGGATTGATACATATCAAGGAAAAACACAGGTTCACCCCTGGCTGAACCTGAGATCCTGAACAAAAAGGAAATGAAGACTAAGGCAGAGTTGTAAACTGCCAAGGCACAGATAGCCCCTCAGCAGAGAGGAAACTTATTGGATAAAGGCATTTAAGGAAATAACTGTGTAATCATTAGCTGATCATTAAGCTAACTTATCAATGACTTCAGTGGCTTATGATAGAGAATAGAGAGTAAGTCCAAGAAGGACATTCAACAAAAAAATAAGAACAACGATGATAAGAAACAGCAACAATGATCCAGCAAATGACCAATGACAGCAACAATAATTGTGTACAGTAATTTAGTTTCCAAAGATATCAAAGTATATTATTTAAAATATTTATTTTCCAACAAAAATTACAGGACACACAAAGAAACAGAAAAGTTTGGGTGTAGTAGTACACTTCTGTAGTCTCAGCTACGTGACAGGCTGAAGCAGCAGGATTGTTTGAACTCAGGAGTTGAAGGCTGCAGAGAGCCATGATCATGCCACTACACTCTGGCCTGGGTGGCAAAGTGAGACCCTGTCAAAAAAAGAAAGAAGGAAGGAAGGAAAGAAAGGAAGGAAGGAAGGAAGGAAAGAAAGGAAGGAAGGAAGAAAAGGAAGGAAGAAAGAGGAAAGTATGCCTATAAATAGAGAAAAAGCAGTCAGTAGAAACTATCCATAACAAAGCATAGATGTTAGACTTATTAGACAAAGCTTTTAAATAAGCTATTATAAAAATGCATAAAATCTAAAGGAAGCCATATCTAAGGAACTGAAAAAAAAGAACTGTAAACAATGTATCACCAAACAGAGAATATCAATAAAGAGATAGTAATTATTAAAAAGAACCAAAGATAAATTCTAGAGTTGAATAATACAACAACTAAAATTAAAAAATCATTAAAGGGACTTAACATTAGATTTGAGTTGGCAGAAGGAAGAATCAATGAACTGAAGATATGTCAATTGAGATTATTTAGTCAGAGGAACAGAAAAAAAAATGAAGAAAAATTAGTAGAGCCTCAGAGAACTGTGAAACATCATCTACCATAACCACATTTTAAGAATGGGAGTTCAAAAGAAAAAGAGAGAGAGAGAAAGGGGCAAAAGGAATATTTGAAGAAATAATGGCCAAATATTTTATGGTCATATGTTAGATTGTAAAACAAATTTGATGAGAAACGTTAATCAAAATGTCCAGGAAGTTCGGCAAACTCTAGTAGGATAAACTCAAAAATGGCCATGATAATAGTCAAACTATCAAAAAACCAAAGATAAGAGAATATTTAGAGCAACTAAAGGAAAATTAATTGTCACCTACTAGGGATTTAAAATAAGTTTAACAACTGAATTCTCATCAGGAACCACAGAGATGAGAAGTAAGATGACATAGTCAAAGGGCTGAAAGAAAAAAAACGGTCAGCCAACAATCCCATATCCCTTAAAACTGACAAGGAAATTAGGATGTCCCTAGACAAACCAGAACTGAGAGAACTGTCACCAACATTCATGTCCTGTAAGAAATAATATGCTGGGCGCAGTGCCTCACGCCTGTAATCCCAAAACTTTGGGAGGCTGAGGCGAGTGGATCACTTGAGGTCAAGAGTTCGAGACCATCCTGGCCAACATTGTGAAACCCCAACTCTACTAAAAATACAAAAAATTAGTTGGGCGTGGTGGCAGACACCTCTAATCCCAGCTACTTGGGAGGCTGAGGCAGCACTGGAAGTTGCAATGAGCCGAAATCATGCCACTGCACTCCAGCCTGAGCAACAAGAGAGAGACTCTGTCTCAAAACAAAAAAAGAAAGAAAGAAAGAAAGAAATAATAAAGGGAGTCCTTCACATAACAATGACAGGATACCAGATGGAAATTCAAATCCACATAAAAAAATAAAAAGATTAAGTAAAGGTAACTACATAAGTAAATATAAAGATAATGTGAATGTATTTTTGTTTTTAACTCTCTCCTCCTATATGAGTTAAAAGATAACTGAATAAAGCAATAATCATAAAGCTATGTTGATAAGCTTATAATTCATAAAGATGCAATTTGTATAACGTAGCGAAAAGGATTGGAGAGAGTGAATCTATTTTGGAGCAAAGTTTTTTATACTATCCAAATTAATTTGACAGGGATCTAAACTAGATTGTTTTCAGTAAAGGTGTTAATTTGTAACTCTCTAGGCAAACATTAAGGAAATAACTAAAATGACATAAAGACTCAACAAGGAAAAGAAAATGGTACACTAGAAAACATCTATTTAAAACAAAGGAAGGAAGAAATAAAAGGGTAGAGAAACAAAACTAAGACACATAGAATGCAAATAACAAAAATGGCCAGCATAAATCCTACCTTATCAGTAATTGTATTATGCACAAATAGGTTAAACACCCCAATCAAAAGGTAGAAATTAGAAGGATAGATAAATGGCCTACCTATATGGAATACCTACAGAAGCACACTTTATATTTAAATATACAAATAGATTGAAGTGAATTGATGTAAAAAATATATATACCATGCAAATGGTAACTAAAAGAGAACTGATGTGGCTATGCCAATATCAGACAAAATAGATTTTAAAACAAAATTTGTTACTAGAGAACAGGAGGGACATTTTATAATGTCAAAGAGTCAATTGATAAGAAACACATAACAATTATAAATTTATAAGCACCTAAAAACTGTGTCCCAAAATAAATGAAGCAAAACTGACAAAATTAGAGGGAGAAACAGACAATTCAACAATAAAACAGATGCAGACTTCAAGATATTACTTTCAAAGCATAGAATATCTAGCAGAAGTTCAACAAGGAAATAGAAAACTTTAATAACCATAAGCTAACCAGACCTAACAGACATCTATAAAACACTCCCCTAAGCAACGCATTCTTTTCAAATGCACATTCTCCAGAATAGACCATATGCTGGACCATGAAACAAACCCCAGAACATTTGCTGGAATTAAAATTTTAAAATCATATTTTTTTAGGCATAATAGAATTAAATTAGAAATCAATAATAATGAAATTTAAGATATTCAAAAATGTGAAAATTCAACAACACAGTACTAAATAAGCAATGGGTCACAGATGAAATCACAAGGAAAATTTCATTGAAGAGGCATAAAGAAAAACACCTACACTACAGCTTATGTGATTCAGCTAATGCAGTGCTTAGAGAGAAATTCTATGCTGTGAACACGTGTTAAAAAAATAAATCATGGGAGGCCGAGACGGGCGGATCACGAGGTCAGGAGATCGAGACCATCCCGGCTAAAACGGTGAAACCCCGTCTCTACTAAAAAATACAAAAAATTAGCCGGGCGACGTGGCGGGCGCCTGTAGTCCCAGCTACTCGGGAGGCTGAACGGCGTGAACCCAGGGGGCGGGGTCTGCAGTGAGCCGAGATCACGTCACTGCACTCCAGCTTGGGTGACAGGGAGACTCCGTCTCAAAAATAAATAAATAAATAACTAAATAACCAAGCTTTCACCTTAAGAAATTACAAAATGACTTTCCCAAGCGGCTGCCGAAGATGGCAGAGGTGCAGGTCCTGGTGCTTGATGGTTGAGGCCATCTCCTGGGCCGCCCGGCGGCCATCGTGGCTCAACAGGTACTGCTGGGCCGGAAGGCGTTGGTCGTAAGCTGCGAAGGCATCAACATTTCTGGCAGTTTCTACAGAAACAAGTTGAAGTATCTGGCTTTCCTCCACAAGCGGATGAACACCAACCCTTCCCGAGGCCCCTGCCACTTCCGGGCCCCCGCCACTTCCGGGCCCCCAGCCGCATCTTCTGGCGGACTGTGCAAGGCATGCTGCCCCACAAGACCAAGTGAGGCCAGGCTGCTCTGGACCACCTCAAGGTGTTTGACGGCATCCCACCGCCCTAGGACAAGAAAAAGCGGATGGTGGTTCTTGCTGCCCTCAAGGTCGTGCGTCTGAAGCCTACAAGAAAGTTTGCCTATCTGGGGCGCCTGGCTCACGAGGTTGGCTGGAAGTACCAGGCAGTGACAGCCACCCTGGAGGAGAAGACGAAAGAGAAAGCCGAGATCCACTACCGGAAGAAGGAACAGCTCATGAGGCTACAGAAACAGGCCGAGAAGAACGTGGAGAAGAAAACTGACAAATACACAGTGGTCCTCAAGACCCAGGGGCTCCTGGTCTGAGCCCAATAAAGACTGTTAATTCTTTGGGAGATATACCTAATGCTAGATGACGAGTTGGTGGGTGCAGCGCACCAGCATGGCACATGTATACATATGTAACTTACCTGCACGTTGCGCACATGTACCATAGAGCCTAAAGTATAATAATAATAATAATAATAATAAAAAGAAAAAAACATAAAAAAACAATAAATAAATAAATAAATAAAAGGGTTAGCTATATGGAAAACTAGAAGAACTGAATCGAGTTTCTTAGGAAACATTTATAAAATAGTCACTGCTCACCTTTTAAAATGTAATCAGGTTATTTCATAATGGTTATCTATTAGACATTGCTTCACATTATAGAACTGTAATAGTCTTTAGGCTAAGAATTCACATAATAGTTTAAAATGAACCATCAAATTCTTTCCTTTTATTAGAATAACAATGTCTACATCCTGAAGGTCATATTAAAATAGTGTTATTAGTAAAAAAAAAAAAAAAAAAAAAAAAAAAAAGACTGTTAATTCCTCAAAAAAAAAAAAAATTACAAAAAGAACTGTAAACTCGAACTAAACAAAATAAAGAAAATAATAGAGGATAAAAATAAATGAAATAAATGATAGAAAACATTAAAGAAAATCTAGATAATCAAAAGTTATTTGAAAAGATCAACAAAATTGATCAACTTTTAGCTAGAATGACTAGTATGAAAAGGAAGAAGATTCAAACGATTAAATTCAGTATGAGAGAATATAATTACTAGCCTTACAGAAATAAAAGGAATTATGAAAGAATACTGACTAATATGGCAACAACTTAGATAATTTAAGTGGATAAATTCCTGGTAAGACAAAAATTACTGAAACTTATTCAAGAAGTAGGAGATCAGACTCAATCTATAAGTAAAGAATTTAAATGACTAATTTTAACACTTTCCACAAAGAAAATCATAAGCCTGGATGGCCTCACTGGCAAATTCCTCCAAACATGTAAAGAAGAATTAATAAAAATCAAACCCTCTTCCAAAAAATAGAAGAGGAGGAAACACTTTCAAATTCATTCTAAGGCCTGTATTATTATCATACTGAAACCACATAAAGACCTCATAAGAAAAGAAACTACATGACAATGCCTGTTATAAAGATAGGCATAAAAATTCTCAACATAATACACGCAAACTGAATCCAACAACATATAAAACGGATCTTGCACTGTGATCAAGTGGGATTTATCCTAGGAATGAAAGGTAGCCTTAACACCAAAAAGCAATTAATGTAACCTAACATATCAATAGATTAAACAAAGAAACTATATGATCATTTCAATCAATTCAGAAAAATCATTTGACAAATTCCAATGCCCTTTTTCTATAAAACAAACTCTCAACATGATAAAAGAAACACTCAAAAAACTAGGAATAGAAGGGAACTTCCTCAATCCGATAAAGAGCATCTACAGAAATCCCAAAGCTAACCTCAGATTTAATGGTGAAAGACTAAAAAATTTCCCCTTAAGTTCAGGAAGAAGACAAGTATGTCCACTCTTGTCACCTCTACTCAACATTGTACTAGAGGGTCTAGTCAGGGAAATTAGGCAAGGAAAAGAAATAAGACACATTCAAATTGGAAAGGAAAAAGTATAACTATCTCGACTAGCAGATGGCATAATATTGTATTTAAAGAACAGTTGCCAAGCTCATTCTTGTTGTTGGCATAATATAGTTCCTGGCAGTTGTAGAGAGGTTCCTGTTTTCTTGCAGGATTTCATCCAGAGGCTGTTTTTACCTTCTAGAGGCCTCCCTCATTTCTTGCCGTGGGGCCCCTTCCGTTTTCAAGGCAACAACAGCACATCAGATCTTTTTCATGCTTTGAATTTCTTGACTTCCTCTTCCATGACAAGCTGGGAGAAACCTTCTGCTTCAAAAAAGGCTCATGTGATTAGGTCAGGCCTAACAAGATAATTTCTCAATTTTAAGGTCAACTGATTTGGAACTGTAATAACATCTGCAAAATTCCTTCACAGCATGGAAGGAATTTTAGACCATGAGACAAACCCCAGTACATTTGCTGGAACTGAAATGTATGGCAGTACCTAGATTCATGGTTGCTTGACTAACTGGGAGAAGGTATGTGTACGCCAAGGACCAGGAATCTGAGGAGGTGACCATCTTAAAATTCTTCCTGGCACATTACACTTTCAACAAACTGTCTAAAGTGTTAGAGCATTTGTAAATGTGTGTTTGAAAAATTTATCAGTACAAGAACAGAGAAAATGAATGCCAAGCTGCATCGTGGATATGCAAAGATGATCATTGCTATAGTACAGTACATAATGTGTAATGTTAGAGTATGGTACAAACAGAAGGTGGCTAGAATATAGTGTGAAGTGGAAAACAAGTGAAGGAGCACAGAAAGGTAAAGACCAGACTTTTATGCCATATTAAAGAGAGTAAGCTTTATTCTGCTGGCAATGGGCAGCCGAGAAACAACACAGATCATTTCCTTGTACACAGATTACTCTGATAAGAAGAATCCACCTGGTGCGGCGGCTCACACCTGTAATCCCAGCACTTTAGGAAGCCTGGGGGGGGGGGATCACGAGGTCAGGAGTTCGAGACCAGCCTGGCCAATATGGTGAAACCCCATCTCACTAAAAATACAAAATTAGCTGGGTGTGGTGGTGTATGCCTGTAGTTCCAGCTACTCAGGAGGCTGATGTGGAAGAATTGCTTGAACCCGGGAGGCAGAGTTTGTAGTGAGCCAAGATCGTACCACTGCACTCCAGCCTGGGCCACAGAGTGAGACTCCGTCTCAAAAAAAAAAAAAAAAAAGAGTAAGGAAGAATGGATGCTGAAGCCTGGCTGCCTGGGTTTACATCATGCCTCTGTTCATTACTAGCTCTGTGATCTTAAGTAACGAGTAGTTACTTAACCTCTCTGTACCACAAAGTCTTATCTATAAAAAGCATATAATAAGATTACCTACTTTATGGGGTTGTCTTGGGGATTAAATGAGTTTATAAGTAAAGCGCTTAGAACAGAGGCCCATATAGAAATGCTACTTAAGGGTCTGCTATCATCATCATCATTGAAAGAGTAAGACTGGAAAATTGAGAGCATTTAGAAAGCTTTTGAAATAATAAATACATGATGAAGGCAACAGCAGTAAAGACTGTAGCACCTAGCACAGATTGAGAAATACTAGGAAATAAATTTGACTGGACTTCGATATGGGGATGATGCAACAGCAGTTGAAAATGATTCTTAGGCTTTCTGGTTGAAGTGAGTGGGCAGATGGTGATTTCATAAGCCAAAGCAGAAAAAAAGAAGAGCACATTTGTGATGGCGGTGGTTTGGGTGAAGATGTCCTCCTTGGACATATGGTCAGATAGATGTCTGAAAATATGGCTGAAATCTGGAGATCCAGCTTTAGGAGTGATTGACATATAGATGGTAGATAAATGAGATCATCCAAAAAGAGTATGGAAAAAGCAAAGAGAAACAGACCAAGGATCAAACCTTAGAAAGCATTAAAGGGATGGCAGAAGAGGGAAAACCTGCAAAAGAGACGAAGAAACAGCAGTCAGAGATTTATAACAAGGAGAGAATATCCTCATGAAAGCAAATAGAATAAATAATTTTAAAAACATATAATGTGATCCTTAGTACCAAAGGCTACAAATATGGACTGAAGAGTACCCATTGGTTTAGAGTTGACACTATAGACGCCATTAATATCCCCCATGAGAACAGTAAAGTGGATGAGGCAGCAGCCAGGCTGCAGTGGCTGAACATTAAAAGGGTACTGCTGAATGAAAGAAGCTACTGTAAGATTCTAGAGCAATATCTGGGAACGGTGATAGAGTTTGGACCAAAAAACATAAAAAGAAAGAGGTCTGTCTTAATGTGCAAGAAGGAAGCTCAAACGCTGGGTATTTAGTTCTGCCCAGCATAGCTTGTCTGTTAAGTAAATTATCTGGCATGTAGTACTTAAAATTCTCCACAATTATAGTTCAAAGAATTTCTCTAATAACTTAGCGTTAACTTCATGTGAAACATAAACTACTTATGATTCAAATCTTCTAGGAGAGAAATAGCCTCAATAAAATGTCACTTTTGTTATAGATCAAAGGTTTCCTTTTATAACATATTTGTGCCAGTGAGACAGATATCTCTTACTGCAATTGGGAGCCCTCAGGGATTTTGCTTTTGTATAATTACCCATAGTTTAACACCTAGAAGGGTGTTAAACTGGTGTCTCCAAAGACATCTTAAGAATTTCTGGGTCATCATTAACTCTAAGATCATTCCTGCTTGATCAAGCTTTTGGGGAGGAAAGGGGTGTTTCCCTGATGAATAACGGCTGACATTTATTGAGCAGTTTGTCAACATGGTATGGGTTATGCTCTCTTCATGCATTAGTTCATTTAACCCTCACATAACCCAGCAGTCAGGAGCCATTATTGACTTCATTTTTATAACGGATTACATTTCAATTTAGAGAGGTTAAATAACCTGCCTGAGGATACAACTAGGGATGGGGAGTGCCCAGGTTTGAATAGAAATAGCCACAATCTGTACACTATGGTTTGTTCACCCTGGATTCTCCTCCACATGCACACCATTTATCCATTCAGTGGAGGAAATGTTTGGTTAAGAAAACAAACAGATGGTGATGGTCAAAGGGTACAAAGTTTCAGTTACACTGGATAAATAAGTTCTGGAGAACTACAATAGAGCAAATGCCTATAGCTAACAATATTGCATTGTAAGTACTTAAAAGTTGCTAAGGGGGTAAATCTTAATAAAAATAACAGAAATTGACTCAAGTTCTAAATGACTCAAGAGCCTGAATACTTATTATGGGAATAACTCAAGTCTATTATTTTATTTTCTTCTTTCCTGGTTGTGCCTTCTAGCCACTGCAGAACACATTTTCACCTTTGCCAAAGAGGAAACGGAAAATAGAAAAGGTGAACTCAAAATAAGGAAGTCAACTGTAAGTAAAATTATGAAACAAGTGAAATCTGTGCCACTCCCAGCTCCATTTTCCTTTGCTTCCTGGCTTAGGTAAATGAGCAGATGGTGATCCCATAAGCCAAAGCATCTCTTCTGATAAGGTCTCACTGCTTTGGCGGCCTTTGGGTTGCTAAGCAACTCTCCTTCCTCAACCGTATGTCTGTCCCACACATCACTGCTCATCAAATTCTAGCCCTGTCATCATATTCATTCTATAATCAAAAAACATAGAATATATTAATTTTCCATGTTCCGTGGGATCTTCTGTATTTCAGGGATGTTTCCTTTTTTCTTTTCTTTTTCTTAAACTTTGCACATTTATTCTAATCACTGATACTGTTTATTACCCTACTCTCTTACTCTCCCTAAAAAAGTACCTCCTAATCCTTACCTGAAGCTAAACAAATCTTCTTACAGGTTTATAAGTTTTTTCTCTTTCAAATAGACCATCCTGGCTAACATGGTGAAACCCCTTCTCTAGTAAAAATACAAAAAATTAGCCGGGAATGGTGGCAGGCGCCTGTAATCCCAGCTACTTGGGAGGCTGAGGCAGGAGAATTGCTTGAACCCGAGAGGCGGAGGTTGCAGTGAGCCGAGATCGCGCCACGGCACTCTAGCCTGGGCAACAGAGTGAGACTCCGTCTCAGTAAAACAAAACAAAACACACACAAAAAAAACTCTGCCTATTCAACAAAAATAATAGCACATTGTACGTTATTTTACTAATGAAAAGGTTATCTTTCATATGGTAACCCCTAATTGCAAGTACTGCCCCATAAAGGGTAAGTCATTTTCTTTTTACAACTACCAAAATAAGTACACTTAAAATGCTCCCCTACCCCCGAGTCACATTTAACAACAACAACAACAAAACAGCTCCAGTGATGGGCATTTAAAATACTGTGGTAGCTAGGTGGGAGCTATTTTTGAACAGGCGGATCTCTTTCGGTTCCTCAAATTATACACTAATGTTGCCTCCTATTCTGTTTATAAGTAGGATCATCCCAGTACAAACTAACTGAATACAATTTCTTATTGATAGATTTGAAAGGATATTTGTGAGAAGTGTGGAGAAAATGAAAACTCTTCTTTCTCAAGTTTCAATGCCATTCAAAGTTTCAATTAAGGATATTCTGGACAGAAATTCAATTTTAATGATGGAGTTTTACCTTTTAGATTATTTTTGGACTTTTAAAGTAAAACTTTATTTTTTAAACAATTGCCAAATATCGTCAACAACTTATCATGCCTCAAGCACCAAAGACAAAGCAGTGAATTAAAATGGATTTACTAGCTTAAGCTCTACCAGAGAAGACAAATATCAAAGCAACAGTAAAAATATGCCATGCACAGTGGCTCACGCCTGTAATCTCAACACTTTGGGAAGCTGAGGTGGGCAGATCACTTGAGGCCAGGAGTTCTATACCAGCCTTGCCAACATGGCAAAACGCCATCTCTACTAAAAATACAAAAATTAGCCAGGTGTAGTGGCGCACGCCTGTAATCCCAGCTACTGGGAAGCTGAGGTACAAGAATCATTTGAACCTGGGAGGCGGAGGTTGCAGTGAGCTGAGATCGTGCCACTGCACTCCAGCCTGGGCAACAGAGCAAGACTCTGTCTCAAAAAAAAAAAAAGAAAGAAATATATCTTCAGTTTTTCTGTCATATACTCCCTAAACATTTTGAACTTCTTGACATTGTATTTGTATTCATTCCTTTTTTCTTTTTTTTTTTTTTTTTTTTTTTGAGATAGAGTCTTGCTCTGTTGCCCAGGCTGGAGTGCAGTGGTGCGATCTTGGCTCACTGCAACCTCCACCTCCCAGGTTCAAGCGATTCTTCTGCCTCAGCCTCCCAAGTAGCTGGGACTACAGGCGTACACCACCACACCCAGCTAATTTTTTTTATTTTTAGTAGAGATAGGGTTTCACCATATTCATCAGGCTGGTCTCGAACTCCTGACCTGGTGATCCACCCACTTCGTCCTCCCAAAGTGCTGGGATTACAGGCATGAGCCATCACGCCAGGCCAAAGCTATATTTCTTAAGAGGAAAAATTTAGTTATCATTACCTCAAAATCTATTACAGTTTCCACAGTGTATTATTTCTCATATGAAAAATACTATAAGAAAATAACGGAGTAAAAGATAATTGAGGATCTTTTCTGGTTCCTGTTTATCCCTAACTGTACTCCTAATTATAAAAAAAGTGACTAGAATGAGGTAGGTAGTGATCTTATATATTACAAATATAATAGCTTAATTCAGTTTAAAATATAATTTTGTAGAGACTGAAATTCAGAGACAGCATAAGCAAAAGTTTTTTACTATCTTGATAGGTTAAGTGGATGATTTTTCCCAAAAGCTAGTTCTTTAGTGCAAATAAAACCAGAAATGATTACACTTCTTTTTGCCTATGTGCTGGTAAGCACTTCTTAGGAGGACAGAATCAAATGATGTCTGAGAAAAATAAAAAGAAAAATTTATCTGGCAAGGCAATTAGGATTCTAAAATTACTGCCGCATTGTAACTTTTCCTAGCATCTATGATTCATGGATATAAAACTTTCCTTGAAAGGACATGTGTTGTATTGAAAAGGAAGATATAAAGACTTCTATAGTGAATGATTTTACCAATATATAAAAGAATACACACACACACACGTTTCAAGTTTAATTATTAACTTTGTCTCCAATGCATGACAAAGAATGAATAAAGCAAATAAGCCCATATTTTTTTATGAATATTTTGATACAGGAATATAAGCTAAATTGACTTAAAACATTAAGAGATTATTGTTTATTTTATTGATCCATTAATTGTGGCTACCCAATTCATGGTTTGAGGTAAAATTAACTTTCATTTTGGAATGGAAACAACAAAAACCTTACCCAAAACAGTCCTCTCATCAAAACATTAAACAGAAACAAAGCTTTAGTCTATCAAAGGATCAGGTATATACTCCTAATGCACCAAATTATTTTACTTCAAAACTTTTATTTATACCCTCTCTTTCTGCTGGCTATATAGAAGCTAGGGAATATATTAAAATATATTTTTAATGAAATAGCATGTATTAAAAGCTCAAAATTTGTGCTTTTCTGTGTTTTCTTAGTGGTTGTTAAGACTATGAATGTTCGTTTGGGATGAGATATCATGGAAGCTTACTACTAGCTTCTTAAATTATCCGGTGGCATTAAAAGTGAAAACTCCGTAAGGCAATGGACACATTTAGGGTTTTTTTAATATAAGATACTCCAGTTGAGGGAAGGGGCTTCTAATTTCTCTGTACACTAATAATAATATCCAAATGATAAAAAATACTCAAATAACACTAAACCTAATAGCTGCAAGAAGATCCACAGTCATCAAACCATAATACAGAAGTTTCGAGTATATTTTATACTCTGCAAATATTTGTCTATCATTTTATAATTTTAGATATACAGAAATGAAGCAGAGTGACTGTCTGTGAAATTGGAGTACAACATTCCATTCAGCAGAGGCCTATTTACTTAAGAAAGTTTTATGCGTAGTAATTTAGGTAATCAAAAAATGTATTTTAGGAGTTGCCAGAGCCTGATGAACAACTATATTCAATCAAGTTGATCTAAAGGTAGTTTCTCCTGCCTCCAAACAACTTAATTAATTCAAAGAGCAAAGAATGCTATTCTCAGATCAAATATAGTAAAGCAGTGTAGATTTTAATATCTAGGTCACAAAATCAAATACACATCTTGGGTTTTTTGAGCTCAGCTCTCCAGAAAGCCTTGTCAAAAAAGTTTTTGATAAAGGAAATGCTATATTCAGAGCTAAGACAGAATGAAATAGTCTTATGGGCATGTGGAAGTAGACCCCCGCAAAGGGGAGGAAGGGTCAGGGAAGGCAACCAAGATGCTACTACAAAAGAGTGAGATTCAAGTAAGAACAGAATATTTAAAATGAAAAAAAAAAAAGAAGACACAGGTGTGAGAAACATTCTAGATATCCTTCTGGAGACAGGATTCTGGCACAGCAATTCCTAAGTAATAGGATAGGTTAAGCATTTGCATGGTGAAGCATGAAGATGTTGAAAGGAGAAATTAAGAGGAAAGAAGGAAGGACTAAAGGTCATAAAATGAGTCAAGTTGAGTCCCAAATCAAAACATATAGCGATTTCTTATAGAAGATAAACCTGACTTTTTAATGATCGCCATTCTCGGGTTGCTGGAGAGGATATGGAGAAATAGGAACAGTTTTACACTATTGGTGGGACTGTAAACTACTTCAACCATTGTGGAAGACAGTGTGGCGATTTCTCAGGGATCTAGAACTAGAAATACCATTTGACCCAGCCATCCCATTACTGGGTATATACCCAAAGGAATATAAATCATGCTGCTATAAAGACACATGCACACGTATGTTAATTGTGGCACTACTCACAATAGCAAAAACTTGGAACCAACCCAAATGTCCAACAATGATAGACTGGATTAAGAAAATATGGCACATATACACCATGGAATACTAGGCAGCCATAGAAAATGATGAGTTCATGTCCTTTGTAGGGACATAGATGAAGCTGGAAACCATCATTCTCAGCAAACTATCGCAAGGACAAAAAACCAAACACCACATGTTCTCACTCATAGGTGGGGATTGAACAATGAGAACACATGGACACAGGAAGGGGAACATCACACACTGGGGCCCATTGTGGGGTGGGGGGTTGGGGGAGGGGGGAGGGATAGCATTAGGAGACATACCTAATGTAAATGACAAGTTAATGGGTGCAGCACACCAACATGGCACATGTATACATATGTAACAAACCTGCATGTTGTGCACATGTACCCTAGAACTTAAAGTATTTATATATATATATATATATATATATATATATATATATATATATGATAAACCTGGACATCTGACTTGAAGTCACTTCCCAATTTTTTCATGCTAACATATATACTCTATGGTTTTAACATGATTCAGCTCGACAAATTTGTTTCTACCCCTACTTGAATAAAGCACTGTGCTTGGGATGAGTTGGGAAGCAGTGTTGGAAGATCTAAGAATGAATTAGATATGAACAAGCAATATGCTCCTAGTATAATGAAAGAGACCAATAAATACCTAGCTAATCAATTGAACTATACTAAGTTCCATAATCTAGATATAATGATCGCTTAGGTAAAAGAATTAACTCCTAGCTACATTCTAGAAGACACACATCAACTGAAACTGCATTCTAAGTTTTCCAACATGAAGAAATGGGTGGCTGGGAAACTTCATAGACCTGTCAGGATACCAGAGTGACTTTGGAACAATTCTTTAATCTCACTAGACTCAGTTACTTTATTAATCCTTTCTCATGCTGCTAATAAAGACATACCCAAGACTGGGTAATTTATAAAGGAATAAGGTTTGTTTGACTCACAGTTTCACATGGCTGGGGAGGCCTCACAATCATGGTGGAAGGAGAATGAGAAGCAAAGTGACATCTTACATTGTGGCAGGCAAGAGAGCATATGCAGGGGACTTCCCCCTCATAAAACCATCAGATCTCATGAGACTTATTCACTACTGCAAGAACAGTATGGGGGAAACCACTCCCTTGATTCAATTATCTCTACCTGGTCCTACCCTTGACACATGGGAATTATTACAATTCAAGGTGAGATTTGGATGGGGACAGAGCCAAACCATATCATTCCTCCCCTGGCCCTTTTCAAATCTCATGTCCTCACATTTCAAAAGAAATCATGCTGTCTCAACAGTCCCCCAAAGTCTTAACTCATTTCAGCATTAGCTCAAAAGTCCACAGTCCAAAGTCTCATCTGAGACAAGCAAATCCCTTCCACCAAGAAGCCTGTAAAATCAAAAGCAAGTTAGTTACTTCCTAGATACAACACGGGTACAGGCATTGGGTAAATACACCCATTCCAAATGGGAGAAATTGCCCAAAATGAAGGAGTTACAGGCCTCATGCAAGTCTGAAATCCAGGGGGGCAGCCAAATCTTAAAGCTCTGAAATGATCTCCTTTGACTCCATGTCCCACATGAAGGTCACACTGATGCAAGAGGTGGGATCCCATGGCCTTGGGCAGCTCTGTCCCTATGGCTTTGCAGGGTACAGCCTCTGTCCTGGCTGCTTTCATGGGCTAATGTTGAATGTCTGCGGGTTTTCTAGGTCCACAGTGAAAGCCATCAGTAGATCTACCATTCTGGGGTCTGGAGGTCAGAAGCCATCTTCTCACAGCTCCACTAGGCAGTGCACCAGTGGTGACTCTGTGGGGGTGCTCCAATTCCACATTTCCCTTCTGCACTGCCTTAGCAGAGGTTCTCCATGAGGGCCCCGCCCCTGCAGCAAAATACTACCTGGACATCCAGGTGTTTCCATACGTTCTCTGAAATCTAGGTGGAGGTTCCCAAACCTGAATTATTGACTTCCGTGCACCCACAGGCTCAATACCACATGGTAGCTGCCAAGACTTGGGGCTTGCACCCTCTGAAGCCAAAGCCTGAGCTGTACCTTGGCCCCTTTTAGCCACAGTTGGAGCTGCTGGAAAGCAGGGAACCAAGTCCCTAGGCTGCACACAGAAGGGGCGGCCTAGATCTGGCCCAGGAAACTATTTTTTTCCCTCCTAGGCCTGTGATACAAGGGGCTGCCTTGAAGGTCTCTGACGTGCTCTGGAGACATTTTCCCCATTGTCTTGGAGATCAACATTAGGCTCCTTGTTATCTATGCAAATTTCTTCAGCAGGCATGAATTTCTCCCCAGAAAATGGGTTTTTCTTTTCTATTGCATCAACAGGCTGCAAATTTCCCAAACTTTTATGTTCTGCTTCCTCTTCAATACTTTGCCACTTAGAAATATTTTCCGCTAGATACCCTGAATTATCTCTCTCAAGTTCAAAGTTCCACAGATCTCTCAGTTCCACAGACTGGGGCAAAATGCTGCCGGTCTCTTTGCATAGCAAGAGTGACCTTTACTCCAGTTCCCAACAAGTTCCTCATCTCCATCTGAGACCACCTCAGCCTGGACTTCATCATTCATTTCACTATCAGCATTTTGGTCAAAGTCATTCAATAAGTCTCTAGGAAGTTCCAAACTTTCCCACATCTTCCTGTCTTCCAAGTCCTCCAAGTCTCTAGGAAGTCCCAAACTTTCCCACATTTTCCTTCTTCTAAGCCCTCCAAACTCTTCCAACCTCTGCCTGCTACCCAGTTCCAAAGTCACTTCTACATTTTCAGGTATCTTTAGAGCACTGTCCCACTCTACTGGTACCAATTTACTGTATTAGTCTGTTCTCATGCTGCTCATAAAGACATACCTGAGACTGGGTAATTTATAAAGGAAAGAGGTTTAATTGACTCACAGTTCCATATGGCTGGAGAGGCCTCACACTCATGGCAGAAGGAGAATAACAAGGAAAGTCACATCTTACATGGTGGCAGGCAAGAGAGCTTGTGCAGGGGAACTCCCATTTATATAACCATCAGATTGGGGGTGGGGCCAAGATGGCTGACTATAAGCCGCAGTGATGGCAGGCTCCCATTGAAGAAAACCATAATAAGCATGTGAATCCTTCACCGGCAACCAAGGTATCCAGGTTCTTTCATCAAAATTGACTAGGAGGCTGGCATGATCCACGGAGAGAAGGAAGAGCAGTGTGGTGTAGCGGCCCACCTGAGAGCCACACGGGGGAGGGGAACCCCCTATGCCAGCCAAGGGAGGTGGTGAGTGAGCACACTACCCAACCAGGGAAACTGTGCTTTTTCCACAGAACTGTGCAACCCACAGATCAGAAGATCCCACTCGTGAACCTACACCACTGGGGCCTAGTGTCCCAACCCCAGAATGCACAGATTCTTACAGCCTCTCCTTAAGCCTACTGAACACTCTGGGGAGGCGCCACCAGCACAGGCTGCGGCTAGCTGCTGTCTAAGCCCTTTGAGCTCCTTGTGGGAGGGGCACCAGCCAGCACTGGGACTCACAGCTACCTAACATGCTAAGCTCCCTGGGCAGGGGAAGGGTGGCACCCATTTCTATAGCTCCAGGCTGTGCTTTTCCCCTGCTTGGAGCCAGGGAGACTGAATGGCTTGGTCCTAAGTCTTGTCCCCACAGCCCAATACACCAGCAGTGGCAGTCTGCAGCCACAGTGCCTCTTCAGGCCCAACACCAGCCCATCCCTCCTCAGTGGATGGGGCTTCCCTGCAGGATCTCCAATAACTCCAGCCAGAGGCTCAGGGACAGAATTCGGATCTCCCTGGGCCTGAGCCCCTAGGGGGAGGAGAGGCCACAGTCTCTACAGACCAGCAGACTTAGCCACTCTTCATAGTTCTGAGGAATCTGGGAAGCCCAGATGAGTGGGTTTCCTCCAGCAAAACACACCTTCTCCACCAAGGGACAAAGTGCTTTTTTAAATGGGTCCTGCTCCGTGTGCCACCCATCTGGGTGAGACCCTCCAACTGGGGTTGTCAGACACCTTATACAGAAGCAATCCTACTGGCATCACGTTGGTGCCCCTCGAGGTCAGAGGTCCCATAAGAAGGAGCAGACACCCATCTTTGCTGCTCTCCAGCCTCCCTGAGTAACATCTCCAGGCACAGAGCGAGGTCAGTCAGAATGGCAATTATTAAAAAGTCAGGAAACAATAAATGCTAGCAATGCTGTGGAGAAATAAGAACACTTTTACATTGTTGGTGGGAGTGTAAATTAGTTCAACCATTGTGGAAGACAGTGTGGCAATTCCTCAAGGATCTAGAACCAGAAATACCATTTGACCCAGCAATCCCATTACTAGGTATATAACCAAAGGAGTATAAATCATTCTACTATAAAGACACATGCACAGGCATGTTTATTGCAGCACTATTTACATATTTTTTGCAGCAAAGACATGGAACCAACCCAAATGCCAATCAATGATAGACTGGATGAAGAAAATGTGGTACATATACAGCGTGGAATACTATGCAGCCATAAAAAGGAATGAGATCATGTCCTTTGCAGAGTCATGGATGAAGCTGGAAGCCATCATCCTCAGCAAATTAACACAGGAACAGAAAACCAAACACCACATGTTCTCACTCATAAGTGGGAGCTGAACATGAAGAACACATGAACACAGAGAGGGGAACAACACACACCAGGGCCTGTTGGGGGTAGGGGGTGAGGGGAGGGAACTTAGAGGACAGGTCAGTGGGGGCAGCAGACCACCATGGCACACGTATACCTGTGTAGCAAACCTGCGTGTTCTGCACATATATCCCGTTTTTATTTTTAGAAGAAATAAAGAAAAAAATAAAAAATAAAACCATCAGATCTCATGAGACTTATTCACTACCACAAGAATAGCTATTTATCAAAATACTAAGCATTTACTTAGATCATTTTAACTTTTTTTAAATTTTTGTTTATTCATTTATTTATTTTTGATACAGAGTCTCACTCTGTCACCAGGCAGGAGTGCAGTGGCATGCTCAGCTCACTGCAACCTCCGCCTCCTAGGTTCAAGCGATTCTCCTGCCTTAGCCCCTCAAGTAGCTGGGATTACAGGCTCCTGCCACCACACCCAGCTAATTTTTGTATTTTAGTGGAGATGAGGTTTCACCATGTTGGCTAGGCCAATCGCCAACTTCTGACCTCAAGTGATTTGCCCACCTCGGCCTCCCAAATTGCTGGGATTACGGGTGTGAGCCACTGGGCCCGGCAATTTATTTTTGATTCTAAAAAAATTATCCTTCTTTTTATTTGTTAGGAAAGAGATGAGGGGAGATAAGGAGAGCTTAGAGTAGAGGACATCAATAGGGAAAAACTTCATAAAGGTCACAGATTCTAAAGTTACCAACAATTGTTTTCCTGAATGAGCTGAGAGACAGTCACTCCAACTTTGCATCATTTCAGTAGTTTTCATGTACCCAAATTACCTGCTTTAAACTTACAAGAGATTCAGCATTCTCTAGCTGACATTTAGGTCAGTGTTAGGGAAGAATTACTGTGTATTCAGCCATGAGGGTAGCGGTCATTAGGCACGAATGGAGAAATACTTCCTCTTCTTTTCTTCTGTTGCTCTTAGAGTCTTCCTTCCAGCTCAGCCTTTCATGTCTTAATTTAGCTATATGTTGGAACAGCTAGATCGTGGGAAAAAAAAAAGAAAAAAAAGAAAAACACACAGATTTCCAATTTACAGTATAAGCAATTGGCTGGACAAGTCTGTGAAACGAACTGTTCAAGATAAATGTGTGTAAGGCTATTTCTACATCCACTATTGAAAGGCTCCTTCCAAAGTCCTTCTACTTTGTCAGTACTTAAAATAAACCAAAAGTGAGCCTTCTGGTGACCTCAATGCAAGAAAGATACGCATATATGTACGTATATAGAGATGTAGATATGTACCTTAGCTATTCTTTTAAAAAAAACTACGTAGCCGCTGCCTAAAACTTGGATATAAAGAGAGAATTGTGTATTTATGGAGATCTTCAGAAAAATTAGATATTACCTATAAAGTTTAGCATAGATTTATATGTGAAATGTCAAAACCTTCTAGATATTTATTCCAAACCACTTAATTCAAAGTTTACTAAGAGGTATGTTCTTTTAAGTATTTATGTTAATATTTTCTTCTAGTAGAACTGTTCATAAACTTGGAACTTTACTAATGTCTCCCTTTCAAAATTCTTCGTCACAGACTTCTGATACATATATTTCTGTCTTTCTCTCTGCCTTTCTAACAACTCTGGACTATTTTCTATTACTTCCAAATAATCAAAGCCCTATCCTTCAGGCTTTCTGAGCAGTCTTGCCCTATGTCAACCTTGATGCATTAGCTAATTCGCCCATTTTACCGTAAGAAGATCTATATATAAATCACTCTAGCCCAATTAGACTTGGTAAACTTTTCTCTGAAGTAAATAAGAAAAAAGAGCAAAAAGAAAATGCAATGAGGACTAAATTTACTGATAGTTAGAACTAGTTTAAATTTAGAAGAACTTTATAAATATAAGTGAAAAAAGTCAATATTCAAGTGGCTGATATTGTAATCCTAAGACAATAACCCAATTTTGTTGCTAACCTCAACCTAGCTTTTTAAAAGAATAAACATTTTACTTTTGTTGATTAACATTTATACAATCATATTTATCAGCCAAGCATGGAAGAAAAATATGCATTATATTTCTTTTAATTCTATGTGATCAATAACAATAATAAAATTATTAATCACCTTTTGATGATTTATTATTTATGCCTTTGGCTGTTAGATGCAAAACACTCTGAACTAGTTTGTTCAATAACTAGCTTTCTTCATTTATTTTTCTTTTCTCTCCTGAATATAAAGAATCTTATTATCATCTTCAAAGATAGGAATAAACATTTTTTGATCAGCTTTTAACCACAAGGCTGTGTGCTACAAACTGCAGATGTAAAGACATAATATCTGCCCTCAGAGACTTTATGGTGCACCCGATAAAATAACTAAATACATGAAAATACAAGGCAGTATAAAAGTAGCAAATGGTGTTCTAGATAGTAATGTGAAATTGTGAGGGAGAAAGAAGTTTCTTTTCTTTTTTTTTTTTTTTTTTGAGACAGAGTCTCACACTGTTGCCTGGGCTGGAGTGCAATGGTGCGATCTCGGCTTACTGCAACCTCCACCTCCCAGGTTCAAGCGATTCTCCTGCCTCAGCCTCCCAAGTAGCTGGGATTACAGGCACCTGCCACCATGCCCAGCTAATTTATTTTTATTTTTATTTCTAGTAGAGACAGGGTTTCACTATGTTGGTCAGGCTGTTCTCGAATGCTTGACTTTGTGATCCACCCACCTTGGCCTCCCAAAGTGCTGGGATTACAGGCTTGAGCCACCATGCCCAGCCAAGAAGTTTCTTAATATTAGGACAATCAAAGACAGCATGACATAAGCAAGTGGATTAGAAAAAAGATGCTTCTGTGAGATAACCTGTGTATTCACTGGCTCAATTTAGCCCTTCTACATTGTAGACATATGTGAGGACATCATATTGTACACTACAAATAAGTACAATTTTTATCCACTAAAAAATAGATGTTTAAAATAAAAAACCTTTAGAAAGCAATGCACAATTAATATAGATTCAAATATTTAATACTCTATCTTATTCAAAGGTTGAATCTCCTGCAACATGAAGTGGGTTTCATGGCAATCTTATAGGTGCTTAATACTTGTAAAGACAATAGTTCTTTCCTATCCAAAGGTCTCACTGGTGAAAGTAATCAGGAAGAGCAATAAACCAGCAATGGCTGAATGGAAAATAACTTATGAAACACTAGTTCAGAAATCACAGAAAGTCATTTCACAAAACACAAAAATGCATAGACCAAAGCCACCATTAGCTCTTCTAAATCAGCCAGTAACTGACTCTATGACACAATCCAACCAAGGGAGGATACAAGATAAAGACTCAGGCTGCGCACAGTGGCTCACGCCTGTAATCCCAGCACTTTGGGAGGCTGAGGCAGGAGTTCAAGACCAGCCTGACTAACATGGTGAAACTCTGTCTCTACTAAAAATACAAAAATTAACTGGGCATGGTGATGCACAACTGTAATCCCAGCTGCTTAGGAGGGTGAGGCAGGAGAATTACTTGAACCGGGAGGCAGAGGTTGCAGTGAGCCGAGATTGCGCCACTGCATTCCAGCCTGGGCGACAGAGCGAGACTCCTTCTCAAAAAAAAAAATAAATAAATAAGATAAGATAAGATAAAGACTTGGGCAGGAATGGGGAAAGATAGGTAAACGTGTTTTTAAAAAAACTACATGAGTTTTCAGGAATGAATACATATGGTGATGAAGGAAAAACGTTTATGTAAATTTTAGAAATTCCTTCAGTTAAATTGTATACTTCTTAAAATAGAAATAGTACTAAGCAAGACCAAGAGATTGAAGATTACTGTGGCATCACTAAGAACAAGGAGACTGTCCAAAGGAAGACAGTTATGCCCAACATTTACTAAAAGTGGGCCATTTCTAATTCTGAATCCTCAAAATGCAAGAGCCAAAGAGGTTGCCAAATTCTCAGGATTCTTCCTAACACAAATATAATTTGCCCCACTGACAGCATGAATTTTAAAATTTAGATCCTAAGACATTTCAAATTTCATCGAAGTTTAAAATGTGCCAGTCTGAATAGTCACCACTGAGAAAGCTCTTCAGATTCAGTGACTACAGTTTATCCTAAGCACTTTTTTGGCATATCTCATTTTTTGTTCTGGCTGCTCCTATGCATTAATCTGTATGAGTGTGTCAATAAGAAACACTGGATTTTATTGAATGAAACACCAAAAGTAACAGGAATAAGTCTGTGAAAATAATTTGGAGTCCCTCCCTAATGAGTAGACATTTGCCCCAGATCTTCCCATAATAGTCCCAATTTTGTTAAGGGTTTCTTTTTTTCTTTTTATTATTATACTTTAAGTTCCGGGATACATGTGCAGAATGTGCAGGTTTGTTACATAGGTATACACGTACCATGGTGGTTTGCTGCACCCACCAACCCATCATCTACATTAGGCATTTCTCCTAATGTTATCCCTCCCCTAAACCCCCACCCCCTGACAGGCCCCGGTGTGTGATGCTTCCCTCCCTGTGTCCATGTGTTCTCATTGTTCAGCTGCCACTTATGAGTGAGAACACGCGGTGTTTGGTTTTCTATTCCTGTGTTAGTTTGCTAAGAATGATGGTTTCCAGCTTCATCCATGTCCCTGCAAAGGACTGTAACTCATCCTTTTTTATGGCTGCGTAGTATTCCATGGTGTATATGTGCCACATTTTCTTTATCCAGTCTGTCATTTATAGGCATTTGGGTTGGTTTCAAGTCTTTGCTATTGTGAACAGTGCTGCAATAAACATATGTGTGCATGTGTCTTTAAAGTAGAATGATTTATAATCCTTTGGGTATATACCCAGCAATGGGATTGCTGGGTCAAATGATATTTCTGGTTCTAGATCTTTGAGGAATTGCTATACTGTCTTCCACAACAGTTGAACTAATTTACACGCCCGCCAATGGTGTAAAAGCCTTCTTATTTCTCCACAGCCTTGCCAGTATCTGTTGTTTCCTGACTTTTTAATGATTGCCGTTCTAACTGGCATGAGATGGTATCTCATTGCAATTTTGATTTGCATTGCTCTAATGACCAGTGATGGTGAGCTTTTTTTCATATGTTTGTTGACCCCATTAATGTCTTCTTTAGAGCAGTGTCTGTTCATATCCTTCGCCCACATTTTCATGGGGTTTTTTCTCATAAATTTGTTTCAGTTCTTTGTAGATTCTGGGTATTAGCCCTTTGTCAGATAGATAGATTGCAAAAATTTTCTCACATTCTGTAGGTTGCCTGTTTACTCTGATGTTAGTTTCTTTTGCTGTGTAGAAGCTCTTTAGTTTAATTAGATCCCATTTATCAATTTTGGCTTTTGTTGCCATTGCTTTTGGTTTCTTATCAATCTGCTCCCAAACAGACAGAAATGCATGTAAGGATCACTTACTTGGATTGATTGTCATCAATAAGGGAACCAATATTTGATGTTGTGAAAGAAAGATATTCATCTCCAGTGATGATTCACATTCCTAGAACCACTTTAAAAACTCTAAGTTAAGCAGAATTGGATTATTCTGCAAACACACAGGAGAAGGGTTAATCATTTGACAAATCACTCAAACTCTGCTACAGATGGCCACAAAAATGAGGACAGTTCACTTTGCGCACTAAACTGTGCTGGGCACTAGAAACGAGATAAGTAGGGAATTGAACATTGAGAACACATGGACACAGAAAGGGGAACAACACACACCAGGGCCTGTTGTGGGGTGGAAGATGAGGGTGATGGGAGGGAACTTAGAGGATGGATCAATAGGTGCAGCAAACCACCTTGGCACATGCATACCTGTGTAACAAACCTGCACATTCTGCACATGTGTCTTGTTTTCATTTTTAGAAGAAAGAACTAAAAAAAAGTAAGAAATGAGGTAAGTATTAAAAGTTTGGCCCTTGAGAAGTTCATACACACAGAGGAAGTTTTACCTTCAAATCTCTACCATTTCTGAGATTTGGAAGAATTTACGTAGTATTTGGTATATATAAGTTTTCATTGTCAACAATGCAAAGAAGCATGGATAGATCTATGTTTTAAAAATACCAAAGGAATCGCTGGTCACGGTGGCTCATGCCTGTAATCCCAGCACTTTGGAAGGCCAAGGTGGGCAGATCACGAGGTCAAGAGATCAAGACCATCTGACAAATATGGTGAAACCCGGTCTCTACTAAAAATACAAACATTAGCTGGGCGTGGTGGCATGCGCCTGTAGTTCCAGCTACTGGGGAGGCTGAGGCAGGAGAATCGCTTGAACCCGGGAGGTGGAAGTCGTGGTGAGCCGAGATTGCACCACTGCACTCTAGCCTGGTGACACAGCAAGACTCCGTCTCAAAAAAAAAAAAAAACACTGAAGGATCTAGACTTTCTAGGCAACATGGGACAAGGAAAGTATTCCAGACTTTAGGTTTGATCGCAGCTTTTTCACTCCCTACTTGTGTGACCTTGCATCTCAACTTCTAAATAGTGACATGAGTGCCATAAGCCTTCAAATCATATCTATGGGAGTACCTACTGAGTGCCAGGTACTGTTCTCAGTGCTTGTGATAGACCAGTAAAACCAAACCAACCAAAGATGTCTGCCCTATAGAGCTGACATTCTGGTGACCCTTACTTATTTTTTTCTTCTTTTTTCCTATATCTTTTTGATTTATATATTTTTTCAGTTGTAATTCAAACAGAAAATAGAAAAAAAAACTGAGACCAATGTTTTCAATCCTCAGATTTGAAAAATGTAAATATTTTATCATTGTGTCAGATATTTTAAAAGAAATAAAGTATTACAAAGTTATGTTTTAAAATTCATTGTAGCTACAAACAGAAACAAAAAGCTGACAAAGGAGATGGGACTGAATCTGGGTCCTATTGCAAAATTATTAAAATCAGGACAATAATGAAATACTCATCAATTCATTGAAGAAATGAAGGAAGAGTTTGGATGTTCTGGACAAAAGAAACACGCTGAGAGAACAATAAATTACAAGAAAGATAATGGATGATGCTGTGAACCCAGAACCAATTCAATAGACAAACATAGGGACAAGCAGGCGCTTACTTCTTAGGAGCCAAGGATATTTATTACTTGGTATGGTACTCATTTGGCCTCAGTAGCTTCTGGAACAGCTCTGCTCTTAACATTTGAACAATTTATTGCCTAATTATTTAGCGTGCCCTTTTGAAGAGTCTGTCTGCTGGACACTTTCTGAGAGTGAGCACAAAAAGTGGGCTCTTGGAAAGTCATCCCTCCCCCTCACTGCATTTAAAGCAAAATAACCTTTTATCAAATGCTTTGTGACCATTTAGAATATTGAATTTGTATTTTAATCATCGAGTTCAACAGCAATATAGCCAGTGGGAAGGACTTAATTACAAATGATGTCTTTCTCATGGCTATGCCCACAATCCCAGGAGGTGCTTTAATGAAGTTCTGAGCCCTCAGACAGGAAAGGTCAAATGGCTTTCCTCCCCCCAGTACCTCCAAAGTGCACAAAGCTGAACCTTTATCCTAGCAGATGTTCAATCAGGTATAATATTAGCCTGAGGCAAAAATTCCAGGAAACAAGTGCTCAGAGGGAAGCAATTCTCTGGAATTTAGTGGATAACAGCAGCCTCTTTTGGAGTTTGAAGAGGAGATGAATTTAGATAATCTCCTTTTGAATATAAATGTATATTTTGTTACGAGTGTAATATGCCAGCAGGGATACCATTCTGCTTGGGAATTTATTACATATTAAATATTTATGATATTGCAGATCAATATTTTTTTAAATGTTGAAAATGTTCCTGCTACACTTATGCTATGCAGATATTCAAATTTGTATAAGGTGAAACCAGCTGAAATTGCTTTTTGGTAGGTCAAAAAAGGTTGAATATTCCATTTTATCTGGTTCAACCTAATTGCACAAATTGTCTTACAATTAGCAAAAGAATGCAAAGTTACATTTTATAACACTATTTTTAACCTGTTTTTCATTCTTATAAAATACTCTTGTATTGTGTTAAACAACATCATTTCAAAATATGCTGTATATATTATATATAGAATATTTTGATATATAATTATATATAATATAAATATATCAGCATATTTTGAAATAATATTGTTTAACATGAGATTATTTAATAAGAATGAGAAATAGTTCAAAATATATTATTGAAAAATCAAAAAAAGTTTGGTTTTTCTTGAAACTTAAAAAAAATGGCTTATTTGCCTTCTCCAAATCAAAAAAGCAAATAAAACAAAACAAACCTCAATACACTATGTGTTAGGGAAAAAAAAAAAAACTTTAGCTAAACTAAATTTAAAAGAGTTTGATTAAGCAAAGAACAATTCCAAAAGTCTCCAGAGGTAGAGTAGGCTCAGAGACTCCAGCACAGCCACGTGGTAGAAGGTTTATGGGCAGAAAAAGGAAAGTGAGGTACAGAAACCCCCAGACTGGTTATAGCTTCACCTTTGCCTTATTTGAACAGGGTTTGAACAGTTGGCCACATGTGATTGGCCAAAGCTCAGTGTTGGCACAAGAGTAGGCTACAGTCTGTTTACAATTCCATTTAGGTTATAGTTCACAATGTACAGACAAATCTTTAGGCCAAACTTAAAATATGTAAGAAGACAGCTTTAGGCTAAACTTGATTTAACAAAGGAAAGATTTGAATTTCTACATGACTTACTAATGTTAATAAATACAGGAAATCTTCAAATACAGAATACTTTTTTGATACGGTTTTCTTTGAGAAGATATTTTGGTCTTCAAAAATTATTTTTACAATTTATGTCTTTGTAAAATATTTAGTCATGAAAATAGAGTTGTATTTATTGCTGCATTTACTTGATTTGATTTTTTACTATGGCTTCTTATAATGCCTGTGCCCTGATGAAAAATTATAAGGGCTAATCAAAGTAATGTATGCCTCCATAAAGCACAATTTGGCTGAACATTAATTAACTGAACATAAAAATCTTTTTTAAAGACTCTTAAAGCTAATTCCAATGTAAATTTTAAATAACTGGAAAACCATGTGAACCCCAAAACAAATGGAAAAATGTATATAACGTCAATTAAATTAAGCCTGAATAACACTTCAAACACACACTATTGATAGGTTAAATATTTGTGATTAAAAAGACTGGGGATCTTTAACAAAGACTAGTAAGGAGGCAATGGGGAAGGGAAGGCTGGAAATAGGGGAGGACCAGGAGGCACAGGATGACTCAGAGGTAAGTACCTGTCATTATTTCTGGAAGTCTATCTCAATGGTTGTGGCTATACCTGAAATTGAAAAAAAATCTAGTGCAGCTCACCATGGTGTGACTAAGTTGCAAAATAGATTGTCTTGGGTTGTTAATAAACAATTTTAGAAGAGAATACATTAAATTCTCTTAATGCTGTGCCGGAATAAGTGTATAGAGCAGACCACAAAATAGGGGAACAAGTGCCAGCCATGAGCCAGCTGATTTGATTTACGCTCCAGGCAATCGCCAGAAATTAGGTTGTTAAGCTGAGGGAACAAGATCGGTATTTAAACTGTCTTTATATGATATCATAGCCACACACCACCAGCCTCACTACCTTTATGGTGCTTTAATATAAAAATTGGATATTTGTTTATAAGTCTAATTCGTTTATGTTCTTTAAAATACACACCACCCTGAACGTTTACAAGAAATATGAATAGCATAAAAACCCTTCGCATAGTTGAAAAGTCGAGATGTATCTTATTTTTATTGGCAGTTAATGTAGAGGCCTATATAATGCTGCCTCAATAGCCACTAGATTAGGGACATAAAACTGCAAAACCTGTTCTCTGTGCGGGAGGGGAAACAGAAAAATAAGAGAAGCGCCCTCACCCAGGTTTTGGAATTCCAAGAAAGGTGTTGAACGCCTGATGAAGAATTCATTTTGAATATAACTATCTTCATTTAGGGAGGGTGTGTGAGTGTTCGGTTTGTCTTTGAAATGAAACCTTTCCAAGAGGCACGTGTTGATTTACCAAAGACAGAATGGCAAGGGGGAGCCCAGAGGCAAGAACTGGTGAAATCTCTCAGAAGACGCAAGAAGCAGCCTTTTTTTCCCCTGCAATCTCTCCCGCCTCTCTCCAGAGTCCAGGAGGAGGCAGTCTCCGTGGCTTAGGCTTTATCTTTAAGACAATAGCGCCGCTCGCCGCCACCCGCGCGACTCGGATCCGGCATCCCGGCGGCCGCACCCCGCGCGCTGGCTCATCTGCCCACCGGCCACCTGCACTGCCGGCCAGAGCCCCTGTCCCGGCGGCTTCCGCAGCAGCTTGGCTGCCTCTCAGGTCCTCCCGTCCCACCGGCACCTCCAGGACGCCCTGGACCCGCCCATCCTCCTGCCCCACTAGCTCATCGACTAACGACTCCCTCAGTCCCTACGGCCCACGGAACCCTCTCCCCTACCGGCGCCACAGCCCGAGCGGCGGCGGCGGCCCTGAGAAGCCCGCAGTCCCGCCCGCGCCGCGCCGCCGGGGCCGGAGGTTGGAGCGGGGAGCACGGCCGCGAATCCCCGCACGTCCCCAGCGCCCCGCGCCACCGGGCCCAGCTCGCTGCAACTCGGGGACGGCCTGCGTCTCGCCTCCACCCTGGCCGCGGGCCCCTCGGGCTTGTTTGCTTGTCCTCAGTCCCAGGGCCAGCCCTGCTCCCTCCTCCCGGCTGCTCCAACAGCCGTTTGCTTCCTGCGGTGTGTTTCTTTTTTCCCCTTCCTAGACTCCATCAAAAGTGGCTCTGTTATTGAAATATGAAGCCATTTCCTCTCCAAAACCCTTGGTTACTCAAGGCGGGAATCAATGGACCTATATACTCTCCCAGAAGTTATAAATAAATGTCTATTTGTTCAGGAGGCGTTTTCCCGCGTGTCCCAGCATCTTCCCCAGTGGTTATTTCAGGGGTGTGTGTGTGTGTGTGTGTGCGCGCGCGCGCGCCCTGTGCCCATCTGGTTCTAATCCTGGGTATGGATCCACAACCCAACCCCACCCATCCCGTCTCCCCCTCGCATTCCTCATTCTATAAATAAATCCAGGTTCTTTGAGCTCTGTCATCCAAGGATACAATAGCAGTTGTTTGTTAAGAGAAATTTAAACTCAACACCAATACTGAGTCCAGTAAACCAGAAAATATGCTTCTGGTGATTTGGGTGGAAGGCCATCTCCAGTTTAGGAAGCTTTATGTACCGCTATCATCATTGTCTGTTATCTTGATCTTCTTTGGGGAGGGGAAGGCGGGAAAGAGAGGACCTCTCTGACCCTTGGATTTTTCTTTTAAGGAGAGGGTAATGAAACAAAGCGCAAACTGACTGTCCTGAGGAGTCTGCTCACACCGCTGCCCCGCAGATCATTCCACAGACCCCTTGTCCCATCCCCTCTGGACATACCCAGGAGTGATGAGGGTTCGGGTTCGGGAGGTGTGGTGTGGTGGGGGCTTGTGTGCTGTAGCGGCCGGCTTTCCTAAACCCCAGAGCGGGATACTCGGGATCTGAGCAGAGGGGAAAGTCATCTAAGAGGCTGCTGCTTTACAAGGTCTGGGCACAGAGCTGCCCCTCCCTTCCTCCCTGAAGTTTGCATGAAGTGCACGTTAGGCTGTAATTAGGGGATTTGGGAGGAGAACTTTCCTGGTGACGCTTTGCTTTTCTTCTGCTCTTGGTGAGAAAGTGCCTCCTTCTTCCCAGGATCAGGACCTCTGCCATCCAGCGCCACAAAGAGACATTCTGCACACACACTCACACACACACACACACACTTTCACACTCGCCCAGAGACAAACTTAAGGTGAGGAGAAAGAGCGCTAGCTTCACTTCATCTCCAGCTTCCAGCTTAAGCAGAACTTGAGAGCGTCCGAACTCCTGGATTTCAGGACAAGGTAAAACTTGCACACTGTTTCCCCCTCTTTTGGTTATACCTTTGTGCCTTTAAGATTTCAGAGGGCAATACACATGTAATGTATATATACATTAAACAAATTTTATTCTTTTCTTTTGAATTTAGTTTTCATTTGAATTTAACATGACACCTCAACTTTTAAAAAAGTTTCATATTGTCGGATAAAATATTTCACTACAATAAACAGGCTCAGTCTAGAATTGGAGGAAGAATTAACTCTAGTATCCTAGCTTCTGCTAGTGCTACTGTAAATCTGGTAGGGTCACGGTTTCCAAGTGGTGACTTTTCTATCTGTATTTCAACAACCATTTTTATAGCACCTGAGATGAAAAAAGGATAGTATAGGCTGAAGGGAAAGGTGAGGAATGGGAATGTCCAGCCAGGCTTATGAATTTTGTTTTAGAGAATATATAGGGTTATGTGAAAAAGAAAGTTACTTTAGGCATAGGTAATACCTGTTAGATTAATAATCTTAGACATGTTGCCATTGTTGGCCCAGGCTTCCTTCTCCAGCTAATTATGAAATTAAGATCATAGAATGATGATGCATTTCATATACACAATGATGTTGATGGATAATTTGAATGCACTGAAGAGAATTTATAGTCATAATTAAGATTACTGTTAAAAGTTGCTTAAAGAAATTATTTGTATGTTGAGACTGTTCACCACCAAAAACAAACCTAAACTTGTTTGGGCTTCGATTAAGTAGTTTTCTTCCATTGAATGTGACTATTGTGTTCAAAATAAGATGGCTTATTAATTTGAGAATAAGTTGCTTTATTTTCATTTATCACTGGAAAAATACACACAGTGGCCAGTACATTTGGGAATTTTTAGGGTGGAAAGTGTTCCTGTACATGTTCCAGTGTGATGTCATAAAATCAAACATACTGGCTGGCTTCTTGGAAGCTAATAGTTCTTAAGAAATTAAGGCTGTGGATTAATTTCTAAATGAATGTAATATTTATTCATTACAATTGTAGTTTCTGTTAACTATTTCTATGTGATTATTTCTGTGTACTAAATTTGCAGAGATTTTATACACATTTCAGTCATTTCAGTATTTTAATGGAATGGGAATATTTTTCTATCAAAAGTATATCATAGTAGTTATCTTTGGAGAATTTTTAATGTGATATGATTCATAATTCTTATATCAGTTAACAAATTCCATTTACTTACAAAAATGAAAGTTTCCCTTCCATTCAGTAAAATATAATGTATACCAAAGGACTCTTCAGATATTAGCTTTAGTCTTTAGTCACTCTTATACCACCCATTTTAAAAAATTTAATTGTTTCAGCTAAGAAATGAATTTATATTTTTGTTGATGACCTCTTCCACTAAATTGGAAACAGCTTAAAAACAGAACTAGATAAGAAGTAATTTTGCTTAAGGCTAATTAAATGAACAAGAGATAACCAACAACCTCAACACACCACTGGTCTACAGGAGGAATGTACCCAGAGGCCAGTATTCTCGACAGGAATGCCTGATGGGCCTGGGCTTTCTATGAGAAACAAGAAGGTGGGGAAACATTATGTTCTTATTTATAAAATGAGCCATTTATTTTCAGCAAGGCCCTGTCTCTCAGAGGAATGACTGACACTGTAATTTAGAAGTACTGAAGAGACTTTCACAGAGAAGAATCAATTCATTATATCCCTAGTGGTTTCACTTCCTTTTCCTTCCTTTGGGAGCAAGTAACACATCCAGGATAAATACATTCAGAGTACGCAGAAAGATACTTTATGAGTAAACGGTCTACTAAACAATCCTGCCTTTTTAGCATCTTAGGTGTGGAATATTGATATTTTCTGAACAGTTGAAGAAGTCCTTTGAATCTTAAGGTAGCAATGCACTTCATCTTTGTAAAGACGAACAAAAGTTTTATTCAGAAAATGACTCTCTTCCTTAGAAAATACTAGTTTTCTTTTTGACTTCTTTTTGCCCCATGCACATTTTATTTTTCAGATTGCATTTTTAAGATAATGATATCTCACCAGTTAAAATTCTGACGAAATACCAGGCAAATTTGAAAATAATTTTGATAGTGCTTCAAATTAATTTTCTGACATCCTGCAGCCATGATTAGTAACCATAGTACTTAGTCTATGTCATTTAAGTGTACTTAGCCTGTCATTTAAAGGTAACAAAATGCTGTTGGAAGAAGTAGGAAAGGATGGAAACCTGAATATACTTAGGATTTTAATCAATAGTGTTTAAGGAGGATTAGAGGAAACAGCTGGTTAAACAATTATTAGGAGTAGAGAGGACGAGGCGGTATAAATTAATAATGCATCTCTTTATTTACACTATGAATGGGAGGGTCTGTGGCGGTTAACTGTGTGAAGCATGGTCCCTGTGTGCCACCTAGTGGATAAGTCAAAGAAGGCTTTCTTACCGGCTTCTTAAAATACTCTGACTCCCTTGGTTGACGTTTGTTGAACATTAACTACACGCCAGACATTGGGATAGGTGCTCAGGGTAGAAAATAAAGCAAGTGATGTTTATATAAGTTAAAAATTAAGGTACAACTAAACAGTTTATGAAATCCCTAGTGGTTGTATATAAGATCACTTTACTCTTTATTGGATACTTTACCATTAACTTTCTGCCTCCACAAGGGTATAGCTTAATAACTGCAACTCACTTCTAATATAGGATTTGTTTTAGACAGACAGATCATGAAATTGTTCAAGGACTGTTGGAAAGAGTTTGACCATCTTAAATCACTGTTCCTCAAATAGAAATAAATTTCTGTAAGGTTTAATGTTACTGAATTTAGTTGGGTAAATAACTACTAGCTTAAAAGGTTACCACACAGCTGCACATTTTGTTTCATATTCTTTGATTTTTTTATTAAATTGGAAAGGATAGTAGTACAAGTTGTTTTTGAGTAATGAGGTCTATTTTATAAAATATTGCTCTCAAACACTAATAATTAGCATGTAAAACAGCTTCATCTATACTTGTTGTTCACTTGGAGTTTTGAAGCGGGAACCTGGCTTCCATGAAGTTGATCTAATAGAAAAAAAATTCTAGACAAAAACAATTACATGGAAAACCACCACTTGAAGGAAGCATTAAGATACCATAGAAGATTAGTCCATTTGAGTATTGCACTGAGAGCTTTAAAAACCTTTTCTTTAAAAGATATACGAATTATTACCCCAATTGGCTCTTTGCAAGTTATGTGACAATTACAACAGTGATCAGGACAGTCAGCATTAATCAATACAAGTTGTGAAATTCATCTAGGAAGGCAAAATGCCTCAGTAGAAAAATGATGAATTTGTTACTTGGGGAACTTTGTAGGTGTAATCCAAAAATAGAGTTAGGCCTGCTGTTGTAGAATGGAAGTTTCCTCTTTAGAAGAGTTTGGTTTTTGTATGGCAGGGAAACCTACACAGTGAAAGAAGGAGACCCGCTCATTAAGTTGTTTTTCATTAATATCACAAAATTATAACCTGTGTTGATTGGAGGTACTGTTTGGAATTAGCACCATCAATTATATAAAATAAAGCAGATTATCTTAATTTTTATTTCCAATAGATCATTATCTACCAGGAAAAAAACACATTCTGTTAATAATTTCATTGGATCATCCTTGTGATTTAGAATGAATTGCATACTCATTCTAGTGAGAGAGCTAGTGAGAGACTGCCTAAAAGTCAGAGGTCCTTAAAGTAGAAGTTTAATCATAACTTTTCTAGTATTTTTTTTTTTTCTTGAGATGGAGTCTTGCTGTCACCCAGGCTGGAGTACAATGGTGTGATCTTGGCTCACTGCAACCACCACTCCCCAGGTTCAAGCGATTCCCCTGCCTCAGCCTCTCGAGTAGCTGGGACTACAAGCATGTGTCACCATGCCCGGCTAATTTCTGTATTTTTAGTAGAGACAAGGTTTCACCATGTTGGCCAGGTTGGTCTCGAACTCCTGACCTCAAGTGATCCACCCGCCTCGGCCTTCCAAAGTACTGGGATTACAAGCATGAGCCACCATGCTTAGCCTTCTTTTAAAGTTTTCTGCCATGTTACAAGAAGTTTTAATGATTTCGGATGACTTAAGGATACTAGACAAGAACAAACTCTACAAGAGAAAACCAGCCAGGCTCTCTGAAATGGTCTGATGCTTATAGTTATATTGCCTTTGCTCCACATAATAACTTCTCCCACTGATAGAGACAGGGAAGGAGATAGCTGGTATTAATAGTTTTTAGCTATATGTCTCAGAGATAGCCAGAATTTAAGTATCAAATGTTGCTGACTATTTTGAGACTTCACTGATTGTTTTACGGCTTAACAAGGGTGACACCTGAGATCAGGGTATTGCTACAAGACCAGGAGACTATTTACAAAACAAAAAGAAAAATTCAGAGTAAAACTAACTTGCAAAACTTACTAAAGTTAAAGGGCTGGTTCTCAATCTGTTCAAGACAACAGAAATTTTCCCTTCTGTCCAATCTAACATCCAAAAAGAACACAATTTACTCTATTGGTTACTACGTTCCAATTACTATAATATCCAATTAAATTAAATAATATTCAAATTATGTTTATGGTAAGTCTAGATTTCCCTAAGCCTTTCACAAAGTCTTATGGATAATCCTTGGTTTTGTCTTCATTCATACTCTGTGAATTTTTTTTTTCAATTTTACTCTGCTTTGAATTTGGAGGATCACCTCATTTGATCATTCATTTGTTCATTTGTTTATTCAACAAAAATGTATTGAGCACTGGCTATTTACCAGGCACTGTGCTAGTCCCATGTGATCCCCCTCACTTTACACTATGAAAATCCATTCTAAAATAATCAGAAAGTCAAAACTGTTGTCATAAACCCAAAATGTTACAAGGTCCTGAAGTGTACTTTGAGTAACAAAAATAACCAAAAAGTTCTGGCCTCATAGTTTTGGTATTAAGAAAATTTTGAGCATGCATTTTTAAAAATTATTTTTCCTTGTGTGCAAATGCTGAGCTGAGTGGATAACAGCTTTGTTTCTTGGCTGTGTGGACACAGATGGGCCTGGAATGGCAGCTCTGACACTCCAAAACCCCAGGAGGCCTAGGGATCCAATAATATGTCTGCTTGGATGGACAGGAAACACAAAAATGCATTTGCACAGAATTGTTGTCCACCAGTTTGAAACTAAAATTCAGATTAAGCAAGAATGATTTAGTGCTTACCATTTGCACCAGGCAGGCACCACTCTAGGTGTTGCACAGTAATTGGCTCAAAGAGTTCACAAACCAGTGGAGGAGACAGATGGATACGCATCATGAATCACTAGTAAAATTTGCCAAGTAGGTGAAATTTGCCTTCCTAATTTCCTGGCTCCCTTTCTTTGCATTTACCCAAGCCTTCTAACCCCTCTATCTCATACACCGAGACTCCTGCTCTCTACCCCTGCATCCCAGAGGATCTGATAGTTCTCTGGTTTATTGATTTCTTGACTACACTTAATTGTGAATGAGGTTCACTCATGCATTACACTTAAGTGTGAATGAGTTTCACTCATGCATTTACAATTTAAGTCCTTTATTTCTTTAAAGTAAACGTTTTGTTTTCTGTGAAAAGAATTTAAAACATCTGGGAGCCTTCCCATCCTTACACCAAAGGGTGTAATTAAGCCTGATTCAATCCCCCAAGGTCTTCAATCTCTCAGTTATCCCCACTCCCTGTGTGAGAACAGACGGATTCCCTCAAGGCCTGTTTCCAGAAATTTGAAGGACCATGTTAACTACTGGCTCCTTTCAGCTGAGCCTGATCAACCTGTTCTTCCACCTCCCCTAGCACTTTAGCAAGACAGATCTTTCTTCCCTTTGCCCCAAGGGGCATCCAACATCCATCCTGTTTTAACATTCCTGTTCACTTTGCCTTAATATCTGCTCTAGATCCCCTCAGCCCTTCATGACAGTGCTTCAACTGTGGCCCATGGACAGGTAGCGCATCCATAGCTTCTTAAGTTCTACAGTTTCGAGCCCTTATTCCACCCCAAATATCCAGGTTTAGTCGGGGGGAGCAGTGAGAATCCACATACTTGGTCCAAAAATTCCTCAAAGTCATGGAGATGAAAAAGGAATATGCATAGGAGAAGCATAGGAATCAGCCATCACGTTGAAAGTATGGGTCAAAGCCAACATCTTCTAAATATATTTGCTCAGGTATCTAAGTACAGCAAAATTGGTTTCAGAGACATTTCAGCGTTGATGCCGTTCATAGCTTCTGGAAAGCTATGAAAAAAAGAAAATAGTGAAAATCTGATTTGGCTTTATAAAAGTGACATGAATCAGAGTCATTTGTTTAAATATCTTCTCAGTGTATGTTTAATTAGCATACAGCATAATCATAGCCATATTTTGTTAAGTATTTCATTAATTCATGTAGGTTTTTTTTATTATACCCCATTAGATTATGCTACCATCGTTTGGTGCTCTTGTAAGCTATTCTTCTGGTCTTACAACATAAAGATGTGCTCACAGCTTATTAAATTTCTAGGACTGATGACCCCGATTTAGAGAGGTGATTTCCTTTACTGTCTTTCCAGTAGCCTAGAGGAGAGGGGTCATTAGCCTGCATTATTCACCTGGCTTGGAGATACGAATGCCTGACATCCTGTTGCCGCTGTTGGTGTCCAGCACAGTGCTGAACATGGGGCTTCAGCGGTGTCCTGACTTTCTATCCCAAGTGCCTATATTTCAGATGTCTGAATATCTCCAAACCCAAACCATTCCCCAGCTCTGTTTCTGTTTCCTTATCTCTTCTTACCCATCAATGTTGTTAAATTTATAAACTCTTTTAAGATGTAAATGATAATCACTACAGTATAAAATTAATCATGTAAATAAAATTAATTGTTAATCTCAGTAAATCTCTAAGGAAAGCAAGACTGGAGGTGGAAAACCCATTTAGAGGTCATCGAAACAGTGTAGGCATGACTGAATGGGATGCATTGACTGGATGTGGACGAGAAGTCTGAGATAGTGTGACTGTTTTAAGGATGGATGATTACATGAGGAGGGATGCAATTGACTAAGATTAGGAATATAGGAAGAATAGAAGTTTCTGGGAGAAAATGATTAGTCTAATTTAGGAAGAAGTGCCAACAGGACAGCCAAAAACTCATAGGAGTTGAATGCACATTTCTTAAGTACATGGGAGAAGTCATGGCTGGAAATGGAGATTTGGAAGACTCTGGCATTAAAATGGTAGTTGAAAATCATCTGGAAGAGAGAAGGGATTGATCATCCCAGGGATATACTAAGGGAGAAGCAGTTAACCAAGAACTGAAACCCAGGGAAGAATTAGTAAGAATGAGTTTTGACATGATTTATGCATGAATTTAACTTTTTATTTTATTAACTATAAATATCCACTGAGTTGGATAACAGCAATGCTTATTAATCCTTACATCTCACAGTCCTAGTCAGTCCTCTGCATATAGAAGGTGCCAGACATGTTTGTTGAATTAAAGGAAATTAAAATGGTATTTCCGTGCCTTGATGCTCTAATGACAGATTTTCATAATGATAACCCTGAGTAAGACCCCAAAATGTCTAGATTATAGTTGTTTATTACATTTTGTCCAATACGGAACTAACTTTAAATATATGTTGCTGCATTTTGTTGTTTAAAAATCAGTAATCAATGTGTGGTGTAGATGGTAATTCACCAGAGTACTTGATTAACCGTAGCCCATGTTGTTTAGCTTACCATATAAATGAGCTTGCAACAGAATGCAGACTAATTCAAGTCTATTTATAGTTCGTTTTCTAGTTCCTTGATTCTGAGACTTCTAAATCTTAGGTCAGATTTGTAGTCCATAATCCTGGATTTCTCTGGACTTCTCAGCAACTTCCTTTTTTTTTTTTTTTTGGTCCAGCTTCTTCTCCCACCCCTTATAGGACTGCTAGATAAAATACAAAAAAAAAAAAGAAAAAAAAAAATTCAATCATTGAATAACTTTAAGTATGCCCCCAATATTTCATGGGACATATTTAAACCAAAAAAAATTCTTGTTTTTCTAAAGTTCAATTTTAACTGGGTATTCTGTATTTTTTTTTAAACTAAACCTGGCAACCCTATCCCCTACTTAAAGTTACTGTAACTAGAATATGCCAAATAAAAATTTTTTCATGAAATTTCTGAACATTCTCCTTCTACAGGTCAATGAAAAAAGTCACAGATTTTATTTTACTAGCGAGATAAATATATTAAAAAGATGATCTAAATAAAATTTTTGATCTAAAATATACTAATCAAGATGCAAACTTACAAAGCATTTATAACTATGACATTATATACATTATGTGCTAATAATTATCCTGAGAATGCCATCAATGTGTATTCATGATCATGTTTTTTATTCTAGCTAAAATATTTTAAAATAATGTACATATTAGAAAATTAAACTTTTTATATGCTCCATTTTCAAGTCAGCAATAACAATAAAACAGAATAATCATTTTTAAATTAAGGACCATACATTCAGAAAAATATATATATAATGTACAACAGGTATAAATTCTAACTGCAGAATACCTGAAAGGATCTTGACCCTTGTTAATTACGTGTTATATTGTGCTTGTGCTGCCACCTTGTGACACTTTGAGGTATTACCCAATGTAAAAGTCCAGCTTGTCATTTGGCCAATGTTAACATGATTCCTCATCCTTACATGACTAATATTTTCACTTTACCTAAATTGCTGTATAATTTAATACAGAGAAAGTAACTTCAAGTATGTAATGCAAATATTTTCTGAGTCTGTATGCAAATTAGTATATCATTCTTGAGTCAATCACTAAATTATAATTTATTCAGTACTGTCTGAATTTATGTTTTATGGATAAATTTAGTTGTGTCTGTATGTATGTTCAGTTTACTTGACCTTTCAATCTGAATTTCCCATAGCTTCATGAACTTAACATTTCCAGAATTGAACTCATTATTTTCCTTTCACCAAGCCTAGTTCGTGTCATCTCTCTTTATATATATCAATACAATAAAATGTGTTAGTCAAACCAGAACACTTTTAAGAGTCAAAGGGGATGGCTTACTAATCATGATAACAAAAAAGGCATAAACAAAGACCGTCCCAAGGAAACTAGTCACTTACGTATAATTTCAAAATAATTATAGTACCAATCACCCAAACTAGAAAATTTGTTGTTCTCAACTACAGGTCCAGGGCAGTGAACTGGAATCTGTATCTCAGATTTTCTTCATTCCTCCTACCTATTCATTCCCTTTCATCTTCACTTCTTTCTTTGTTGTCCATCATGCTTGCCAGCATTCTCCATGTCCTTGTTCTGTTGTTTGCAAAGGGATCCAAAAAACAAAATCTTTTTTCATGATGAATCTAACTGCCGCCGTCCTCCACACTTGCTGCAATTTTCTGGGAACTGCTAAGAAAAGTAAATATCACCCTGCATAATGGGACAACTTTAGAACTTTATGGTATTTGATGTCAGCTGTATCTTTCATGCTTTATGGCAGTTCTACCATATTTCTTAAAAGTCCATTGTTTCTTGAGCTCCCTGTAGCAGATGCGCAAGCCTGTCTAATTCACATGGAAAATAGAAGCCACCTGTCTTGCCTAAAACTAGCCTCTGGTCTGTACCCCCAATACATTATCTCTTTTTTCCTTTTTGTAGAATAATATTTTTTTAAATCTCCTTTACCTCGAAGAGCCCAGTGTGGATGTTGCCCCCGAGCTCTGGATCTCATTTCCTCCAGTTTTCTTGGATACATCTCTGTTTATTAGATCTATTCTCTCGTATTATCAACCTCTCCCACTCTGGTTATTTTTCTTTCTTTTCTTTTTTGAGACGCAACCTCTCTCTGTCGCCCAGGCTGGAGTGCCATGGCATGATCAAGGTTCATTGAAACCTCTGCCTCGTGGGCTCGAGCAGTTTTCCTGTCTCACCCTCCAGAGTAGCTGGGACTACAGGCGCCTGCCACCACACCTGGCTAATTTTTGTATTTTTAGTAGAGACAGGGTTTTGCCATGTTGGTCAGGCTGGTCTCGAAATCCTGACCTCAGGCCATCCACCCGCCTCTGCTTCCCGAAATGCTGGGATTACAGACATGAGGCACCGCCCTCAGCCTATTTTTCTTATTGGCATTTCATCACAGTCAAATCTTCTTTGTCTTAAAAACATAAACCTTTTCTAATGTCACGTATCTTCTATCAATCTTTCTCCTTTTCATGAGAGCCACTTTTTTTTCCTGAACTACCTATGTTCACTGTCTATCCCCTCACCCCCATCCTCTCCTCAACTTACTGTAATGAGCTTTCTCCCACAGCTACTCCATTGAAATGCTCCTCAGCAGGGTCAACAATTACTTTTTTTCAGTGCTTTCTTCGTGGCATTTTAATACTGGTGACCATGTTCCTTTCACAACAATACCCCGGGCTTTGTGATGTCATTCTTTCCTAGATTTCAGGCTTCTATGGTTAATCTATCTCAGTCTCCATTTCAGGCTTCTAAAGAGAAGTCTACCGGCCTCTTGGCTGTTTGTATTCCAATGACTTCTGCCCAAGATGCTTGTCCCCACCCTACATATTCTCCTTATACATTTCCATCTACGTCCATGCATCACGCTGCACTCAGCTATGTGCTGGCGACTCCCACATCTTTAGATCTATCCAGTGAGTGTCTAAACCACCTCCACTAGCACATCTCACAAACATGTCAAATTCCACAAGTCCATAATGAACTCTTTTTCTTTCTCCTGAATTTGAACCACCCCAATTTTATCTAGTTCAGTAAATAGCACCATTTTCTCTCCACTCAGTTTTCAAAAACAGGAACATAGGAGTCATCCTATGGATTCTGTCTCATAAATATCTATCTCCATTAGTATAAATCCTGCCCTTCATTATCATCCTCTCTTACTGAATTCTTGCAAACCTCACCTATCAGTCTCTATGTCTCCCATCTTGTTAGTTTTTAATTTATTCCCTCACACTGAAGCTAGAGTCACTGTTCTAAAGTGTAAATATGAAAATATTTCCCCACTTAAAGCACTTCAATGTCTTTTCATTGCTGTGACAATTAGGTCCAAATTATTTTAAGTGATTTGCAAGGTTCTTAGTGACCTGGCTTGAGCTCTTAGCTGGAAAGCAGCCTCATCTAAACTTACCCAATACAGTATGTTCACTATCTGGGCGATGGGATCAATGGAAGCCCAAACCTCAGCATCATGCAGCGTACCCTTGCAACAAACCTGCACATGCACTCCCTGAATCTAAAATAAAAATGAAAATTTTGTAAAATAAATAAATTAATTAAATAAAATTACCCAATATACTAGCTGACAGGATTCAATGACCGAAAAAGCCAAGATAGTAAAACAGAAAATAGAAATAGACCAATAGGAGATGTAAATATTAGACTTCTCAGACACAGGCTTTATGTGATTAATATGCTTAAGAAATTAGATTGTTTTTAGGAAAGCATTTTGTCTTTTATTTACTGTGTAAAAAGAACATTTGCCCAATATGAAAATAAGTTAGGCAATACAGAAAAATACAAGCACACTACTTACACATTTAGTTAGTTGAATTCCAGATATCTCTGTGAGTTTAGAGAAATACATGGCTAGAAAAATAAACTGGGCTGAGCACGGTGGCTCACACCTATAATCCCAGCACTTTGGGAGGTCTGGAGTTCAAGACCAGCCTGACCAACATGGTGAAAACCCGTCTCTGCTAAAAATACAAAATAAAAAATTATCAGGGCATGGTGGCACATGCCTGTAGTCCCAGCTACTCAGGAGACTGAGGCAGGAAAACAGCTTGAACCTTGGAGGGAAGGTTGCAGTGAGCTGAGATCACGCCACTGCACTCCAGCCTGGGTGACAGAGACTGTGTCTCAAAAAAAAAGAAAACAAAAAGAAAAGAAAAGACAAAAGATAAACTGATAATTTTAGATATTTTATAGAAATATTTTCATACTCCTCCTGCTGTTTCAAAGTATAAATATTTTTAATGTAGCAGAAGGAAGAGTATCTACTATGTAAGTAAAATACTTATTCTAATTTAGAATTCTTTTTTTTTTAACTTTTAGGTTAGGGGATACATGCAAAAGTTTGTGATATAGGTACTGGTGTCATGGGGGTTAGTTGTACAGATTATTTCATCATCCACATATTAAGCCTAGTACCTAATAGTTACTTTTTCTGCTCTTTTCCCTCTTCCCAACCTCTACCCTCAACTAGACACCATTGTCTATTGTTCCCTTCTTATAGTTCATGAGTTCTCACCATTTAGCTCCTACTTATAAGTGAGAACATATAGTATTTGGTTTTCTTTTCCTGTGTTAGTTTGCTAAGGATGATGGCCTCCAGCTCCATCCATATTCCCACAGAAGACATGATCTTGTTCTTTTTTATGGCTGCATAGTATTCCATGGTGTATATGTATCCCATTTTCTTTATTTAGTCTGTCATTAATGGACATTTAGGTTGATTTCATGTCTTTGCTATTGTCAATAGAGCTGCAATGAATATACGTGTGCATGTATCTTTATGGTAGAATGATTTATATTCCTCTGAGTATATACCCAGTACTGGGATTGCTGGATGGAATGGTAGTTCTTCTTTAGCTCTCTGAGGAGTCATCATACTGCTTTCCACAATGTTTGAACTAACTTACATTCCCGCCAACAGTGTATAAGTGTTCCCTTTCCTCCACAACCACACCAGCATCTGTTATTTTCTGACTTCTTAATTATAGACATTCTGACTGTGTGAGATGGTGTCTCATCGTAGTTTTGATTTGCATTTCTGTAATGACCAGTGATATTAAGCTTTTATAACATGTGTTTGTTGGCCACATGTATGACTTCTTCGGAAAAGTCTGTTGACGTCCTTTGCCCACTTTTAAATGGGATTGTTTTTCTCTTTTTTCTCTTGTAAATTTGCTTAAGTTCTTACAGATGTATAGTTTGCAAACATTTTCTCCCATTCTGTAGGTTGTTTACTCTGTTGACAGTTTATTTTGCTGTGCAGAAGCTCTTAAGTTTAATTGGATCCCATTTGTCAAATTTTGCTTTTGTTGTGATTGCTTTTGGTGTCTTTGTCATGATATCTTTGCCCGTTCCTGTTTCCAGGATGATATTGCCTCGATTATCTTCCAGGGTTTTTACAGTTTTTAGTTTTACATTAAAGTCTTTAATTAATCTTGAGTTGATTTTTGTATATGGCTTAAGGAAGAGATCCAGCTTCAATCTTCTGCATATCGCTAGCCAGTAATCCCAGCACCACTTATTGTATAGGGAGTCTTTTCCCCATTGCTTGTTTTTATCAGTTTTGTCAAAGATCAGATGGTCATAGGTGAGTGGTCTTGTTTGGGGACTTTCTATTCTGTTCCACTGGGCTATGTGCCTGTTTTTGTACCAATACTATGCTGTTTTGGTTACTGCAGCCCTGTAGTATAGTTTGAAGGTGGGCAGTGTGATGCTTCCAGCTTTCTTCCTTTTCCTTAGGACTGCCTTGGCTATTTGGGCTCTTTTGTGGTTCCATATGAATTTTAAAATAGTTTTTTCTAGTTCTGTGAAGAATGTCACTGGTAGTTTGATAGGAATAGCACTGAATTTATAAATTGCTTTGGGCAGTATGGTCATTTTAATGATACTGATCCTTCGTATCCATAAGCATGTGAGGGATATTTTTCCATTTGTTTGTGTATTCTCTGATTTCTTTGAGCAGTGTCTTGTAATTCTCACTGTAGAAATCTTTCACCTCCCTGGTTAGCCATATTCCTAGGTACTTTATTCTTTCTGTTGCAATTTTGAATGGGATTGTGTTCCTGATTTGGCTCTTGGCTTGGCTCCTTGTGGTGTATAGGAATGCTAGTGATTTTTGTATGTTTACTTTGCATCCCGAAACTTTGCTGAAGTTATCAGCTCAAGGAGCTTTTGAGCCAGGATTATAGGGTTTTCTAGATATAGAATCATGTCGTCTGCAAACAGAGATAATTTGACTTCCTCTCTTCCTATTTGGATTCCCTGTATTTCTTTCTCCTGCCTGATTGCTATGGCTAGGACGTCCAATACTATGTTAAATAAAAGTGGTGAGAGAGGGCATCCTTGTTTTGTGCTGGTTTTCAAAGGGAATGCTTCCAGCTTTTGCCCATTCAATATAATGTTGGCTGTGGGTTTGTTATAGATGATTCTTACTATTTTGAGGTATGTTCCCTCAATACCTAGTTTATTGAGAGTTTTTAACATGAAGCGATGTTGACATTTATTGAAAGCCTTTTCTGCATCTATTGAGATGCAGATGTCTTTAGTTCTGTTTATATGATGAATCACATTTATTGATTTGTGTATGTTGAACCAACCTTAAATGGTGGGGATAAAGCCTACTTGAACATGATGGATTAGCTTTTCATGTGCTGCTAGATTCAGTTTTCAAGTATTTTGTTAGGGATTATTGCATCAATGTTCACCGAGGATATTGGCTTGAAGTTTTTTGATGTTGTTGTTGTGTCTGTCATGTTTTGATATCAGGATGATGCTGGCATCATAGAATGAGTTGGGGAGGAGTCCCTCCTTCTTGATTTTTTGGAATGGTACAAGCTCTTTCTTGTACATCTGGTGGAATTTTGCTGTGAATCCATTTGGCCCTGGGCTTTTTTTTTTTTTTTTCTTTCTGGTTGGTAGGCTATTTATTACTGATTCAATTTCAGTGCTTATTTTTGGTCTTTTTCAGGGAATCAGTTTCTTCCAGGTTTAGTTCTAGCAGGGTGCATGTTTCCAGAAATTTATCCATCTTTTCTAGGTTTCCTAGTTTGTGTGCATAGAGGTGTTCACAGTAATTTCTGATGGTTGTTTTTATTAATATTTCTATGGGGTCAGTGGTAACATCCTCTTTGTCATTTCTAATTATGTTTATTTGGATATTCTCTCCTTTCTTTTTTATTACCCTAGCTAGCAGTCTATCTATCTTATTAATTTTTTCGAAAAACCAACTCCTGGATTTGTTGATCTTTTGAGTGTTTTTCTGTGTTTCAGTTTCCTTCCATTTAGCTCTCATTTTGATTGTTTTTTGCCTTCTGCTAGCTTTGGGGTTAATTTATTCTTGCTTCCCTAATTCTTTCAGTTGTGATGTTAGTCATTAATCTGGAATCTTTCTGACTTTTTGATGTGAGAAATTAGTACTATGACTTTCCCCCTTAACACTGCCTTAGCTGTGTCCCAGAAATTCTGGTATGTTATGTCTTTGTTGTCATTAGTTTCAAAGAACTTAATGATTTCTGCCTTTTATGCATTATTTACCCAAAAGTCATTCAGGAGCATGTTGTTTAATTTCCATGTAATTGCATGGTTTTGAGCAATTTTCTTTCTTTCTTTCTTTCTTTTTTCTTTTTTTGTGACATTTCACTCTTGTCACCCAGGCTGGAGTGTAATGGTGCGATCTTGGCTCACTGCAATCTCCACCTCCCAGGTTCAAGTGATTCTCCTGCTTCAGCCTCTCGAGTAGCTGGGATTACAGGCACGTGCCACCATGCCCAGCTAATTTTTGTATTTTTAGCAGAGACAGGGTTTTACCATGTTGGCCAGGCTGGTCTCAAACTCCTGACCTCACGTAATCCACCTGCCTCAGCCTCCCAAAGTGCTGGGATTACAGACGTGAGCCACTGTGCCTGGCCAAACAATTTTCTTAGTCTTGACTTCTTTATTTATTACAGTATTGTCTGAGAGTGTGTTTGGTATGATTTTGGTTCTTTTGCATTTGCTGAGCATTGTTTTATGTCTAATTATTGGCTGAGTTTTAGAATGTGCCATCTGTTGATGAGAAAAAAATGTATATTCTGTTGTTTTTGGATGGACAGTTCTGTAGAGGTCTGTCAGATCCATTTGGTCCAATGTTGAGTTCAGGTCCAAAATATCTTTGTTAATTTTCTGCCTTGATGATCTGTCTAACACTGTCAGTGGAATGTTGAACTGTCCCACTATTACTATGTTGGTGTCTTATGTCTCTTTGCAGGTCTCTAAGAATTTGCTTTATGAATCTGGGTGCTCCTATGTTGGGTGCATATAAATTTAGGATAGTCAGGTCTTCTTGGTGAATTGAACACCTTATTATTATGTAATGCCCTTCTTTTTTAGTTTCTGATCTTTGTTAGTTTAAAGTCTGTTGGTCCGAAATTACGATTGCAGCTCCTGCTTTTTTCTGTTTTCCATTTGCTTGGTAGATTTTCTTCCATCCCCTTATTTTGAGCTTATGGGTGTCATTACGTGTGAGGTATCTCTCTTGAAGGCAGCATACCACTGGGTCTTGCTTTTTAATCTAGTTTGCCACTCTGTGCATTTTAAGTGAGAAATTTATCCCATTTACATTCAAGGTTTGTATTGACACATGTGGATTTGATCCTGTCATGTTGTTAGCTGGTTATTATCCTGACTTGTTTGTGTGGTTGCTTTATAGTGTCACTTGCCTGTGACACTATATTTAAGTGTGCTTTTGTATTAGCTAGCAGCAGTCTTTCCTTGCCATACTTAGTGCTCCATTCAAGATCTCTTGTAAGACAGGTCTGGTGGTAATGAACTCCCTAAACATTTGCATATCTGAAAAGGATCTTATTTCTTCTTCACTTAGGAAGCTTAGTTCGGCTGGACATAAAATTCTTGGTTGAAGATTTTTTTTTGAGACTGTTGAATATAGGCCCCCAATCTCTTCTGGCTTGTAAGGTTTCTGCTGAGAGGTCTGCTGTTAGTATGATGGGCTTCCCTTTTCTAGGTGACCTGCCGTTTCTCTCTAGTTGCCTTTAACATTCTTTTTTTTATTTTAATCTTCCAAAATCTGATGATTATGTGTCTTTAGGATGTTCTTTTTGTGTAGAAACTTGCTGGTGTTCTCTGTATTTCCTGAAGTCAACTATGGCCTCTCTGGGCCTTTCCCAAAACTTGCCAGAGAGGCCAACAGTCAACTTCAGGAAATACAGAGAACCCCTGCTAGATTCTAGGAAGATATCCTGAAATCTGCTTTCCAAGTTGTTGGCTTTCTCCCTGTCCCTTTCAGGAATGCCAATGATTTGTAGATTTAGTTTTTTTACATAATCTCATACTTCTTGGAAGTTTTCTTCATTCTTCTTCATTCTTTTTTCTTTTTAAGTCCTTATAAGTCTGACTGTCTTATTTCAGAGAGCCAGTATTCAAGTTCTAAGATTTTTCCCTCAGCTTGGTCTATCATGCTGATAATACTTATGAAAAATATGGAACACTTTACTAATTTGTGTGTCATCCTTGTGCAGGGGCCATGCTAATCATTCCAATTTTAGTGTGTGTGCTACTTAAGCAAGCACAGAAATTAGACATTAAAGTAGAGAATTTTAAAAAAGAACTGGAAACTACAAAAAATTCATTCAAATGGAAATCCTAGAACTAAAAACAATGTAATAACTAAAATTAAAAACTCAATACATGAGTTTAGGACAGTTTAGAAACATTGAGGAGATGTTTAGTAAACTGGAAAATAGGTCTGACAAAAGTAACCAGGCTAAAATCGGAGAGAAAAATGAAACTTCCAGGAGCAGGGAGCAGTGGTCGTAAATGGCATGTGAGATATAGAAATAGACATCTCAGAAGGAGTAAACGCAAATGGGGCAGAAAAAATATTTTAGAAATAATGTCTGTGGCTGTCCAACAAGTCACAAATTCAGGAAGCACTATAATGCCCCAACAGGATAAACACCAAAAAGTAAAACACCCACACCCAGGCATGGCATAAGAAAATTGCTGGAGGCCAGATATGGTGGCTCACACCTGTAATCCCAGCACTTTGAAAGGCTGAAGCAGGCATATCTCTTGAGGTCAAGAGTTCAAGACCAGCCTGGCCAACATGGCAAAACCCCATCTCTACTAAAAATGCAAAAATTAGCCAAGTGTGGTGCATGCCTGTAGTCCCAGCTATTTGGGAGGCTGAGGTGGAGTCTTCAGTGAGTTGAAATTTCTCCACTGCACTCCAGCCTGGGCAACAGGGTGAGATTGTCTCAAAAAAAAAAAAAAAAGAAAACTGTTGGGGAAAAAAAAAGAGGGCATATTGAAAGCTTCCAGAAACAAAAGGCTAACGAGTAAGAAAATCAGCTAGTTGGAAAATTTCCTTTTCTTTCCACTTTAAGAAATGCCAAAAATCAGTGGGTTGGCTTGACTATGTTCTGGGTAACCCTTATCTTCATGGCCTGCTTTCTCTGAGAGACCAAACCCTTCAAGCCTAGAGGGATTATCAGCGTGCCTACCTCCCTGAAGATGCTGCGCTGAGATAAATTTTGGTGGGGACTCAGTTCCTGCAGTCTTTTGTAGATGCTCTACAGTCTTATTGCTAACAAGACAAAATTCTGGAAGCAGTTTGAGATGTTCATATCCATCTTTATCACTATCTAATGTAATTTTAAATTATAAAAAGAAAAATGATGACTGAAAAGTTTATAATTTATACAGGATATTTGACAATGTTATATCTATTTTTTTAAGCCATGAAAGGCAGGCCAAAGTAAAAGCCAAATTTATCACAAAGATTCCAGTCATTAAAATCTCTCAGGATATCTAACTTCTCTTCCCAAACATTTATGCAGTTCTACTCCTCTAATTCTGAGCTCACACAGTTCTCTCAAGCAGGAATCCCTTATCATTTCATCCCACCCACCTGAAACATGGCTCATGCTCGCATCATTCATGTAACACTTCCTCCCGGTAACCTTGCATTGTGCCACTAGCTGGAATTAGTCACTCCTTTCTCATTTCTCTCTTAATATTTTATTTGTACCTCAATTACTTCATATAGGTGTTTTGTTTTGTTTTGTTTTGTTTTGTCGAAGTTTCACTCTGTCCGCCCAAGGTGGAGAGCAGTGGAGCGATCTCGGCTCACCGCAACCTCTGTCTCCCGGGTTCAAGCAATTCTCCTGCCTCAGCCTCCCAAGCAGCTGGGACCACTGCATCTGGCTAATTTTTTGTATTTTTAGTAGAGACGGGGTTTCATCGTGTTGGCCAGGCTGGTCTTGATCTCCCGACCTCGAGTGCTCCACCCGCCTCCCAAAGTGCTGGAATTACTGGCGTGAGCCACCGTGCCCCGCCTCATATACTTTTTCATGTGTTGAATATAATCAACTGTTGAAATGTCTTTTATTTATTTGTAGTCTCTTTGTTAATGGGTTGTTTTATCCATCTTTACATCCTTCAAAATTCTGAGCTGAAAGGTCAGATTTAAAACTGTAGAGATCAAAGGACCAAATGTGTTCCAAATACCCCACCTACTCTCAAATCCCCTGTGTAATACAATAGGCAGATGTTTGTTGATCTGCCTAAACACCTGCGGTAGAGAAAGCACTGTGTATTTCACAGGGCAATTCATTTCACTTTTAGATGACTTATTAGGAAATTCTTCCTGACAGTGTGAAAAATTTGATTTCTAAACTTCCACCCACTTGGTCCAGTTTTGCCTTGTGAAGCTACACGAAATAAGTTTAATAGCTTTTCCATATTTGGGCCGTTTATTTCTAAATGCAAAGCATTATGTTTTTCCTGCAAAATTTTGTTATTTTGGTCACATCGTTCCAAATTTTGCAGATGGTTCTATTCTAGCTCTCAAGTCACATTGCAATTAGTCTAGTATTAGCTTTACAACCCATATACAGGCTTTGAGCCTTGAAACTATAAGACTAAAAGGAAAACTTTCATTTATATTAACATCACTTGAAAGTAAACCTCTTGACTGATAGTGTAACAGAATTACAGAAATTAATAAGATAATGTCTGGAAAGGTCTCCTTTTATTAAACTAATAGCTAGTGCACCAGAGATATGGAAAATAAATGTTAATGCAGAGTTGAAAAACTTTATTTTGAAAATAGAAGGCATTAATCATCTGCACTCTTTTATTGTGTCCTTATTTCATTACATATGGTTACTCTTTCAAATTAATTTTCAGAGAGCAGAATGAGAGGAGCTTTGCACCGTCATTGACTATCTGCACCCTTAAACTGATAGATCATAGCAAAAATTGAAACCTAGTTTAGTCTAATAGTCATTATGAATGGTAGTGCATTAGCTGCCCAAAAGTTAAAAAAAAAAATAGTTTGAAAAGAGAGTTTGAGACATAAACATTTAAAGGAAAATACCAATTTACTGTAATTGGTATAAAGCAAAATGTGACCTTAATTTATATTACTATATATTCTTGGCAAATTTTTCTCCTCGTTTGCAAAATTTTCTCCTTTCTCTATTCCTCCTTGCCTGCACCAGGATGACAGTGTCCATGGTGAGGATGAGAGGTGAACAGTATGTGACTTCTGCATAATAATATTCTAAATTTTGAATGGTGATGGATATTGCTATATGTCAGTAACTGTCACCTCGAACTGATGGGTGGGAAAAGGGTCCTTCAGGCATGACACGTTGGCAATAATTGGAAATCCATGCTTTTCTCTTTAAAAAAAAAATCTTTATTTGTATGCAGTATCAGAGTAGATACATGTAATTTTTGCTGTGGTGGTGGTGGTGGTTGTCTTTTTTTTTTTTTTTTTTTTTGAGACGGAGTCTCACTCTGTCACCCAGGCTGGAGTGCAGTGGTGCAATCTCAGCTCACTGCAACCTCCACCTCCCGGGTTAAAGCGATTCTCTTGCCTCAGTCTCCTGAGTAACTGGGACTACAGGCATGAGCCACCATGCCCAGCTGATTTTTGTATTTTTAGTAGAGACGGGTTTTCACCATGTTGGCCAGGATGGTCTCCATCTCCCGACCTCGTGATCTGCCCGCCTCGGCCTCCCACAGTGCTGAGATTACAGGTGTGAAGGTGTAGTTTTTAAATAAAACAATTGTTTCAGTTTACCAGCAGGAAGCATTTTGGTACTCTGCTTTTAATGTTAAAGTAGAAGTGTAGTTTGCTTCATGCTCCTATTGTTATCAATAGTATAATTGGTTGTTAAGCTTATTATCAGAAACTATGGAACAGGATTGATTTAATATTCAATATATCAGAAATCAGGTATTTATTTGTTTACACATTTCATTTATGTAGCAGAATGCTTCCATGAATCACAAATCTGAATTTTTGGCATATTGGTGAACAGGACAGGAAAATTAGATCTGAATGGGTGGTAAAACATTTTTTATCATCTGGGCTCTGATACACAATTGGAAAAACATGTAAGCATACATAAAATGCCTTATAGTATATTGACTATGGAGCTTAGATCTTAACATAATTATATTCATGCTCTGGGGAACATTTACACCTTTTGATTAAAGACCTCTCAATAGCAGAGCAGCTTTCTAACTAGCCTGCAAGATTTCTGCTAGAAGCAAAACAGTAGCATCCTGGGCCTTGGTGATTTACAATCTGAACTGTACATTTCCTTCTTAAGGACACCTTTGCTGGAAGGCGTCATTCAGAGTGAGCAGCCACTATGTACATTGCCCTAACAAAGTAGAGTCACTGTATAGTTTTAACAAACATTTTGGACACATTTGAGAAAAATAATCTCCTTCAATAGTTGTTTGATGGTAAAGTACACTGAATTTAATATTTTATGTTTGGCTATTTACATTTTCAAATCCTCTTCATTTCATGTACCCTTTGAATGACAAAGCTCACTTTTTATGGCCTTAGCACCTTTTTTTCACCAGTGGTTAATAATTTATACACAACAGTGAATTTGATGTTAAATATCTTATATACTAAATGGGAATTAAAAACATATTTAACAAGTTTTATAAAAATTTAAAATAGCATAGTCTCTGCTAAAAATATTGTATTTCTACCTAATCGAGAGATGCTGCTCTTTAAATAGAATTGAGTATCATGTATAAGATACTATATCAGAAAAATTTTGGAGAAACCAAATTTTGAACTGCTGATGAAGTTCAAATTCATTTCACTTATTTTAGAGATTGTACTATGGGGTCAAGTAGACCTGAATTTAAATTCCAATTAAGATTTTTACTGTGTATCAGTTCTGCACCTTGTGCAAATTACTTAAGCCCTGAGTTTTATTATCCATTATAAAATAGAATTTTTGATAATATTTGCCTCATAGTGTTTGTAGTCAAGATACTACCAAGATAATATATGTAAAGCACCATAGAAAGTAATGAACAATTGGTAGCTACTTACATTATTTTCATAAACTACTACTAGGGGAACTATAGGTGGATTTCTTATAATAATAATGGCAGAAGAGTTCATTAAAGAAAACACTGATAGATTTAGTTCCATAAATGCTCATTAATTCTAGACATAAAAACTATAAATCAAAATACAGGGAAATGTTTTAACATATGCCACAGAAAAAGAAGCAGTATCTTTAATATGCAAAAGAATTTTTAAAAATCGATAGCAGATTTTTTACAAGAGTACCAAGAAAATTCAAAGAGGAAAGTATACTCCTTACAAAGCAGGAAAAGAAAAGAAACAAATAACATACAATGGAGCTCCAGTATGTCTGGCAGCAGACTTCTCAGTGGAAACCTGAGATGCTGCGAGAAGTAGATAGCCACAGACATAGAATGAAGTTGGACCCTCCCTCACATCATAAACAAAAATTCATTCAAAATAGATTGAAGACTAAATATAAGAACTAAAACTACAAAACTTTTGAAGACAACACAGGTGTAAATATTAATGACCTTTGATTAAGCAGTGGTTTCCTAGATGTGATACCAAAAGCCAAGCAACCAAAGTGATATTAATGAATGAGGCCTCATTAATACTTTAAAGGACAATATCAAGAAAATAAAAAGACATCCCAAAAGATTGGAAGAAAAATATTTGCAAATCATATGCTAGTATATATCCAGAATATATAAAAAATTCTAATTCAACAATTAAAAAATAAACAGCCCAATTAAAAAATGGACAAAAGATCGGAATAGACATTTCTCCCAAAGAGATGTACAAATGGCCAATTAGCACATCAAAAGACAGTCAACATCATTAATCGTTACGGAAATACAAGTCATACCCCAAATGAGATATCACTTCATACCCACTAGGATGGCTATAATGAAAAAGGCAGACAATAATAAGTGTCAATGAGGACGTGGAGAGTGGAGAAATTGGAACCCTCATGCATGGTTGCATGAACGTAAAACAGTGCAGTGCTTTGGAAAACAGTTTAGGAGTTTCTCAAAGAGTTCAACATATAGTTACCATATTCCATTGCTAGGTAGATAATGCCCAGAATTCAAAAAATATGTTCATACAAAAACTTGTGCATGGATGTTAATAGCAGCACTATTCATTAAAGCCCAAAAGTGGAAATAACCCAATTGTCCATCAACTAATGAATGGATAAATAAAACATGGTACCTATATAGATGAAATGGAATAGTATTCACTCATAAAAAGAATGAAGTACTGATACTGGCTACAGAATGAACACTGAAAACATTATGCTAAGTGAAAGAAGCCAGGCATAAAAGGACTGCAAATTATATGATCTCGGGAGGCTGATGCGGAAGAATCGCTTGAACCCGGGAGGCAGAGGTTGCAGTGAGCCGAGATCGCGCCATTGCACTCCAGCCTGGGTGACAAGAGTGAGACTCCATCTCAAAAATATATATATAATGAATTACATTGATTTTCTAATGTAAAGAAAACCTTAAATTTCTGGGATAAACCCCATTTTGTATTAATCCATTTTATATCTTTTTGGATTAGATTTGCAATTTTGTTAAATTTTTTAAAATTTATGTTTGTGAAGGGTAATTGATTTGTAATCTACTTTTCTTGAAATGTTTTTGTCAGATTTTGGTACTGAAATAATGCTAGCCTCAAAATAAATTGGGAAATATTCTCTCCTCTTCAATTTAATCTAAGAGTTTGTATAAAGTTGATATTATTTCTTCTTTAAATGTTTGGCGAAATTCCCTGGTGAAGTCACCCAGGCCTGGAATTGGTTCTGTTTATTTGTTTGTTCATTTTTGTTGTTTTTCATGGGAATTTTTTAACTAAAAATTTGACTTTTTTAAAATAGATATAGGGCATTTGGTCTATTTGTTTCTTGTGTGAGTATTGGCAATTTTTATCTTTCAAAGAATTTCACCATTTCATTTAATTCACTGAATTTATTAAAACAAAGTTTCATAATATTTTCTTATTTATTTCTATAGAATTGATAGAGATATTATCTCTTTCATTCATTATATTGATAATTCATGTCTTTTATATTTTATCGGATCAGCTTGTATAGAGATTTATGAATTATATTGATCTTTTCAAAGAACCATCTTTTGTTTTTACTTATTTTACTCTGATATTATTATTTTTTTCTTCTGCTTACATTGGGTTTCATATGCTCTTCTTTTTCTAGTTTCTTAATGTGGAATCTGAAGTCATTGATTTGAAACTTTTCTTCTCTAATGTGCTTAGGGGAATACTTTTTAAACTAAGTACTGCTTCACTGCATCCCAGAGATTTTGATATGCTGTTTTAATTTTTATTCAGTTTAAAATAATTTTAATAGCCCTTTTGATTTTTTCACTGACCCTTGGGTTATTTAAAATTTTTGTGCTTTAGTTTCCAAATAGACAGAAGTATTCTGCATATCTTTTTGTTATTGATTTCTACCTTAATTCTATACTTAGGGAATATATTTTGCCTCACGTAAATCCTTTTACATTTATTGAAAATTGTCTTATGACCCAGAATATAGTTTATCTTAGTAAGTGGTTGGTATGCATTTGAAAAGAATGTGTATTTGCTCTTGTTGAGTAGAACATTCTATAAATATCTATTAGGTGAGGTTGGTTTACAGTATTCAAGTCTTCTATGTATTTTCTGATTTTTCTGCCTACTTGTTCCATCAATTGTTGATAAAGAGATGCTCTAATCTTTTACAATTCTATCTTATTTTGCTTCAAGTATTTTGAACCTCTGTTATTAGAAGAATACATTTTTAATGTTGTAATGTTCTCCTGATAATTGGACACTTTATCATTATGAAATTGCTCTCATTTCCCCTGCTGATATTTTTTATTCTGAAATCTATTTTGTCTGATTTTAATACAGTGTCTCTATCTCCCTTTTGGTTAGTGTTAGCATATTATGTATTTTCCCATCCTTTTACTTGTCATATATTCTTGTCTTTCTTATTTAGATTGAGTATCTTAAAAACATATAGTGGTTCTTTTAAATCCAATCTGACAATCTCTGCCTTTCAATGGAGGTTTATAGATGATTTACCCTTAATTAAAATATTGATACGCTTGGCTCCGAATCCACTATCTTGTTAATTTTTCTATTTGTCTCTTCTGTTCTTCATTCTCTTCTCTCCTCCTATCTTCTTTTGAAATAATTTGAATATTTTCCAAAAATTCCACTCTGTCTCCTTTGTTGGTTTATTAGCTATGAGTCTTTGTTTACATTTTTACTGGCTGCTTTAGGTTTTACAGTATATACCTTAACTTTTCACAGTCTACTTTCAGGTGATATTTTACTACAGTAGTCCTGCTCATATCTGCAATTTTATTTTCTTTGGCTTCAGTTACCAACAGTCAATGACAGTCAGAAAAGAGGTGAGTATAGTAAAACAAAATATTTTGAGAGAGAGAGGCCATACTCATATAACTTTTATGATAGTATATAGTTATAATTGTTCTATTTTATTATTGTTAATTTCTTACTGTGCCTAATTTATAAATTAAATTTTATCATAGATATGTGTGTAAAGGAAAAAACACAGTATATGTAAGATTTGGTACTATCCACAGTTTCAAACATCCACTGGGTGTCTTAGAATGTATCCCTTGAAGATAAGGGGGACTACTATACTTCATGTAAAGTATTAATATAAGAACCTTACAATGACATATTTCTATACCCCTAGACATGGTCTTTGTACAAATGTTGTCATGCATTTTTCTTCTAAATATAAAACCCCACCATACATTCATATCATTTTTACCTTAAGGTTTCAATTATCTTTGAAAAACATTTACATAATGAGAAAAATGTGCTTACTTATAGTTAGTATAGTCAGTGCTCTTCATTCTTTGCATAAATGCAGTTTACCAACTGTTACCATTTTTCTTCTGCATGAAGAAGTTTCTTAAATATTTATTGCTGTGTAGGCCATTGATGAATTATTTTTAGCTTTGTATGTCTAACAAAGTCTTTATTTGCCTTTGTTTATGAGACATATTTTTGCAGAGTAAAGAATTCTAGGTGGACAGTTTTCTTTCAGTACTTTAAAGATCTCATTCCACAGTCTTCTTGCTTGCTTTGTCTCAGACAAGAAATCAGCCTTCATCTTTACTTTTATTCATCTGTGAATAATGGGTCTTTTTCTTCCTTTCTTTCAGATTTTCTCTTTACCACTGGTTTTAAGCAGTTTCATTATTGAGGGTTTTGGTTTAATTTTCTGCATGTTTCTTGTGCTAGAATATTTGCTGAAATTCTTAGGTCTATAAATTTGTAATTTTTATCAAATTTGAAATTTTTCAGTCATTACTTCTTCAAATTTTTTTCTGCCCCTTCTGTGTTTTGGAGACTCCAATTACATAAGTTTTGGCCACTTAAGTTGTCCCACAGTTTAGTGATGCCCTTTTCCTTTTTAGTTTTCAGTCATTTTTCCTCTCCCTGCTTCATTTTGGACAGTTTTGATTATTGCAACATCTTCAACTTCACTCATCTTTTATTCTGAATTGTTTAACCTGCCATTAATCCCATTCAATTTTTTTTTATCTTAGACAATGTCATTTTCATCTCTAAATGTTTTATATAGGCTGGTTGTAAATGTCTTTTTCATGCCTCTATGTAACATATTCAATAATTCTTCTAGCTTCTTGAACATTTGAAATATAGATATAATAGCATTTTAATGTTCTCATCTACTGTTTCTATCATCTGTATCTACTATCATTTTTATAATTTCTGGATCTGCCCATTGACTAAGTTTTCTCTTTATTATTATTATTATTATTATTGGTATGCCCTGCTTCTTTGCAAGCCCAGTAGCTTTCTGTTGGATTCCATATGTTTTAAATTTTACCTTGTTTAATTACGGCTGGATACTACTTATTCCTACAAATATTACTATACATTGTTCAGAGATATGGTTAAGGTACTTAGAAACAGTTTGATTCTTTCAGGTCACTCTTTTAAATTTTGTTAGGTAGTCCTAGAGCTGTCTTAAGTTTGGTATTACTTTTCCCTCCACTAGTGAGTAAAGATTCTTCTTAAGATTTTAAATCTTCTCCAAGAATTATGAGCCTTTTTAGACTGCCTGTTGGAAACAGGTGCTATTGCCAGTGCTGGGTGAAGACTAATCCTTTAGGATCATTTTTTCCTTAGACTTGGACAGATTTCTCACACATATGCACTGGTCAGTCCTCAACTGAATATTCCAGGAGAAAACTCTAAACATCCCAAGTTAACTCTGTGTCACTCTCTCCTTTCCTCTCATTTCTATTATTCTGCCTTGCAACCTCTAGGAACTGTCAATTTTCAGAACTCTTGGCTCTCATCGCCTCAGGTCAAGTTTTTGAACAGGCTCCAGGTAGGTTCCTTTTTCCTGTACTGTATGAAAACTTTCTTTAGGCAATAAACTGGGACAATTATATGACTCACCTCATTTGTTTTCTATTAATCAGAAGTTACTGTTGTTTGCCCGATGTCCAATATCTTGAGTGTCTGTTTTTTTTCTGTATTTTGTCCATTATCTTTTTAGTTGTTTGAGACAGAAGGGTAAATACTGCTCCTCTTACTTCATCTTGATCAGAAACAGAAGTCCTAGGTGGTTTTATTTTCATAGTTTTGCTTTTCTTCATTTTTCTAGTTTCTCTAAAACAATACATGCATGCATATAAAACTTAATAAAAATATGCGACATATTAATAAAATACTCAGGATAGTATTAAAGGACTAGATTTGGTAATTGATCATAATAATATTCCTGAATATATAATAGTTACATAAATAGTTTTCAATGTCTTTAACAATATTGAAATTATGTCAGATTTTTTTTCCCTAAGGAAGAGAAAATCAGGGGTGCACCAATTCATAAATTAGCAGATAAAAATGGAAATGCCTTATCTGAAAAGAAAAACATGTGACTCTTTAAATATATAAAACCCATTTAATAAACCACAGCATGTTACAATGAAATCTGTGAAAATAGAATTAACATATCTCCACATATAAATTACCCCAAATCTTACTTATTCTAGATTCCAACATATTTCTCAAAGAATTGTTCATAAAACCTTTTAGTTCCCATTTACAGATGTTTCTCCCATGACCAAACAGCTAATTCTGTGCCACTTCAAATAACATCTTACACTTTCCCCAATCTCAGAAATTCATCACACTACTAAAAAACCTGTTTCTACATCTGTAACTTTGGCTTTTATGATCGCCTTGGGTGGCTCATTTTTCCTGGAATTTTCAAAGCCCAGATTATAAAACAATCTTTCTGAAAAAGGTATCAGAAATTAACTATTTTTTGCTTTGGTTGTTTGATGGGGGGAAACAGTCTAGGGTATTTTCAGAATTTAACATTGTCCTTTGCATTATATCCAGCACAAACAGATATGACAGAGGAGTACTGATGCCAGGAATGTGTCCCACGTAGCCTTCCTATTTAAGTAAACTGAAGATTGCTTCCTCAATTAGTTGAAACTTCTGGGTGGTCTTCTAGAAAATAGCTCTTTGAAGAAAGCAGTGCACTAATAATACTGTAAATGTAAAATAACATTAGTTCTTTAGCTTTGAAGCTAAGAAAGAATGAATAGCAATTAGATATTTTGTTTATTCATATACAATTTCCTGTCTCTGACCTTTCAGAAGGAAAAATTCTATATAAATCCAGTGAAAAAATTTTAAGTTTATATATTTGGGTTTAGAATTAGCCATTAATTTGGGGCATGTGTGTGTAAGCTATCTGATTTGTTTACTTTTATAGGTGCATGCACACACACACAACCTTCTATAGTAAAATCACTGTATAATAAATTTTAAATATCTGGGGGTACGTAGTAAATAAAAAAACTCTCCCTTTCTGAGAAAATTGGCCATTATTTAGCCTGTTCTGCACATTTGATTTCACTTTCAAGTCTAAAATCACCCCATATGTGCCCTTGATACTATCATTCCACTGCAGCCTGCCCTAGGCAAAATAGTAAAGTTGTTGAAGTTGGTTTTGTGGGCACCCTAATTCCCTTCCATCCCTTCCTTTTTCCCTTGTATTCTTCTTGTCTGGGGAGTGAAAAAAAAATTGTAGTTCAGTTATAAGGCCTTTTATTAATGAAAATGTTCATTTAGGTAGCTACCTATATTTCCAGGGAAACATAGGACAAGCCAGTAATATTAGTAATCTTCATTATGCAAATGTCCATAACTTTGATTTTCATTAATACACGAGCTATGTGTATGTAGCAGTTTGGCAAAGAGAACAGTCATTATTTAGGTGCTCAGCATATTCAACTTTGATCTTAGCTAAATCCACAGATCCCTAACCCTCCTTGCCCCACTCTTCCAAATAGGAAGAATAGTCAAAATAATTTTATCATGAAAAATGGAAATTTCCTACAAACAGGAGCCTAATACTTGGGATTGATTGGTCAATGGACTGAGTAAATTTAAATAAGGTAGACTATGCACCTATTGTAGGCTTTGCAAATTCTCCAGACAAGTTCATTCTAAATGGAATTTTGCCTGTGCAAATACAATGCATGTACTAAGAATTGTACTTAAGCCTCAACACGGAGCATTGAGTTTAAGTTCCCGTGGTTCTGCTCAGCCTCATCAAATATGGACCAAATGGGCATTGTTGACAAATGCATATTGACATGGTCTTCAGTTTAGCTTTCTTTGTTTATGGCTTTATTAGAGGAATTTTTAGTAGCTCTTTCTCACTGTACATAGCAGAGGGTGATAGAAGAGTTCGTTTTCTGTCCACCGTTGCCCTGAATGCATCATTTTCTAGAGTTATTGTCTCTTCTCTCTTCAGTCTGTATTAATGTCTTCCATTTAAATAAGCTTTCCTCAAATACTCATTCTCCAAAGTAAAAAAAAAAAAAAAAAAAAAAAAAAAGAATCAAAAGCTGCATTTGGCAAATACTAGCACAGGAAATTTTCCAAAATCGTGAATGCCCACAAAAGAGGTCAACATCCATTTGCTTTTCATGTGCATTTAATTATTGGAAAGAATTTGATTTGGCAATTACGCTAGTGTTTTGAAGCAACTTCATTTGACGATTGAGAATGAGGACTTCTTAAAGTGGGGACTGTGCCAGTCAGCTCATGCCAGATCTATTGTGGGTACTGAAAAGTTTAACATGTGAAGAGAACTAAATAGAGAATGGCAGGAGCTCTGCTGCTACATTGGGATATGTGGAGCCTGGTGCCTCATGAGAGGCAGCCAAAGTGGATGGTGTGTCAGTGATCACTGGGATGACTCCTTGGACAAAATAGTTCTCCCATGCCTAAAATGTACACTATAGAAAATAAACCTTTAAGTCAAAGGCATTAGTGGAGAAGCAAGAGAGTATCAGAAGACTAAAGGCAAAGAAAATGATGGTTTCAATGGGAGAGGGTCAAGAAGGAGCTAACGCTTGGGTCGACAAGAAATCCTGGAAGTGTAGATGCATGAGTAGCTAGAATGTCCTGGATACCAGAGTGTTCCAAACAGAGAAAAGACAAAAAGGTTGAGACAAAGGAAGGAATGGGCAGATATGAAAGCAAATTTACCTCATCCCACTTGGCCTATTTTGTGTCATAGAAATTCTTGTCTATCCAATGCTTGTATCTTAAGAAAACCAAGAGAGTAAAAACAGCCTTTTGATGTTTCAGTACAAGAACAATAACTCAGAATGTTCTACATAAATGCATTTCCAGAATTTAAATATTCTAACACCAAAGAGCAAAAATCAAAGGGATATTCCATCCTTCGGACACTCTCATTTTGCCCCCAATATGTAAATGAAGGAATAGGATATGTTAAAACATTACAATTAACAGATATAACTTGCAAAACAGTTATGAAGAAATTTTTTCAGCATATATGCTGGAGATACAAGGATTAATAATATAATGCGGACATTGCTCTCGTCAAGTCAGTTGCATTTTAATTAGCAAAGCTGAGTATCTCATCACATTAGTGTGACACCAAATGCTGAGATTCAGATTTAAAGAGGTCATTCCTTGTTTAGATGCTATAATGGTGAGAGATATTCAGGGACACAGATTGCATCTTATGTGCTTGCTCCTAAAACATTGTTGAATGAATGTTTTGAATATGATGCCAGCAAGTAGCTATTTATATTGTTTATGCATATGCCTGAACAGAAATTTATGCTCTTGCTGAGAGGCTTATTTTGAAAAGACCTTCCTAAACTATCACTAGAAAATGCAAATTGTGGTCAAGAGGTTCCTAACTGAAGACTACTTTATTCTCCTCCATGAGAGGAATGGCAGATGTGTCCTTAGGCCATTCACTATATACTGAGAGAAAATTTGCCATTTTTTGCCGTTTTTAAAAATTGATTTTGACTATACCAGCATTGAAATTAAATGAATCATTTTCTTTTCTTTATTTCCTGTGGATTTTGAGGAGAGGTTTGCTTTATAAATACCACTTGCTCTTCCTTATATCAGTTTTGTTTTACATATTTCGTAATTTTTGAGTGCATTTCCTTTTGTTTTATACTCCAAAATACCTGGCACCTTCACCAGTTCCACCTATTAACTTCTGTTATTGTTGTTTATTTTTAGCAATGGTATTTTTACAGAATAAAAATTGTTTCCTTGAAATTCAGGAATGGAAAAACAACACACCCTTTCAGATGTAGAGGAAATAAACCTTATCCTGCTCCTGAACTCCCTGAAATTTAAGTGACCTTCTTTTGTTTTCTGTCACTTTGCACCCCACCTGCTGTACTGTCTACTCCCACCCATTGGCCCAGCAGTGCAGATTTAGAGAACTTTGCTAAATTCACTTGTTGCCTCTAAAATGGCAGGTGGGCAGCAGGTGCTGGGGGCTATACAGTGAAGGGAATGAGATATGTGTGTGTGTTTGTGTTGAATTTGATGTATTACAATTTTAGTCAGCATTAGCAGAATGAAGAGGTGGCATGGCTGTCTCTGAATTAATTCATCACTAGAACATACTATTTGAAGTCTAGCGACATTGATCCTTCTTACTTTATTGTTGCTATCACTATTGTCAACTAAGATAAGAATGAACATATGTGGATTTCACTATCTTTGTCTCTCAGCCAAACCAAAGGAAGTTTCCATAAGCCTGGCAAGAAAGGACAAGCAGAATTCAGAAAGCCTCACTAGAACTGATTCTATTTGACAGGCTGGTCTTGTTCCCTTTTCTACCTTTTCACCTCTAGCAACAGCTGTTTTGTTGTTTTACCTGTCATAATTTTCTCTTTTTAAGACAGGTAGTTTAATTCTGCCAGGAGTGGATCAAAGGGCACAATTCTTAGGCAAATTTTAAATTAGCAAGTAGGAAGAAATGAGATCGGTAATTTGACCTCAAGTCTTGACCTTTCCTTTCCTTTCTTTTTTTTTTTTTTTTTTTTTTTGGCTACATTTTATATCTCTAATTGTTGTTTTGGCTCTGTCATTGGTGATAGTACAATTTCAAATAATCTCCAGTGTGCCAGCGTAGAGAAATGGAGTAGGAAATTATGTTGAAAATCAAAAGCGCATATGCTTTATGTTCTCCTACAAATGGACTTCAAGAACTTGTATGGAAATATACAAGATAGTCATATGCTCTTGGCCAAAAATGGACCTTTTCTATCAGAGTACATTATTCTCTTCAAATAAGCAGCACATATTTGGAAGATTTGCCCTTGACAAGTTCAGATTGAGGCACCGACAAGAGAGAAAAGGTCACACCAATCAACTCCAATAATGGAGTAACTGAGTTCCCTTAGTAACTACTTCAGACAACTCCAGTTACCTCTAGTTCGCCCTCTTATACAGCTATGTTTAGAACTACAGAAATGCCAATCTCCTTATTCATTCATTGAACACTCATGAAAACTCAAGATTAGAAGGACCAATAAATCCAGGAGTATAAAGACTAATAAAATATGGTCCTTGTCCTCAGGAAGTTTACACTTTTGTAACATTAGCACGGGGTCAAAATGTTTTAGGTGCTTCATTAATAGTTTGAGAATCAAATGTTTTTTTACAGTTGTATGAAATGTGATGATTTATTCAATAAGTTGTGTGTGTGCGTGTGATGTCTAATATCTAGAAGTCTGCAGCATATAGTTTTACAGGTTGTGTACCGAACAATATCTAGAAGTCTGCAGCATGTGGTTGTGTAGGTTGTATACTGTACAATTCTGGGGGCTTCCATTTATCCTGCAGTGTGCAGTGCAAAGCCACAGAGGCATACATAGCATCCCTGAGCTTCTACTGTGTGTCAGAGGACACAGTGGTAAACATAGTTTCTACCCTCCTGGAGCTTGCATTCTAGTAGTTACCCATGCAGACAATGAGATGGATTCTGCTATCAAATCCCATACCATTTTTCCAGTACCATTTTAAAGTATGTGGCTTGACAATCTTTTGATATAACCAATTATGAAAATGTATTAATATTAAATGTATAAATGATTACACTGATCATTGAATTTACAACAATAGCTGTGTTAATCTGCCCTTACTAAAGAATGAGTGAGAATCCAATAGCTAAAGGCTAACCCATTGTATTTTGAAATCTTTACATTTTATTTCTATAAAAAATTGGAAGTCTTTAAAAGTGTGTTCTACATGCATCTTCCCTAGTAAACAGAGTATGCATGTCAGATTGAGAAGATCCCTCTTTGTACTATGTACTTTGTACACAGTTATATCTTCTTATGAGGTATGTAAAGATAAAGTAAGTAACCTGCAGTGGTGTGGCACTGGTTAGAATGCCTGATTGCACTAGGGAAAGTTCTCATTAATTTTATGTTCAAGGCCTTTTTGTCTTGCCCCTGACTCCCTGTCCAATCTCACCTCCAGCCACTCTACTATGATCACCCCACTCTCCAATTACACGAGCTCCATGCAGTCACACAAGCAGGCCAAGCTCCCTCACAGTTCATATGATTAAGCAGCAATATCCTTTCCCCTCTTCGCTATCCCCTCTTTGTCTTTCAGCCCAGCTGAACGATCACCTTGCTGAAACTATTTCTATATCCTGCCAGCCAGGCTGGGTTAGGTGCCTGCCAAGGCTGTCACTCTGCACAGTTTTAGTGGGCACCATTCCGACTGCATGCTGGAGAGCCCCTCTTCTTTTTCCAATAGTATCCTGAGTATGCCTATATGCACTTGCCACCTTGTTCTTTTATATTGCTTCCCAGCCTCTCTTGAGGGTACCTGCTTTTGGATCTGAAGCTGAGCCTTATTTCTACTTGCCTGGTATAAGGTGGATTCTCAATGGATAATTGTTTGAATGACAGCTTCATTTGGCACAGTACGTAATTTAGGTGCCCCTGAGATATGTGAGGCTGGAATTTCTCTCTTTGGATATGCTCAGATTGTTCACTTAGCCTATCTGGTGTTTTTTTCCCCTATTGTAATGCTTATCCTTCAAGTCATTGCTCCCATTCTCAGGGGCCATGCTGCTGGTCTCTTCGCAGATGTTCATTACCACTAAAGAACACTACTCCTTGGCCTCTTTTCAGTTGCTATCTTCCTCCTCCTTCTGCCCCCTCCTCCTCCCCGCAGTCTGCTTCTCCCTCTTTGTATTGCTCTTGTTCTTTTCTGTTTGCTTCTCAGCAGTAGGGGCCCTGTTTTTTAAACAATTGCCTACTGAGAATGCACACTTTTAGAAGTCCATCTCAGATCTACGTTCTATTTCCCATGACATTTATATGGTCAGTATTCTCTCAGTATTTGCAGTACTGTGCTCACTAAGACTTACTTTGAGGTGTGCAGTTATTACTAACCTCTGAGAGTGATGACTGGCAGCTGTGTATGTGAGGTTTTTCTACCATTTTTAGATAGCAGCTCCTTTTTGAAGAAGTGCACAATGTCACCACTTCCCTTGATTTCCAGGTTCTGTATTTTTAGGATTACACTTCATCATCCAGATCGTAATATATCTGTGTACCTGCTAAAGTTAACAAAGTATAAGAGATTATTCAAAGGTCACATTATCCTCAACTGTAGGCACATTATCCTCAACTGTCATTTGCCCAACACTGATGAGAATTTGAGTCTTTTATGTAATTGCTCATGGCACTACCATTGCTTTCTGTGGAAATTATGGAAGAGAGAAGCTTAGTTCTTTGTAGCTGCTCGTTTCCTCTTAACTTTGTTAGTACTCACCCAGGAACTCTGCCACCTCTACGCTGCCCTCACTACGATAATACTTCACAAAAACATGATCACGTTTGAAATGGAAACAACCTTGGGGAACTTTGTACTGGTAACTGTAATGATGGGAATTTGCAGCCCAGGTTGAAAGGGAGGATCTGTGAGAGAGATGTGGAGCTGGTAATTTTGTAGTATTTAGAATAATGTAAAACCTGAGACTTTTTATACCCAGCTTCCCTCATTCTTAGGACAATAGTGCCCATATTGTTATGTATTTTACTCATGTATATTTATTTAGTTCTGAGTCAATGGCAAGCTTTGATACTTATATAAAAGTTTTAAATGCCTTTGTTCTTCATAAAAGAAAGCTACAAATTATGTAGATATTTTTGAAGTCTAGAGCAGTAGTTTCTAGCTAAGATTCCATGCCTATAAAGAAAGTTGATTAAATGATTTTATGTGTTTTCAGGATGAACAAATTCCTGAGCCAAAGAAGTTATAAATGAGAATTATTTAGTTTTAAAAGCTTAAAAAACACCTTCAAAGATCATTATAATTTAAAAACCTATTAGGATGAATTATTGGGGTATATCCTGCATCACAAAACCAATTTGGAAACTCAATTTAATGAGCTTAGCTGTCAATATTTGCTAAATTAATTGGAAGATATTGTATTTTCCCTTTTCTGAGCTGTATAGACACAGCCCTTTCGGCTGGAACACACTTTGTTACTTATATACCAATGAACTGAATTCTGATGAGGTCATGTTTTGATGTAGGATGGGGACAAATAGTAAACTTTCTTAAGGATCTTGGAAGATACCTGAAAAGAGTCAGCCAACAGAGATGAGGACTGACTGCTGCATGAAGTGCATTGGAGAGAACAGAAGTTTCTGCTGCTAAAAACCATTAATATATTATTTTTATTTTTATTATGACTTAGTATAACTAGGTACCACAGTAAATCAATGATCATAAAACTTCTCATTGTATGTAGTACAAAATCAGAATTGACACATATTTAAAAATCTTTCTATGCCTTCTCAGAGTCTGGTGACTTTTTAAAATATCTGTGAATTGCCTAATTCTTGTTGTTCATTAACTACTTTAGAATGACACATGGGATGCAGTGGTGAGCTTAGTGTTTTTGCAACATGTAGAAAACTTTTTACATATTTGTGATGGCACCAAAGCTGTCATGTAGATGTTTTGCAGTTGTATTTTTAGATCCAATGTTAATGAAATGTTTAACTGACAGATGTTGAAATTTTGAACTTTTAAAGAGATTTAAAATTTTAATGAAATGGAGTCTTAAAATATTGTTTTGCTGGCTCAGTTAGAAACACTTTCAAATGCATTTAGTTGAAACTGATGTAATGATCAACTTCCTACCCATATAAACCCTAGTGCTAGAAATCTTATTTTAAAAACTCTTGTTTCAAATTATAAAACCTGTAACTAGGAGGTTTGTATTCATTTAGTTTTGTGCATATGAGCACAAGAGTCTAAACTCATTTTTATATAACCTACATTTAAAAGCAGTCCTAAAAATTCTAAATTCTAAATTTCCTCCACCATGCCTGACCAATTCTGAATTTCCTAAAAATTCTTAATTTTATTTGTACATTATAATATGAAGAGGAGAGTTATTCTATATATTTCAAATGATGTATAGTGTGGGCAAATAGGGAGACCTCCTCTCTACAAAAAGTCAAAAAATTATCCTTGTGTGGTGGCACGTGCCTGTGATCCCAGCTACTTGGCGAGCCGAGGTGGAAGAATCACTTGATCCTGGGAGGTCGAGGTTGCAGTGAGACGTGATCTCACCACTGCACTCCAGCCTTGGTGACAGACAGACCTTGTCTCAAAAAAATTAATTAATTAACTAATTAAAATAAAATGATGTAAAAAAGTAATTTTAAATGAGAGTTGTTTTATTTGTTTTTGTCCATTTTTTATTTGTGCTTGATAAGAAACAATGAGATAGCAATCTAAGCTGTTGATAATTCCCAGAACAGTCCTTTAGAATGTTTCAGGCAAAATTATACATAATTGGTTACAAGGGGCCTTCTGATCTCTTTAAAATGCCTCCGTTTAGGTTCCTTCTATTTAAATTCCAATTCACTAGGGAATAAGTCATGTATACCTTTGTAGAGTCCTTAATTTAGTGCCAAATTCCTTGTCAATATTCAAAATTCATTTACTATTACTGATCATAATAATGAGTCATTCGATTTTATACATTAAGACAATATTTTAAAGGTCTAATTTTATATTATTTAATACAATGTTTTGTTATTGGTGCTACTCAGATTTTTGATCATAGAATCAAGAATGAGTGAATCTATAAAATGTCTTTCCTATATGAGTATGTCTAACAAGCATACCCATTAAAGAGTATTTCTCATAAAGCCAATATACCATGGCAGCATTTAGCATATTAAACCACAAAGAAATTATGAGTTAGCCTGGGAAGTGGCAGTATTGCTTATTTATATTCTGACAGATTTAATTGTCTTTTAATAATTGTTCATGAGGTGATTTTATTTTTGATGATCTTTATGTATAATGATAGAATATAGATGTTTTCTTCTGCAGCCTATGAAGGATGCATTTTTAATAGCATCACAACATAATATTAATATTGGTTGTCTAGTTTTTAGTGTTCTATGGTAAAATTATGATTTTAGGGCATAAAAAATAGGATCAGTTTTCCAGAGATAAACACAGGGGAAGATAAGAGGTTTATTTCCTTTTAATGTCACCATCATCATCAAAATATATTGCTTAATATTTATTTATTGACTTCCTCTACTATCTGGTCCGGAAACAGACTGTTAATTACGGAACACATGCCCGTAAAAACCTGTATGAAATCTCACGTAACTGAAAAATTTTTTAGTAGATACCGAGAATAACTACGGAAACATGCTAAATACTATCTTTAGGTATTCCAGACTTTTAGCTGCTCAGAGGCAAGAAATATGTGGTCCCTGCATTTATTAGTATATATATGTACTGCTTTCCCCAGATACCCTAAATATTTGATTAAAGGCTGTGGACGTGAACATTATAAACACAAAATATGACATGTGCTTTTGCTCAGATAGGCCTTTTATATTTGTTTTAGAAAATCAATAAATAAACAAAACTACTGCAGAATCCACTTAAAAAGCTGGTTTTGGAGAAGTCTAACCCCCATCTCAAGCATTATCTAAAGCAGGTTTTAAGGGGCCAGTGAGCAGCCCGAGCAAATGCACTTCTATTAGGTGAAAGGTTGCTGAGTTTGTCTCAAACCCTGTCAATATTGTCTGAGAGACAGCTAGCAAAGAGCAACAGCCAAAAACAGTAAGTAAATTGAATTTCTGCTTAAACAAGCATTATCGATATTATCCCTTTAAAAATCCATGAATTTATTTGCTGATGAGGACAGTCCTGGAATGCAGCATAAGTAGAATAGATGATCTGATATCTCCAGTAAGAAAAAATTAAATCATAATAATAACAACTAACATGAAGCTTGGACATTTGACATCAACTGTTTTAATTGACAGATAAAAAATACTTGACCCTAAATCAGTTAAATCACTTCTTCAAGGGTCACACAGCTAAAAAGCGGTAGATAAAGAAATGAAACTAAATTCTACCTTTCCTCCATTGTACCCATTGCCATATTTTCCCATCTATCCAGGATAGCTCCAATTTACATGTTACTGTTTTCCTAGTATAGTTCTAAGTAGTTATCCTGCTTCCTCTGTGCCTGGTTCAATGATAAATAATCCTATGACCACGTCAAATATCATATAATGTAATAAATATGAAATATAGGGAAAAGAGAAAAGAATAAATTATGTAAGAGTGGGTGAGAAAGATTTGGAGGTGATGAATGGAATAAAAGCAAGAAAGTAAAACAGAGAAAGGTTAGAAAGAGAATAGAAAATTTAGGGGAAAGACAGGGTAGAAATAGGCTGATTTCAAAACATCAAGGAGAAAAAGGAATATAAATTATTTGTAAATTTAAGAATGCAGATTTCTGAGTCATGAGGATCCTAGGTTCAGCCTCCCATGTTTTATACGCATGGTACAAATTCATGATTGAGATTTCTGAGATCTTTAATTAGAAAAGAAACCACAAGTAAATTGTGGAAACATCTACAGCTAAGTGATACTCCAAAAAGCAGTCATTTTAAACGATTTGCTCTAAATCTAAGCAGTTTATATGTAAGTGGCTAAGGTATTCTTAGAGATTCCTTTAGCAGTAACTGCAGGCATTGGCAAGCCTAATGAATATTAAACTGAAATATATGTCCTTATATCACTCAAATATGGTGGTAGATTGCTCCCATAAAAAACTGGGAAGTCTATGGCTGACTTGCTCATTTCTGTTTCTGCCACTGAATCTTTTTCTCCATACCCTGCCAAATCTTTGCAAGAAAAACTTGATATTAAACTCCATAACAAACATTGTTCTTAGAGAAGCCATCTTAAGAAATTCTTGGATCTGAGAATTGTAGTTCAGTATTCATTTTGTTGTGACATTTTATTTCTTCAAACTTAGAGGCAGTGTGCCAAATGTTCACCATTTATTATTCATTTGCTACTTTTTTATTGCCCTTCCTCTTATTTTTGAGTGGCCTTTTCTTCCTCTTTATTTCTCCTCTCTTACAATCCCCTTATATCTTCTTCCTGTTTTCTACTGCATTTCTACCCACTTTCCACCCTTTGATAATTGAGCCCATAAGGGCAGTCGTATTGGCTTCAGAGAAGAGCAGTGGGCCCAGAGTGATGCTTTGAGGGACCTGCACTGCCAGTCCTGCTGAAATCATCCAAAGTCCACAGCCAGTGTTAGATATTTCCGAGACTGTCAGTAAAATGACAACTATCCTAACCTTACAGAAAATAAACCATGGCAAATAATCTTTTATAATGACAAATATATTGTTTAAATTGTTAACCATTTGTGGATGAGAATCTTTCTGATTATACATTTTTCGCCTTAATTCTTATAAATGTAGCCACAATATAAAGAGTTTGTAAAATAAAAGGAAAATACCCATCTGCCTATTATTTTTAGAAAATAACTAATATGTTATATGCATTCATTTCCAGTGTTTAAAAGTAATATTTTTAATTAAAACACACACACACACACACACACACACACACACAGTAGATAAAAAGGAAAATGAGGAAAAGTAAAGAGAGGAAAAATGAACATAAGGATGGTGTTATTTCCAAGAATTGGGAAGTCTCAGAAGCTCAAACCCAAACCCAGAAGAACGCCCAGTAATCTTAAAAACTTAGCCCAGTGGGTCTCAAATTTGAGCGTGCATCAGGATCACTGAAGGGGAAGGAGACTGCTAAATACTGATGGCTGGACCCCATCCCCCAGAGTTTCTGATTCAGCGTATCAGGGGCCCAAGAATTTCCATTCTCTAACAGTTTCCAAATGCTGCTGCTGCTGGGAAGTGACTCCTGAACTTATTCCAAATAGCAGATTTATGGGAGGATTTCATCTGTCTCTGAAATGGAGATGTCCTTGATTCACTATTTTTCTTACATTTATCCATAACGATCAATCAAGTTTGAGGCAGTCCTTCCCAATTTAATAACAATGCCTTAGTGTTTGTGATTTGTATACTTGTTCAAGAATACTTTCAAACCAGGGAGACATTGTCATTACTTCTATTTTGTAGGTGAAGAAATTGAGACCTGATGTACTGGTTGTGAGAACTGGAATAGAGCTCACTTTTCTTCCTTCTGGTCTATGATTTTTCTCAGTTTGTCAGGTTGCCAAAGGATCAGGCCCAGGCTAAGGGAACAATAGGCTGCCTATGTCCAGACTGAAAGCTCACCACAATGAAAAGGTCTTGGCTGGACATCCAGTCCATGGCATCAGAAAAGCTTTTTAGCTGACTTGGTAGCTCGAACTTTCACAGAACTATGCAATATGACAAGGAAAATTCCAGCTTGCATGAAGCATTAAAGGAGTTGCAAGACCGGCTAGGAGAGAGCTGACAGCACTCATCAGGGGACCCAGGACAATGATAATGGTAGTTGGGAATGCGTCTCTGGGGTCACACTGGCCAGACTACCAGCTCCTTGTTGTACATGCTGGGTACCTCACCCCCCTAAGACTCCACTTCTAGAGCTGTAAAATGTGTCTAACAACATACTTACCTCAATTGAGTTGTTCTGAGAAATAGCAGTTCAGGAAATATGTAGTGTTAGCTCTCAAGGCACATGAAGTAGCACACATGCCGTTCACTTGGTTTGATCTCCCCATTACCTCATATGATAATGATAATGTAGTAGACACTTAAGAAATAGAAGTTGACCATCTTGGTATTAGACTGTTGATATTAGTATATCTGCATTTCTATCAAACTATTACTCTTTCACATTGGATAAGGTATATTGCTTCCAAATTGTGGTTCACTTATCAACAAAGCAGGACTGTAAAATTACATTCCTATCATCTGTCTTTGACTATGAACACAGACATTTCAGTTTGGATTCATCTTGAAGCTGGCTGCTCGAGCATCAAGATTTGTAAGGCTGTGAAAAGAGACCTTCAATGTGTGAATTGCAGGTGAACTGAGAGCACTAATTCAGGAGTTGATAATAGCTGGTTGTGGAAAAGTCTCCACGATTGTCTAAATTTTAGCTCATATCAAAAACTGCAAATTTTTACCTAACATACCCAGACATTGAGAGGAGGCATGATTACAAAATGCAAATAAGCAGGACTCAGATTTATTTACTCACATGACCACCTACTATGTCTGAGGTGTCCTTTTCTACTGGGACCAGCACTTAGACCCGTGGCATAGTCCTTGACCTCAATGACCTCAGTCTGGTGTGCAGCACCTTGTTTTATATAGCTTATTGCTCAGACACCTGAAGACTGTGACCCTAAAGTATACTTTTCTAGTTTCATGTCTACCAGTGAGATGGTTGTTGTGCTTACCAGAGTAACAAAGATAATTTCCATTCTCACCTCCCTGGATTGCATTGAATCCAGCACAGGGTACTCAAAAGTATTCACTGATAGAGGCCTCTAATCACAAATTACTGCAGATGTCCAATATACTTGAATTTTTCAAAGATGGTATGTATCTATCTTTCTGTGTGTGCGTATCTCTGTGTATGTGTGAACACATGTGAGCCACCAAGACTTTGTTCATGGTACCAGAGTGATATAATTAATGAGGCAGGGCAAATCATGTTAAGAAAAATACCACCTGACTGCCTTCTCAATATGTAAGTCTCGGGAAAAATGTTTATATTCATATATAACACAAGTAAAAGTTTTAAGATCATAGTAGTTGTAAGTTAAAGAGCTTGAATTTAAAAAGGCAACAAAAGAAATAACAAATTAAATTTGCTTGAAGGCAAATACAGACTTTGCCACTTACTAGATGTGTACCTTCCAGCAAGATTACTGTCTGTATCCCAAGAAATGGAAATATTTGTCTCACATTATTGTTCTAAGGAATCCATGAGCGATTGCAGACAAAATGCTGCTTGTAGTGCTGGCGAACAGTAGACATTCCATGAAAGGTGTTTTTATCATTGTTTATTCCCCATACTCCCTCACAAGCACTCAAGATGTTTGCACTTTTAAATTAGGTTGTTGGATAGTCAGTACTTTAACACATTGGAATGAACCCTTAGTAGTATAATTTTAAATACTATGGTATGGAATTAAAGGAGATATATAAATAGATGTGTCATATATTTTTAATACGAATGAAATTCAAGATGGCTGCAGTGGTAGGATGCACAACTCTAACCTAGTGTGTGTATCATATACAGCTCCCTATAAATTACACTATACATGACCACACTAATGTGAACATTAATGTAGCAAACTCTCCACTTTTGCTCATCTTGACTCATCTAGAATGTCTCCTGTGTTTGATTGTTAAATTATACACCTTCTTTATACTCTCTCCTCCACAGCGCCCCTTCTCTGATTCCTGTAAACAAGCAGAGAGCACATCACAACTCTGGTACTGTTTGTCTGTTGTTTCATATTTGTGTTTACAGTTATCTCAATTATATTCCAAATTCCAAAAGGCCACCTTTGTATTTGTTCACCCAAAGCACAATCCTGGGTTGAAAATAGGTAGTATTTTAAACTGTAATTTTGTAGACAAAAGTCAGTGACTACAAACAACCAACAACAACGAAAAAAATAATCATTTCAAAAAAGTTCTTAGAGGAACAAAGAAGTGAACTTCTGAAAATAAGACTAGTAAATCAGGTAGAATTTTGAAGCTAACATTCTTGGTTTCCTTGACAAATAAATTTCGCAATTTGTTTGCTTATCTACCATCTTCTTTATGTGATATAATGAAGAAAAAGAAAAGCTTTAAAGCAAACGTGAAAGACTAAAGCCATCAGCATCACCGTAGTGCAAATCTTCGCAGGGGAAAATGCAGAGACGTGTTTCAGTCTCAGAAGAGACTTGGGGACCTTCTGTGAATAAGTGAATTAAGTTCTGGAGTAGAGGCTCTCCTACAAGGACCTCCAGGAACAGATTCAGAGCTCTTTAATAAGTGTCCCAGGGAGTCAGGCTTTCTTGGAAAAAACAAATTAGTGTGAGAAGCCAGTACTGTGCAATTTCAGTTTTAAAAATAGCCGGTATTGTCAAGGCTGTTGTGTGCATGAGAGAAAAAAAGGTCCTTTTTAATTTTCGTGTCAGCTTCCACATTAAAACCGAGAAGCTCCACTGAAATCCTTGCCTGGCAAATACTGCAAAGGTTATAAGGTTCGTATCACTTAGAATCACTTCTGGTTCTTCCAGTGATAAACTTTTGGGAGGGAAGAGGTTATGTCCTCTTTTATCACATCAGTCTTTCAATAAAGGACAGGCAAGTGATGGCTCTGCCTTTTTCACTTAGGACCAGATCTGTGCCTCCCTGTCTGTTTCAGCTTTTCATTTGCCTAATTGCCCTGGGAGGCTGGCAGGGACGTTCCCTGCAGCCGTGGCTCCGCCGACTGCAGAGACCCTACCTGGCACTCTAAGTTGGTGCGTCAGCATTTTAGGTTGAAATGAATGAAAAATCAATCAGGATGACTGCAGTGGTAGCGTGCACAACTCTAACCTAGTTTGTTCATAATTTTCAACTATTCACCCTAGACCCAAGCAGTATTTATGATGGCAAGTGAATCTGTAACAAATGTGCTGCTTCTGCTTAATCGGGCACTTTTTTTTTGTCCTCTTTTCTATTTGGAACAAGCAAGTCTAACCTTCTTAGGAAGCCACATGTAAAATGAATGATGATGTCAAGTTTCTTGCAAATATTATTTGCCCTGGCTTTAGATTCAGTTTCTAATTAGACCAAGTGATAAATACTCATATAGAGACATAACACATTGCTGTTTTATTAACTTATGTTGCAAATTCAGAGGCTTACATTTTTTTAAGAGTGTTTATATTTTTGCCACATCTCTTTGTTATTTGCTGTAATTCTCTGTATCAAAACTACGGTGTTTTAAATTTCTAGATTTACAATTCTGCAAAGATAGAGTTAAACACTATTTGGATTCTGGCTACATGATGGTAGCAGGAATTGTTCAAAGCTGCCGTCTTCAGCTCTTAAAGGCAGCTACAGTAACTTTCTGAACAGATTGGGTTAAATATTTTTACAGACCCATTCTATGATGATAAGGCGGTAATAAGTTGTGCAGTGCAACACTCCAAAGGGTTCCAAATCTCACAAGCCTCTTTGTATGTGATGCTCTCGCAGTGAAGAAGATTCTTTGGGCTATAAAGATGAAGAGTCTACTTCTTCTGGTGCTGATTTCAATCTGCTGGGCTGATCATCTTTCAGACAACTATACTCTGGATCATGACAGAGTTATTCACATCCAAGGTAAGGAAACACAGCTTCTCTTATCAAAGCCTAATTAATTTTAAGTTAGAGTTGAGATGCTGGGCTAGTGTTTCTTAATTTTAGTTCTGCTGCATTGACTTTTTCTTTCCCTTTCTGCTAATTGGTGAACGTGTTCCCTGGCTTTTGAACACTATTGCATTACAGCAGAGTTAAGAATTGGTGACAATTAAAGTTGAGTAGCTTAAGAATGTCCAGCTGCAGTGAGTTGGTGTAATCATTCAAGGCTGTTAAGTGCAGTTGCTATCTTCAAGTAAAATGGAGGGCATAAAGTTCATTTAAATGCAAGTCAGAGAGAGAAAATAGGAAGTAAAACTTACGGTATAAGGTCATTCTGTTAGAGTAACTGTTTAATCATTAAGAGAAACAATATAAATAAAATGAAAATTAGACAAGTTATTGTCCAGGAAAAAGTAGTTTACCCTATTATAATCTGCTTCAGTTAAGCTTTAGCTCCTATAGACCAGTGCATTGCCCCTGCACATTTCTGTTCAGCTCAGCTGAATCCTAAGCCTGAGAGCTGTAGCAAGATTTGAGGCTGCAGTACAATGCAGCTATTTCCTCAGTCCCAGCTTCAGATGAGGGACATCCTGCATTAAGAAAGCTGAGACTTATGCAATAAGAGGAACAGTTCTCTCCTTGCCCTTGGATGCTGAATAATTAAAAAAGGAATTATAGAACTTAACAGTTTAAGCAGACGATGATAATTTTAGATAAACTCCATTGGGGTACCAGAGGCATGATAAGTTTGCTAAGAGACATAAAACTCTAAGTTACATCTTCAAGGTCAAAAGTGTAGCCTCAATAAACTGCATTCACTGTGAAAAGTATGACTTGCGAAGGTCAAATGATAGTGTAAATCTGTCTAGAAGTATTTTCCTGTACGTATTATGACTACGTACAGGAAATAGAATTCTGAATTTGTCTATGTCTAGCTATTTTAGACACATCTCTTTTAGTTTTGTTTGCTTCCAACAGCTTTATTTTTTTCTCTGTTGAACTGAGAAAAGAAATTGTAATCATACATTTTACTCTGCAAGCAGCTGACTCAGCTGTTTCTGTAATATATAGTAGAATCAGAGCTGTTTCCCAAAGACCATATGATATTTACACATAGAGATTTCTAATGAGGAATAATACCCTTTTACCTTCTAGTGACAGAATTCTAGTGACAGAATTCAATTCAGCCAAAATAGTAATACCTAGTCGTTATTAATAATACCAGTTTTATATCCAATGCAATAGAAACTTAAGCCATGGTTTCAAGTTATTAGATGACAGATACCAAAGTTGTATTATGAATTGTGTACAAACCATTTAATGAAAATTGCACTCAGATATGAGAATAGTATTTTAAAAATGTACTAACATTTGAAAAATTACTCCTATAAGTCAGACTCAAGTCATCTCAGGAAGGAAAACTTCTGTTACTCCAGCCTTTCCATTCCCATCTCCTCTGTTGAAACTTAGTGCAAGGGGATTTCTGACCCAGAGTATCAGGATTATCCAGATTATTTGCATACACTGTCCACATTTTTAAAAAGGCTTGATAGTCCACTTCATTTTAATTGTAAATTCATATTCTTAGAAAGTGCAGGCTTGCCTCAAAGAGTTGCTAAAGAGCTTTCAAGTAATAGAACTATATTTGGCTTGCGGAAATTTAATGCTGAAATGTGATTTAGGTCACGGGATTATGATGTTATGCCCATAAACCAAATACCTGTTCTCATTACTTTTTTCCCAACAATGTTTTTGTGATAGCATTCAGATTGAATTTTCAAATCCCATAGTCCTTCAGAGAAACTGCTTCCAAGTGACCTTCCATAATTCCAGTTGTTTTTTACAATGCAAAAATACATCAGATAGCACAAGAATCAATAAAGCAGATTACTTACTTGCTTTGTTACTTCCTTGAAATACTGCATATTTTATGTTTAAAACTTTTATTTATCAAACATAGCCCAGAAGGAATTTTAGGGGGCCAAAATCCTCACAAATTTTTTGAAGAATTTGGTCAGATGATTAAATTAGCTATCTCAATCTCAGATTCTTGAATGGTACTGATAAGCAGTATGAGCTTCTGTTAGTGATGGAAAATAGTTGAAAATTCACGTTGCTGTAAAAATATCATTACTCTCTCCCATTTTTTATTAAATTTCTATTTTTGTACTCCAAGTTCCCAAGGTCTGAACAATATTGGGAAAATTGTGCAAATCAGTCTCAAATTTTTGTTGGCTGCCTTGATGCAGATGCTCAACATTTTAATGATATATTTTCGAGTTCCATGTATATGGGTTAGCTAATTGTTTTTCTGAAGGCCTCCTTATAATTTTATTGTGGGAGGTTTTATAGAGATATAGACAGACACAAAAAAGTTTAATCTGGATATTAAAAAAAAAAAAAAAAAAAAAGAAAGCCAGGCACGGTGGCTCACACCTGTAATCCCAGCACTTTGGGAGGCCGAGGCGGGTGGATCACGAGGTCAGGGGTTTGAGACCAGCCTGACCAACATGGTGAAACCCCGTCTCTACTAAAAATACAAAAATTAGCTGGGCGTGGTGGCAGGCGCCTGTAATCCAGCTACTCAGGAGGCTGAGGCAGGAGAATTGCCTGAACCCGGGAAGCGGAGGTTGCAGTGAGCCGAGATTGTGCCACTGCACTCCAGCCTGGGCAACAGAGCGAGACTCCATCACAAAAAAAAAAAAAAAAAAAAAAAAGGGTAAAAAGGCAGATGGCCAGGAAAGAAAATAGCAAGTGTAGACCCCTATGCAAGGTGTTTCTAGTGAAAAACATTTCTCTGTTAATGAAAAAGAAATCTCTCCCAGCTTCCCATGGAAAAAGACTTAGCTTTAGATAAAAATTTCACACGTACTAATCCATTTCCTTTAATTTTTCATTGAAATGACTTGGTCATACAGGAACGCAAACTTCATTTGTCCACAAAGTCTACTAAAAATATGCAATCAAGATATTAGCTTGGATATAACATACTGTCCTCAATGTAGGCAATAGTTATTTTCTCAAATACTTCTACAGGAAGAGGGGCCACTGTTAATATCCTCTCTATACACTAAACTAATGGATTTTGTTCCTCATGTCACAATGTGGCTACTTTACTTTTAAATCCTTTGAAACTTGAGACCATTAGGAAGAGTTTTATATGGAGTATCAAATCACACAGAAAGAATAATATTTATAATATTTGTATCAGGTCCAAAAACTTTTGTGTAGCCTTTCAACTACCAGTAGAATTTTAGAGATGATGAATACACTCTTTAAAATACAACTTTTTAGAAGACATTTACAGATAACAGAGAAATTTTATGACCATTTGCCTATTAACCAATATACAAAGCAAAATAGATGAACATGTAACTGCCTGACCTTATCAAGGTCAGAGTCAGTGCTTCCTGCGTTTGGTGTTCAAGCAGAGGTCTTCTGATGACAAGTTTCAGTCTTTCCTGTAATGCTACTAACTAGCTTAGACCTTGGAAAATTTACTTAATCTCTCCAAATCCCAGTTACCCCATCTGTAAAATCAGGCCTAATGCCTGCTTATTCCATAGAGCTTTGTGAGAATTAAATGAGATAATATGTGGAAAGTGCTTAGTACAGTGCCTGGTTCCCAAGAGCCGATACTTATCCAGGTGGTTGTTATCATTATGTTTATTGCTTCCTCCCTGTTATGGAAAATTGATTTTTAAATAGAAAACAGACTACAAATACTGGTCAAAAAAATTCATGCTTTTCAAAGTACATTTGTTAACAGAACATATCATCACCTTAGTTCTAATAAAGTAAGCATTTTATAAGTTTTCTTTGCCTTCTTTAATTTCACAATTTAAAATGTCACCATTCATATTATCATTTTAATTTTAATTTTTTTTTTTTTTTGAGACAGAGTCTTGCTCTGTCGCCCAGGCTGGAAGTACAATGGCTCAATCTTGGCTCACTGCAACCTCTGCCTCCCAGGTTCAAGCGATTCTCCTACCTCAGCCTCCTAAGTAGCTGGGATTACAGGTGCCTGCCACTGTGCCCTGCTACTTTTTGTATTTTTAGTAGCAACAGGTTTTTGCAATGTTGGCCAGGCTGGTAACTCCTGACCTCAGGTGATCAGCCCATATCAGCCCCACAAAGTGTTAGAATTACAGGTGTGAGCCACCACGCCCAGCCTCCCCAGGCACATTAAATATTATCTGACCATTTTTACTTTCCTGGTAGAAACTAACGTTTTCCAATCATAAGTAATATTTTCCCTTAATGTATTTACTATGTGAGCACAGATCCACTAACTTTAAATTTTTGTAAGGCAGAACAAGAGGAAATCCCAGAAATGAAAACTGTGTCCTTCTATTTAATAAGTAAAAGTAATTGTCACTTTTGTCAACAAATAAAACAAGTAGATTTGCTTAAATAAGGAATTGCTAGAAGTTTATGTCTGTAAGTAGAAAAAAATAAAGTCTATCCAGAACCACTGGCAGAAGTGCGCACTCCTCTCTTCACTGTTCCTCCTCCTGCTGTGTGTCCTGAACCCGCCTCCCCTTCTTCAAATCTGGTTCAGTCCTCACATGGACTTCCTGCTAACATGCCTCCCTCCCTCATCAGATTGTCTCTCAGCTTTGTAACTAACTCCAACTATAGAGCAGTGCCAGGCACATAGTAAGTGCTTAATATATGTTTGTTGAATAAGTGAGTGAACAAATGAATGATGAATGTAACGAGATACTTCTAAATTGTCACTACCATAATGAGCATTTGTTAAATGCTGTGACATCGCTGGCATTTAGCAGCATGTGACACATTGTGTGCACTTAATGAACATTAGCTAGATGACTGCTTTCACTCCTTAATGTTGGCATCAGCTAAATCATAGTTCACACAATTTAAGAACTTAAAAGGACTTTGGTAGCGATTGTCTAGACCAATCTTCCAATTCACGAATGAAGAAATCAAGACTCAGAGCTTTGCATTGCTTGTCCCAGGCTACCTGGCTGATAAAAAGTCCGTTTATCTGGTTAACCCCTTCCTTTTCTTCAAATCTGGGCTCATTTCTCACCTTTTTAATGAAGTCATCCTGACTACCGCAATCTGTCCCCCTCTGGTATCCTAATCTCTCTCACCCTTCTTTTCTTTCTCTCTGTAGCACTGGCTGTGTACTCTACTTATTTTTATGTAATTGTTTGTCATCTGTCTCTACCACAAGAATATTGAACAGCTTCACAAAGGCAGGAATCTTTGTGTGATGCATCCCAGTCACATAAACCCAACAACTGGCACATAGTAGGTGATCAATACATGTTTGCTAAATAAATCCAGGACCAAAATCCAGTTAGTTATTTTTTCTAATCAAGTTTTGGTTCAGCCTTTCCAAATCCCAGGGAAATATTTTCAATTCATGGAATGAGAAGCAGCAGATGAACAAGAGAATTATGCATTTGGGTTGCAAATTTTGTTTGGTCTTGTGCATGGCTCCCACATAACATGCAGCATCTGATACTCCACGAGAGTCTGCCAAAGACAGGTTGCAGCAATCTTCCTCATGCATGTATGCAGCTTTGAAGAGTATTGGATTTACATTTGGTCACTGCAATGCTATCCTGTTCCTTATGTAATAACTGCAGAGTTGGGATTTGGTGGTACAGAATATATCACAAGGAGTGGGTGAATCTAATAATGTATGATCACAAACCATCTACAGAGCCAAAGTTTAATGGGAGAACTGGATACATGTTACTCTGTCTTAATTTTCTCTCTCCCATATAAAACTTATTTAAACTATCTGAGTCTGTTTGGAAAAGTTAAATCAATTCATTTTTGTCTTTTTGAGGCAGAATATCTTATTTGCAGCCACCAATGCAAAATCTACAAATACCAGGAAAAATATCTACAAATATTTTATAAATCACAGGTGGAAATATATATATAGTTAATAATTCTGTCTAAAAACTAATAGCTATAAAACATCAGAGAATTCCATCGAGGAATTATAAAAATTAGCACATCATCTGTATTAGATGACTAAATCTTAAATTTCTTATCAATTTACCAGAGGGCATGAAACCAAAAATGATAATAAGAACATACAGCATTAAACATAGGCTTGCCATTTGATCAAACTTAGAATATCACCATATTAATATAATAAATGAGCTCAAAAGTAAAGAACAAAAGTATATATGTAGGAGTATACATACATATGTAAAAATACTCATATATTGCACCCATGCATATGCACCTATAGACAACTTATTTATTCAACAAATGTGTTAGGTGCTTACGTAGAGGCATTAGGGATATGATGACAAAACATACAGTCTCTGCATTCAACAGTTTATAGTCTAGTGAGAGAGACAGTCATTACTAAGAATAAAGAGCTATTAATCATGGTAACAGAAAAATATATTTTCTTACCAACTTTGCTTCTATCAGTAAGCATAACTGCTAGCTCATGTCCTAGTCTTCTTTGTAGTTGTGTGTCCTTTTGAGAAAACAAAATTCAGCCATTTGCTGAACATTGGCCACCTCCACGCAAAACACTGGGTTATTCTCCATGGACATATAAACCATCTCCTCAGTGTGCTTACTGACAATATTATCAAGGCAACAAGCAAGCAAAAAAATAAAATAAAATAAGTGTTAAATAAAGGTGGAAATGTAGAGAAAAGAGTAAGTAGTTACCAAACTAAAAGAGCTTACTATTTAGAACTTTGAACCATATCCATTAAACTTTTAATCACTTAATAGAGCAGAACTCATAAAATACATCTTAAGAGTATTTCTAAACTTGATATTGAAAAATCTAGAATGCTGAATTCTATGCTATTCTGTGAACTAATAAAACAATACAGTTCTGTAATATTTCAAGGTATAAAAGCTTATATTGAATAATCTTTGCAGGTGGTAACAAATCCATACTAAACAGACATTGCTTTCTCTGTTTTATCCTTTGTGCTGAAATCAGCATAGTATGTGTGAAGCCAGTGATTGTTTGGAAACTCTCCCAAATACCAAGAAAACCCTATTAAATAGTGACACCTTTCTTTTTGGTTGCAGCTCTACAAGAACCTTGACTCAGCTAAAGCACTAACTATAGCTTAATGGCTTAGTGTTACAGTGATTTCAATATGATGATTCTCTGATTTTACCAAATATCAAGAAATAATAGCTTTAGATTTCTTTATTGATTATACTCTTTAAGTGGAAGGTGGAAAATTGCCATTTTAGAAAAGTCTTTTGGAATACAAACATCAAAATGCTAAGAAATTAAAATATTCAATCAAGAGGTTATCAAACTAATAGTATCTAGGGAGGAAATGAAATCTTTTTTAAAGCTATATTCTTATTTCAAAATGAAAACATTAAAAACATAGGAAATTATTGGAAATAAAATTACTTCAAAAATATTTTGTGTATTTTGTGTTGCCACAATACACTAACCCCAGACTTGTCTGCCTTCAAGAATGATTATCAAGTAGTCAGTACAAATGGTATCATTTTAATCTTGGTTTAATTCAACATGTTGGTTACTTGACTTCACTGTTAGTGACTAGTCACCATGTCTAAGGTGTGTGGAGTAATATTTACATGCTCAGGGATTGTGCTGTGGAGTATACTGAACAAAATAAGTTAAATAAGAATTCTCTCTACCTTTTCCAAACACTGTCGACTCAAAAGAAAAACAGACATTTTGGATTTAGAAAACCCAGAAAGGCCATAATCCATCATGTATAAAACGAATGAAGTATGTTAGAACAAGAAGCATTTTACTACAGTCAAGTATGGAGATTAGGTAAAAAAGTAGGAACAAAGGAGAGTCCTATCTTGTTTCTAAAGAGGGGTTGAAAGTTTAAAATAAAAGCTCCTTTGAAAACATACCCTTGAAGGGAGGAGATTTCCACTTCTAGTTGATTCTGTTTGAAATGCTGCTTCCCTCCCTGCTTTAGCTTGTTCCTGGAAAGCATTGGAAATTATGTTTGCCTTTTTGGCTCAGAGTTACTGAAGGGTAGAGAAAGAGCAGGTGAAAGGAAAGACGTAAGTCAAAGATATGTATAATATAGCCTTATACGTTACAAGATATATGACACAAATGTATTTTCTTTCTAGATGACTATATTTGTTCGGAATGATTTCACGATTATCTATGACTAATAATATTGCTAGCAAAAAATAATGAACACTTTTATACAAGGCTTTTTATTCTCTTTTTTTTTCTTTTTGGTTTCTTCAGCACAGAAAGGTAAATTACAAAGTTTTAAATTTTCAAATTTTCTTCTTCAGTATTATATGGGTTATGAACAATTACGTCTTACTTTCTCTTGAAAAATGTTGTCAATTATGCTGTCAGGCTTTAAATCTCCAAAAATCTGCATATGATTATTTTTATATCCTCATTTTGCTTTGTCTTTTATCACAGTCATTAACAAAGGGTCTTAATTAAGAGCTTAAAGTACCAAAGTACTGAAAAGCTGATTAGATAGTTAATGCTTCATTTAAATGTTTCCGTATAAACAGAATACCTTATTCTAAAAGATGCATATAGTAACAGCATTTTATAGACCTCCCACAATATATTAAAATCAAAGTGTGTTCCAAAATAAAGCTTCTTGAACTTCGGCCTTTTTTCTTATAACTCATTATTTGGCTTATGTACATAATTGAATAAATAAATGAAAGCAAATGTACATATAAATAATAAATATAAAAGTTTTTTTTGGAAGACACGGTGGGTCACATCTATAATCCCAGCACTTTGGGAGGCCAAGGGGAGCAGATCATTTGAGGTCAGGAGTTTAAGACCAGCCTGGCCGACATGGTGAAACCCTGTCTCTACTAAAAATACAAAAATTAGCCAGACCTGGTGTCTCATGCCTGTAGTCCCAGCTGCTTGGAAGGCTGAAGCAGGAAAATCGCTTGAACCCAAGAGGAGGAGATTGCAGTGAGCCGATATTACGCCACTACACTCCAGCCTGGGTGATAGAGTGAGACTAGGGCTCAAAAAAAAAAATGTTTTTAAGGGAAAAAAGGTTGTGAGAGAGCACTGAGGGGGCAGTGGGCTCAATGGCGTTCGTTTGCCATTGAGGACGAGTATGGGAGGTGCCCTCTAAGCAAGGACATCAAGCTGAGATCTGGATAATGAGTGGGAGACAGTCACATAAAAAACCAGAGGCAGAGCATTCCAGGGAGAAAAAGTAGAAAATGCAAATTCTCTGAGATTTGAATAGGCTTGATGCTTTCAAACCGAAAGAAGCCCAAGAGACTGCAGCCTGTCAGAGGGGAGGTTGTGCTTTCAGAGAGTAGGCAGGAGGCAGACCACAGTACTTTATAAGTGGTCCAGAGTACAGAGTTCAGACTTTATTCCAAAATCATTTGAAAATGTTTAAAAGGTTTGTTTGAGTAAGGGGTGACATAATATGATTTACATTTATAAAAAACCATGTGAGTAATGGATTACAGTGGGCCAAGAGTAAAGGTGAGGCTGCCTTTTAGGAGGATCTTGAAAGTTCAGGTGAGAAATCATGGTGGCAGGGACCAGGATGGTAGCAGTAGAAAAGGATGGAGATGAACCAATTTGAAAAAATAAAGTGAAGGAAGAAATGGCAGCAATTACTGATAGATTGGATGTAGGAATTAAGGGAAACAGACACATCAAGCCGAGCTGCTAGAGTTTGGCATGAACCAAAGGATGGATGATGGAGGCATAAACTAAATTGAGAAAGACTGGGAGAACAGATTTGGGTGAGGGAGGAGGGACTCAAGTTAGTTATTTGTCATTCAATATAGGACCAATAGGAAGATGGGTTTACTAGTTTCATGCTCAGGAAGAAGTATAATGCAAGAATGTTTTGGAATCATCAGCACATAAGCGGTATTTATAACTATGGGACCAGATGAGATCACCTGGGGAGGGGAGATATGCAGATAAAGGGAAGGAGATGGACCTGGTATGAGTTTTGAAGACCCTCAATACCGACAGGTGGGATAAAGGAAAATGCAGAGGGCACATATTCACTTCCCAGAGTCTGAACCTTGATCACTGATGTGTGAAATTACTTTTATCATATGATTTTTTAAAACTTTAAATTAGTTGCAAGCATTTGGATATAGGAGATTTTTGCATTAAAAATGCATTTCTAGCCTCTGTTGAAAAATCCAAAGGCCTGCTATTTTTCAGCCTTCATCCTCATAAGACAGCATCACTGGGAACCTGTATCTGCTGCCTGTTTAGAACGGGGCCTGTGCTCCCCACAATAGGTACAGTCTTTTCCACTCTTTATCATCCTCATCATATCCAGGTGCTCTCTTCACTCCCCTCAGCCTTGCCCACCTGGGCATTTGTGTTTGACTTACCTTTTGTTTTGTTTCAGCACTAAACTTATTACCTGACCCATTGCAGGCTATTGATTCATGTTTATTAGGTAAAAAAATCAAAGTTCCTTTTTATCCTTTGTTGCCTCTAGGATTGACTCCTGTGATGGGATTATTTTGATGTCTTCTTTAATAAGTGAAGACTTTAGTCTTATCAGTATATACAACCAACAGTGTCATTCTACAAATTACAAATTACTTAACCTCACACTTCACCACAAAGTGGAAGTGGTCTGAGCGGAGACAAGTAGAGTTGAGCTCTATGCCTTTACCACATCAAGGCACATTTCCAATAATTAAGGAGTGGTAGATAATTACAGCCTAATGAAGAAGAATGACTCATGCTAATGTTTTCGTTTCCCCATATCCTTTGAAACAAACGTCTAATATAGTTAAAATCCTACAGAGTATATTTATATTAAGAATGTCACTCAATATATTACTAAAATATTCTAATTTTATTTCATTTTCTTGTGTTCTTTAATCACTCTGTAATTATGATAACCTGGTTTGTGTTTTCTAGGTCTAAAACATAAGAATTAAATGCTAGTTATTTATCCACAAATCTTTGATAACACAAATAAATTTAAATTCTGAAAATTATTAACCAGAGCAGACAACTCTAAGTTGACAAAGATACTAAGATTATTTTTACTTCTATAACAAGTTACATCAGAATTAACAATGATAATAATAGTAATAAATTAATATTAACATTTAAAATCACTTACTATGTGTACTTTTCATAAAAAGTTCATTACCCGGGTCATCTCATTTAGCACTCACCATAAGATGGTATAAAGATGGTTAACCAGCTGGGCATGGTGGTTCACGCCTGTAATCCCAGCACTTTGGGAACCCGAGGGGGGCAGATCACCTGAGGCCAGGAGTTCAAGACCAGCCTGGCCAACATGGCAAAACCCCATCTCTACTAAAAATACAAAAGTTAACCGGACGCAGTGGCGGGTGCCTATAATCCCAGCTAACTTCCGAAATTGAGAGAGGTTACATAGCTTGTCCCAGGTCACGTGGTTGTTAGGTGGTAAGGATGAGATTAAACACAGGCAGGTTGGCTTTTGTGCTCCAAACCCATACATGAACACACAGCAACATCAAAGCCTTTTCATGGCATCTTTTGCATGATGCAATAGGTAAAAATGGTCCCCATTTTATTCCATTCAATTTATATAACTACGTTTCAGAAGAAATAAAATCACTAAGAGAAATAAAGTTTGGTCTTGGGCTTTAGAGAAGCTTTTCTGGGCCGAGCGCGGTGGCTCACGCCTGTAATCCCAACACTTTGGGAGGCCAAGGCGGGCGGATCACGAGGTCAGGGATCGAGACTATCCTGGCTAACACGGTGAAACCCCGTCTCTACTAAAAATACAAAAAATTAGCCGGGCGGGGTGGCAGATGCCTGTAGTCCCAGCTACTTGGGAGGCTGAGGCAGGACAATGGCGTGAACCCGGGAAGCGGAGCTTGCAGTGAGCCGAGATCGCGCCACTGCACTCCAGCCTGTGCAACAGAGCAGGACTCCGTCTCAAAAAAAAAAAAAAGAAGAAGCTTTTCTCACAGACCACCATTGTGATTCTTAACAGGGGTAAGAGGAGCAAGGAATGGATGGCAACTGCAAATATACACATTCCACATCCACCACAAATACAAACTGTCTGAAACTCCCAAGGAAATAGAGGAAGGAGCAGACAGGAATTGAATGCTATAGATATAGGTAGATATAAATGTAGATATAGATGGATAGATATAGGCACAGGTATAGATATAGATGATATAGGTATAGATGACAAAGACATAGGCATTGGTGGAAAGATAGTGATAAGTTTGTTTAAAAAGTCTTCTAAAATAGTAGTCGTGAAATGCACTCCTGTCTTGCTAAGAACCACTAGATTAGGCGATCCTGAAGAGTTGATGAGATGTGAATTTCTCAGGAACCAATACTTTCTAGGAACCGCCTTCTGGAAGAGCACAGTAAAGAAGACAGTGTAGAAGATAGAAGCTGTTTTGTACGCCAGGCACACTTTGGACATGTAAATATTTGCTAGTAAGAGTCAACATGAGCTGGGCACTCACTATAGGCCAGGCACCAAGCTAAGTTCTCAATGTGAATTACTTCCTTTAACCCTCACAAGAACCCAGGGATGAAGATGACTTACTTCCATTTACTGATGAGGAAACTGAGGTACAGAAAGATTAAGTGACACAATGTAAGAGATATAGTCCATATGCTTAACTAATACTCTGTAACTGCTGAGAAAAGAAATGAAATAATGAATGTGGAAAGGCAGAAGCCACAAAGAACTTTATCAACAGAACAGAGCTAAACTTCCTCCTCACATTTTACTTCTTCCTGCTAGAAAAAAAAAGATTAAGAGAATTAACAGGAGACAGAATATTTATCAGGATATTATCAGAGTTTCTGGTGTACATCTCAGAACAGTGATTTTTAAACTATGTTCAGTTGACTTCCTAGAGCTCCTTGGGGCCTCGTGATGCCCATCTCAAGCAGAGAGGCTCACATTTATAAGATTACATGGAAAAGGTTTGTCTTACATATCCTTTGCAGGGACAAGGAATTCCACTGTTCTTGAAAAACTTTTTTTAAACATTGCCATAGATAAACCTCCAGGCTCCAAAACAGTGATAGAATTTGTCTTCATTTTTTTACTATGAAACATGGATATGATCATAACATAGTACACATTCATGATCAGCATCACTCAAAACAATACTATATTTTGTTATTGAGCAGTTTTCCATCACATAATCCATTTAGCTCTAAGGAAAGAAAAAATGATGGATTTCGTCAATACCTACAAGAATGCTTCATAGCATATCACATGTGATAATGCAGATCTCAACAGGAAGGCAAAACATGCCGTTTGAGAAATTATAAAAACACAATTTAGCTATAGATTGATAGGAAAGAGCAGAGCATGAGGACTATACAGTGGGTGCAGAGAAGGTAGCACCTGGCAGGGTTGGGAAGTGGGCTGGATGGAGGAGTATGATCTCGTAGCCTGTGAGACCAAAAGGCAGGTCACAGATGATGAAAAACAGCACTAATCACTTTATATCAAAGAGCGATCTCCACTTATCCTATTTTCAGCATTAGATTTTTTTCCTTTATGGTTCAAAACTAGACAATAATTACTATCTTTGGCAACAGTATCTTTAAAAAATAGGGAAATGTGATACCATGTATTTCATGTTTTAAATACATGTTTAAAGATAACATTTTTAGTAACACAGCAATAGTTATACTGAGAAAATATAATCCTTCAATTATAATAATATAGTATAATTATGGCTACCAGGTTCTTGTGTAGAGAGACTCTAGATAAAGGGTTTTTGTCTATTTGTTAAATTCCCTCAACTTCTACATTTATTTTTATAAGATTTTTATTTAGTTTATGCATGGGTGGTACATTCACATGGTTTAAAATTTTTTAAATATGGAAGTGTACATGTGAAAATCTCCCAAGCCTTCCTCTACCCACTTTTCCCCACAGCTTCTCATAGTCTACCAAGGCTGTTAGTTTCTTGTGAATCCTTTCAGATATACTTTATGTCAAACTACACTACACAAACTTTTGAATTCTCACAAATGGTAAGAAGCACACATACTCCTTCGTATCTTCAGATCAAAGTTTAAACTTCCAGGTGAAAGCAAAGATGTGCCAGAGAAAAATTCCAGATTTTTTTTTTTTTTTTAAGACGAAGTCTCGCTCTGTCACCCAGGCTGGAGTGCAGTGGTGCAATCTTGGCTCACTGCAACCTCCGCCTCCCAGATTCAAGCGATTCTCCTGCCTCGGCCTCCCAAGTAGCTGGGATTACAGGTGTGCACCACCATGCCTGGCTAATTTTGTATTTTTAGTAGAGATGGGGTTTCACCATGTTGGCCAGGCTGGTCTCAAACACCTGACCTCAGGTGATCCACCTACCTCTGCCTCCCAAAGTGCTGGGATTACAGGCGTGAGCCACTGCATCCAGCTCCAGGTTTCAAATTCGAATCAAGTAGGTGAGGGCACAAGGCAAGAATGAGATCATTTTTCTACTACCTTTCTTACTGTCTTCCCTTCTAGAGACTCAAGATCCTCTGCATTCAAGAATAGCTGGGGAAGCAAGCTAAAACTTGGTCTCTGATAAAAGTAATGAACTCTTTGAAAGAACAGTAAAGGCTGGATGCGAAGGGAGAGGGTCAGCATGGATGGGGGTGAGCGCCTGGAAAGGTTTCTAATGCGATCTGATTAGACACATTAGAATTATGACCAAAAGATAGGTTCTTCTGACTCCAGGTGAGCAGTTTCAGGAAAAATTAGATTTCTTCCAGTCTGAAGGAAACAAAATAATGATAAAGTTAAAGGTTAATAAGTAAGGCACTCTTTATTTTCTAAATTTTGTGTCCTACTCAAATGTAATGTGTAAAGTACAATGAGAGACAAATGTTTAAATTACGTATTCTACTTAAATATGGTGTCTTTAATGTGTATAACTGTTTTTATAAAGTGTTTTCATTTTAGAGAGGTAGTATGGCGTGAAGCAAGCTCAGATATCCATGTTTACTGCCATAGCTAGGCCCAAGCTGTATGCAGCACTAGTATATTTCAGTCACAGACACTTATTGCATCAGGCACTATGTTGATGCTGGAGAAACAACATAAACAAGGCAGAGTGATTGTTTGCAATAGACCATGGTAAGCACAGTGATGGACAGAAATCCATCCTGGCTGCTCATTCTCCTGCAGGCTTTGGCTACCCTAAGGAAAATAACAGTTTCCAAAGTGTTAGTATTACACATCCAAATCTACCAAAGTGTTAACAAATGTCACAAAATAAAGAACTATTTTTAAAACCTTGTGCATTTTTTTTTTCAAATAACTCATTATGGAGCTGACAATTGAGTCTATGTCTATCGGTTTGGAATGTCAGAAAGAAATTAACTTTCTGTTTGGGATGATGAAAAAGTTTTGAAAACGGGTAATGGTGATGGTTGCACAACAAGGTGAAAGAAAGTAATGGCACTGAATTATACACGTAAACATGGTTAAAATGCAATTTTTTAAATATATATTTTACCACAATGGACAAAATTAAATGATGGTGGTAGAGTATTTTCTTGGAGAGATCATTTTTAATGTTCTTATTTAGCCATCTTAAATACATTTGCCAGTTGGGTTTTTTTTTTTAATTATTATTGATCTAGGAAATCCAAAAGTCTCGAATTTACTTCATCCATACACCGGTGGAGAAAGTAACCAACATCAAGACTGGCTAGCTTGCACCAAGACAAACTTGTTTTTTAGCATGGAAATTTTGATTTGTATCAGGGCGGTTCCCAAGGGCTTCACTTTCAAAATGAGTGGTGTAAGGACCATGAGAATGGAGGGATGAAAAAGTCTTTCTAGTGGGAAAGGCTTTCTAGAGAGGAGCGAGGAAGCCCCTGACAACCAATCATCCCTGTCTTTCTCCAGGAGGGCTCCCAATTTCATGTAATGTCATTGTTTCCCATGATGATTCACAAAATGTATAACTACAAATGACCTAAGTTTAAGGTATGACTTTGTATGGATTAAAAACATAAACTTTGTGGCTCATGCCTGTAATCTCAGCACTTTGGGAGGCTGAGGCAGGTGGATCATCTGAGGTCAGGAGTTCTAGACCAGCCTGGCTAACATGGTGAAACCCCATCTCTACTAAAAAATACAAAAAATTAGCAGGGCGTGGTGGTGTGCACCTGTAATCCCAGCTACTCGGGAGGCTGAGGCAGGAGAACGGCTTGAACCCAGGAGGCAGAGGTTGCAGTGAGCCGAGATGTTGCCATTGCACTCCAGCCTGGGCAACAAGAGTGAAACTCTGTCTCAAAAAAAAAAAAAAAAAAAAAAAAACACACACAAAATTTGATTCATAGCACCCTTTCCTTTTTTCTATCATCTAGATTTCTGTGAGTATAAACTGCCAAATAAATTTTTATGCTTTTAATAGGACTAAGAACAATAGGCAGTGGTCCAATGTCATAGTTTTAAATTGTTTTTCTCCAGTTGCGCTTGTCCTGTTGTTTAAAAGTCTTCATCTAAATTTCATAGCAAGTATAAAGATCAGTTGTTTGCTCACGCCATTGCTTTTATTATTTGGTGAAACTAAATGATGTCCTCTGGATTTCACAGCAGAATTTGTAAGATAATAACGAGGCCCCAGCGGTTCAGTGAGTCCCCATTAGTGTTCTCACCAGGCCCTACTTGTTTCCCCTGGAGACAACTCTGAGCTTTGAAGGGCATCAGATCTTTCAAGTCATTGTCACTAATGGAAATGGGGAATTTATTTACTTGTAAATTGCACTTTAAAAAATTTCAGTCCCCCACTGGACATCTTCAATTTCCCGAATTTCAACATACAGCCTCATTTATGGACAAAATTAAGCTCTTCAACAATATGCAAGTGTTTATGTGCACCTTTTCACACTGAAAGGAAAAGGGGAAATGGACACTTGTATGCTACATAGTTTTATTTATTTTCGCATGTTGTTTTTTTCTTTAAAAAAAAACAAAAAACAAGCAATACTCATTCTAATGATGAAGGTTTATTTTTATTTTTTGCATTTTTAAAAAATTGTTTGCATTTTTTTTAAAAAAAAGCAATACTCATTCTAGTGATGAAGGTTTATTTTTATCTTTTGCATTTCAATTGCTATGCAACAGCCTGCTAATCAAACAGTTCTTTTTTTTTTTTTTTTTTTTTTTTTTTTTTTTTTGAGACGTAGTCTTTCTGTGTTGCCCAGGCTAGGGTACAGCGACACAATCTCAGCTCACTGCCACCTCCACCTCCCAGGTTCGGGCAATTCTCCTGCTTCAGCTTCCCAAGTAGCTGGGACTACAGGCACGCACCACCATGCCTGTCTAATTTTTGTACTTTTAGTTGAGACGGGGTTTCACCATGTTGACCAGGCTGATCTCGAACTCCTGACCTCAAGTGATCTGCCCACCTCAGCCTCCCAAAGTGCTGGGATTATAGGCGTGAGCCACTGCACCCAGCCCCAATCAAACAGTTTTGATTTAAACATTAATTTCAAACTGATCCAGGAGTTTAAATCCAATTATCAGATTCAAGACTTTCTCTAGGCAAGAGTGTGCAAAGTTTGTAATCAACGCCTCTGGTTCCCTTTCCTGTGTCTTCACCCCTTTCATTTCCCTGTCTAATTCAGTGTGTTTCCTGGCTGGTCTCTGTGATGACAACCTGTGACATAGCACCTGATAAGAACTGAAAGCTCAAGATTCTCATGAGGTAGACTTATCAGAGTCCAACAGCTAAGGCATGGGAGAGCCTGCAATAGACCACTTCTCCAACAATGCTCAGTGCTGTATAATCTGCAGTGTAGATCTTCTAAAAGCAAACAAACAAATGAAAACATTATTCTCAAGGCCATGTTGGAGGTTTAGCCTAAGGAACCTTAATGGCCTTAGTCACTAAATATGTTATATACCTTTGCTAGGGTTCTTTCAATTTCAGCCAGAGACTTCTGGCAGCTATTACTTCAACACACACACACACACACACACACACACACACACCCCCCAAAACAAATGAGAATGGTAGAATTTTATACATTTTGATAGGCTTGTTAAAAAACTATTTTGGGTGAGGGTCAGTGGATGTTTGGTGTCTGCTTAATTTTCAACATTATACCACACAAGTCATCCTCTATTCACAATGCTGGAGTAGAAGTAAAACAAAAACAAAATCAGAAGCCTACACTTCTAAAATACTGCAAGATGGTTTACAGTTAACCACAGAAAAAAATTAGAAGTCTGAGTCCCTTATACAAGAGTTTTGATCTTTGCCTTAACCCTTTAATTTATAAAACATTTAGACCTTGTGTTCATTCTGGAACAGTTTATGATTACACTAAACCTCCCAAATTTCCAACTCCCCTATTTCCAAGTCTCACAGGTGGCATTTTATGTATTTACTTTTTACTCCACATGATTCAAAACTTTATAAATAAGTGAAATTATGGAAGACTAATATATGACAAAATTATGCTCTATATTGGGCAGTATCTTAGTTGGAAAATACTGTGTAAAATCTATGAAGTAGGAACAGTTTAGTAGTTAGTGTACACCTCGTATTGGTCAGCCATTGTCCTAAGTGCTTTATGTGTATTAGGTTAATTGTACATTGTAGGTAATAGTATCTGTAATTCACATATAAGGAAATTAGGGCTTAGAGGTTGCACAACTTGCCCAAGGCTACAGAGCTAGTAAATTGAGGAAGTGAGGTTAGACCAAGGTCTATATCACATTAGAGCCCTTGTTCACAACTGCTATGATATCCTCTATGCCAGTGCATTTGGGCATTATTTTTGATTTTGAACTAAACAACTGAAAGAATAATGAAACTGAGACCTATTTTAGCTATGTGTCATATCTAAACTATGTTTCAGTATGGGAAGGCCCAGCTCCTGGAGTGTTCCCACACACCACCCTTGCCCCCTACAAGATACTGGTGGGGAAATGTTCCCTATGACCCTCAGGCATTATTGAGAAAACTTAGTCAACAGCACTTTTTCCTCCTCCCAGAAAGAAGACACTAGAGATGTTTCAGTAGAACTTGGATGCAGGCATTGTGGATATTGTAAGGAAAAAATTATATGTAGGGTAGAATTACATAGATTTATCTTTTATATCTTGAGGTTCTATGGTCCTAAATAATGAGATCAAGAATGGAATATAAAGGAAATGCTTAATGAGCTGGATTTGTGATTCCTCTTAACTAAATAATAAATGAAGCCATTATCCTCGCACTTCATTATCTATTCAAAGTGAGGGGCATTGATGGCTTTACTAAACTTTTCAGCTTTTTGAGGCTTGGGACTCACTTATAAATGAAATTATATGCTCATTAAAAATATTAATTCTGATTGCTATAAGATAAAAATAGAGATGTTATGTCTATTTTTTGGATACTTTCTATTTTAAAATCCAAATCCTATATTTGCCATTCAATAACTGTGTGTCTCAACATGGCTACTCTTCCCAGTGATTTGGACATCTTAAATGATTCATGGCAAAGGATTATTCAACACCTATCTGCCCAAGCAGGAGGTCTGCAGAGTTGTGTGAAGGGCAGCTTTGGTAGCTGTTGAAAGCTGTGTATAGACACAAAGATATCTATATCCAGGAGCTCTTATATTGCTTTCTCATTTTCAAATCTTGCACATCCTCAAGAGACACTGTCAAGGTCAAAAGCACAATGTGCTAGCCAGGGGGAAACCCCAGAGAAAGCGAAAATCTGAAAATAACAGCTGGTATGTAGAAAACGGCAGACCTGCTGACTTGGCAGACTCAGGATATTGTGGTGCTCTTTGGACGGCAATAGAGTCCTTGGAGGAAGGACTTGGAGGAAAACAAAAGGACAAGGAAAGGAAAGGTGGAAGTAATAAGATAACTGCAAAACAAGACATAGCTGAAAGCAAAGAGAGAGAATAGAAGGATATTTAAGGGAGTAAAGAAGCAAATAATTATTTGGTTAATCAGAAAAGAAGTATAACTTTGGATACGCTTTTAACATTCCAATTTTGAGGAATACATTTCAAAATCTTCTGGAATTTGTCAAAAGCATTTATTAAAATTACCTTTGTCTAACCTTTCTGTGAAAACAAAATACATATTTCCTGAAATATTTCAGAAGAGCCTAACACAGGTGTATATTTGACTAGAAGCCATAAATTGAGGATATTCTGAGTTCTTTGGCCAGAACAGTATGAAAATGAATCATGTTGCTTCATATTTTGCCTGTAAGTACAATATAAATTTATTGTATTAGAAAGCCCAGCTGGGTTTTCCTTACCTTGAAATGTTTGGGTTTGTATTGACGAACCCGTCATGCAACTCTCGCACTTCTCTTGGTCTTGTTTCTATATTTTTGATATTTAAATGTAGAAGAAAAAATTGAAACAATAATAGATAGAATTTATTATGAAATCATTGACCTTCAGATGACTATGGAGTCTTATATCCAATATTTCTTACTGACGTTAATGTAACTTCTTCCCCTTTGGTTTAAAATACATGACTACTTTAGAGACCTTCTAGTTATTAGAGGTCCCTTTCTATATGGTTCAAAAGAGATTACATAGAGAAGCTAACCACTCAAAGCTATCCTTTGTCAGATATCCTATATATGTGATATATTTCATTTTACGAAAATGTCTGAAAGTATATTAATAGTTATTTTCTTTTTTTTTCCTTTTTAATTATAGCAGAAAATGGCCCCCGTCTACTTGTGGAAGCAGAGCAAGCCAAGGTGTTCTCACACAGAGGTGGCAATGTTACACTGCCATGTAAATTTTATCGAGACCCTACAGCATTTGGCTCAGGAATCCATAAAATCCGAATTAAGTGGACGAAGCTAACTTCGGATTACCTCAAGGAAGTGGATGTTTTTGTTTCCATGGGATACCACAAAAAAACCTATGGAGGCTACCAGGGTAGAGTGTTTCTGAAGGGAGGCAGTGATAATGATGCTTCTCTGGTCATCACAGACCTCACTCTGGAAGATTATGGGAGATATAAGTGTGAGGTGATTGAAGGATTAGAAGATGACACTGCTGTGGTAGCACTGGACTTACAAGGTGGGTATCTATAAGTCATATTCAACGTAGAAATGGTCATTAATAGTCGCTTTTTTTTCATGAGGAGTAATGTCTAGTGGTTAACACAGTAATCAAGTGAAAAACCAAAGTCCTTGCCTAGCATCTTTTTCTATTCTTTTGTATTCTACAGTCTGCCTATGATTCCAGCTTTCATGTTTGAAATGCATACACAATGCTTATGTGCAAAATTGAAGCTATTTGTAACTAGGAGAAACGTGCAGTGGAACTGAATTAACAGTTTTCAGATACTGCCTTATGCTGTTCAAAATCATCTAAATTCCATTATATGGTTATTGAGAAATTCAGACTGTGTACTTTTTTATTATGTTTCTAAAATTATCTCAGTTTCAAAATAATGGCATGTTTTGTAAAGGACATCTGTTAACTAAAATATATGTAATTGTATTCTGTAAAATGACTGCAAAACCTTAATTCAACAAAAAGGTAATCTCTAGCTTTCTTTAAATATTCTTCTAAAGAAGTGATTTTGTAATGGTTCAGAGTCTCTTAGCCATTTGGTCGAGGTATTTTGTGGGAGAATTCTATTTCTTAAATATGTAGGCCATTCAGTAGGTTCAATAACCAACATGTGTAAAAACCTGTACAATAAAAAGTGTCCTTGCCATCCTTGCCTCCCCTCTGCCCAGTGTCCACCCTGTGGAGACCCTCCTCTCCTTAGTTTCTCATGGATCACAGGACATCTTATTTTTCATAAATTTCAGCATTATTTTACACTGAAGGGTGGGTTTTGGCAGCATTGAGAGAATGATTTCCTTCCTTATCTACATAAAGCTCTAAGTGTATGCTTGCTAGAAGCTCCTTTCACCTCTGAGGACAGATTTGTGGCTTTGGGGAAAATATCTGTTTGGTCCACTAGCATATCACTGACTATTTGACCTTCTGAATCCCATACAATCCTATCACATGTATGGAGATGTATCTGCTTTATACATCTAATAAATTGCACAACATCGTAAAGTATATTTTTGTGACCTTTCGTTGTCTCTTATAGGTAGTTCTTGGCCCCTGAGTACATGCCACTTTGTGCTTTAAGATTTTATTGATTCACATTAATATCCATGAACATTGGCATTATTCAGGATGGAAGGAGTTGACTTAGAGAAGACAGTATGTCATCAAATCTTAATTGAAACTAGTTATCAAAGGGGCATTGAAGGTTGGAGAGAGCCTTGAGCTAGTAGTATTAAGAGGCTTAGGTTCACCTCAACTCTGCCAGTATCAGTTTTTTAACTGGGGCAGGTCATTTATCCATAAACGAGTTTGAATTCTATTATCTGTTGTTACTTTTTCTCCTAAAACCCTACGTTTATATAGCTAAATATTTCCTAAACTTAAGTAATTCACATGCAATATCTGCTGTCTATGTTTGTTTTACAAAATTAAACTCTAAATAAAAAGAAACCAGTATAACTTACCAGAAATAGAAGGAAATAATAAAAATAAATACAATAAAATAAGGTCACTGTTTAAAAGGAGCTTCAGCCTATGTTACAGTATAATGCATTATAGGGTCAAATCAAGGCTCCTCCAAGACACAATTAGAGACGCTGAAAGGGGACTAAGAAAATAATTTTTTTTCTCCTAGGCTCTGCACTATTGCAAATCTCCAGATTCTCCATGCTTAGGGAACATTCCTGCCCTATATCACATAGGCATATGAGCTAAGTAAATGTGGTCCAAGAAGCCAATTTAATTGATACATATTTTTACAGGTGCTGTTTTGGTGCCACGAGATGGAAAGAATTCCAATCTTTGCTCTTTTCATTCAACAATCTTATAGTCCATTAAAGATTCTCAAATAATTTAATGCAATAAGGCAGAAGTCAGTAAAATAAGTAGGCACAAACAAATTTCTATAATCATATGTTCTATTTATTTTGTTCATGTTCGGTCAATCTTCTTTATAGATGAAGCTTAAGACAAACATCTTTTCTAAGATAACATGGCTAGCTCTAGTAAGAGCTAGAGCTGGAATTTGATACCAAAGGTATTGCATGAAGCCTATGCTCTACTCCACTGTGATTTGAGGGTTTGCAAGAAGGAGAAATTTTCTGTTGGTAGAGGAGAGGCTTTAAAAAAAACAGCAGCATTCAGCAGCTTCAGGCTTTAGAAAACTCTGAAAGGCCCAAAGTTATTGGAGCGATAAGCTAGGACCTGTCCTGGGCTCGTGGTAGCTGTTAAATCTCCCTCCTCCATGATGTTCTCATAGCACCTTTTGTAGACTTCCATTATAGTTCCAATCACATTTTGTTTTGTAAATATTTGTAAACTTCTTTGTCTGTTAAGCATGAACTACTTGAGGACATTCAAGTGCCAAGAACAGAATTCATGCTCAGTAAATAGTTTACAAGTAAAAGAATGTTTGATACAAAGTGTTTAAACTTTCAAATACAAAAAAGTATGCATGCAATGTGGGAGTCATGGAAACCATTCTTAAGAAAGAGACACCTGGCCGGGCTCGGTGGCTCACGCCTGTAAACCCAGCACTTTGGGAAGCCAAGGTGGGTTGATCACTTGGAATCAGGAGTTTGCGACCAGCCTGGTCAACATGGTGAAACCCCATCTCTACTAAAAATACAAAAATTAGCCTGGCATAGTGGTGCATGCCTGTAATCCCAGCTACTCTAGAGGCTGAGGCAGGAGAATCGCTTGAATCCAGGAGGCGGAGGTTACAGTGAGCGGAGATTGGGCCATTGCACTCCAGCCTGGGTGACAGAGCAAGACTCAGTCTCAAAAAAAAAAAAAAAAAAGAGAGAGATACTTGATTTGGACCATGAATGTAAGCCCTTCAAAAGGTAATGAGCATGAAAAAGCAGGAGAGAGGGCATCATAGATAAGAGAGAGAAATTACTCAAAGCAAAAATGTGAACAACAGATACCACCGACAGCATTCCAGCTTGCCTGCATTAAGTCTCACATTGGTGACAGGGTGGGATAAAAATGTTTAACTTTTCATTGTCGCTAATTTCAAACATTTGGAAAAGTAAAAGGAATAGTGTAATGAATCCATATATCATCATCCAGCTTCAAAAAGTATCATGATATAGCCAATCTTATTTTATTTTGCTTTCTTACTCCCACTACCACAGAATAATTTTCAAGAAAAACTCGGGATATTATTTTATCTAAATATACTTCAGAGTAAGATGAGGATTGACATTTCAAAGTAAAATTACAACAAATTAAGATAGCCACAAGAATAAAATAAAAGCCATAAAAATAAAATTTGAGAAAACTTGACATAAGCTAAGGACAATCTCCATGTATTCTGGGATAGAAACTCAAGATGCAGCAGATTATATGCATAAGAGTTTGAAATCTGTGCTGAACCACACATGGCAAGAGACATACCTTCTGGTTATCATTTATTAGCTCTCATTCTCATTTTTAACCTTTTTCATTATGAATTACATTCTTACATGTGACTATCTACCAATCAGGCAGTGGTACTCAAGCTCCCTGTCAGTCTTCTAACATGCACCAAAGGGCCAGGGAAGCATCTCATTTTAAATGCCTTGATTGAGCTGCTTTTCCAACTGTAATTGCACATTATCTTTAATTGTGTTGGTCCTTTAATACCAGCTTAAATGCTATTTACACTAAAGAATTTTACCAATTAGAAAAAAAAATTCTTCATGTAGCCTAAATTATATAGCTCCTATTTGTATTACAAGCTTTTATTCTGCCTTGGATTCAAACCATATATATATATATCCTGTCAAATACAGGAAGAGGCCACATCCATACCTATATCCTAGAGTACCAAGCACAGTGCCTTGCTGTTAGTTGTTGTTTAAGAACTGTCCATATAATCACACTGACAAAAAAAAAAATTGTAAATCCTTAACAAAGACTGACCTCCATGTGAGCTGGAATTAGATATGGAAACACAGTATTTTCATACAGAATCTTGGATAGGGCAGAGCCCTCTGACTGCCACCAATTACCTACCTAGAAATAGCATGCAACAAGCAACAAGCTTTATACAGATGTAACAAAAGAATGTCACTAGGAATTTAGGAAGAAGCTTGGACTACAGAATCAGCAATTCAATTGAGCGCAGCAATCAATAAATACACAAATAATGATATGAAAAACATGACATTTATGCTTCCAAACTTCCATTGTATTTATCTTCCATTGGTGAAAATGGGGCTAAATATACAAAATTATAGTCTGAGAACTATCAGAAATAGAAACACAATTTCAGATATGTGCATAGCACTGATAAGCACTATGACAGGCACTAAGGAAGGTAATATTATTTATGCTACATGGTCTCTGCCTTTTTATGACTAGAAATATTTACTTTATGTAATTATTAAAGCTAACTTTTATGTGTCCCTTGATTATATTTTGACATATAAGTATGAAGGCTAAATTAGTCAGATATTCCTTGGACAATCATACCACCTTCTTTCCCATCCATAAAAGTTTAACTTTTTTTATTTTTGCAACATTGGATAAAAGCAACCATTTGCTCCAGAATTCAGCTGTAAGAATTGCACATTTTTTCTACAGAGCCAAGAAGGTTTCTGCAATTGGATGTTAAAATCTTAACTAGCCAGAAGTATAATAAGTAAGCAAATAAAATACTAACAATCATGAAGTTCCAAAAATGGCCCTGCTTGTAAGATACATCTTACTGTTGAAATGTGCATGTGAAATTTGTAGAATACAAGGAAAGTTTTAAAACTTTGAGTAAAGCATAGAGCTTTACCTTGATTTACTTGGAATATGTTCTTTCCAGCATATCCAACAGTAATTCAAATTTGTTAAGTAAATCTTTTGAGCTGATACAACACTTAGCTGACAATTCTTACAACTGAAAAATACTAAAATTTTAACATAAGTTTCACTTTGACTCTAAAAAATGATTGTATGAAATTATGTTAAATTTGAAAACAACTCAAATAAAAATATATAGCACTTGTTGTGGAACTAAATCATATTTAAGTAATGTTCAGTGGTTAATCAAGGACAAATTACTAGAGAAAAACTTGTCCCGATGTTTATGAGAGTCCACCAAAATACACTACAGTGAATTTAAACCTGAAAGATTTTCCAGGTCTTTAAAATTAGTATAAATTAAAATATTCTGCATTCTCCAATGTTACCATCTTCAGCCATTTTGGAAATGGAAGTCAACCCCACTGGTTTCTTTCTATCTTCAGGTTGAGATACTTTGAGATTTTCTGTCACTTAAGATCTAGCTAAAAGGAATCTCTACTGAATAAATTGAATATTTTCCTTTTCATCAGCAATCCCAAGGTTGCTGAGGAAAGAGGATAAAAGATATGAGGGACCAGGGCACCATAATAGTTATTTCCCAGCACTCACTGGGTTCCCAGCTCAGTGCCTGGGCAGAGCCCTCCTTAGATAGAACCATCTCCAGGCCTTCCCTCCCCCCTCACCACAGGAGTTAGTGGCAACCAAGAGAGGCTTTTACTCCTTCCTTTTGGCTCTGATTCAGCTTATAGATCCTTCAGCCAAGAACCTGAGAAGGCAGAATGAGATCAGGAAGCTTTCTTGGATCTCTGCCTTTCATGGATAATGCCAGCTGGATTGCCCTACAGAGACAAACGTGTCCTACAGAGGCCTTCAGTGGATGTGACTTGATTTAAGGCCATTGAAATTTCTTCTTGTAGAGTCTTCTAGGACAATTTATTAAAGAAATATTTCCTGTGTACTGGTTATGCTATTAGTGAGTTTGTACATCATCTTGAATAGCGTCTGCAGTCTCATAAAATAGCACATGTGCTATAACTCACCAAATTACTGTGTCAGTGGGACAAATGTTTGCATTCCACATGCCAAAATACTAATTATTTCTAATTATATTCAAAAATTCAAGGCAAGCCCTTGAATAATGGTTCAAAATTACTTATCTTTTAATAACCATCGGAGAAATACTTTGACACAGTAGTCCTTTTCAAAGTCCAGCAAGTGATGCAACTTTGCTTTCTTATTTGGTAATCCTTAGCCTTTAAAGAAATTGGGCGGAGTGTTGTGAGACAGCTCAGTCACCTCCCATAATTATTTGACCAAAAGAAATGTTTTGGAAAGCCATACATCTTCCTAGGCAAAATCAAATGCGAAGTCACACTGTTTACATTTGCTAAGGAACTTTTGTCCTCAAAATATTTAACTTAATTATTTGGCATTAGTCAATCAATGGATGTCTATTCTGTACCTACCTTTTATAGGACGAGCTTAGGGAAGCTTTTTTTTTTCCTGTTTATAATAAAAATGTTTCAAACCCCTTACTCTCAGTTTGCAATATATACATGTGGAAGTTGAAAAATAGTAATGGAAATACTTTTAAATGAAAGCCCTTGTTTTAGTTGTGCTATTTAAGGGCAGGAAAAAAATAAGATTAAGAGCTACATTAAAAGTAAACATACAAGAATACCATGATACTTTCTATGGAGGCATGCCTCGTACAGATCTGTCTTATTAATCTGAAATAAGGTTGTTTAATTATTTTCTTGCTAGATATGCAAAGGAGTCCACTTTAGCAGGGGTATCCAATATTTTGGCTTTCCTCAGCCACATTGGAAGAAGAAGAACTGTCTTGGGCCACACATAAAATATAATAACACTAATGATAGCTGATGAGTTAAAAAAAAAAAAAAGAAAGAAAAAAGAAAATCACAAAAAATCTCACAATGTTTTAAGAGAGTTTACACATTTTTGTTGGGCTGCATTTAGAGCTGTTCTGGGCCACATGTGGCTCACGGGCCATGGGTTGGACAAGCTTGTTTTCACATTTCTCCAAATAAGAATCCCCCCTAAGTGAAGGTTACTTATCTGTAAGTTATTAGAAGAACATGTAAAAAGTTATATATCTACGTTTGAATCATTTGTTAATATGCTTCTTTATACATTTAAAAGACTACATAAAACTAATTACTAATTATATAGGGAAAATTACTAAGAAAAACATTGTGAATTTTGATAAATACCTTCTCTTGGAGCACTACATCCCCTCTGCTCTTAGTATTCCGCAATGACTATTCTATATCTGCCACCAACTCTTAGTATTCAATACTGACTTTTTCCCTAGGTGACAGAGCTCAGTAGTAACCCATGATAGAGTTAGTAACTGGCAGCAAACGGTAAGTTCTCAGGGAGGGCTATTTGGAAACTGTAATCTGTGGACAGATCTCTTCAGAAAGGAGAATTTTAAGACTTGAGTTGAACTCTTAGCTAAAGCAGTAAATCACTGAAGTTATAAAATAGAAAAGCTGATCATGAGATGCTCAGAACTGAGAGGCTGCTTGAAAGGGAAAGGGATCATGAGAAACAGTTGCTAGTTGACAAAAAACTACTGTCTCATCTGATGGGGGGTCTGTTATGTTTTTCACCAACTAGGTGGCATTTGCTCAGAGTTGTTAGTTTTGGGGCTTCTAATGACTCCTTGCTTTCTCCTTTGGACAGGTGTGGTATTCCCTTACTTTCCACGACTGGGGCGCTACAATCTCAATTTTCACGAGGCGCAGCAGGCGTGTCTGGACCAGGATGCTGCGATTGCCTCCTTCGACCAGCTGTACGACGCCTGGCGGGGCGGGCTGGACTGGTGCAATGCCGGCTGGCTCAGTGATGGCTCTGTGCAATATCCCATCACAAAGCCCAGAGAGCCCTGTGGGGGCCAGAACACAGTGCCTGGAGTCAGGAACTACGGATTTTGGGATAAAGATAAAAGCAGATATGATGTTTTCTGTTTTACATCCAATTTCAATGGTAAGATAATAACTGTACTGCCTTCTTTCCTATCTCAGAGACTATTCCATACTATGACACTACACTTGGCTTTTAATCTTATCTTCTTAGAAAAACAAACAAAAACAAGCTTTGAAGTTTTGCTCTAGTTTAAAAAGATATAAAAATTTCTTGAGTGTCATAATTTTTAAATATCCACACAAGTCAAGCAAAAGTACATATTACCAGTACTCGTACATTTTATTTCATCCCATTTTTACATGAAACAATTGAAACTGTTATGTGGCTTGAGGTCTGTTACCTATTGTCAAAGATGATGCTGCCAGTGTGTGCCCTCCATAGGATATGGTTCTCTCAATCAAAGTAAGCGTGCCTTCATTATTACCCATGCTCTCCCTTTCTCAATCACATATACACTTATTCATAGGTGATCAACAGAGCTCAGGACAAAGTGGGGAGTAAGCAAGAAAAAGAAAGTAGAACTAACTCTCAAGGTGAAAGCAGAAGGAAAGGTTGCAGCAGTGTTGATGCTGTATAATGAATAAAATTCATATACCTCTCAGTCCTTCTCTTGCTGTCTTCAGAACCAGCCACATAATTTGTGCGGCCCACTGTAAAATGAAAATGTGGGCTGGGTGCTGTGGCTCACGCCTATAACCCCAGCACTTTGGGAGGCCTAGCTAGGCAGGGGGACTGCTTAGGCCCAGGAGTTTGAGACCAGACATGGCATCATAGTGAGACCCCACCTCTAAAAGAAAAAATAAATAAATAAAAAGAAAAAAAAAAACAAGGAAAGAAAATGTGGAGCTCCTTGTTCAAAAATGTCAAAAATTTTAAGATGGTGACAGCAGAGCATTAAACTAAATGCAGAGCCCTTCTCCATGTGGGGCCCTGTGTGGTGGCACAGGTCACACACTCATGAAGCAAGCCCTGGCCCCATTATTTATTTTTGAGGTCCCTGGTGATAAGCTTTGGGAAAAATAGAAAGAGATTATGGGTCAGGGGTCAACAATCTTTTTTTTTTTTTTTTTAAGACAGGGTATCACCCTGTCTGTCACCCAGGCTGGAGTACAGTGGCACGACCTGGGCTCACTGCAACCTCCACCTCCCTGGTTCCCAAGTGACTCTCCCTCCTCAGCCTCCTGAGTAGCTGGGACCACAGTGCATGCTACCACGCCTACTTAATTTTTGTTTTTTGGTTTTGTGGGGTTTTTTTTCTTTTTTTATGTAGACATGGGGTTTCACTATGTTGGCCAGGCTGGTCTCCAACTCCTGACCTCACATGATCAGCCTGCCTCAGCCTCCTAAAGTGCTGGGATTACAGACATGAGCCGCTGTGCCTGGCCGACAATCTTTTTCTGTAAAGGGCCATATAGTAAATATTTTTGGCTTTCCTGGCCATATGGTGTCTGCTGCAACGGCTCATTGTAAATGTGTATGTTGTAGCACAAAAACAGCCATCAAAATACTAAACCCAGATGGAGATGGCAGCATTCCAATAAAACTTCATTTACAAAAACAGGTAGGAGGCCAATTTTGACCCATGAGCTATAGTTTGCTGAACTCTGGTGTAGATGATTATACTTAACCTCTAGTTAATATTCCAGTGGCCACTACCCTTTCTCCAAATCACATCATCTCAGTCTAGAAAGAACTGGCAAGCATTAATTTACACTTCAGTAACCTATATCTAATGACGGGCAGGGGAACATCATATTACAATGTCTAATCAGGTAAGAGAGTCTGATTAGATTCAACCTAAAACTAAGATGCATAAGAAAATCTTCAGTCCGTGTGTATTTATCACTTTCAGTCAGTTGAAGTCATATTTTATACATTTTACACATATTTAATACATGTTGAAGGAATCTCAGTAATTAACACTATTCAATAAGTGATCGAGACTTATTTGTCTTTCTAGTGAAACTGAGAAATAGTTAGGTGTCAGGGTTTCAACAAATGGAAGTTGAAAAAAAATAAACAAATTTGTCTTCTTTGCTAGTGAACCAACACAGATTAGGTTTACATTCTGAGTACGTATTATCTGTGGCAAGTGACTTCCTGTATTTTATGCATTTTCATACGTAGTCTTTGAATGAGAATAATGTCTAATTGATACCTGTAATGAAAAGGACTTGAGGGCTTTTGATTTTTTTTAAAATGGACTTTTATGTCAGGAATGTGTTTTGATCCTTTCACATTCAAATTTTGCCTCTCCAGAAACTTGTGCTGGGGTTCAGTCTTGCTACAGCTAGAATTTAAATAGCCCTTGCTTTTAACATGGAATTCTGTCTTCTCTAGTGCCACAGAAGGGCTCTTTTAGTCACTAATTAGCTAACAGAAACTGCTTCTGCCATTTCCCTTTTCTTTTTAGAGCGATAAAAGGGGCATGTCTGGACACATATTAAGGGGCAAGGGAAAAAACTAATTTAATGGAAGTGACCTAGGGACACTACATTTAATTGACATTTCTATGTTCTCAACATTTTACAAACATTGCTCTATATCCCCCTTCACTGAGAAACACTTCCGTTTTTGGCTCCTTCTATCTCTGTGTGGCTCAGTTGAAGACCAGCCCATTGACTCTGTCTCCTTTTCTCTACAGGCCGTTTTTACTATCTGATCCACCCCACCAAACTGACCTATGATGAAGCGGTTCAAGCTTGTCTCAATGATGGTGCTCAGATTGCAAAAGTGGGCCAGATATTTGCTGCCTGGAAAATTCTCGGATATGACCGCTGTGATGCGGGCTGGTTGGCGGATGGCAGCGTCCGCTACCCTATCTCTAGGCCAAGAAGGCGCTGCAGTCCTACTGAGGCTGCAGTGCGCTTTGTAGGTTTCCCAGATAAAAAGCATAAGCTGTATGGTGTCTACTGCTTCAGAGCATACAACTGAATGTGCCCTTAGAGTGCATCAGTTTTAAAGTCATTAAGAACATGTGAAAGGTGTTTTTTTTTTCCAATATGAACTCATGCAAGTTACCAAAACTGTGATAACCCTTTTTTACTTACTGTAAAGAGTCATTTTCATAAAGACCAATTCATTGATTTGTTTTTTGTAAAGCTATCATTCAATATATATTATAAATTAATATAAATTTAAGGGAAGCTCTACGTAAGGAGACTTAGAGCCAAACTGTTTAAGCTGTATCATCCCAACAAAGTATCCTTTCATGAACGGGGCATGCAATAGCTTAAGAATTGCTAGGATTAAATTAAGGAAAGTAAAGCTACTCAGAGCAGCAGGTTCCACAAGCACAAACTTTACACATTTGTACAATTTTGAAATGCACTACAATAAACAAATTAGAGCAACACATTTGAAATACAGGCTTCTTTACATAAACTGAGAGGTTATACAAAACTCAGTTTCACAAGGGAACAATCTATACCTTTCTAAAAGTTAATATTTCAAGTCTCTAATAGACAGAATATTTTACTCTTTAAAATCCTGCCTTTTTGACCAAGAAAAAAAAAATTCATATGGACTCCAATCCATGGTAACAAGCACAGTTAAAACTCCTTAATAATCCCATTTATATGAAGTATGACACATAAATAAGCAGATAATATTTAACCAATGAAAGACTTCTACCTTCTTATAATTAAAATTACACATGTCTAAGAGGAATTGTTTTATCTTTTGAGTAGCTTTATCGAGTTGTATTTAAATTCTAAGGGCCATTTGCTAAGCAGCATTTAGCATCTACTCAGGGCAGTTATATAGATAAACTGCTGGACAGAAAAATTGTAAAATTTAGCAGCTTGATTTTCTGTTAGCCTATGAAATGTTATTGTCCTATAAAAATAACTTTAAACTTATTTAATATTTCATATTTACATTATATGAAAATCAATTACATTATAAAAGGAATCCCTAATGCAGAAACAAAGACGCAACTTTCAAAATTCTTATTATTCCTATTTGTATATACACTAGAGAACCCAACTAGTGCCTGTGTTTGGGGGGAAAAGTCAACAGTGTAGTTCTAAACCTTTTCCCAAATAGAAAATGTAGTTAATGATGTCACTTTCCTTGCTGGTCATCATTAGGCTTAAATTAAATGCTGAAGCTGTCATCCAAGAGTTTACACTAAAATCTTCAGGGCTTTAAATAAAAAGTTAAGTCCAGCTTCAAAACACAATTTTCCACATTAGCAGCTCCAATCTTAAATAAAGCTCTGTTTTCCTATATTTTTATGACTGCTGAGACCCCACAGGGACCAATATTTGTATTCAAATTACATTTCATGGTTTCCCATTGTTTCACAATGAGTTCTAATAAATGGGATTTACTATAATAATCCAAGTATGACATAGCTGGTATGCTTTCATGAATGTTTTTATGTAGATTTTCCTCCCATGAACATAAGTAAATAAATCTGTTTCCTGAATGGATTGTGGTTGCATTTAAAGCTCTGTAATAATTCTAATAAATTTACTCTATAGAGTTATGTGTGTGGAAGGTATAGAACAATTGGAAGTCCATGAAACCATAAGTATAATCATATATTATTCAGACAAAATATTGTAATAAAAGTAGGTCCTTTCTTTCATCAAAAACATATCTGAAAATTTTCAGATGCTTTAATATTAAAAGATGACAATGTTATGCGTGCACATTTTTAAGTTAGGTTGGATATGCAAACTGTACAAAACTATAAATCCAAAGAGTTTGTAAAGTTTAAACTCAAACACTGGTGGTATAAATAGAACTTGCACTTCTAAATTAAGGAAGATACCTAAATGGTCTAGGATGAGATGATATATTATTTAAAGAGGGGACTATCTCCCAAATAATAGCTTTAACACCTCAAATATGGGGGCTAGCTCATTGGAAGAAGTCCATACTTCAACTATTATTATGTATGTTCTGATAATTTTGTTGGAAATACAAGTGGGAACAAATTTCTATTGAAGCAAGCATCTAATTTTCAGTTATGTCCAGAACTCTACCTTTATAATGTTAAATGTGGTAGTATTTCTTAACTTTTAAATACTTACTAGTATAGGAACTGGTGCTGATCAAAATCTCTGGAGCGACTGTTAGCTGATTAAAATCCATACCACTTACACATCATTTTTCCATTCGTGTAAAAAACAAAAAATCTTAACACATTGAATATTGCTGAGCAGAATTTTTGTCTTCTCATTTTGCTCAAAGGATCAGAATTTCCATGCCCTTTATACTCCTACTTGAATGAGTCTTTTTAATGTTCTCATTTTGCTGTTTTTCCACCAAATCTCTATTTTCCTACTTCATTCCCCAAGATGTCTCACTGAGCAGGTCTGAAAAAGAAAGGTTATTCTAATACAATTCCTAACAGAAAGTTGGTACAACACTGGCTAATTCAGAAATCGCTCCTCAGACTTAGATTTCAAGAGTATCAAAGAGATTAGATGGGAGACTGGGCTAGGAACCCTTGTTTTAATGTATTTGTCCATAATTAACACTGGTGACCATATAAGGAACAAAGTATATCCGCACATTTCACTGAGACATCTACATTGGAAAACCCAAACAAAAAGAAGCAATTCAAATAAAAAAACAATATAAGAACGAAAATAATTTGGTCACATTAACACTGGAAGCCATCTTTAAGTGAGTGCTGTCATATTGTGTCACAGTAATTTTTAGCCAAATATGGCATTTGTAAATTTAAACTTTCTCTCATGGAAAGGGGGCCGGTACCTGTCAAAGTGTTATTTTATGCAATAATATAGTCACTTTTTATTTTGGCAATTAGAAGTAGACTCAAAGGAGATTCCAATTTGGTTGCTGGCAGCCATTCTGGGTTTCTTGATTTTAGTACTCCAAAGAATATGGTGGTCTCATGGAGTAGCTGACCACTAAGGAGGGGAGGATTAAAAGGGAATCACTTGTCAGTTTTTGGCATAGGATGCATTAAGAAATATCAATGGATAACTGACATCGTTTTGTTAAGAACTTAACTGTATCATAGCTCACTACTGCCAGAGTGGCAATGGATGTACAACAAGAGATGAAAAATACAAAAGTCATTAAGCCACCTGATTAAAAGAAAACCAATATTTAAAGGCATTTAATAGATATCAAGTATAACTTTGAGGAGAAGAATCAATCTGTATTACCAAAAAAAAAATGTTTTCATTTTCTGTAAGATACAATGAACTGGTACATTAAAAGTCAATTTTGTGTTACTGCAGTATCTTTTAATTCTTCTGAGTTGTAGAATCTTAGCTATTTTTCTTTGTGTCAAACTCTGTCAATACATTATTTCCAAGAAAGGCATTTAATTCATTCTTGTTCTGATACATTTGACTTCAAGTTGTAAATACGTACAATGTTCATGTCCTAGTACTCTTGCAAAGTCAAAAAAAAAGAGCATATATATGGTGTCACTAAATCAACTATAGTATTATCCCAAAATATATTGACTTTTTTCTTTGTATATGACTCAAAGCATAATTTATTTTGCCCACCAGTTCAGCAAACCCAGAAATCTATTGTGTTGTTGTTTAGATTAACACATTTTAAATTCTTTATAACTTAATCATGAGTGCTGAATTAAAAGAAAGGTTTTTCTTTTCATACTTAAGTTCTTCTCTTTAGCACTTTACACTCCCAATAACAAGGAATATATTTTGCAATATTTCCATACCTACTCTGGATTTTCAACATAAAAAATAGTTTCTGGATTTTTCTGATATACAGAAATGAATTCTTGAATGCAAGGATCTATTGCTGGTGCAATGACTTGAACAGAAACACACCTAAATGAGTTTGTCATTGATATTCAAATAAAAATGTACCTTAAAATTTTTCCCATACTTACTTGCAATACATTAATTGCCTTGGAGAAGAAAAAAGTCCAAGGATGATATGAAATTAAATCATTTACTTTTAGTGTTTCAGTTCTTACACAGATGGACGATATCTTCACCTTGCCAGCAATTTTTGTATGTTGTGGCCTGGTCATATACAAAACTTGCTTGATACTAATATTGAAGGATCTTACAGAGTTTCATAATGTTAAAATAAAACAAGTAAACTATTAAGATATGACGTCCTTACTGTCCTACAGAGTGACAGAGCTTAATATTATAATAAGACTATTCTTGTGCAGATTATAATAAGACTATTCTTGTGCAGAATGGACCCTGTCTATGATGGTAGATGTATAAGAGGAGTCATAAAAGCCAAGATTATTGGAGAATATGAGGGAGAAAATGAACTAAGAAGAAACTGACACTAGAAGTGTAAGAAGAAGATATTTCCTTTCCTATCTCTACTTCTTGGGCCCTCCATTTAGGATTATTTAGAGGCATATCTTAAGATGGTTCTGTAGTCTTTGCTTCTCAGTTGGCGGTATATTCAGGAAGATAATAGCTTCACGCCTCAGCTATTAAAAGATGGCTCTTTAATTTAGTTGGTGTCTGACAGCAGCCTGAGCTCCATTTATTCAGGAGGGTACCCCCAGGGCGGAGAGAAAGCTCTGATTTTCTATTACCTGACAATGAAGCTATTGGCTTTAACAACAAATGTAAGATTCTTGGATAGAAATAGACTTCTAAGAATATTGTATCCTTATATTTTTCTTGCAAAGCAAGGGGCCCAATTGCCAGCTCTTCATCTGTTGGAAATATCTGGGATTTTTAAAACATTATTTGAAAAAAATGTTTCTTCGATTTTAATCAATGAAAATTTGCCTGCCAAAATTCATATATATGCAGAGAGCAAAGAAAGATAAAAAACAAGTGAGTTTGAGATTTTAGAGACTATGAAAGGTCCTTCTTTGAAGATGCTGAGATTCTTGCATGTGAATCTAAAAACAAAACCATTTATTATTGTAATAAATAAACATGTTCATGTGTAATGATTGCCGCAAGCCCAGGGAAAAGATAAATAATGTCCTTCATGGTTCTTCCTGTGCTCAGAGTTCTGCCAAATTGAACGAACGTCCTTTCTCTATGGGAAGATGCTTGCTCCTGTGATGAGAGCCAAACTTCAAGTGGCTGAGAAGCAAATTCTGCTATTCTAATAGAATGCCTTTGAAGAGCCAAACTTTCAGTTCAGTGTACATGAACATTCAGTAATCTGTTAAAGCAATTG